>NC_053393.1:47925212-48609587 GCF_905171765.1 Bufo bufo | reverse complement strand
ATTCCACCTGGAATTCTGTAAGCATCTCCTCCAGGTCCATTGGAGCACCTCTAACAGTGCCTATCGAGGGGAGCTAGGGAGATTCCTTCTACACTTTACAATCCAGAAGAGGGCGCTATCATTTTGGTGCCATCTACATGGTAGTAGTGAAGGTTCCCATCACCATAAAGCCTTGCTACACCAAGGGATCCCAGGCAAGGCAAAGCCACAAAATCAACTTACTGAAACCCAGCCCGACCAGAAAATCATCCCACACCACCTCACAAAAGCCGGGATCAGGAACACAGTAAACAAGAGACAAGAGGAATACGTCAGTGAATTGAGGAAGGAGGTGAGAGCATCCCAGAAGCTGACAGTGTAGCAGAGCCTACAGAGAGACAACAAACTGGTCCCATATCTAGAGAAACTAGGGAACCCCAGAGACCGGAAAATCCTGAGCCGATACAGACTGAGCATCCACAGCCTGGCTGTGGAATCCAGAAGGCATTGACAGAGCTACATGTCTAGAGAAAGCAGACTGTGCCAACAGTGCCAACTGGAGGCTGTGAAGGATGAGGCCCACTTCCTGATATACTGTCCCAAATACTCAGCAGTGAGGGACATCCACTTTAGGAGATCTCTGATCTACTCCCAGACTTGAGCTCCATGGAGGAGGAAGAGAAGCTGCCCATCCTGCTGGGAGAGGAAGAGAACACTGTGGACATGGCAGCACAATATATCAGTGCCTGCCACAGACTGAGAGGAGCCTGATATGCCATGGACTCCTATACCCTGACCTGGGGTGTGTCCACCAACCCCCCCCCCCCCCCCCCCCCCCGTCATGATACGCAACAGACTATCAGGGATATCAGACTGAACAGTGTAACAAGGATCAATGTATGGAAGCATTTCTGTAGATCTTATTAAAAGGTACAGTAGGTATACCATTCACTACAAATCAGTCCCATCTGCTGAGAACTGAGGCCAAGCTGAGATGAAATGTAAAATCTGTAACAGGGCCTACCACTTACCATGGGCCAATTATAATACTGGTGTCTTAATATACTGTATGGCTTTTGGACCTACTCAAGCACTGGGACTTGGATAAGACTGCTACTGCTTCGCTGTCTCTAGTTAAGGACTCATGAACATGGGTCACCTGTGCTGTGCACTGGGGACTGCGAAATGCGGTCCTCAATTAATGGGCACTGTCCATGTGGCCTGCACTGCGGATGCAGACCCATTCAACTTGAATTGGTCTGTGATCCATCCGCAACCGCAAAAAATAGAGCATGTTCTAGCGCTCCGTAGTGCTTCTGTGGCCTTCCGCTCCCTGCCTCCGCTCACTATATTCTGGATTGCAGACCCATTCAAGTGAATGCGGATTTCAATACGGGCATGGCCGGCACATTAGCTCTGGTTGAATACCTACAGATGTAGCAAAGATGATTTTTTCATTTGATTAGCTTCTGGTGCTTTTGAACAGAACTCTAGGGAAACCTACTGTACTAGTGGTCCACAATCTGCAGCTTTCTAGCTGTTAAGGCCTGAAGTTTTGCAACAACTAGACAGTTAAATGTTGAAGACCATTCATATACTACATTATCTTCAAAACTATGAACATCTTTAACATTTTTTAACATATGTTAGTGGTTTCTGTAAGTTAAAAGGTTGCAGTTCATTTTTAGACATTTTATCAACATGAAGGATATGAGACCGGGTGCTGCTGTCTTCATTAGCTCTCATGTATCAAAACTTCTTAATTCCTGGACTGATGTGTGTTCTTTCCTCCCTGTCTAATGAGAACTCCACAGAAGCTTTCCCCCCTCTCTACACTCTGATCTGCCATGTACAACTTTCTTCCCCTCCCTGCTGCTATTTCTAATGTTCCATTCACATATGACCACATCGAATCGGGTAACAATCTGCATTCCATGCATGCAAAAGGGGTTTCCACAACCCTGTTCACATGCAAAGGATATTTTCAGAGTGGATTTTAAATGCTGGTACCTAAAAATAAAACTGCTGTAAAAAATAAGTACCAAGCTACATCTCAGGCAGAAATGCAGAGGATTAACCCCAATAAATAACAATGGGGCTCATACTTATGAAGATCAACTGCTCTACTCAGCACATCCAAGTTGGAGCCTTGGATTTCGGTTGTGGATCTTGGATTTGCAATATGCAAATGCAAGACATGTGAACATACCCCAACACTGAGAGAAGGGAGGGGGAGAGCAAACAGAAGGGCAGCCAGATACGTGCATAAACAGTGTCCATAGCCAGGTAGAAGGGACTTCAGTTTGATAACATACAAGAACCCTGAGAATTAGGAATCTTTCCTTTAGGGCTTGAATTCATTTCAATGAAGGTCACATCTTGGCAGAAACTAGCTATAAATTATGTAATACATATAATTAATTAATTAAAACATATAACAATTCAGTAATGCGCCCTAAGATCTTTGCTAAACACGCTGAACAATTAAACGGAAATACGCTTGAAAACATAAAAAAACAATATATACAATAAAACAGATATGTCACAGTGTCTAGTTACGTAACATGCCTCTAACTATGTCCCATACCTGGATCCCCATTCTCTTGTTCTGCCGTCCTGTCTTCTAGAAATAAAAATGATAAATGTAATGGAAGACATGAAATGAAAACAATGGTTCCACATGAGGACACAAGCAAAAACTAAATGACTAAAACATAGGAAAGGAAACAAAAGAAAAAACACACATGTGGCCAGAACAAATTGGGCAATCGATGGAGGGGCGGACAGATAGATCAATGAAAGGACTGATACTGCACAAATATCTCAGATATAATATCTCTATAGAACAGGCAGCAACGTCAGCTGCAAAAGATGCTGAGCCAGCCAGAATGACCAAGGCTCAGTTCATGCTGTGAGGCCTGTATCCGAATAGTTGTCCTCACAGTCTATAATTTGCACCCTCTCAGGATGGTCCTTCTGATTAGGTAAGTTACATAAATGGACAGGTCAGAACAGAAGCAAGACCTAGTCCTCAACCGTGAGGCCCGTGACCTCCGTCCTCTTCTTACAAATGTATCACTAAAGTCATTGAACTAGACTGACTTCATCTATCTATCTACCTATCTCAATCTATAATTATCAGCTTCTTGTACCTATTATCCTATAATCATTATCTGGATAGGTTAATAATAGTCGTTAAATATCTTTTGTTCTCCAATACTATCAACATGCAGTTGGATTGAGCACTTAGTCCTGTCAGTGCTCAGTCCTGTCAGTGCCCAGGCCTGTCAAGTCCTGTCAGTGCCCAGTTCAGTTAGTGCTAAGTGCTGTCGGTGCCCAGTCCTAACGGTGCCCAGTCCTGTGTCGGTGCCCAGTCCTGTGTCGGTGCCCAGTCCTGTGTCGGTGCCCAGTCCTGTGTCGGTGCTCAGTCCTGTGTCGGTGCTCAGTCCTGTGCCGGTGCTCAGTCCTGTGTTGGTGCTCAGTCCTGTGCCGGTGCTCAGTCCTGTGCCGGTGCTCAGTCCTGTGCCGGTGCTCAGTCCTGTGCCGGTGCTCAGTCCTGTGCCGGTGCTCAGTCCTGTGCCGGTGCTCAGTCCTGTGCCGGTGCTCAGTCCTATCAGGATTAGTTACACAGAAATTCCAAAAATGTTTGTAGCATAAATGGGCTGCCTGCTGCAACCAACTGTATTACCTGGCTCAGTGAGTACGGTGCACAAGAGAAACAGTTAAATGACAAATTCAGCTCTGCTACATGTACTGCAATATAATGAATCTGCCACAAACTGTGCAATTATCAGTGACAATATGAAAGCCATTCATCAAATCCCAGGCTTGAAATAGCAGCAAGTCAGCTTCACTCTGTGAACATAGTCTTCAAGACATCTTGAGAGAATGAACAGTGCAGGTAGGCTATCTGTATCTATACGGTATCTGCTGTGGATGTATCACCAGTCGCTACCTTCCAAAAAGGATATTCTTCAGTTTCCCATAGGAGGAACTTTGAGCTGAAAGCAGTGTCCCCCCAACCAATCGCTCAGGGGCCACATGTCATCCCCCTTTATGTGGCTACCCAACTGATGGCAGCTCCAGATATTCTTGTACCCTAGTGGCACCTCTGATGTCATAATATCACCAAAACATGCTGCTCGCACTATAACCATATAACAACTTGGTTGGCAAGTGTTTGTCTCCTCATTGCAGATCCCAGCTGATTCCGATGGGGGGGGGGGGGCCTTGTCCAGACATTTTCCCTGCAGAGGCTGCCGCATGGAATATGTAGTCATACATTGCGGCTATTCGGATGAAAACATGGATGAACTGTGTACACCAGAACAGGAGGTGCTCTTATACATCGGTTCTCCTTCTGGCTCCAACATGGGGGCTCCCGAGTGGTGGACCCCCTGTATGATATCTTAATAGGCAATATGGACACTGGCGATTCCGTTGTATCATTCACACACTTTTAAACGCTAATGTGGTCACCATGTTGAAAGTAGATCATGAGCCAGAAAAGGTTGTGCAGTATATATAGTAGATAAACTTCACAGAGGCATAACCAAGCATATTGCCTGGTAGGGCTTATCATGCTGAGTAAAACAATATATTTATTTCCTCTCTGGGGTTAATAAGTGCCGACATATATTAATTTTAATAGTTATGTAAATTTGTTATTTGGAGCACCAGGGGCTTGGCCATAGCACTAGGAGCACCACTAGCACAATGGTCCCTGTGTTGTTTATATTCTCTATTCTCTATTGAGTGACAGGGCTTGACATCTTGTCCAGCCCTGTGTTCTCATGGCAGCGCCAAAGATTTTTGACTTGGTGCTTGCGCAGTAAAATCAGATGCTGCTTCCTGAGGCAGCAGAAAATCCAATGTGCGAGCGTGTCAGTTCAGTGACTCAACAAGTGTGCAGTGGATTTGATAAGCACTGCTTTCCGAGCTCATCGGATCGACTGCACAAGTGCTGAGTCTTACACCAAAGGAAAACTCTATACAAGACAAAAAATTGAACTCCTGAGTCCCTGTCTGAGTGAACTGAGTGCAGTAACTTTCTTGTAACCTCAGCTATGTTTCCTACTCCTCTAGTTTCTCAGACAGAAAGTTTCTAACTGACAACATTGGCCATTAATTTAAATGGGTCACTAGAATATGCCAGATAAGTGCAGATCCCACTTCTGGGAACTGCACCTGTCTCCAGAACGGGGCCTCCAAAGTGAAGAAGAGAAGACTGCGCATGCGTGGCGTGGCGTGCTGTCCATTCACTGCTATAGGAATTCCAAAAATAGCTGAGCGTGTGCACTTGCCTATTTTCAGAGGTCCCAAAGAAGTGAATGTAGAGCCTACCACGCATGCACGACCACCTCTCCATTCACTGCTATGGGACGGCATGCTGGGTCCACTCTTCTTTTTATCATTTCGGTGCCACAAATGGCCTCCAATAAATTCAGGGAATGCAGGTACCAACATGCATGCTGAGCCCACTCTATACCTCTCCTGGTGCCTGACGGCTTCCAATGAATGCAATGAGAGTCCACTCTATACCTCGTTTGGCAGACGGGCCCAAATTATTTATGCGCCTATCTGACATTGAGGGTATATCCAAGCAATATGCCATCAGTGTCTGCGATGGGAATACCCCTTTAATTACACTGTTACCCAGAGGATCCCCTCCTTCAGTCAGGTCCCCTTACCAGGCAATCACAAAAAGAATCCTATAAGCATCACATGCTAACACATACTTGACTGAATATACATAGAATGAGTCTATCGTGATGAAAACCCTTGACCAAATGTATAGCCCGAGAAGAAGAAAGTACGGTAAGTAGATTCTCCTACGTATCTTTACTATAGATCGTCTGTTGTGTGTACATTTAAAGCATACAAGTCGCACTTATGCGTTCACTTCCCGATGCTATACATCAAATTTAAAATGAATTATTCACCTTTATTTTCCATGTTTCATTTATCTAGATGATTCTGTGCATATTGGCGAGGATTTAAGAGGCGCAGACCCCTTGTAATAAATCTGCGGGCAGTCCGTGCAACAGAAAAGCAAATGTATGCGTAAATTTGCGTTCTAATTTAAGGAAGTTTATGGCGTAAATTATAGTAAACTTCTTGAGCTACAGGAGGCCATGTCCATCCCACTAAGCCTCGCACCTTTAAATCACAAAAAAAAATTCTGACAATAGCCTAAAAAACCCTCAAAGTCACCATTTTTGATGGACTTAATAATGACATGACGGTAAAAGGTGGATATTGACTTTAATGACTATGTACACCTTCAGAGGCATTTTTTTATGATTGCATTTTAATCATTTTGGGCTAATAATAATTTTTTCCATTGGCCTTTATTAAGCATTTTCAACAGTTTTTGTCCTACAGGGGTAAGTTTCAGCAGAGTGTCCTACTTCAGTTTCAAACTGAATTGATAGGTTGCCGCTTTGATGGCTCATAAACACTCATTTATAGGCTATGCTATGTACACCTTTGGGGGAATTCTTTTTTTATTATTGCATTTTACTCATTTTGGGCTAAAAAAATCATTTTGTCAATTGCTCTTTATTAAAAAATATTCAGCAGCTTTGCCATAAAGGGTTAACTTCTGCCTAGCTGTGATAATCGCACATTCAGTTTCAATTTGTGCCAGTCATTTAGTAACCCTTATCTCTAAATTACTAATCGCTCCAAAACACTTATTTAAGCCACATTCTTATCAGTAAGATAGAAATTGAGCTATAATGAGTGTTTATAAGATCAAAGATAAGGAGCCATTAGTTGAGCTGCCTGATGGAACACAGTAAAAACACACAGCATGCTACTAGAGCAGGGCTCGACAAATCCCAGGCGCCAGGTAGCCATGGCGATCAGGAATTTTGTCCTGGCGCCTGGGTATTTGCCCTCACATGGCTGCCCCCCAGTAATCCGGGGCGCTCCCGGAACTCCGCCGCCTCTACGTGGAGTTACCCAGGGGCGGAGAGCGGGGTAGACAGGGTGGCATCGCGGGAGCGGAGGAGGTAGGTAGGACGCAGTGGGTCTGCATCATGTGGGCGTTCCTTCTCCCTGGCTGTAGCGCTGTCCAATCGCAGCGCAGCGCATGGAGAAGGAATGCCCAGGAGAGAAGCTGCTGTCTCCTCCCCATTGCTCCGATAGTAATTAGAATGGGGCATGGCGGGCGAACGGAGCGGCGCCCAGAAATAATAGTAAGTGCTGGGACATCTCTGGGCGCCGCTCTGTGTAGCCTGCTACTTAAATTCTGGACCCACGTCTTTAACACATAATAATACAGGAGGCAGGTGCCGGCAGCAGAATCGCATAGCCGGCACCCTGCCTCTGACAGGGAGCTGCGATCAGCGGCAGTTAACCCCTCTGCTGATCTGCTGCCAGTACCCACCTCCTGTATTAAGGGTTAATTATCATTGGTGGTGCCCTCCCCCCCATTAAAATCATTGGTGGCACAGTGCGCCCACCCCTCTTAACCCCCCTGTATTAAAATCATTAATGGCAGTGGCCAGAGGGTCCCCTCTGCTCCTCTTTATTGGTGGCAGTGGCAGCTTCTGATCCATCTGTGTAATCCTGGGGCTCCGATCAGTTACCATGGCAGCCAGGACGCTACTGAAGCCCTGGCTGCCATAGTCTGCTCCCTGCAGCTGTGTGCACAAAGCACAGGGCAGCAAGGACAGTGTGAAGTCCTATTCACCCTGATAGAGATCTATTAGGGTAAATAGGACAAGGGATTAAAAGATCCCAGGTTCTGGCCCCTAAGGGGGGAAATAGTTATTAAATAAAAAGTGTAAAAAAAAAAAAAAGTCAAAAAACCCCACCAAAATATTAAGTATAAATCACACCCTTTCCCAATTTCACATATAAAATATATAAACAATAAATAAATAAACATATCACATTTCGCCACGTCAGAAAAGTCCAAACTATTAAAATATTTTAAAAAATCTATGCGGTTAACGCCGGAACAGAAAAAAATAAATAAAACTGCGCGTGGTATCGAATGGTATCGAGCATCGCAATACTTTTTTAAGGTATCGAAATCGAATAAAAAAATTGGTATCGCAACAACTCTATTCTGTACACTGCCGCTGTATATGTGTGTGCGATTGTGCACACTGCCACTGTATATGTGTGTGCGATTCTGTACACTGCAGCTGTATATGTGTGTGCGATTCTGTACACTGCAGCTGTATATGTGTGTGCGATTCTGTACACTGCAGCTGTATATGTGTGTGCGATTCTGTACACTGCCACTGTATATGTGTGTGCGATTCTGTACACTGCCACTTTATATGTGTGTGTGATTCTGTACACTGCCACTTTATATGTGTGTGCGATTCTGTACACTGCCACTTTATATGTGTGTGCGATTCTGTACACTGCAGCTGTATATGTGTGTGCGATTCTGTACACTGCCACTGTATATGTGTGTGCGATTCTGTACACTGCCGCTGTATATGTGTGTGCGATTCTGTACACTGCCACTGTATATGTGTGTGCGATTCTGTACACTGCCGCTGTATATGTGTGTGCGATTCTGTACACTGCCACTGTATATGTGTGTGCGATTCTGTACACTGCCACTGTATCTGTGTGTGCGATTCTGTACACTGCAGCTGTATATGTGTGTGCGATTCTGTACACTGCCACTTTATATGTGTGTGCGATTCTGTACACTGCAGCTGTATATGTGTGTGCGATTCTGTACACTGCCGCTGTATATGTGTGTGCGATTCTGTACACTGCCACTGTATATGTGTGTGCGATTCTGTACACTGCCACTGTATCTGTGTGTGCGATTCTGTACACTGCAGCTGTATATGTGTGTGCGATTCTGTACACTGCAGCTGTATATGTGTGTGCGATTCTGTACACTGCCGCTGTATATGTTGTTAATGCCCATGTTGTTTGGTTCTAGACTTCTTTATATGTTAATTTAAGAGGTGTTATTTTGGTCGCTGAAAAAAAGGCTTTATAAAGGTAAAAAAAACAAAAAACAGCTCCTAACTTTTTTAGCTGGCTCCTAGATTCCAAGGAAATTTGTCAAGCCCTGTACTAGAGAATCGCAAGGTTGTACAGAGAAACAGGCTAAACATTTTTAATAAAGATCAATTAAAAAATATATTTTTAGCTCAAAATGAGTACAATGCAATAATAATAATAAAAAAAATTGCCCCCCAAAGGTGTCCATAGCCTTTTAAGCCACATTATTATCAGTTTTTATAAGAATTTAGCTATAATTAGTGTTTATGAGCTGTCGAGTGTTCAGAATATACAAGAGCTCTCAGGGCAGCAAACTGACAAGTTCAGCATGAAACTGGAAATAAGATCCTCTGTAGATACAGGCTGACACTTAAAGGGGTTGTCTCTCACTTCAGCAAATTACATTTATCATGTAGATAAAGTTAATACAAGGCACTTGCTAATGTATTGTGATTGTCCATATTGCCTCCTTTGCTGGCTGGAATAATTTTTCCATAACATTATACACTTCTCGTTTCCATGGTTATGACCACCCTGCAATCCAGAAGTGGTGGCCGGGCTTGCACACTATAGGAAAATGCGCTGGCCTCTCTAGTGGCCAGGAACATGTTAGCGCACAAAGGCTGGTGCTTTTTCCTATAGTGTGCAAGCACGACCACCACTGATGGATTGCAGGGTGGTCGTAAACATGGAAACAAGCAGTGTATAAGGTGATGGAAAAATGAATCCAGCCAGCAAAGGAAGGAATATGGACATTCACAATACATAAGGTGCCTTGTATTTATCTACATAATAAATGTTATTTTCTAAAGTGAGACAACCCCTTTAACCCCTGTAGGATATAAACTGCAGAACATTTTTAATAAAGACCAATTGAAAAAATAATTTTTAGCCCAAAATAAGTAAAACGCAATCATAAAAAAAAACTGCCCCCAAAGGTGTTCATAGCCTTTAAGGCAAATATTAAATATATGGTGTGCAATTTAAATCAGTCTACTATTTCCCTGTTATCATCCCCTGCGGCTGGGGGAAGCTGAGGTCTAAATAACCAAATATCTGCCCCCACGATCACTACATTTCAGAATCGCCTGAAACTCTTACGTAGCTAACAATAAGACTAATTGCTACAATTCCCATAGTTATCATAAGGGTGCATTCCCACGACCGTATGTACTTTGCAGTCTGCAAACTGTGGATCCACAAATACGGATGCGGTTCATATGGCATCCGCATTTTGCGGTAAAGTATAGGACATGTTCTACCTTTTGCGGAACGGACATACGGAAGCAGAAAGCAGACGGAAGACATGGTGTGCTTTCCGCATTCATATGTCCGTTCCGCAAAAGTTAGAACATGTCATATTCTTGGCCACAAATGCGGACCACGAACCGATTGAAGTAATTCAAACCTCATCCGTATTTTGTGGATATGCATTTTGCAGACCCAAAATACATATGGTCATGTGACTGTAACCCTAAAAGGCAAAAAAAAAAAAAAGTAAAACATTTAAAGGGCAATTATGCTTCCTCCTTAGGATGAAAAGAGACATGCATGGAACAGACACAGTCATAAGGACAAGACAAAGAAGAAGCAAAGATTCAAGACACAGACCTGAGTTTCGTCTTCGCGGTGAGTCCAAGTGTTCTGTGGCAACACCGTGCAATGACAGACAGAGACAAAGGAGATGGGAGTGAGAGTGAGACTCAGAGAAGAAAGCAACGGACACTGAAGGAAAAGCACCTTGCAAAGGTTTAGAAAAAGTACAGATTGTAGGCAGACAGATGACACAGAATGAACACAGACGTAGGGACAAAGAGGACAATAGGAAGACTCCGAGAACTCACAGGCTACAGGAGAAAATCATTACGAAGGCAATTCAATGCAGGTAAAACACTCGGTATCTGGTGAATACGTTGGCCAATCAATAACTATAGCAAATGGCACAGTTATATAGAAGAATACAAAAGCCCCGCAATCCAGTTTTATTAAAAATGAAAAGAAGAACAGAAATTTTATATATATATATATATATATATATATATACACACATACATACACATACCGTATATATATATATATATATATATATATATAGTGCAGAGCTGAATTTGTCATTAACCTGTTCATCATGTAATAACTAAATAATAACTATGACTGCAGTCCCCCTAGGTAATACCAAGAATAAAACTGTCTAAGTATACTTCTTTTAATCCGGTATTTGGTCATCTAGAACATCCATAAATACCGTATCTGCGATATAATAAGGCGCAATGATGTTTTTCCTGCCTGGTCCTGTCAATCAAAGTGCAGAGGACACAGCAGGTGCAGAAAGGGCCGAACCTCTAGGTGTAATGGCAACGCCCCCGTTGCTCCTAGAGGCTCATTTGCATATAATAAAAAAAAATTCTCAGCAATGCGGGCACATAGGAACAAGGGAACAACACAGATGCCTTTGCACCAAGCGCACATGTGACAGGTCAGCCTGTCCTATAGCTACAAAGCTGCTGACAGATGTCCTATAACATCTTCAGCGCTGAGATATGATCATTTAGAGTTACAGGCCCAAAGCCTGAGTCTGTACTACTGAGAGACTCTGATGACAAGTTCCTTTCTGATGTCTGGCAGATTGTATGGATTCAAATCATCAAATACACTGATATCTACATCATACCTACATGGAATAGTGGCAAACACTGATGTACAGTACTTGATAGTTCCGTACACTATACATGATAGATGAGCAACACAGACACTGAGGGGGTCATTTATTAAACAGAAATACACCTATATTAGGTGTATTTTTGGTGCAGATTGTGGAGCAAAGGTCCTCTGCGCCACAATCGGCGACTTCTCTCTGCTCACGCCTGGTCTAAAAAAAGTGGAGTGGGCGAGAAGGGGACGTCCGGCAGCCCCGTCTCATTCATCATTTTCCATGCCTGGTTTAAGCGTAGAAAATGGTCTAAATGTAAGACAGCAAGGAAGCTGGCTCACATTTAGAAGCGTTGTTGGATCTGCCGAAGTTATGTAGAGGCCTCTTCATAACTCCGGCAGAACCACCGCCAGCGCACAGGGTTATTAAGACCAGCCTCTATAGAGCTGGTCTTATGTGCCCCCGAATGCCCAGCATGAACCCCAAGCCAGATTTTGTTTGCAAGACACATATACACATTAGGGCAAATTTTAAATTTATTTTCCTAAGATGACTAACAACGTAAACATTTCCAGAAATTTTAATTTCAACAAAAAATCTGGGTTCAGCTTTCCTAGTAAGTAAAATGTATCCCAGAAGATGAAGAAAAGAACTAACAAAAAAGTAGGATTCCACAAAAAATTTACAATTCTTTTACATCATGAGATCCACGCAGAGTATGATACAGAAGCAGCAACTTCATCTACTGATTTGTTCCAAAAATTCAATTCATTTATTATCCTGAACTTCACCAGTAAATGTACAATCAAGGATAATTCCACTGAAAAAAATTCTTCACATCTCTATCGTTCTTTGATCCTCATCTCCCCCCCAAGCTGAGTATCAACTTGGCCTGAAAGGTTTAACATTGGTTTGTGAATTGGTTCAAAAAGGCCAACCAATATCTAACACATCCTGCATACACCTTTTAAACATGGCCGCCGCAACAAAACAGAATAATGCCAATATCTCTATAAGGAAACATTCACCAAACTTTACTAACTTGCTCACTAAAGTGATCCTCCATCCATCCATGCTCCTCCTTCGTCTTCAGCCATGGGGTCTTATACAGTAGTGTTGGTAGGGCACTTGTCTATACATGCCAATATACTTCTAATTAGAGAAGGCTTCCTACTGTATTCCTATGGCATGGATATTCAGCAGGGGGCCCCTCGAGGTATAGAACCTATCAATCAGCTATTCACCCATTTAAAACTCATCTAGGTGCAGAACTAGGTTAATTACCCATGCCTCTGGGTGCCATGAGATGTTTTTGACCAATGAGGTTGAGAGGCATACGCAGTGACATACAGAACTTTATAGACTGCTTCTCCTTTTGCTAAGTCTGCCAATAAAGTGACTCTCATTTTCAAGAAAAAAAAAATCACATCAACTGGGGAACAAAATCAACACAGATCCTCAAATTCCTGGGCTTTTCTTCTGCCATCCATGATGGTCAGACTACCTGGTGTACACTGTGCATTTGGTGGTCCAAGACACCTCCTGCTATCCTTGGGTTGGCCAGCATTGCTCATGTGAGCAGTGCTGGCCCATCCAAGAGCAGGACTGGCCAAGCAGGAAGTGTCTTGAACTACAGGTGCACAGTGTGCATCAGGTTTTCTGAGAAGTGGTGTGGCCATCTTGGATTGCAGAAGAGAAGCCTGGTTTGGTGGACCTGCAACTGGAATGATGAAAAGGAGGTCACCAGTTAAGTGTTTTCCCCAGTTAATGTACTTTTTTTTCCTTAAACCAAAGAGTCACTTGTCACGAGGGTGTCGAGAACCACGCCTGACTCCGTTATACCCGGGGTCAGGAAGTCGCAGCGGTTGGCTGTGCGCTCTATGTAAGATAGGGCTGTTTCCTTATGGTAGCTTTCTGGGTTTGCTTTGCAAACCCTTTTGGCTCACTCAGGGATCCGTAGCTCCTTCTCCTCAGCTGTTCCTTGTCCAGCACTCCCAGATCTCCTTATATTCCTATATTCCTCTCTCACACTTCTCTGGTTGCCAGATATAGAGCTTCCTGCCTGGACATCTATTCTGACCCTCTGGAGCTGTGTTGCTGCGTTCTCTGGTAGTTGGTCCAGAACGCTACCCTCCGGATCCCTGTTGGACCTTGGTGGTCTATTGTGGTCGCCCACCTGGGTGTATGTGTTTGTCTGTCCTCTCCCTGGTGTTTCCATCTTAGTGAGAGTGGTGCGGACTAGCGATCCCACCGGCCCGTTCACTATCTAGGGCTCATTTTAGGGAAAGCCAGGGTTTAGGCACGTGATCGCCGCACGGGTGAGGAACCCGTCTAGGGACGTCAGGGCAGTCAGGTGCCAGCTGCAAGGTGAGTTAGGGGTCACCACCTTTCCCTCTCCCTTGGGCAGGGCTTTCCCTTTTTCCTCCCTGTGCGTGACGTCGGTCATTACATCACTTTAGCGTCAATTATTTTGAGTGTAAATAGTTTAAGGTTAAGCAATCTGTAAAGTTCTGTATGTAATTACGTATACTCTCAATTTCATTGGCCAAAAACATCTCATGGCACCAAAAGTCATCGATAATTAACATAATTTTGCACTTTGAGGAAGTCTGAATGGGTGAAACCCATTGTTGATGGATAAGTGCTATACCCAGCAGAGGCCACTGCTGAATATCCATGCCATGGAGATAAATGAAGCATTCATTATTCAGAAGAAAGTGCATCGGCACGTATAGACTTGTGCTACCAGCACTACCGTATAAAACCCTATGTCTGAAGAAGGAAGATGGTGGCCATTTCTCTAAATTCCTATAGACAGGGTTTTGATATATTTTTTTAAGTAGAGGGACTAGGAAGGAACCAACAGGAGCCTTTTTCAATGCCCTGTTGGAATATTTTATTTTTACGCTGTCTATCCCAAGAAACCACTACTACAGTACCAAAGTTGTATTGATAAAAGACGTTATGCAGCCAAACAGTTTCTAAACTGAGAGTGAAGATATTTATGGCCAAGAAACTTACCTATTAGCCCTGGTGGCCCCTTGACAATGATCTCATTTCATTCATGCAAACAGAAAAAGATTGATGGTGCACTGGTGTGGTGCACCAATTGATACCTTCCGGCGCAAAAACACGACCTTGGTGGATAGATAAGGGGGTCTTTTATTGATGATAGACAACGCGTTTCGGAGTTGGTACACTCCTTTTTCAAGTCTGTCGGGTCCGTGCTGGGGCAAGGCCGCGCTCCAAGCCCCAGCACGGACCCGACAGACTTGAAAAAGGAGTGTACCAACTCCGAAACGCGTTGTCTATCATCAATAAAAGACCCCCTTATCTATCCACCGAGGTCGTGTTTTTGCGCCGGAAGGTATCAATTGGTGCACCACACCAGTGCACCATCAATCTTTTTCTGTTTGCAATATATATCACTCCTCTGGAGCTTAGGCTACTCCACCGACGAGGACTGAGAAGATACCGGCTGCACCGACCCCTTGTTCTCACGAGTGTTGTGCCTACGTATGCACAACACCAGAAGGTGAGCATAATTTTCGATGTTTTGATTTCATATCTTTAATTGAACCTATTACCCTATGAGCGCCTTCCTATCTTTTTTCGCCACTATCGCTCATTTCATTCATGAAGACATGACCCAGCATCCTTGTCTGCAGCACTTAGGTCAGGCTTTAGAGGAGAAAGTCATTCGAAAACTCTTTCAAATATGAAAGTGATGACCTTTGAAACAGAGGGTTGCTGAGCCCGTATTCAGTACAGCATGGGGTGGGGGAGAGTTTGACCTTGCACTGGAAAAAACTTGAGTTTTGACCTTTTTAAATGTATAGAAATGCCAGTGCACCGACACATCCAGCATTGATAGGACAGCACTCTGCAGAAGTCATTTGAACATTGCATCAAATTTTGGTGATTATAGGCTAATACTGTGGTGATTCGAAGGGTTTATCCAGTCTCCACGTCTGTGTAGTGGGTCAAGCTGAACGCAAGGTGTCCTACTACACTGACTCGTTTAACCAGTTGCTATGAGTGGTACAGGGAAAGACACTGATATATGATTGGTTGTCTTTCTGGCCACAAAAGATGGATGAAGCATTACATATCGCCAATTAAAGCCAATAGGCATTCACTGATTTCAATGGGATTGCTCAGCTTTAATTGTTAGCCAACCTCCTTTTTTTAACTCATGTTTTTATACTTAACGTACTTTTAAAGAATTTTTGATGATGTTATTTTTAATTTTCCATGTCAATATCTATATTTAAACAAACAAAAAAATCTGGCAGTTCTTGCCCTGGCCGCTAAGCCTAATAATAGGCGCCACTTCTTGGTCTGTACAGATCACTTTCCTGCAGTTATCTGCTAATCTGTCATTCTAATCCTGCCTGTAATGATATCACCTTCGAGAATAGATAAGACAGGATCCACCATTCACAATAGCTGATTGTCTAAGCTCATCTATTCTTTCCTTGTACAATGACCTCTGCACAGGTCACAGAGCGTGCATAGAAAACTCTCCCATAGAAGTCAATGAGGTCCCCTCCTGACCATTGTGTCTATGGATCATGGGGCTGTTGTAAAGCATAAATGCTGTTAAGAACGGCTCAGGTAATTTGACCGCCCCCATAATCATGTTCAGGAAATAGAATAAAAAAAAATCTACAATCAAAAAATAAAAATAGATTAGAAAAAACCTTATGTGCTGCTATCTGGTTTTAACTGTCAATTTTTTTTTTCAGTGACACGTTTCCTTTAAAAGCTTCTGGCCCCAATAAAAAGTCTGTAACGTTACATTACCCTACTTCGTGAGATTTCCCTACCTCCTAACTTCCGGTCGCACCGGAAATGACGTGGGGAGGGGTGCTGGAGTTGTGCCGATCTGCGCAAAATTTTAGGGAAAATCTCAGCAGAGTTCATCTGCACACCGGGACACTGCGCATGCGCCGGAGAGCCTCAGTAGGGAAATATTACGGCCCAGTGCGCAAGCGCGGCTAACTCCAGAACATCCATCCGATCTCCGCGCCTGCGCAGTGTGGGGGTAGGGAGATCTGATGGATGTTCTGGAGTTAGCCGCGCTTGCGCACTGGGCCGTTATATTTCCCTACTGAGGCTCTCCGGCGCATGCGCAGTGTCCCGGTGTGCAGCTGAACTCCGCTGTGAGATTTTCCCTAAAATGTTTTGCGCAGATCGGCACAACTCCGGCACGTCTCCTTACGTCATTTCCGGTGCGAACGGAAGTTAGGAGGTAGGGAAATCTCACGAAGTAGGGTAATGTAATGTTACAAAGTCTATAAAGGCCTCTCACCTTATATATGTGCCACATATATTATTATATTATGCAGTAACAGAAGGGCTTTTGAGCTCCCTCCGGCACCAGGACCTGGATGCGACTGCTACATTTATGCCCACTACAGATACATCCCAGTCCATGTTTTGTCTTAAAGGCTATGGAAACCTTTGACATGGGGAAAAAAATTAATAAAATTACATATAAATGTCATCAGTTAAGGCTGTAATCTTCATTCCTTTATTTCAGACCGATGATATTCAGTTTTTAATTCCTAGTTTTACACTTTTCTCCTGCGTACATGTCCACTCTAGTAATAAATGATGGATTTGTGTGTCCAGAATGCTGCTGCCCTCACTAGCTTTCCGGTATCAGCAAAGATTCATTCCTGGACTGAATTATCTTACTACAGCCCATGAGGGATCTCTATTCCTCCATGGAGAAAGTACAAAACCAGCTGGTCAGATCTGGGTGGTGATTCCAGTGCATGAATCCCGTTCCGAGAAACATAATAGATGCAGAAAAAACACGATGTTGATTCAAAACCAGGAAACAATCAATTTCATCTTCATTAAGGTATGTATTAAAAATCCTGTAACATACTTATGGATGCTATTAATGCGTTTGAGTATTGATGATTAAGATCTATTTTTCCATCAAAATACTTTGGCAGGACCCAGCAGTATGTTACAGGATTTTTAATACATGCCTTAATGAAGATGGAATTGATTTTATCCTGGTGCAGAATCAATATCACGTTTTCTCTGCATTTTCCTCCACATGTTTATAGACACTGATGATGAGGAGTATATGATTCCCCTCCCCCTGAAGAGTCTGTCATGTGTGCTCAGCTTTCTCTGTACACTTCTACACAACCTATATAATTCCTTCTCTGCAAACTGCCTTGTGTATGCTTTTCTCCTTATCTACAACGCGTGTAAGCTGTCCTCTTTGGATGCTTTGCCCCCTCTCCACACACTGATCCGCCATTTACAGTATCCTCCACCTCCCTGGTACAGTCTAACACTGAGAGATGTTAAGGCAGTAGGTAAAGACAGCCAGTGTCGAGAGCAGCGCAGTGTCGAGAGCACCACCAGCTAGGTAAAGGACTCTGTAGAGGCATAATGGTAGGAAATCAAATGAAAAATAAACAAAAATCTGTGTAATGAGATTGTCTCCTATGTACCTATGAGATACCAGAACATCATTTGACTCTTTAAGAAAGCTAGTCGTACATATGGCAAAATGAGATCTGTTCTGATTAAACTTTAACCAAAGTTGAGTTTCAGTTTTCAGATGCTTTATCAGACTTCCTTTGAAAGAATACAGAATTACAGTCTATGTATAGAGGCCGATATCATACCGCTCAACAATGTGGATGTTTTTTTGACTTACTTAGATAATTACATTGACAACAGTATAGATAATCATTTCTCCTAGTTTTACCACAGAGAAGGAAAAATAGGTCAACACTTGCGAAAAGCACTTGATCGGGACAATTGCTGCACAACTCTGTCTTTATGAAATCTCTTTTATGATTTTCAAAGTACTATTTCTTGGGATGTGGGTCGATCAATAAGAACAAGTGCAATAGTAGACCGATACTTGATTTCCATATGCAGTACAAGAAGAAAATGCACTTTTAAAACTCCAAAACAATTCTAAAAGGTAGGTAGATGATAGATAGATAGTAGATAAACGGACAGATAGATAGAGATAGATAGATAGAGATAGATAGATACATAAATAGATAACAGATAAATAAATATGTAGATAGATATTTATAAGATAAATAGATATATAATAGATGCATAGATAGATAATATGCAATATCTAAACTTCAAAACAATTCCAAAGATAGATAGATAGATAGATAGATAGATAGATAGATAGATAGATAGATAGACAGAGATAGAAGATAGATAGACTGTGCCACCTTGATCCAACCAGAGAAAATAAGGGCCCACCAAGTTGTTGTCATTGCATATACAAGTTATATCACAATTCAGTCAGGATTGTCTCTAGCAGAAAGGGACTGGTCCCAAATTGGCATCAAATGGGGATGTATTTTGGGCTCATTAAAGGGATTGTGCCATGAAACATAATCTACATTTTTCAAACCAGCACCTGGATGTGAATACTTTTGGAATTGCATGTAATTAAAAGTTTTGTATAGCCAGTCAGCTTTTCAATAAAATGTATCTGTATAGCGCCACCTGCTGTTTGTTATTTTCCTTATAAAGTGTTTTTGCATGGCAAGACCACTTACTGTTATCTCACATATATATTCTTCTTATTATAGCCAAATTTACCACCCGAACTCCTCCCACAGTTTTTACACTACATAGACAGTAATATACAGAAACATGCAGATTGTTCCCGATTGGTGTGCTATTACTTTGTGGAACGTTCAAAACTAGAGTGGGAGCTGACAAAAGCTAGAGTGGGAGCTGAAAAATCAGGACATGATTTCTAAACTGCCACCACTCCCTCATTTTCAAGCCCACCTACACAAATCTTATATCAAAAGCTATCCCTGCTGCCACTAAAAATGCCCATGGCTGATAGTTTTCACAATATGACCATTTGTTTGCAACTCACGCCGCCCATTGACATTCATTGAAACTCCACTCTAGCCACCTCAAATTTGAAAGGCAATTTCTAAACTGCAACTGTGCCTTCATTTTTAATATTTCAGAGACATACTATGCATCAAAATGTAGGTCTGGGTCTTCTGATTCTCACAATATAAAGCCTTCGCTGTAGGATTTATCATTTTTAACTACAACCGTTTAAAGATGGCAACCGCCAGTTAAGTGAGTAAGTTGGAGCAGTTTGTTTTTAACCGCTCTTCTCTGCCCTTGATGTAGAGTGAGTTGTCATAGAAACCCAGGTGTGTGAGCAGCCAGCAGAGTGACAAAAGCTAGAGTGTGAGCTGAAAAATCAGGACATGATTTCTAAACTGCCACCACTCCCTCATTTTCAAGCCCACCTACACAAATCGGCTGCTAATGTTTTTATAAATGTATGTTTTAATGTAACTGTGAAGCACTTTGGGCAACAACATTGCAATTAAATGTGCATTTCTCACTCTATCAAGCTTGCCATGTGCACTTTTTAAATTTGATCAATTGGTGTCACGAAGGGGAGTGGGGAAAAAACCCCACCGTACAATGTCATTAATATAATGTAGCAACTAAGCCTGGATGCTGGGATAAGGGAGCAGGTCACCACCTAAAGCATCCCTAAATCTGGCCCTAGTCTCCTATCTGTATGAGCTGACCCAGATGGTAGGAGGGCCCATACGCAGGAACCTCAGAACCCTGAAATACCTGAATTACCCTGAGGTAAGGAGAAAGGGACAAGAGACCAACTGGTTCATCCACCACACGGATGAACCAGAGTCTCCCACAGGCCTAGCAACAAAGGACAACAACACCAAGGAAATGACAGGTAAGTAACCAGTGGCCAGAGACAGCTGAACTAACAACAATAATTCTGGTCACTTACCTGCCGCAGCTGCTGGAAGACACCAATGAAGAACACAGCTGAAGTAACCTGGAACCCAAACAGACGAGCTGCCATCCAAAAACCTTCCAGATGCAGTCCGAACTGACACACAGGAACCAGGACTCCAGCAACTGCACATCCTAGAAAAATAGTTCATCCCTCCGGGAAACCAACCCCCTTCCGGAGGGACAACATACACAGGGAAACATCTTGCACTCATCAAAGGACAAACACCAACAATATCCCAGACATGTAACAACAAACAAGACGTACAACAAACCCTGAACATAAACCCACACCAAACATACAAGTGAGGTTGGGTACATAGAGGATACAAAGGCGACAAAGGAATGACAAGAGACCTCCATGTCCAACAAGGTGGGCCTCAATGACTGGGCAGATGGAATAGCCACAGAATGGAGCATAGCTTCCTGCCCAAAGCAAGGCTAGAGCACAACACACCTCCAAGCTACAAGCAAAGGCTAAATAGCTAGAAGAGACCACACCCTGATCTAACCAAGTCAGGATATTAACCCCACGCACACCACACAGCAGGGAGACACAACTTAAAGGGGAAGTGCATGTGCAAACCGCAAACTACACGTTGCCACAAGAAACGAGTCTTCGCGGCAACCGCGTCACGCTCAAACACCAATATGACCGTGACAATTGGTTAGTGCAATGTTTACTATCTTTACTCACTCCAAACAGTTACTCTGCCCACTCAATAAAGTTACTCTGCCCAGTCCAACCTTTCCACAGTTACTCCAGCCACACAACAGTTACTCAAGCCACTCCACCCAGTTACTCTGCCCACTCCAGTTGTAGACTACTGGTAGAGGCAAGAACACTTCACACAATTTCCCCAGAAATTGTAGATTTTCTAGTTTCTTGTTGAACTCACTGAGGTGGTCGCACATGCTCAGTTTAGATCTTTAACTGCCATCAGCCATATCTTCTGTTAGAAGCTGTCGCAGTTATAGGGAAAAAGCTACAGCAGAAAGAAAATTCCCCCTGAGCTGCAGCAGAAAGGACTCTCCTCCTAAGCTGCAACAGAGAGGACACGCCCCCTGAGCTGCCAGGCTGAAATAAATCTAGCAGAGCAATTGGAAGATCGCTGGATCCATGTAAGGTACAGGGCTGGTTGTAGCTTTGTTACAAAGAGACTGTCATCTACTATATGTTGTCTGATTCACATTTTTAACATCAATCATGGCATAACCCCTTTAATATGTGAAAACCTAGGTCCACTAGTACTCTAGTAGGCCAGTCTGACCCTGTATAGATATGAGGTAGCTAGAAAGATGAATAGAGACTGTAGATATAAAATAGATAGATGCAAGATAGATAGATAGATACATATGAGATAGATAGATCGATAGATATGAGATAGATAGATAGATAGATATTCTCTGAGAAAAGATCTTGGAAGTACATGGATAAGCGTGTGTAAATATGGACATTAGCTGAGGCCCAGACACCTCCCATTAAACTGCTCACCAAGGTATGTAGAATACATATAGATTGCAAGAGTGTGAGTATCCAAATAACGTACTTGCATCTATGACCTAAATAGCAGAGGTATGAGCACTGATACAGCAGAACACACTGATGGAAAATGTATTCTGTTTTAAAGTGAACTTCCACCTTTCAAATATTGTAACTTTAGGTCTCACACTCTAGGTATTTAAAGAGCTCCAAATACCTTGCATAGACCTAAAGTTAAAGACCCAAATTCTGCCTGCCTGAGACCACCATTAGAGGGAGCTTTGGAGCTGAGTGCATACTGTTTATACATTGCACCCCCTAATGGTAGCTGCAGGCATCAAAATGTATCTGTCTATGGGGAATTTGAAATTATGTATCAGAAAAACTGAGGTATAGTAAGATATCTTGAGTGGACAATTCACTTTAAGAAGATCCAAAATTCTTCGACAAACGAAAGGGCCAATCATCTCCCCAGTTCAGTGTATTACTTTAAAATAAAGTTTGTACTTTGTTCCAGAATTTAATGTTTTTTTGGCTTGATAAACTTTCTGAAAAGGGATGATGCACAACACTGAGTTAAAGGTCTCACGCTCACAGGCTAAACCTAGACATTTCACACTAAAGTGAGGAGCGCGCATGATGGACACACTCAATACAAAAGCATGAGCTCTCCCGGGGGCGCCACATGTGTGCAAGCCTCATGCTTTCAAGGTGGTTTCCAAAAACCCTGACAAACCTGGCTCAGAATGGGCTTTCTTTCTCGGCAATGGTTTGTCATCAGTTATTGCACCATTCACCTTTCTCTGCTGGTCTTCCCAAGTAACTTCTAGCATAAACCAAGAGAAATTAAAACTTGTCAGAAACACAACAGCAAGTGGACAGAACATAAAGCCTCACAACATGGTGGAGGTGGGAGCAGCTTCAATCGGGAAGGAAAGATAAGGGGGGGGGGGGGGGTGCACTGCAATCAGATGGGTTAGATGTTTCTGATTTCTTCACAAATGTTAATCGGTAACAAACTGGGTAAAGGTCAAGGGAAATGGTCATTGTGATATTTTACATAGCTATGAGCGTACACGGGTCAGACTCGATCCATAGATTGCATATAGGTCCGTAGAGCATGCTCAAGTCTCAAGAGATAGCCGAGCAGAACCGGTCAAACCCCAAGGGCAAAGCAATCACATGAGCCTTTCCAACACCTTATTTCCGCAACCAACTGATGGGGGTTGTAGCACCTGGACCCCCTGCCACACAAAGGAACTAATATGTCAGAAGTTTTATAAAATGATATTTATTCTTTAATGTGGATTTTACTAGTTACATGATTCGGATATACCAGATACTGTTCACATAAATGGAAGTCAACTGTGTAGGTTTAAAAAGAAATAGAAATAGATAGATAGATAGATAGATAGATAGATAGATAGATATTAGATAGATAGATGAGATAGATAATAGATAGATATGAGATAGATAGATATGAGATAGATAGATAATAGATAGATAGATATGAGATAGATGATAGATATTAGATAGATAGATAGATAGATAGATATGAGATAGATAGATAATAGATAGATAGATATTAGATAGATGATAGATATTAGATAGATAGATAGATATTAGATAGATAGATATTAGATAGATAGATATTAGATAGATAGATAGATATTAGATAGATAGATATTAGATAGATATTAGATAGATATTAGATAGATGATAGATAGATAGATATTAGATAGATAGATAGATGATAGATAGATATTAGATAGATAGATATACAGATAGATGATAGATATTAGATAGATAGATATACAGATAGATGATAGATATTAGATAGATAGATAGATATGAGATAGATAGATAGATAGATAGATATGAGATAGATAGATAGATGATAGATAGATATTAGATAGATAGATATACAGATAGATGATAGATATTAGATAGATAGATATACAGATAGATGATAGATATTAGATAGATAGATAGATATTAGATAGATAGATAGATAGATAGATATTAGATAGATATTAGATAGATGATAGATAGATATGAGATAGATAGATATTAGATAGATAGATAGATAGATATTAGATAGATAGATATTAGATAGATAGATAGATATTAGATAGATAGATAGATATTAGATAGATATTAGATAGATAGATATTAGATAGATAGATAGATATTAGATAGATAGATAGATATTAGATAGATATTAGATAGATAGATATTAGATAGATATTAGATAGATGATAGATAGATAGATATTAGATAGATAGATATACAGATAGATTATAGATATTAGATAGATAGATATACAGATAGATGATAGATATTAGATAGATAGATAGATATGAGATAGATAGATAGATAGATAGATAGATATGAGATAGATAGATATTAGATAGATAGATAGATATTAGATAGATAGATATTAGATAGATATTAGATAGATAGATATTAGATAGATAGATATGAGATAGATAGATAGATAATAGATAGATAATAGATAGATGATAGATAGATGATAGATAGATAGATAGATAGATAGATAGATAGATATTAGATAGATAGATATAAACAATAGACAGACATTAGAGATAGATAGATAGATAGATAGATAGATGATAGATAGATAGATAGATAGATATACAGATAGATGATATATATTAGATAGATAGATATAAACAAAAGACAGACATTAGAGATAGATAGATAGATAGATAGATAGATAGATAGATAGATAGATATGAGATAGATAGATAGATGATAGATAGATAGGAGATAGATAGATAGATAGATAGATATGAGATAGATAGATAGATAGATAGATAGATAGATAGGAGATAGATAGATAGATAGATAGATAGATAGATAGATAGATATGAGATAGATAGATAGATAAATAGATATCAGATAGATAGATAGATAGATAGATAGATAGATAGATAGATAGATGATAGATATAAACAATAGACAGACATTAGAGATAGATAGATAGATAGATATGAGATAGATAGATAGATAGATAGATAGATATGAGATAGATAGATATAAACAATAGACAGACATTCGAGATAGATAAATAGATAGAGACAATAGAAGACATTAGAGATAGATAATAGATAGATAGATAGATAGATAGATAGATAGATAGATATAGACAGACAAATAGTTAGTTAGATAGATATAGGGTTAGAAAGAAAAACAGATACATAGATACAGTATGAGATTATAGAGATAGATATGAAATAGATACATACTGTAGCCTGAGACAGGCAGATAGATATGAGATAGATGGATAGATAGACAGACATGAGCTAGATACTGTAGACAGACAGACACAGATACATAGATGAATAGTTATGAGATAGATAGTGTCCTGAACTGTAATATCGATCGCCTGTCCTTAGGAAATGCCATCCATGTCTAACCGGTGGTCAGTCTTCAGGTTTTTCCACCAATCACTTGCATGAAGCGGCTGCAAGGCTCATTGCTTACTCAGGCACAACAGTGCCATACTGTTGGTTGTGGCAGCGCCTGGTACTACAGCTTAGTTTGATTCACTTGAGCACATCTAAGCTACTGCAAGCTGCCAGATCCAGAAGCACAGCGCCATGCCTGGCCAAACCACGCGAGGCTCCTTCATGCAGCTAATGGGGAGTGTCGCTGGACCTGACCCCCCGGAATTCCCTTCAATGACATCCCACATTCTAAAAGCTATTGCAATTACTTTCCTAGCACCATTTTCCCCATCATCCTGGTCTCCCTGAAGCGAACATAGATCACCATAAAACGGCAGGAGTGGGCGTGTGGAAACAGTCTTATTTGTACATTTTCAATCGATATACCGGTACTGCCCTTTATGTCAATTATAAATTGGTAAAAAGTTGTTATAAATTCACAAGCACCATCTGCCTCTACCAAAGCTTGCTGCTGCAGTTTTGTTAGGCTACTTTCACACTAGCGTTCGGAGCGGATCCGTCTGATGTTTCATCAGACGGATCCGCTCCTATAATGCAGACGTTCGCATCCGTTCAGAACGGATCCGTCTGCATTAAAACTTAGAAAATTTTCTAAGTATGAAAGTAGCCTGAGCGGATCCGTTCAGACTTTACATTGTAAGTCAATGGGGAACGGATCCGCTTGAAGATTAAGCCATATAGTGTCATCTTCAAACGGATCCGTCCCCATTGACTTACATTGTAAGTCTGGACGGATCCGCTCGCCTCGCACGGCCAGGCGGACACCCGAACGCTGCAAGCAGCGTTCAGGTGTCCGCTCACTGAGCGGAGCGGAGGCTGAGCGCTGGCAGGCGGATGCATTCTCAGTGGATCCGCGTCCACTCAGAATGCATTAGGGCCGGACGGCTGCGTTCGGGACCGCTCGTGAGCCCCTTCAAACGGAGCGCACGAGCGGACACCCGAACGCTAGTGTGAAAGTAGCCTAAGATGTAATATGACCGAAGAAAAATGATATATAATTAGGCTGGGAAAACTAGAAATAATTGCGGAAAGTTCTTTTTAAAGCAATATGCAGGGGAAGATAACAAATATATGACTTTTATTAATGTATGAAGTCAATAATAAAATGTTTTCGGACTCAAAGTGGTTGTACATGATTAGAAAAACAGAAACAGCGCCCCACCTGTCCAGGGGTTATATCTGGTATTACAGTCCATCTCCATTGAAATGAATCAAGCTGAGCTGCAATACCACAAACAACCTGTGTGGCGCTGTTTCTATAAGAAAGCTGCCATGTCTTTTCTAATCCAGCACAACCACTTTACGGAGCTTCAGTCAAGGTCCCCGGTACTTTGCCAACTTTCTCCTCACCCCTGGTCACAAGATCAACAGTAAGGCTTTTGGGACAAACAATTATACAATTTTCTTTCTTCATAATTCCACGCCATAAATCATGTGCACATTTTACACAATGCACATATTGTGATCCTCGGACATATGCTGAATAGCTGCAGTGTTGCCACAAAACTAAAGATTTCTGCCTATTTCCTATAGATAAGAGAGAAGAACCTTCCCTCCAGTAACAATAAATAATGAGAAGAGCGATGCGCTAGTATGCTCGGCAGTAGATACTGACACTTCACTGGGTTTACATCCACCTACAGTTTATATCAAGAGTGGATTTCTAACTGTGCATTCACACAACTGTATCCGTTTTGGGTTCCACAAATCGCAGACCCGGAAAATACGGATACGGTCCACGTGCATCCCACACTTTTAGCGGGTCCCATTGAAAAAATGCCTAAGAATAAGACATGTTCTATAATTTGCGGCACAGAAGCGGACAACACCATGTGCTGTTCCCAATTTATGCGGCCTTGTAGAAATGAATGGGTCCACGTGTGGGCCACAAAAAAATAGCTACATCCAACTATGTGTTCCTAAGGCCTCATGCACACGATCGTTGTGTGCATCCGCGTCCGTTCCGTCATTTTTCACAGTTTAGCGGAGGTCCCATTCATTTCTATGGAGCTGTGAAAAAAAAATTATAGTCCTCCGTTTTTTCTCCGCATCTGTGATTCCAGTCCGTCAAAAAAATATAACCTGCCCTATTCTTGTCAGTGAAAAACGGAGGACAGACCCATTCAAGTCAATGGGTCCATCAAAAAAAACGGATTCACAACTGGTATGTCATCCGTGTCCGCGTCCGTTTTTTTCTACAAGACCTTGGTGCAATAAAATTACACTTTTCATTAACCTTCCTTTTTTTCCCCCTGTAAGACAAAAAAAACGAAGACACAAGGAAACACAACTGAAGCAAAATCGGACACGGACCACTGAAGCCAAGTCACTGACAGTGAAAAAACACTGTCGTGTGCATGAGGCCTAAGTCCGCTTTTCTGTTCGGGCATAGAAACAAAATAATGGAATTGTCGTATCCGGCATATGCTGGGCACCACCAGCTCCTGACAGATCCCATACACTATAATGGGGTCCACCAGATTTCCCACATAAACACCAGTATTCTGCCTAGGGATCGACCGATTATCGGTTTGGCTGATATTATCGGCCGATATTGAGCATTTTGACCGTTATCGGTATCGGCATCTATTTTGCCGATATACCGATAACGTATGGGGAACACAGATCGCGCTGCTCTCAGCGCTCTCCGTGTTCCCTCAGCAGCACAGGGGAGAAGGAAGCAGTGTCTCCTCCCCCTGTGCTGCTGCTGCCGCCAATGAGAGGAGAGAAGACAAGAGGAGGGGAGGGGCTGTGGCCACTGCTCCACCAATGATGTTAACTTACTCATTCATTCAAATTGAACAGGAGGCGGGAGCTGGCTGCATAATCACATAGCCGGCTCCCGACCTCTATGAGCTGTAGCTGCGATCCGCGGTAGTTAACCCCTCAGGTGCCGTGGATCGCAGCTACCGCTCATAGAGGTCGGGAGCCGGCTATGTGATTCTGCAGCCAGCTCCCACTTCCTGTATATGAATAAATGAGAGATTCATCTTCATTGGTGGCGCAGTGCGCCCCCCCAAGACCCCCCGTATTAATCAATGGTGGCGCAGTGCACCCCCCACCCCTACCCCCGTATTAAAAACATTGGTGGGGCAGTGCGCCCCCCACCCCAGTATTAAAAACATTGGTGGCGCAGTGCGCCCCCCACCCAAGCCCCCCCAGTATTAATCATTGGTGGCAGTGGCCACAGGGTCCCCTCTCCCCTCCTCCGATCGGAGCCCCAGCAGTGTAAGCCTGGGGCTCCGATCGGTTACCATGGCAGCCAGGACGCTATTGAAGCTCTGGCTGCCATGCTAAGCTCCCTGCTGCTGTGTGCACAAAGCACAGAGCAGCAGGGACAGTGTGAGATCCTATTCACCCTGATAGAGCTCTATCAGGGTGTATAGGACAAGGGTTCTAGTCCCTAAGGGGGCTAAAAGTTAGTAAAAAAAAAAACACCAAAATATTAAATATAAATGAAAAAGAAAGATTTACAAAAAAAAAACCCTACACATTAACAATAAACATATTCATTTTCAGCAGATTTGTGTAGGAATTTTTTTTTTCAAAAATGAAAATTCACAGAATATCGGTATAAATTATCGGCTATCGGCCTGAAGGTTCACAAATGATCGGTATCGGCCCTAAAAAATTCTGCCAGACAAAATATTGTTATGTACCGGCAATGTTCGGCAATTTTTTTTTTATCTTTATTGCAGTGTACTCATTTTGAGCTAAAAATCATATTTTCAATTGGTCTTTATTAAATTTTTTTAGCACCTTTCTCTTTACAGCCTCGAGATTCTCTATTAGTAGGCTCTGTATTTTTACTGTTTTCCGTCGGGACAGCTCCTTATCTCTGATCCCTGAGGTGTACATAGCCTCAAAAACTACAGTGAGTGGTTTTTTATGCGGGTTTCAATGGAGATCCACAACAATATCTGTAATTTAACCGTCCTGTCTTGCTGATTTAGATGCGGATTTCAGAACTCCATCAACTTCAATGAAAAACTTCAAAGGAAAAAATCCACTGCAAATCCATACAGTCTGCACCATAATTCAAAATGGAATCAGCACAAAAGAATCTGCACTATGTACACAGCATGTACACAGTATGAGCAGAACTCCACTGACCTGCACTGAGCTGTCATTTCAATGCAAATCTGCAGTGAACAACATGTGTATTGCGCCATTTACTTTAAAGGGTTCAGGATGCTGAGTGCAGTCTGGAAAGCACAAGGACAGAGAAGCCCGGTATCTGAATCAGGCCTCAATGAGATGCTGGCTAAGACATCCCCAAGCAGTGACCCAGCGGATCACCGCTAAAGTGGGTTAAAAAAAATAAGATGTGGTATTTTTCTAATTCCCCTGAGAGAGAAAGATAGTACAGCATCCATTTAGATGGTAGGGCAGCCATTAAGAGAGACTGTGCATGATACAAGTCTGTGAAGGTAAAGCTTGTCTAAGTCTCCTGGACTCCACAGCATTGGCTGGGCTTAAAAGTCTTGCCTCTGGGTTGTACCTGAGAGACAGATTACAGATCTATTTTAAGGTCTGGGCATTTCATCCTTCACCTAGCTCCTGCACTGTACTCCATAGATGAAACCTCAGGACGGATTGTACTGTGCCTACACCTCCTCTAGGTGTATGTGAATGCCGCCTATACTTCACTAAAAGTTGACTGTTTGTTAAACGGCACCAGACTACTACCTCCATCCTTCGTGCTACTACATGGTTTCCTGCCTTGCACCCTATAACACCAAAGGCACCTCACCTTCCATCAGGCAGAACACAGTGACCAGGGGATACTCTGGGGGAATGAAGGATGCCCCCCTATTCGCTGGGCATGGCCTACAGAGCACTTTGGAGGGCCCATAGTCACCATGAAGACTACCACTCCCATCCTCTATACCACAGGCCTCCCTGATGAGCTGCTTCACCCATAACTCCTGAAAGCTTCTAGGAGAAGACCACGCTCATGCACATCTACTTCTTGTATATGTGGCTGCTACAGAGACTCTGGTGGGCTTTGGGTCTCGGTGGTGCAATGGGAGCACCTGTTCCAACCTGAATCTGGTTCCAGTATTATAGACCATCATTGATCCTAAATGTAAAGATTTAGCATGCTCCTACAGAAGATTATGGCCTCCACATTGCTCATCCTATTACTATGAAATATATGGCCAGTTCTTAAGAAGAACATTTCACGTTCACAAAGGTAAAAGTGGAAGAGATGCCCAGAACAACCAGATGCCAGCAAGGAAGGAATGTCATTAGTTATGGTGACGACCTCCACTTTTCTATTGTCCTAGTTTTAAAACCATAGTTCCTCCCCATTTCTTCATCAAAGACTATCTAGAGCGTATAGCCACACATTTAAATCACCATCCATGTGACACTGATAAGGCCCGCTTCAGTCTACCTGGGACTGCTCATAAAACACACTGAGAAAACCCACTTTTAAGCAAATTTGCACAAGCCACACAAGCTTTGTAAACTATTCCACAGGACAATCCTGCAAAAAAATTGGACGGTTGGATTACATACGGTTTGAAGTGAAAATCAGGATACCTCACTTTTTGGTGAATCTGATGGAGGACAACAACTCCATTTTTATGGTGTTGGTATACAAGCTAGAGAAGGGAATCGTGTATGTGACTGGTGTTTATGGCCATGTGATCACAGTGATACAGTTTAAGGAGTTATTTAAGAGTAATATAGACCTTCCAGAGTGGCCGACCCACAGTGGAGATCATACTTACCAGGGTCCCACTGCTGGGTTCACTGTATGATGCTCTTAGGCCGGCACGTCCTTTCCTTGCCGCACGGAGAGCAACATCTGTTGACAGGGGGACACGTGACCGCTGCAGTGGTGACCTGATCCCCTTGCGTTACGTGACCAGTTGTCGTGACGCAATCAGAGCAAGTCAGCACTTTGGCCTGTGATTGGCTGGCACCAGGTAAGTATAATCTTCACCATGGGTCAACCACTCTGGGAGGTCTGTCTATTAGCTTATATGTGAATTTTAGAATGTTTACATAGGATTGTGCGTGTGTGTGTGTGTGTTGGGGGGGGGGGGGGTATTTTCAACAGGTTGCTTAAAGATGTAAAATGAGATTTGGTGGACGGATATTTAAGAGTGGAGAATGTGATGTGATTTTATGTCCCTGGCCGTCGCGGCCATCTTGATTGAAGATACCGTGCAAAATGTTGACATATGACATCACCACGCCGGCTGGGCACATTGATGTCATCCATAATGCCGTCATCTTGCCCGGCCAGCGTGATGACGTTTTAACGTCTCTGCGTAAGATTTCGCACAGTGTCTTCAATCAAGATGGCCGCGTTGGTCTCTACGCGAGCAAATGGATAAGGTGAGTATTTGTTTATTTATTTTTACCCTGATTAACCCCTGAAAGGCCTAAATGGTAGCCTCAGATGCTGCGATCAGCGATGAGCGCAGCATCTGAGGTGTTCAATGATGGGGGAGGCGCAATCTCTACATACAAAGAAATGCACTTCGTGACGAAGTTATTTGTCACAAATCAAAATTTAGCGTGAAATTCAGCAAAGTAGCCAAATCAAATTTTTCAGAACTTCGCTCAACTCTACCCCTGACGAAGAAGATGTGAGACTCGAGTTGGGCCGACCCCATAATGTAGTTTTAAAAATGTTATCTTGTAAGTATAATAAATCTTGCATGTATTGCAAAGTCCAGGTGGTACTTCACTATTTGCAAGTCCTTTGCCTCTTTACCCTACAATGGAGGATTGGAGCGGGATTTCGAGAAGTGATGTTGCCCTGGGCAATGTGAATGGTGGCTGGCTGCACACTAAGATCTTTGTCTGCATATAGACATACACTCATCTAAAGAATTATTAGGAACACCATACTAATACGGTGTTGGACCCCCTTTTGCCTTCAGAACTGCCTTAATTCTACGTGGCATTGATTCAACAAGGTGCTGATAGCATTCTTTAGAAATGTTGGCCCATATTGATAGGATAGCATCTTGCAGTTGATGGAGATTTGAGGTTTTTGCCCACAGGACTGCCGCATACTGGATGTTTTTCCCTTTTCACACCATTCTTTGTAAACCCTAGAAATGGTTGTGCGCGAAAATCCCAGTAACTGAGCAGATTGTGAAATACTCAGACCGGCCCGTCTGGCACCAACAACCATGCCACGCTCAAAATTGCTTAAATCACCTTTCTTTCCCATTCTGACATTCAGTTTGGAGTTCAGGAGATTGTCTTGACCAGGAGCACCCCCCTAAATGCATTGAAGCAACTGCCATGTGATTGGTTGACTAGATAATTGCATTAATGAGAAATAGAACAGGTGTTTCTAATAATTCTTTAGGTGAGTGTATGTGAACGGTATACATTTGAACATCGTATTGCTATCATTTGAAAAAGACCCACGTCACCAAAAATCTGCTGTGCTCAAAGTTGGCTGGATGCTCTAATGGACATGCTGTACATTTCTTTCTTTTGCCCCGATTTCTATTGTACCAAATAAGCTCCTCCAGCCAGTGGTCATATCCTTCCAGTAATACTTGCCACAAATGTTCCTCTTTCCTGCTAAGTGATCAGTGTGTCATCCAAGCAATCTGCATTGTGGCATTTACTTTGCACCTGCCGCCTCCTCCCTGAGAAATCATTTTCTCCTACACGAAGGCTCCCCATTTCCTACCCCTTCTCCCCTCTCTAGACTGGTATGCCTCCTCAGCTCTCCCTTTGCTTCCTGCATCTACTGAGATGGTTCTTCTTAGTCACTGCAGCCTGCTGGATGACATCTAAGAGGATGTGTGCTGAGAGCCTAAGCAGTGTTTCTACTGATAGAACCTGACTACAGAGGAGGCTGTTTGTAGTCAGGATCCACCAACTGACCACAGAATTCTGTACATCAGTAATAAACATTCAGGGCTAAGGAGGCAAAATAAGTAATAAGGATATATCACAAAGTAGTCATTTTGTATTGTTTTAGTTATTGTTTCCAACTAATCTAAATATGAAATTGTGTATTAAACCAAGTTACACGTGTGTCTGCAGCATACCGTATTTCAATAAACAGAGCAATAGAACCGCAGCAGGTAAGATATGAAAAAAACAAGGTAATAAATACGTTGAATATTTCCCCACTGGAAACATATCAAAAATGCTGGAAAAATTGTAGTGCCAACCTAAAGCATTAGGTAGTTATTAATTCATATGATGAAATGTACAAGGCATGAATAAAATATAGTCTGGCTTCTACGTAACAGTGGCTTCATTCTGGAGCTGAATCCTGCTACTTATAAACTGCTGTGAAGTCAGTGATTATTCTCTTTCTGGGGCTTTATTTAATGGCATTTTAGATTTCAATTCAGGTTGGTCCATGTGCTGAGTCAAAAGGGTTAAATGTGTCTATATAAGCAATGAAGGGGCGGCGTGCTACAATGTCTATGTAAGCAATAAAGGGGCGGCGTGCTACAATGTCTATGTAAGCAATAAAGGGGCGGCATGCTACAATGTCTATGTAAGCAATGAAGGGGCGGTGTGCTACAATGTCTATGTAAGCAATAAAGGGGCGGTGTGCTACAATGTCTATGTAAGTAATGAAGGGGCGGCGTGCTACAATGTCTATGTAAGTAATGAAGGGGCGGCGTGCTACAATGTCTATGTAAGCAATGAAGGGGCGGCGTGCTACAATGTCTATATAAGCAATGAAGGGGCCGCGTGCTACAATGTCTATGGAAGTAATGAAGGGGCGGTGTGCTACAATGTCTATGTAAGCAATAAAGGGGCGGTGTGCTACAATGTCTATGTAAGCAATAAAGGGGCGGTGTGCTACAATGTCTATGTAAGCAATGAAGGGGCGGCGTGCTACAATGTCTATGTAAGCAATGAAGGAGCGGCGTGCTACAATGTCTATGCAAGCAATAAAGGGGCGTCGCGCTACAATGTCTATGTAAGCAATGAAGGGGCGGTGTGCTACAATGTCTATGTAAGCAATGAAGGGGAGGCGTGCTACAATGTCTATGTAAGCAATGAAGGGGCGGCGTGCTACAATGTCTATATAAGTAATGAAGGGGCCGCGTGCTACAATGTCTATGTAAGTAATGAAGGGACGGCGTGCTACAATGTCTATGTAAGCAATGAAGGGGCGGTGTGCTACAATGTCTATGTAAGCAATGAAGGGGCGGCGTGCTACAATGTCTATGTAAGCAATGAAGGGGCGGTGTGCTACAATGTCTATGTAAGCAATGAAGGGACGGCGTGCTACAATGTCTATGTAAGCAATGAAGGGACGGCGTGCTACAATGTCTATGTAAGCAATGAAGGGGCGGCGTGCTACAATGTCTATGTAAGCAATGAAGGGGCGGTGTGCTACAATGTCTATGTAAGCAATAAAGGGGCGGCGTGCTACAATGTCTATGTAAGCAATGAAGGGGCGGCGTGCTACAATGTCTATGTAAGCAATGAAGGGGCGGCGTGCTACAATGTCTATGTAAGCAATGAAGGGGCGGCGTGCTACAATGTCTATGTAAGTAATGAAGGGGCGGCGTGCTACAATGTCTATGTAAGTAATGAAGGGGCGGCGTGCTACAATGTCTATATAAGCAATGAAGGGGCGGTGTGCTACAATGTCTATGTAAGCAATGAAGGGGCGGCGTGCTACAATGTCTATGTAAGTAATGAAGGGGCGGCGTGCTACAATGTCTATATAAGCAATGAAGGGGCGGCGTGCTACAATGTCTATGTAAGCAATGAAGGGGCGGCGTGCTACAATGTCTATGTAAGCAATGAAGGGGCGGTGTGCTACAATGTCTATGTAAGCAATGAAGGGGCGGCGTGCTACAATGTCCATGTAAGCAATGAAGGGGCGGCGTGCTACAATGTCTATGGAAATAATGAAGGGGCGGTGTGCTACAATGTCTATATAAGTAATGAAGGGGAGGCGCGCTACAATGTCTATATAAGTAATGAAGGGGAGGCGCGCTACAATGTCTATGTAAGCAATGAAGGGGCGGCGTGCTACAATGTCTATGTAAGCAATGAAGGGGCCGCATGCTACAATGTCTATGTAAGCAATGAAGGGGCGGCGTGCTACAATGTCTATGTAAGCAATGAAGGGGCGGCGTGCTACAATGTCTATGTAAGTAATGAAGGGGCGGCGTGCTACAATGTCTATGTAAGCAATGAAGGGGCGGTGTGCTACAATGTCTATGTAAGTAATGAAGGGGCGGTGTGCTACAATGTCTATGTAAGCAATGAAGGGGCGGTGTGCTACAATGTCTATGTAAGCAATGAAGGGGCGGCGTGCTACAATGTCCATGTAAGCAATGAAGGGGCAGCGTGCTACAATGTCTATGGAAGTAATGAAGGGGCGGCGTGCTACAATGTCCATGTAAGCAATGAAGGGGCGGCGTGCTACAATGTCTATATAAGTAATGAAGGGGCCGCGTGCTACAATGTCTATGTAAGCAATGAAGGGGCGGCGTGCTACAATGTCTATGTAAGCAATGAAGGGGCCGCATGCTACAATGTCTATGTAAGCAATGAAGGGGCGGTGTGCTACAATGTCTATATAAGCAATGAAGGGGCCGCGTGCTACAATGTCTATGTAAGTAATGAAGGGATGGCGTGCTACAATATCTATGTAAGCAATGAAGGGGCGGCGTGCTACAATATCTATGTAAGCAATGAAGGGGCGGCGTGCTACAATGTCTATGTAAGCAATGAAGGGGCGGCGTGCTACAATGTCTATATAAGCAATGAAGGGGCGGCGTGCTACAATGTCTATATAAGCAATGAAGGAGCGGTGTGCTACAATGTCTATATAAGCAATGAAGGAGCGGTGTGCTACAATGTCTATATAAGCAATGAAGGGGCGGCGTGCTACAATATCTATGTAAGCAATGAAGGGGCGGCGTGCTACAATGTCTATGTAAGCAATGAAGGGGCGGTGTGCTACAATATCTATGTAAGCAATGAAGGGGCGGCGTGCTACAATGTCTATGTAAGCAATGAAGGGGCGGTGTGCTACAATGTCTATGTAAGCAATGAAGGGGCGGCGTGCTACAATGTCCATGTAAGCAATGAAGGGGCGGCGTGCTACAATGTCTATGGAAGTAATGAAGGGGCGGTGTGCTACAATGTCTATATAAGTAATGAAGGGGCGGCGTGCTACAATGTCTATGTAAGCAATGAAGGGGCGGCGTGCTACAATGTCTATATAAGTAATGAAGGGGAGGCGCGCTACAATGTCTATGTAAGCAATGAAGGGGCGGCGTGCTACAATGTCTATGTAAGCAATGAAGGGGCCGCATGCTACAATGTCTATGTAAGCAATGAAGGGGCGGCGTGCTACAATGTCTATGTAAGCAATGAAGGGGCGGCGTGCTACAATGTCTATGTAAGTAATGAAGGGGCGGCGTGCTACAATGTCTATATAAGCAATGAAGGGGCGGTGTGCTACAATGTCTATGTAAGCAATGAAGGGGCGGCGTGCTACAATGTCTATGTAAGCAATGAAGGGGCGGTGTGCTACAATGTCTATGTAAGCAATGAAGGGGCGGCGTGCTACAATGTCCATGTAAGCAATGAAGGGGCGGCGTGCTACAATGTCTATGGAAGTAATGAAGGGGCGGTGTGCTACAATGTCTATGTAAGTAATGAAGGGGAGGCGCGCTACAATGTCTATGTAAGCAATGAAGGGGCGGCGTGCTACAATGTCTATGTAAGCAATGAAGGGGCCGCATGCTACAATGTCTATATAAGCAATGAAGGGGCCGCGTGCTACAATGTCTATGTAAGTAATGAAGGGATGGCGTGCTACAATATCTATGTAAGCAATGAAGGGGCGGCGTGCTACAATATCTATGTAAGCAATGAAGGGGCGGCGTGCTACAATGTCTATGTAAGCAATGAAGGGGCGGCGTGCTACAATGTCTATATAAGCAATGAAGGGGCGGCGTGCTACAATGTCTATATAAGCAATGAAGGAGCGGTGTGCTACAATGTCTATATAAGTAATGAAGGGGCCGCGTGCTACAATGTCTATGTAAGCAATAAAGGGGCGGTGTGCTACAATGTCTATATAAGTAATGAAGGGGCCGCGTGCTACAATGTCTATGTAAGCAATGAAGGAGCGGTGTGCTACAATGTCTATGTAAGTAATGAAGGGGCGGCGTGCTACAATGTCTATGTAAGCAATGAAGGGGCGGTGTGCTACAATGTCTATATAAGCAATGAAGGGGCGGTGTGCTACAATGTCTATATAAGTAATGAAGGGGCGGCGTGCTACAATGTCTATGTAAGCAATAAAGGGGCGGTGTGCTACAATGTCTATGTAAGCAATGAAGGAGCGGTGTGCTACAATGTCTATGTAAGCAATGAAGGGGCGGTGTGCTACAATGTCTATGTAAGTAATGAAGGGGCGGCGTGCTACAATGTCTATATAAGTAATAAAGGGGCGGTGTGCTACAATGTCTATGTAAGCAATGAAGGGGCGGTGTGCTACAATGTCTATGTAAGTAATGAAGGGGCGGCGTGCTACAATGTCTATATAAGTAATAAAGGGGCGGCGTGCTACAATGTCTATGTAAGTAATGAAGGGGCGGCGTGCTACAATGTCTATGTAAGCAATGAAGGGGCGGTGTGCTACAATGTCTATGTAAGCAATGAAGGGGCGGTGTGCTACAATGTCTATGTAAGTAATGAAGGGGCGGTGTGCTACAATGTCTATGTAAGCAATGAAGGAGCGGTGTGCTACAATGTCTATGTAAGCAATAAAGGGGCGGTGTGCTACAATGTCTATGTAAGCAATGAAGGAGCGGTGTGCTACAATGTCTATGTAAGCAATGAAGGGGCGGTGTGCTACAATGTCTATGTAAGTAATGAAGGGGCGGCGTGCTACAATGTCTATATAAGTAATAAAGGGGCGGTGTGCTACAATGTCTATGTAAGCAATGAAGGGGCGGTGTGCTACAATGTCTATGTAAGTAATGAAGGGGCGGCGTGCTACAATGTCTATATAAGTAATAAAGGGGCGGTGTGCTACAATGTCTATGTAAGCAATGAAGGAGCGGTGTGCTACAATGTCTATGTAAGCAATGAAGGGGAGGCGTGCTACAATGTCTATGTAAGCAATGAAGGGGCGGCGTGCTACAATGTCTATGTAAGCAATGAAGGGGCGGCGTGCTACAATGTCTATGGAAGCAATGGGCCGACTGTTGCGGAACACATACTGCTGGTATCCGTGTTGTACGGATCCGTAATTTGCGGACCACAAAACAACAGAGGTCGTGTATATGAGCCCTAAGGGCAAGGCTACATGGCGATTTTGGGTGCAACACACGTCATGCAAGCAAGTATTGTGGTGTAGCAGAGCTGCCATAGGAACGAATGGAATCACAGGAGACTCAGGTTTGTTGAGACTGCGACACACAAGTCGAAAAATAAATAAATTCAACACTGCTGGATTTTTTGTGGTTTGTGTGCCACGGTTACGGCAATCCTGTGCATAACGCTGCCACCCCATTCATTCTTATGACAGCCCTGTGATACTTGGGTGCATGACATGTGTAGCACCCAAAATGGCAGCCGTCCTATTAGTACACACAAAACCTGTCCTAATCACACAGGAGGACAAGTTACTTCAGAACACTGAGGTAAAGAGGTGCCTTATCCTTCTCTCTGCTCTGCTTGTCAGGGATTATAGTCCTGAAAACAGCTGATAGGATCTTCAGCTGAATCTCTGTAAGAATGGAGCTCATGAGGAGACATGAAGTACAGAGAGGAGATGGGGATGTGGCTGTGTCATGCTGTGGATTAGGACAGGTTTTGTGTGTACTAATAGGACGGCGGCCATTTTATTTCTCCTAATGATTGCTCCCCAGACAAAACGAGCCATCATAACTAATGAAAGATATTTCTGAACATATCTATAATAAAGTAATATTTAGGTATTTTCATTTTCTTAATTCCCGGAGAACCCCTTTAAAGGTCCCTCTTTTTGACCTGGGTAATAAATGTGCATTAATAGGCTTACTACATTACTCCAGAAACAATCTGTCTGGTTCCTACCTGTACATTACACCTCAACTTATAGAGATTGTTTTCACTATATAGGTCAATTTGGACCATAAAATATCTGTATTAGATGATGTTTGATCTAATCTTTAAAGGGGTATTCCAGCACAGGGGCTGCATATGATGTAAAGAAAGCTACCAGACCTTAAACCTATCTTAGAGTGGGTTCACATTACCTTTATAAATTCCGTTATAGGCTCTGTTATAACAGAGTTATAATGGAATATAATGGAATCTTAGGATGGAATGCAAAACTGAATCCTTTAAGAGGCATTCCATTTTGCTCCGTCCTAATATATTTGTATGGACACATATAACGGTTCAATTTTTTTTCAGTATGCATAACAGAAAAAAACGGAACTGTTGTCAATGGTCAAACCCTCATCAGTTTTACATTGATTGCCTAACCTAATTATAGGCCATTAATTAAAAATCCGGGAAAATCCCCTTTAAGTGATATAAGGTGGTCTCAAATTGCAAAAAGGCACTGTAGCAACCAATGCCAGTTAGCTGCTGCCAAGGTAAATAAAATCATGAAAGGGGCTGGACAAAATGAGAAGAGAATATTACCTTTATATAAATTACTAATATTGAGTACAAGCAGTGCTAGAGGTGGTACAGATATGGATGGACAATGCAATTAAAAGGGTTCTCTGGGCTAAAGATATTGCTGACCAATACTTAGGATAGGCCATCACTATCAGATTGGTGGGGATCTGACACCTGACACCCCCACCGATGAGCTGTTTCAGGCATTCGTGGCGCTGGAAACTAACAGTGTATGGAGCGGAAGCAGAAGGCTCTGTACACTGAGTAGTTTTCAAGGCCGACATTCTGCATCTAAGCTCCCATTAACTTGAATGAGAGCTGAACTGCAGTACCCTGGCATGACCACTACACATTGGATGACACTGTCTGCCTCCAGCCCCATACATAGGGCTGCCATCCGGCTGGTATGTCACCGGCCAAGCCGGCAATAAGAATTGCCGGTATTTTCCTTTATGGACTGTAACTAATGAACGCTTCCATTGTGGAACGCTCATTAGGACAGCCTTTAACTACCGCGCCCCAGTCAGCAGCGAGTGTTCACAGTGGTGCAATCAAATGGAATAGATGAGGTGAGTTCATTTTTTTTTTGCAAAGAGAAGAGAAGACGGCATTACTATTACTATAATATTATTGGGGGGCACTAATGGGAATTACTATTAATTGGGGCACTATTAATTCTGATGGGCATTATTAATTATGGGGACATTAATGGAGGCATTACTATTACTGGGGGCATCAATGGGGCCATTATTCATTCTGGGGGCACTAATGGAGGCATTACTATCACTGGGGCACTAATGAGGGCATTATTCATTCTGGGGGCACTAATGGAGGAATTACTATTACTGGGGCACTAATAAGGGAATTATTCATTCTGGGTGCACTAATGAGGGCATTATTAATTCTGGGGGACACTAATGGAGGCATTACTATTATTGGGGCACTAATGGGGGTATTATTCATTCTGGGGGTACTAATGGAGGCATTACTATTACTGGGGCACTAATGAGGGCATTATTCATTCTGGGGCACTAATGAAGGCATTACTATTACTAGGGCACTAATAAGGGAATTATTCATTCTGGGGGCACTAATGAGGGCATTATTAATTCTGGGGGCACTAATGGAGGCATTACTATTACTGGGGCACTAATGGGGGTATTATTCATTCTGGGGGCACTAATGGAGGCATTACTATTACTGGGGCACTAATGGGGGCATTATTCATTCTGGGGGCCACTAATGGAGGTATTACTATTACTGGGGGCACTAATGTGGGCATTATTCATTCTGGGGGCACTAATGGGGGCAGTATTAATTCTGGGGGGCACTAATGGAGGCATTACTATTACTGGGGCACTAATGGGGCATTATTCATTCTGGGGGTACTAATGAGGGCATTATTAATTCTGGGGGACACTAATGGAGGCAATACTATTACTGGGGCACTAATGGGGGCATTATTCATTCTGGGGGCACTAATGGAGGCATTACTATTACTGGGGCACTAATGGGGGAAATATTTATTCTGTGGGCACTAATGAGGGCATTATTAATTCTGGGGGACACTAATGGGGGCATTACTATTACTGGGGCACTAAAGGGGACATTATTCATTCTGGGGGCACTAATGGAGGCATTACTATTACTGGGGCACTAATGGGGCCATTATTCATTCTGGGGATACTAATGGAGGCATTACTATTACTGGGGGCACTAATGGGGGAATTATTCATTCTGGGGGCACTAATGGGGGAATTATTCATTCTGGGGGACACTAATGGAGGCATTACTATTACTGGGGGCACTAATGGGGGCATTATTCATTCTGGGGCACTAATGGAGGCATTACTATTAATGGGGCACTAATAAGGGAATTATTCATTCTGGGGGCACTAATGAGGGCATTATTCATTCTGGGGGCACTAATGGAGGCATTACTATTACTGGGGCACTAATGAGGGCATTATTCATTCTGGGGCACTAATGGAGGCATTACTATTACTGGGGCATTATTTATTCTGGGGCACTAATGGAGGCATTACTATTAATGGGCCACTAATGGGGGAATTATTCATTCTGGGGGCACTAATGAGGGCATTATTAATTCTGGGGGACACTAATGAGGGAATTATTCATTCTGGGGGCACTAATGGAGGCATTACTCTTACTGGGGCACTAATGAGGGCATTATTCATTCTGGGGCACTAATGAAGGCATTACTATTACTGGGGCACTAATAAGGGAATTATTCATTCTGGAGGCACTAGTGAGGGCATTATTCATTCTGGGGGCACTAATGGAGGCATTACTATTACTGGGGCACTAATGAGGGCATTATTCATTCTGGGGCACTAATGGAGGCATTACTATTACTGGGGCACTAATGGGGGCATTGTTTATTCTGGGGCACTAATGGAGGCATTACTATTAATGGGGCACCAATGGGGGCATTATTCATTCTGGGGGCACTAATGGAGGCATTACTATTACTGGGGCACCAATGGGAGCATTAGTCATTCTGGGGGCACTAATGGAGGCATTACTATTACTGGGGCACTAATGTGGGCATTATTCATTCTGGGGGCACTAATGGGGGCAGTATTGATTCTGGGGGGCACTAATGGAGGTATTACTATTACTGGGGCACTAATGGGGCCATTATTCATTCTGGGGGTACTAATGGAGGCATTACTATTACTGGGGCACTAATGGGGCATTATTCATTCTGGGGGTACTAATGAGGGCATTATTAATTCTGGGGGACACTAATGGAGGCATTACTATTACTGGGGCACTAATGGGGGCATTATTCATTCTGGGGGCACTAATGGAGGCATTACTATTACTGGGGCACTAATGGGGGAATTATTTATTCTGTGGGCACTAATGAGGGCATTATTAATTCTGGGGGACACTATTGGCGGCGTTACTAGTACTGGGGCACTAATGGGGGCATTATTCATTCTGGGGGCACTAATGGAGGCATTACTATTACTGGGGCACTAATGGGGGAATTATTTATTCTGTGGGCACTAATGAGGGCATTATTAATTCTGGGGGACACTAATGGAAGCATTACTATTACTTGGGACACTAATGGGGGCATTATTCATTCTGGGGGCACTAATGGAGGCATTACTATTACTGGGGCACTAATGGGGCCATTATTCATTCTGGGGATACTAATGGAGGCATTACTATTACTGGGGGCACTAATGGGGGCATTATTTATTCTGGGGGCACTAATGGGGGAATTATTCATTCTGGGGGACACTAATGGAGGCATTACTATTACTGGGGGCACTAATGGGGGCATTATTCATTCTGGGGCACTAATCGAGGCATTACTATTACTGGGGCACTAATAAGGGAATTATTCATTCTGGGGTCACTAATGAGGGCATTATTAATTCTGGGGGCACTAATGGAGGCATTACTATTACTGGGGCACTAATGAGGGCATTATTCATTCTGGGGCACTAATGGAGGCATTACTATTACTGGGGCACTAATGGGGGTATTATTCATTCTGGGGCACTAATGGAGGCATTACTATTACTGGGGCACTAATGGGGGAATTATTCATTCTGGGGGCACTAATGAGGGCATTATTAATTCTGGGGGACACTAATGGAGGCATTACTATTACTGGGGCACCAATGGGGGCATTATTCATTCCGGGGGCACTAATGGAGGCATTACTATTACTGGGGCACTAATGTGGGCATTATTCATTCTGGGGACACTAATGGGGGCAGTATTAATTCTGGGGGGCACTAATGGAGGCATTACTATTACTGCGGCACAAATGGGGCCATTATTTATTCTGGGGGTACTTATGGAGGCATTACTATTACTGGGGCACTAATGGGGCCATTATTCATTCTGGGGGTACTAATGGAGGCATTACTATTACTGGGGGCACTAATGGGGGCATTATTAATTCTTGGGGGACACTAATGGAGGCATTAATATTACTGGGGCGGCACTAATGGGGGCATTAATATTACTGGGGGGACACTATTATTACTGGGAGTCACATTATGACATTGTGACCCGTACACTTCATAGAGTCCAGCTCTGCAACAGACCAAAATGGCTGATCGGTGGGGGTGTCCGTTATCAGACCCCCACCGATGGAGGCATTACTATTACTGGGGCACTAATGGGGCATTATTCATTCTGGGGGTACTAATGAGGGCATTATTAATTCTGGGGGCACTAATGGAGGCATTACTATTACTGGGGCACTAATGGGGGAATTATTTATTCTGTGGGCACTAATGAGGGCATTATTAATTCTGGGGGACACTATTGGGACGTTACTATTACTGGGGCACTAATGAGGGCATTATTCATTCTGGGGCACTAATGGAGGCATTACTATTACTGGGGCACTAATGGGGGCATTGTTTATTCTGAGGCACTAATGGAGGCATTACTATTAATGGGGCACCAATGGGGGCATTATTCATTCTGGGGGCACTAATGGAGGCATTACTATTACTGGGGCACCAATGGGAGCATTAGTCATTCTGGGGGCACTAATGGAGGCATTACTATTACTGGGGCACTAATGTGGGCATTATTCATTCTGGGGGCACTAATGGGGGCAGTATTGATTCTGGGGGGCACTAATGGAGGCATTACTATTACTGGGGCACTAATGGGGCCATTATTCATTCTGGGGGTACTAATGGAGGCATTACTATTACTGGGGCACTAATGGGGCATTATTCATTCTGGGGGTACTAATGAGGGCATTATTAATTCTGGGGGACACTAATGGAGGCATTACTATTACTGGGGCACTAATGGGGGCATTATTCATTCTGGGGGCACTAATGGAGGCATTACTATTACTGGGGCACTAATGGGGGAATTATTTATTCTGTGGGCACTAATGAGGGCATTATTAATTCTGGGGGACACTATTGGGGGCGTTACTAGTACTGGGGCACTAATGGGGGCATTATTCATTCTGGGGGCCCTAATGGAGGCATTACTATTACTGGGGCACTAATGGGGGAATTATTTATTCTGTGGGCACTAATGAGGGCATTATTAATTCTGGGGGACACTAATGGAAGCATTACTATTACTTGGGACACTAATGGGGGCATTATTCATTCTGGGGGCACTAATGGAGGCATTACTATTACTGGGGCACTAATGGGGCCATTATTCATTCTGGGGATACTAATGGAGGCATTACTATTACTGGGGGCACTAATGGGGGCATTATTCATTCTGGGGGCACTAATGGGGGAATTATTCATTCTGGGGGACACTAATGGAGGCATTACTATTACTGGGGGCACTAATGGGGGCATTATTCATTCTGGGGCACTAATCGAGGCATTACTATTACTGGGGCACTAATAAGGGAATTATTCATTCTGGGGTCACTAGTGAGGGCATTATTCATTCTGGGGGCACTAATGGAGGCATTACTATTACTGGGGCACTAATGAGGGCATTATTCATTCTGGGGCACTAATGGAGGCATTACTATTACTGGGGCACTAATGGGGGCATTATTCATTCTGGGGCACTAATGGAGGCATTACTATTACTGGGGCACTAATGGGGGAATTATTCATTCTGGGGGCACTAATGAGGGCATTAATAATTCTGGGGGACACTAATGGAGGCATTACTATTATTGGGGCACTAATGGGGGTATTATTCATTCTGGGGGCACTAATGGAGGCATTACTATTACTGGGGCACTAATGAGGGCATTATTCATTCTGGGGCACTAATGAAGGCATTACTATTACTAGGGCACTAATAAGGGAATTATTCATTCTGGGGGCACTAATGAGGGCATTATTAATTCTGGGGGCACTAATGGAGGCATTACTATTACTGGGGCACTAATGGGGGTATTATTCATTCTGGGGGCACTAATGGAGGCATTACTATTACTGGGGCACTAATGGGGGCATTATTCATTCTGGGGGCCACTAATGGAGGTATTACTATTACTGGGGGCACTAATGTGGGCATTATTCATTCTGGGGGCACTAATGGGGGCATTATTCATTCTGGGGGACACTAATGGGGGCATTACTATTACTGGGGCACTAAAGGGGGCATTATTCATTCTGGGGGCACTAATGGAGGCATTACTATTACTGGGGCACTAATGGGGCCATTATTCATTCTGGGGATACTAATAGAGGCATTACTATTACTGGGGGCACTAATGGGGGCATTATTCATTCTGGGGGCACTAATGGGGGAATTATTCATTCTGGGGGACACTAATGGAGGCATTACTATTACTGGGGGCACTAATGGGGGCATTATTCATTCTGGGGCACTAATGGAGGCATTACTATTAATGGGGCACTAATAAGGGAATTATTCATTCTGGGGGCACTAATTAGGGCATTATTCATTCTGGGGGCACTAATGGAGGCATTACTATTACTGGGGCACTAATGAGGGCATTATTCATTCTGGGGCACTAATGGAGGCATTACTATTACTGGGGCATTATTTATTCTGGGGCACTAATGGAGGCATTACTATTAATGGGGCACTAATGGGGGAATTATTCATTCTGGGGGCACTAATGAGGGCATTATTAATTCTGGGGGACACTAATGAGGGAATTATTCATTCTGGGGGCACTAATGGAGGCATTACTCTTACTGGGGCACTAATGAGGGCATTATTCATTCTGGGGCACTAATGAAGGCATTACTATTACTGGGGCACTAATAAGGGAATTATTCATTCTGGAGGCACTAGTGAGGGCATTATTCATTCTGGGGCACTAATGGAGGCATTACTATTACTGGGGCACTAATGGGGGCATTGTTTATTCTGGGGCACTAATGGAGGCATTACTATTAATGGGGCACCAATGGGGGCATTATTCATTCTGGGGGCACTAATGGAGGCATTACTATTACTGGGGCACCAATGGGAGCATTAGTCATTCTGGGGGCACTAATGGAGGCATTACTATTACTGGGGCACTAATGTGGGCATTATTCATTCTGGGGGGCACTAATGGGGGCAGTATTGATTCTGGGGGGCACTAATGGAGGTATTACTATTACTGGGGCACTAATGGGGCCATTATTCATTCTGGGGGTACTAATGGAGGCATTACTATTACTGGGGCACTAATGGGGCATTATTCATTCTGGGGGTACTAATGAGGGCATTATTAATTCTGGGGGACACTAATGGAGGCATTACTATTACTGGGGCACTAATGGGGGCATTATTCATTCTGGGGGCACTAATGGAGGCATTACTATTACTGGGGCACTAATGGGGGAATTATTTATTCTGTGGGCACTAATGAGGGCATTATTAATTCTGGGGGACACTATTGGCGGCGTTACTAGTACTGGGGCACTAATGGGGGCATTATTCATTCTGGGGGCACTAATGGAGGCATTACTATTACTGGGGCACTAATGGGGGAATTATTTATTCTGTGGGCACTAATGAGGGCATTATTAATTCTGGGGGACACTAATGGAAGCATTACTATTACTTGGGACACTAATGGGGGCATTATTCATTCTGGGGGCACTAATGGAGGCATTACTATTACTGGGGCACTAATGGGGCCATTATTCATTCTGGGGATACTAATGGAGGCATTACTATTACTGGGGGCACTAATGGGGGCATTATTCATTCTGGGGGCACTAATGGGGGAATTATTCATTCTGGGGGACACTAATGGAGGCATTACTATTACTGGGGGCACTAATGGGGGCATTATTCATTCTGGGGCACTAATCGAGGCATTACTATTACTGGGGCACTAATAAGGGAATTATTCATTCTGGGGTCACTAATGAGGGCATTATTAATTCTGGGGGCACTAATGGAGGCATTACTATTACTGGGGCACTAATGAGGGCATTATTCATTCTGGGGCACTAATGGAGGCATTACTATTACTGGGGCACTAATGGGGGTATTATTCATTCTGGGGCACTAATGGAGGCATTACTATTACTGGGGCACTAATGGGGGAATTATTCATTCTGGGGGCACTAATGAGGGCATTATTAATTCTGGTGGACACTAATGGAGGCATTACTATTACTGGGGCACCAATGGGGGCATTATTCATTCCGGGGGCACTAATGGAGGCATTACTATTACTGGGGCACTAATGTGGGCATTATTCATTCTGGGGACACTAATGGGGGCAGTATTAATTCTGGGGGGCACTAATGGAGGCATTACTATTACTGCGGCACTAATGGGGCCATTATTTATTCTGGGGGTACTTATGGAGGCATTACTATTACTGGGGCACTAATGGGGCCATTATTCATTCTGGGGGTACTAATGGAGGCATTACTATTACTGGGGGCACTAATGGGGGCATTATTAATTCTTGGGGGACACTAATGGAGGCATTAATATTACTGGGGGGGCACTAATGGGGGCATTAATATTTCTGGGGGGACACTATTATTACTGGGAGTCACATTATGACATTGTGACCCGTACACTTCATAGAGTCCAGCTCTGCAACAGACCAAAATGGCTGATCGGTGGGGGTGTCCGTTATCAGACCCCCACCGATGGAGGCATTACTATTACTGGGGCACTAATGGGGCATTATTCATTCTGGGGGTACTAATGAGGGCATTATTAATTCTGGGGGCACTAATGGAGGCATTACTATTACTGGGGCACTAATGGGGGAATTATTTATTCTGTGGGCACTAATGAGGGCATTATTAATTCTGGGGGACACTATTGGGACGTTACTATTACTGGGGCACTAATGGGGGCATTATTCATTCTGGGGGCACTAATGGAGGCATTACTATTACTGGGGCACTAATGGGGGAATTATTTATTCTGTGGGCACTAATGAGGGCATTATTAATTCTGGGGGACACTAATGGGGGCATTACTATTACTTGGGGCACTAATGGGGGCATTATTCATTCTGGGGGCACTAATGGAGGCATTACTATTACTGGGGCACTAATGGGGCCATTATTCATTCTGGGGATACTAATGGAGGCATTACTATTACTGGGGGCACTAATGGGGGCATTATTCATTCTGGGGCACTAATCGAGGCATTACTATTACTGGGGCACTAATAAGGGAATTATTCATTCTGGGGTCACTAATGAGGGCATTATTAATTCTGGGGGCACTAATGGAGGCATTACTATTACTGGGGCACTAATGAGGGCATTATTCATTCTGGGGCACTAATGGAGGCATTACTATTACTGGGGCACTAATGGGGGCATTATTCATTCTGGGGCACTAATGGAGGCATTACTATTACTGGGGCACTAATGGGGGAATTATTCATTCTGGGGGCACTAATGAGGGCATTATTAATTCTGGGGGACACTAATAGAGGCATTACTATTACTGGGGCACCAATGGGGGCATTATTCATTCCGGGGGCACTAATGGAGGCATTACTATTACTGGGGCACTAATGTGGGCATTATTCATTCTGGGGGCACTAATGGGGGCAGTATTAATTCTGGGGGGCACTAATAGAGGCATTACTATTACTGCGGCACTAATGGGGCCATTATTTATTCTGGGGGTACTAATGAAGGCATTACTATTACTGGGACACTAATGGGGCCATTATTCATTCTGGGGATACTAATGGAGGCATTAATATTACTGGGGGGGGCACTAATGGGGGCACTATTATTACTGGGAATCACATTATGACATTGTGACCTGTACACTATATAGAGTCCAGCTCTGCAACAGACCAAAATGGCTGATCGGTGGGGGTGTCCGTTATCAGACCCCCACCGATCTGATATCAAATGACCTACCTGATGGATAAGTTATCAATATCTGTAGCTCAAAGAAGGAATCTAGCGAATTTCAGAACCAACAAGATTATCAAAAATGTCTAATTAAATTCTGGAGAAAAGACATCTCAGGGGTGATCATAGTCTTGTAAGGGGCGCTCACTACATTGAGAGGAGAGGAGACCATTAGAGATGAGCGAATTTCATATTTTGAAATTCGTTCACACTTCGTTTGGTGGTAAAAGGTGAATTGCGTTATGGATTTATGCAATTCTATGACGGAATGCATAACGGAATGCCTTTAGAGGCATTCCGTCATAATGGAAGTCTATGGCCTGCATAACGGATCCGTCCCGTTTCCGTCACGCAGGGGACTCCTCTCTTGCATAACGGAAACGGGACGGATCCGTTTTGCAGCCCATAGACTTCTATTATAACGGAATGCCTCTACAGGCATTCCGTCATAGAATTGCGTTCTGGTCCGTGGTAACGGAATCCATAACGCAATTCACTTTTTACCACCAAACAAAGTGTGAACGAATTTCAAAATATGAAATTCGCTCATCTCTAAAGACCACCATGCAATTATTTTTATGCACTTGTTATTAATGATATCACTGGGGGCAGCAAGTGATAACAATGTCTGTAAAGCGCTATGGAATATGTCGGCGCTATATACAGTGGGATGCGAAAGTTTGGGCAACCTTGTTAATCGTCATGATTTTCCTGTATAAATCGTTGGTTGTTACGATAAAAAATGTCAGTTAAATATATCATATAGGAGACACACACAGTGATATCTGAGAAGTGAAATGAAGTTTATTGGATTTACAGAAAGTGTGCTATAGTTGTTTAAACAAAATTAGGCAGGTGCATAAATTTGGGCACTGTGTTGTCATTTTATTGATTCCAAAATCTTTAGAACTAATTATTGGAACTCAAATTGGCTTGGTAAGCTCAGTGACCCCTGACCTACATACACAGGTGAATCCAATTATGAGAAAGAGTATTTAAGGGGGTCAATTGTAAGTTTCCCTCCTCTTTTAATTTTCTCTGAAGAGTAGCAACATGGGGGTCTCAAAACAGCTCTCAAATGACCTGAAGACAAAGATTGTTCCCCATCATGGTTTAGGGGAAGGATACAGAAAGCTGTCTCAGAGATTTCAGCCGTCTGTTTCCACAGTTAGGAGCATATTGAGGAAATGGAAGACCACAGACTCAGTTCAAGTTAAGGATCGAAGTGGCAGACCAAGAAAAATCTTGGATAGACAGAAGCGACGAATGGTGAGAACAGTCAGAGTCAACCCACAGACCAGCACCAAAGACCTACAACATCATCTTGCTGCAGATGGAGTCACTGTGCATCGTTCAACCATTCGGCATACTTTACACAAGGAGATGCTGTATGCGAGAGTGATGCAGAGGAAGCCTTTTCTCCGCTTGAGGTGGGCTAAAGCACATTTGGACAAGCCAGCTTCATTTTGGAATAAGGTGCTGTGGACTGATGAAACTAAGATTGAGTTATTTGGCCATAACAAGGGGTGTTATGCATGGAGGAAAAAGAACACAGCATTCCAAGAAAAACACCTGCTACCTACAGTAAAATATGGTGGTGGTTCCATCATGCTGTGGGGCTGTGTGGCCACTGCAGGGACTGGGGATCTTGTCAAAGTTGAGGGACGCATGGATTCCACTCAGTATCAGCAGATTCTGGAGACCAATGTCCAGGAATCAGTGACAAAGCTGAAGCTGCGCCAGGGCTGGATCTTTCAACAAGACAACGACCCTAAGCACTGCTCAAAATCCACTAAGGCATTTATGCAGAGGAACAAGTACAACGTTCTGGAATGGCCATCTCAGTCCCCAGACTGTTTTGTAAAGAGGAATGGTCCAAAATACCTTCAACCAGAATCCAGACTCTCATTGGAACCTACAGGAAGCGTTTAGAGGCTGAAATTTCTGCAAAAGGAGGATCTACTAAATCTTGATTTCATTTCTTGTTTGTGGTGCCCAAATTTATGCACCTGCCTAATTTGGTTTAAACAATTATAGCAAACTTTCTGTAAATCCAATAAACTTCATTTCACTTCTCAAATATCACTGTGTGTGTCTCCTATATGATATATTTAACTGACATTTTTTATCGTAACAACCAACGATTTATACAGGAAAATCGTGACGATTAACAAGGTTGCCCAAACTTTCGGATCCCACTGTAAGCAGGAGAAATAAATGAATAACCCCTATGTACGGTATAACCTATACAGAGCTGTACCGCCAGCCACACCGATTAGTGATTACACAGCTCTTTGGTGCCCTCTCCTGGTGACTGACGGGTACTGCCTTTAAGAGAATTTGTATTTAGAACCATTATGTATCATTTTAAATGTACTTACGTAGAATAGTGCCTGAGCAGTAAGTATTTTAGCTGGAGAAATGTTCTATATGGTTAACCAATGCTCTTATTCCATAACCTATTTGATCTAAATCTTAAATCTATTTTTTTGGGCTCCATGAGGCAAGAAAATGAAATAGTGTCTGCTCTCTGCAAATTAGAGAAGGTGAATATTCACAGATAAGTTCTATATCTGCCCTACAGTCAGTGCGGGATGCTGCCTGACATGTTCTCAACTTGCAATACGGATGTCAAACGGGTGTCATCCGTTTTTTTTTTTTGAGGATCCATATTCTGCGGCCCGCAAAATACATATGGTAGTGTGCATGAGCCCTTATTGAAAGGATTCCCCCTCCCCCGCCTCATGCACACTACCATATGTATTTTGCGGTCTGCAAATTATGGATCCTCAAAATACAGCTACCATCCGTGTTGCAGCCGCATTTTTTGCAGACCCATTCACGTCAATGAGTCTGTGGCCTGCATTTTGCGGATGCGGAAAGCACATGGATCATCCGGAAAAAGATACAATATGTCCGCAAAGAACGCGGACCATGGACCCACTGAAGTCAATGGGTCCACAGGAAAAATGCGGACGGCGCACGGACCGCATCTTTATTTTCCGGATCTGTGGTTTGCAGACCGCAAAATGGACACAGTCATGTGCATGAGGCCTTAACTTTCGAAAACCTCTTTACTATTTTCAGAGTGTGTGCATTCGATTGTAAGCTCCTCTGCCGGTATGGCTGTCGTGAATCAATATGAGGCTTCATTGGGTTTGTGCCTATAAAACTAACTCATTGTAGAATATAGAATTATGAGTAAATTGCTTGGCATTTTTAAAATCTCTGCTTGCTGTTAGTAAATTGAAGCATTTTGTCATTTGCAGGTTGACAACCTGTCCTAACCTTGTCCAGCCGCCGGAGGTCCATGACCAGTCAGCGGGCAGAGCCCTGATGGAATCAGTTTGGACAGGACAAGACGGGATCAGGTCAGGTTTTCAGCTATCCTACGACAGCAAACAGAGATCTTAACAAGAGGAGAAAATTGCCACTTCAGGACTCCGGGAAAGATATAGTTGGTCATACATTTCCCCAGAGAAGAGTCACCCTTTAGCGGCTCTCCGTTCTGGCTAATACAGGGGGGTCCTGGGTGCAGAACACCCTCTCGTAAAAAGACGATGCGAATGAAACCAATAAAATGTCGCCTGTAGTGTTGTATCATATGGATCACTTGTGTTACGGGACTGCAGAAGGTAGCCTATGAGTATGCATTCCGCTCACAGACCGCCTGCGCCCATGCATGGAGACAAGGAGACATCTCAAAGGGACGGGACAAGCAAACATGAAAACACGTCACCACAAACTATGAGGAACACACATGCCAGACCGTGGACAGTAGGGCGGTGGGAAGTATCAGATACAAGTGCTGTATCTATATGACAGAAGACTGCAGTATCAAGTAATGGACTGTGACTCAAGAACTGTAAGCTAATTAAAGGGGTTGGCCCAAGATTAAAGGACATCTGTCAGCAGGATCAACGCTATTAAAGCAGCCAGGCCTAAAAGGGTCAATCCTGCTGTCAGATGCTCTATACAAGATAGGTGATAGGATTCTGACTGGTGGGGGTCCGAATGCTGGAACCCCAAATGATCTCGAGGTGTCCAAGTAGCCGAATGAATGGAGTGGCAGTCAAGCCTGGGTGCTGCTACTCCGTATTCTATGGGGCTGCCAGAGATAGGCGAGTAAAGCACTCAGCATTTCCATCAGCCTCCTGGAGTAGTGGCGTGCATGGCCCACCACCGATTCATTCACACGGGGTACTCAAGGACCCTCGTGATCAGTGGGGGGGTCCCAGTGTTCGGGGAACTTACCACCCATTTTGGTGGAAGAGGTGATAGGTTTCAGTCTTGAGCCCATCCCTTTAAAGGGAGCGGTCAGGTTGAACACGCCCAGGAGGAGCCGAGCAGATTGCTACTTGGCTGCAAATGTATTAATAGGTTTAGGGTGCATTCACACTACTGTATGTATTAAGTGGTCCACAAGACTCGGATCCGCAAAAAATACGGATGATGTCCATGTCGCATCCGTTTTTTTTGTGGACCCATTGTATCAATGCCTATCCTTTTCTGCAAAATGGACAAGAATTGGACATGTTCTATATTTTTTGCGGGACTGACATACAGATGGGGACAGCACACGGTGTGCTGTCCACATATTTTGCGGACCCACTGAAATGAATGGGTCGGCATCTGATACACAAAAAATGCATATCAGATACAGACCAAAATAATGGTTGTGTCAATGTGGCTTTATTTTGTTCCATTTTTATTCAGTGTCAAATTTATCACTGATATTTGTTAAATTACCAGGTTGCATTCACATGACCACGTTTTGTTTTTTGTTTTTTGCTGTCCGCAAAACACGGATCCACAAAAAATAGGGATGAAATCTTTTTTTTTTTTTTTTGCTGACCCATTGTAATAATGCCTATTCTTGTCCGCAAAACAGACAAGAGTAAGACATGTTACATTTTTTTGCAGGACTGTGGAATGGACATACGGATGCGGTGAGCACAAAGTGTGCTGTCTGCAATTTCTGTGGCCCCATTAAAATTAATGGGTCCACATCCGATCTGCAAAAAGTGTGGACCAAAAATACGGTCGTGTGAATGGGGCCTTAGGCTTATTGCACACAAACGTGTGCGCTCCGTGGCCGTATTGTGGACCACATTTGCGGATCCGCAATACACGGGCGCCATTCCATGTGCATTACGCATCACGGATGCGGACCCATTCACATCAATGGGACCGCAAATCTGGAGATGCGGAATGGTGCGGAACGGAACCCTGCGGAAGCACTACGGAGTGCTTCCGTGGGGGTTTCGTCCCGTACTTCCGTTCCGCAAAAAGATAGAACATGTCCTATCTTTTTGCGATCTGCTGTGGCTGCCCCACGGTGGGTGTTCGTGCATTGCGGCCCGCAGCACAGAAATGCGGCCGCAGCACGGCCACGGGGCGTACACATTTGTGTGCAAGAGGCCTAAATCTGTGATTTTGTCTTAAGGCGGCGTGCAAGGAAAGTGCAACACAAGGCGCCGTAGGGCTTTATACTATCAGAATGTTATACTCTTTATACCACCTGCTATAGTTTTTGGTCCAAAAGAAGTCTAAGGCCTCATGCACACGACCGTATTTTTCTTCCGCGTGCTATCAGCGATTTTTTTTTTGAGGACCCCTGTGGCCGTTTGCTTGCATAAAGGGGAACATGTTTAAAGTGACAGGGTTATTTAATCCCAGTAATATTAACCAATTCATCTACTGCAGCCGCATAACATCGAGATTTCATACGTCCTACTTAATATCTGATCAGTCATTGTATTCAGATACTTCCCACTGAAGGTGAAGGAACGAGCTCAAGTCCATCACGTCAGATCTCTAATCTACAGCAGGGACTTGCCTTTTCTCCCGTTCACAGGCGGACTCTGCAGCTTCTCCTCATAATCTTCATTCACATCAAAAAAACAAACAATGATTAATGTATACCGCCATATACAATACACAGCACACGGCATCAGGTTTTAACTAGTCGATCTATGAACTTTTTTGGGGTGGACCCAGTGGGCTAACTTTACAAATTGGTGTATACTTAGCCCCAGTTCTTTTCAGGATTTGTGCCTGTGGTCAAGGAGTTTTTATGGAGGAACACGTAATTGTAGGCATCCGTGTGCCGCCATATGGTGTCTCCATACAGCACCATATCACAGCCTGATTTTCTGGGATTACTTCTGTGGAAGAGCATTCCATAAAATCAGAGGCATATGGAGGTACACTATGGTCCCATAGAAGTCGCTGTACACCAACATATGCATAAGATTGTTCGGCCAACCTTGATTTTAGCCAACATTCATCTAAGGGTTCATGCCCACAAACCGTTCCATGAGGCCCGTTCCGTGCAATTTGCGGTCCCCAATGCACGGGCACTGTCCGTGTGCCTGGCGCAGACGGACGCAGACCCATTCAACTTGAATGGGCCCGTGATCCGTCCGCACGGCAAAGAAATAGAACAAGTTCTATATTTTTTTGCGGTGCGGAGGCATGGGCCGAAATGCCACGGAAGCACTCTGCTCTGCTTCCATGGCTTTCCGCTCCCGTATTTTCCGGGTTGTGGACCCATTTTAGTGTGTATGAGCCCTAAGGGTGCATCCACACAACCGGATCTCCAAAAAATACAGTTGACGTCCGTGTTGCATCCGTTTTTATTTGTGGACCCATTGTAACAATGTCTATCCTTGTCCGCAAAATTAACACGAATAGAATATGTTCTATCTATTTTGCGCGGCTGCGGAATGGACATACAGATGCATTTTTTGCACACCCATTAAAACGAATCAACATTTCCACAATTTTTGCAAAACTACGGTCGTGTGAATGGGGCCTAATGTGCATGGCCACCTTATGAAGAAGGAAAGCTCTGTAAATGTGGCACTGTACTGGCATAGTCTGTGGAGAGTACAGAACACACAGCTCTTCCTCACAATGTATAAAGCTACCGAGTAATCAAGGAGGAGTCTGAAATGATTTAAGAGAAAATGCAAAAACACAAACAAACGAGTTCATGGCTGGCAGCAGAAGCATGGGGCGCTGGAGGGGAGGTGATGTGCGGTACTAAACGGGGAGGCAAAGCTCAAGAGGTTGCATTTAAGAAAACAGGTGCATGTGTGGAATTGCAACACGTGCTTTAACTAAAAGCAACCGCACTTAAGGGGAGCGCGCACAAAAATCCGCTCCACAAGTTTTACCTTAATTTGCATTAAAAAAAAATTGCTGCAGATTCTAGGCAGGCGGAGGATATTCAAATAGTCTATCGCAGTGCACACACCCAACTTTCTCCACCTGCTATATCACCTATGGCTGTGCTCGGTATTGCAACTCAGGCCTATTCACTGAGCTGTGCCTAGACCACGTGACCAATGAACCGGACGTCACTGACCTAGAAAGAGGCTGCGGCCTCTTCCAACAACTGTTCGGTGGTTGAACTTCCACTGATCTGATACTAATGACTTATCCCCGAGGATAGGACATCTATATCAAAATCTCAGACAAGCCCTTTAAACCGTCGGACATTGGTACTGATGGTTTTATAACACTTACTAGCTGTATGTATGTCAGACATTCAGGACCCCCGCCGAGCAGCTGTTTGAGAAGGCACTGACGCTCGCAGTAGTGCAGCACACTTCTCTCAGCTCGCCAAGCACAGCGCCGTACATTGTATAGTGGCCGTGCTTGGTATTGCACCTCAGCCCCATTCATTTGAATTGGACTGATCTGCGCCTGGGCCACATGCCCGTGATGTCAAATGGCCTAGACAAAGCTGCGAGAGTGCCGCGCTGCCTTCTTAAACAGCTGATCGGCGGGGGTCCCTGGTGTCAGACCCCCACCGATCAGATACTGATGACTGATAAAGAGGATAGGTCATCAGTTAAAAAAATCTTGGAAAACCCGTTTGGTAGAAATATGGCGTACAGGTTGCTATAGGTTAAAACACCTTTGTGTTGCCACACATGACCCCTTCCTCCGCTTTCTTAAATGATGCTCAGTGTGATCTATTTACAGCGTAGGCGACCATACACACCATCCATGGATTTCTGTACCGTGCCAATTTATCGTCATAAGAAGAGCGAACTATCAAAAATAATTCCATTACAATTTTTTTTTTTTTTTGCAGCCGGAGGCAAAGAATTACAATGTGATAACTTCATCTCGAGTCAAGTAATTAAGAGTATGGAAAATTGTGCTATCTCCATCTATTACAAAAGGATTTCTAATTAAACACTAACTACTCAAAGCGGAGACTAGGTGGTCCCATTGCTTCCTTTTCAGCATTACTTACAGATGTACCAGAGATAGAGTTATCAAATGTAGCAGAGCCGAGTCATCATAAAGAACAGGTTGCATCTGAACCTCTGCTACATCTGTATAGTGAAAGCCGTCCATGCTATGGAACCACAACTGGCAGCAGATGTGTAATACAACTATGAGGGTGGGCGTCTAAACCTCTACGGTGAGACCGACCTGCCTCCACCTCTGAGCCCTGCTCTTCCGCGTGGTCAAACTCCTCTTCTTCACGTGAACATGCAAAGCAAACGACAGGAGATCAACATGCACACGCAATGACATGATGAAGGACACATCACATGAAGACAGCGTAGATGACGACACGGAACAAAACAGTTTCTGCAGTATGGACTGCGCTGTTGGAAAACTACAAGTCCCAGTATGCCATGAAAGGGGCAACGTGTAATGGAATAATGGGTGTTGTAGTTTCATAATAGCTAGAGAGAGCCTCACTGATATAATGTATCACAAATCAGTTAGCAACATGTATCACTTACCCACAGGTATAACTGCTGGGGTCCGACTGCTGTGACCCCTACTGATCACAAGAACGGGGTTCCCCGAGTCCCCTTTGTGAACGGAGAAGTAGTGTGCGACCATGTTGAGTGCAGCATTCAGCTATAGAAGTGAATAGAGCGGTGGTCATGTGTGCGCCACTACTCCATTCAGAACCTCTGATCTCGTGATTGGTGTGGGGGGTCCCAGTGATCAGATCCCCAATGATCATACATTTACCATCTATCCTGTAGCTAGGTTGTTAGGAAACCAACACTAAGGCTGTGTTCACACAGAAGCCACAACGCTCTGCCGGATCACAATGGATACCACGGGTGCCTGATAAACCCAACTGTCTTATAATGGGATCCGTCAGGTTTGAGTGTGGGGTCCGGGAAAATCAGCTCTTTTTAGTTATCAAACATGAATCTGGGATCTGTGACAGAGGCTCCAAACAGTGCTTAGCGTACCATTGCACTGATACCTGAGGACCCAGGGGTTAAACAGGTTCTCCAGAAATGATTTAGGATGGCTGCCAGCAACCTGTCCTAGAATGTGAGTAGAACTGGCCGCCTCCACTTGCAGAGCTGCCTAAGAGGGTGTCGGGTATCACTGCACATTACGCTCTGGCACTTTCAAATATTAGACATTGGTGAGTGTTCCTGTCAGGCTCCTCAGCCAAGATGTCATGTCATAGCCAGGATTGCATCATTACCATGTATTGTAGAGCAGTCTAGTGTGTAGTATAGATGGTAATGATGTGATCCTGCCTACGAAATGCCATCATGGCTGAGCAGCCTGACAGGAACACTCACTAATATGTAGTATATGCAAGTGCCAGAGAGTAGGGTGTAGTGAGGCCCTGCCGCCTCAACCCCCCTAGGCAGCTCAGTGGTGGTAACCAGTTCTACTCACAGTCATTTTAAATAATTCCTGGATAACCCCTTTAAGCACAGTCATAGTTAATGTTTCAGAAATACAGGTGGGAGATATATCAAAACTGGCTTAATTTCCCATAGTAACCAATCAGATTCCAACTTTTATTTTTCACAGCTCCTTTGGTAAATGAAAGGTGGAATCTGATTGGTTGCTATGGTCAACTAAGCCAGTGTTCCTTTACACCAGTATTGATAAATCTGCCCCACAGACTGTGTGCACTGCTACACATGACTATAGGCCAAGCTGCAAATTGTAATTAGTGTCATCAGGTCAGCATATAGCACATATCAGAGTACCATTTTTGTCCCTCTGTTATTCCTCCTGGAAATGCAGGAGAAGGGTACTACCATTCCCTTCATGATTAGGATGTGTTTCTTTCATGGATCCCGAATACTGGTGGACAGGCCCCGCAGTGAGGGATTTTTTGCACAGCGTATGACAACTTCTTTGCGCTCATTAGCAATTGGAGAAATAAAAAGAGCCCATGGGTCACCCGCTGTCTGTGCCCACCCCTGGGTATTATTATTAATGCTGTAGACTCCTTGGCAGTGGAGCCAGTGGCTCTGTAAGGGCTGAAATCTCAAATTGTACCCTATAGTCCTTGTAATGGCAGAGTGATGCTGTAAGGGAGCACATCCATGCATGCTACACTAGCCTCTTTATAATGCATATTGTCTTCATACAGCGTGAATCAATCACTGGAGGCCGGGACAAAGTGTAGGTCTTCTGCTAGAGACAAACTGCTTTGAAATGTACCGATATTTTAAGACGCTGACCCTTCTTATCGTAATCCTCTTTTCAAGACTACTCTGCTGTAGATCCGTTCAAATAGAAAAAGTCTCTACTTTTTTTTTTTCCAGAAACAGCAGCACTCCCATCCATGGACTGTATCTGGTATTGAAGCTCATCCCCATTCAAATGAATAGAGATGCAATACCAGACACGGCCCATGGACAAGAGTGGCGCTCTTTCTGGAAATGCAGCAGATCCTTTTTTTGCTAATCCCATACTTGCCCTCTTTAAAGGGTTGTCTCATCTAAGACCCATCTAAGAAAACGGGGGTATATCGCACCGCAAATGATCGGCCACCTCTCCCATTCACTTCTATGTGCCTGATAGAAATAGCCGAGCCAGTGCTCAGCTATTGCCAGCACCCCCATAGAAAATGCGCCCTCCACCACTTTCGGGGGTCTGTTCTCGATATAGGTGGGACCCGCACCTATAAAACAATGGGGGCATATCCTAGCGATAGATGAGACAACCCCTTTAATATAAATATAAAATGTGCATGCAGTAAATGTACAAATACAAATAGAGTTCTTTAAAAGGAGACTGATTAAAAAACAAATTTAGGCTACATATCATACAACCGTAAAAAACGGATAAAACACAGATTCGTAAGATTATTCTGCATAATAAAGTCTATTAGACAGAATGTTACTATGGCACAGTACAGAGCTGAGTAGTAAAAACTATCTAGCACACAAACACAAGGCACTGCAATTGATATTATTTTGGGTAGGTTCACACCTCCGTGTAACTGATCCAGCAGGGTGTTCTGGCAGAGAACAGCCTACCAGACTTCACCAGATCCGGCCAATAGAATAACCTGTTTGAAGGCATCAGGCATGCTTTATTTTATGAAAGGACCAGGCAAAGCTAACTAACTATTTTATGCCTTGTGCAGGGCCTCATGGGCGGTACTTGATTTAGGAATTCAAAGACATTAGTCATGCTCCGCCCCTGAGGGCCTGCACCAGACATACCAGTGTATCAGTTTGGCATTGAATTAAATCAATAATGTACAGTAATTAAAGTATTGATATTGGAGTTTTCGAATTATAGAAATCTCAGTCAGTGCTGAAGAGGTTTACAGAGCTTTTGAACTGCTAGATGTCCCTAGGGAATTTTAGGAGAAAATTTTAGATTCAATGCCTCTAAAAGGGATATTACCATCTTGGTCTTTCATGGCTAAGATGGCAATAACCATAGTAAGTGCCCTGTCAATTCCTTAACTCCATCTACCCCTGCCTGGCATTTAAAGGGGTTATCAGAGTGTTTAATAGTATCCGATTGGTTGGGGTTTGACGCCTGGCATCCCCACCTCCCAATCAGCTGTTTGAAGAGACCACAAGTGTTTTGGCCTCTTCCTAGGCCAGTGACCTCATGTTCATTGCTCAGATGGCCTAAGTGTAAGTCAGTCCCATTCAAGTGAATGGGGCTGAGCTGCAATACCAAACACAACCTCTATCCAATGGACGGCGCTGTGCTTGGTAAGCTGCGAGGAGGCCATGATGCTTACCAAAGCGCCGCATCCTCTTCAAACGGCTGATCTGATATTGATAACCTACCGAGAGGATAGGTAACCCCTTTAAGGTGGTTATTCCCCTCTTGGCCATGAAAGGTAGAGATGGGTATAGCCCTTTGAAGTACAGTACCTGAAAGACTGCACAGGAAATTCATATTTCCCCCACTTCCTTACAGATCCATTAGCAGAGTACAGGCTGCTTTTTTGGCAATCTATAATCAATAATCAAGTTTTATTGGATCGCTCCCATCGTGCCAACTTAGGGAGGGGGTTAATAATATGTATAAGGGGGCATTCACATCACCGTTTAGCTTTCCATTCTTCTGATCCGTCAGAAGATAGAGAAAAAAAAAAACTGGATCCTGTTATTTCCCATATAAAAAACAGATCTCAGACGGAAATAGCTCAAACGGATGACAACTGATGCAACAGGATGCGTTTTTTTACAGGATTCAGTGTTTTTTTTCTCTCTCTCTGAAAGCTAAACGGTGATGTGAACTCAGCCTAATTGGTGTTTCTTCCTCCTTATGGGCTCAGGTAATGAGGAAATGGCTGCGTTCAGTGTTTTTAGGCACTCCTCGGCCTCGGATCTTTTCCTTTATCTACCCGTATCCATTGAGACATCAATTGCAGTTGGGTTCATTTCCCCTGCAAAGGGGCGAGTGAAAACAAACCCTCTATGGTGTACAGACCTTCAAAAGTCTCTATATCCTCGTCTCCATTTTCTAGGGAAAACAGAAAAGGGAACCAAAGCACAAGGGTTAAAACAAGAGGATAGTTCATAACGATCACTGCATAGAACAAAATGGAGAATGTTACATAAGAAAGTATGAATCGCTTGCGAATCACTCAATTTTTTCCTTCAAGGGGTTGGCCCATCTCAGACTATATTAAAATATCTCCTTTACGGCGCTGGGACCTGCACCTTTCTGACATTGATGGCATATCCTAGCGATATGCCTCCAATGTCTGAGATGAGGCAACGCCTTTAAGCATTACCCACTGAGGAAATATGGTGGTTATATTATAGCTAAACTCTTATCAAACTGATAAGGTCAGAAGATCAGAGATAAGGTTTCACATGAGCCATCAGCTGATGGAACTCAAGAGGGACAGTCTGCAAATAGAGTGATTTTTAACCACATGCATCACAAAAACTGCTGACATTTTTTATTAATAAAGACCAATTGAAAATTGATTTTTAGCCCAAAATAAGTAAAATCAACTCATAAAAATAAAATATCTCTGAAGGTGTCCCTACCCTTTAACAAGAATGGATAATGTACCAATATCCACAAATGAAGGTAAAAATTATCTTCAGTCTTCAAACTGAATGGAACATGTTGGGTATGAAAGGGTTTCCATATGTCCCTCCTCTGGTTTACATGACTATAAATGAAAGGGTTAGGAATACAATGAAACCTCTCCAAAGACCACCCGATTCCAGAGCAGATATTTCTGGAATAGATTATGTTATGTATATTATCTTCTTCTTTGTGAGGACCATCCTTCTAGAAGACGATTTCTGACGGCAACTTAGTTTGGTCTTCCCCATACGGTTCACTGTATGTTCCCTCACGTTAGGATGAAGACTATGAAATGGAATACAGATCCTTATCCCACGTAGAGATGGTCTATTTCTGCACCTCACAGGCCTCGGGTTGCACAAGGTGCAATAAATAAAACATAAACCCAACTCATCTTGATTGTATGGAATAGATATGGCTGTTTGCTGACTCTACACTATCACAGCTGTTTTTAGCGACTCATGAAAATACATTGGATATGAAAATATCCTCGGCAGATATATATAAAATACTGCCTTCGGACGGGGTGCAAGCTGTGTTTCCAGATTTAATATAGAGAAGCGGCTCTTCTAAACATTTATTACAATATCTTTAACACCGCCACCTTCTGTTTTTAGCAGCTGCAGGTGTTTTAGAGGACTGAGAGGAATTAATGAAATGAAAACAGCATAGCAAGAGGAAAATAATCAACCCCCGACACCTTATTCTATGACCTGGTGTTTTGCAATAACCAACCTTAAAATAAAAATTTATTTTCTTAAAGGGATTGTCCAGCCAGTAACATTTAAAAAAAAAAAAAAAAGGTCAGAATAGCGTCATAAAAACCTAGATCCCCAGTTGCTGCCGTTTCAATGCGTCCCGTGTCCTTGACGGTCTCTATTCCTCGTTATTCTCAACACAAGAAAGGTGATGGCTCATCCAATCACTGGCTGAGGCGGGTCAGTCAGTGATTGGCTGAGGGACCTGGAGTAAAGACTAGTAGGGACCTGGGAAGTATCCAAACGGGAGTGATGGGGGAATTACTTCCTTGTTTTTCTTTTTATGCCATTATGATCCTTTCTTTTTTTAAATTAGAGTATTTTTATTTTTCCAATTCATCATATAAAAATTCAGAGAAAAAGACATGACAATAAACAATAATACATAAGGACATAAGCGAAGATATTTCCTGTATATACTCATACATTTGTTACTCACTTATCATTCAACATCAGGATTCTATCCCTATCCTATTTATTTTCTCATGTCATGCCTATATAATAAGCAAATGTGACCCCCCCCATTGACCCCCCGCCCCCCATGGTTGTCTTGATGGTTACCACAAAAAGACAAAAAACAAAACCAAAAAGAAGAAATTGATTTCATGATCTCATATCAGGGGTTTCACTCATATCTCAATCGTTAATTTATCACTTCCTTCCTGCTCCTAAATCCCCTCTTTTCTACTATTCCTTACTATTTTCCTTTTGTTATTTTTTGGTACAGGCATATTCATATCTGCGCACCCTCCCGCATAAGTTCTTTCACTCTTCGATATTTGGTGGTGTGTCCGCCCCCCACTCTCTAGCCACTACAACCCGCGCCAGCATTAATCCTTTGGCCCATTTCATTTCGATTTCTCTATCAAGACCTATTTTCCTGATATATCCAAGCACCGCTATAGAGATCTCCAGTGGAGCAGAACACCCAGTCGATCTGGTCAGCTCCCGAAAAACCTGAGTCCAAAAATCCTGAATTAGGGGGCAGTACCAGATCAAGTGGGTGAAATCCGCATTATCCATCCTGCAATTCCAGCATCTGGAGTCCCTTGTTTTATACATCCTACTCAGCACCCATGGAGTGATATAGGTACGATGGATAATAAAGAACTGTATCAGTCTAAAATTACTCGATACTGTACTTCTTTTTATACTTTTATAAATGCATCTCCAGTCTAGAGCGTTGGGTTCCACTTCTAGTGCCCATTTTCGTTCACTATTAAACTTAATCACTCCCCCTAAACCCCTTTTAATTTTTTTATATATCTGTGATATTGATATTTTGGTCCCCTTGTTGTGACAACAAAATTCTACAAATTCTGATTGTTTGGTGATTAAATACTCTTTATTCTCGGTAGTGTCAAATGCGTGTTTTAACCGAAAGTATCTAAAACGTGTAAGGGTGTCTAGTTTTATACTAAGCCCTAATTCTTCTAGTGTCCTGAGCTTTCCTCTTATCTCAATCTGTGAAATAAACTTAATACCATTTTTTTCCCAAAATACATAATCATCTAACCTCTGAAACTCGCCTAAGTTTATATTCCCCTATAAAGGGGTAATCTTTAATGAATAATTTATACCTAGTAATTTTTTAACGTTCACCCAAATCAAGTGCATCGTATTACTAATAGGGCACTTCTTACCCTTTAATTTTAATATCCCGGCTTCCAGGGCACTAAAAATGTTGTATTGGAGACCTGCAAACTCGCCCACTAGATAATGCCGTAGTCTGTCGTCCTCTATCATTAACCATTGTAGCTGGGATGCATAATAGTAGCCTCTGAAGCAGGGCACGGACAAACCACCGTCTTCTTCATCGAGCCATAAATATTTTAGTATTTTAACATTAATATCGGTTCTCCTGGTTTCGTAGCCGATTGGGAGCAGCACCGATTTCATCCAATTCACCCTAAAGCCAGAAATTTGACCGAATTGATTTACAATTCGCATCAGATATGGAACCGTCGTCGCCCCCCCTTTCAAAAAAAACAAGACGTCATCCGCATATAAACACATTTTGTCTGAGGCGCCCCTGCTCCCAAACCCCCTGATGTTATCGTCTGATCGCACCTTACATGCTAGCGGTTCGACAAATATGGCGAACAATAATGGGGAGAGAGGGCACCCCTGCCTAGTTCCCCTTTGTAATGTTATCGATTCCGATGTCTCTCCGTTGATTTTGATCCTTACTTTCGGATGTTGGTAAAGTAGTTGTACCCAACTAATAAATTTTTCCCCCAAATTTAGCTTGCGCATTATATTCCAGATGTATGCCCACTCCACCCTGTCAAACGCTTTTTCTGCGTCCAATGACAGGATGGAGTGGGCGCCCTCTCCGCTCATCTGGATATTCAGGAGGGCCCGGCGAATATTCATTTGAGCCTGATGTTTAGGTATAAACCCCGATTGATCTGGGTGTATTATTTTGTCTATAACTTTTTTTAGGCGATTTGCCAGCAATTTGGCGCATATTTTAAAATCCGTGTTGAGAAGAGAGATGGGGCGATAGGAGTCCACCTTGCTCTCGTCTTTCCCTTTTTTGCCTATCAGGGTTATTACAGCCTCTGAAAGGGAGGCAGGGAGTTCCCCCCTGTCCAGAGATTCATTAAGGACCCGCAGAAGTACTGGGAGAATAACCTCCCCATATCTTCTATATATCTCAAAGGGAAGACCATCCAGCCCGGGGCTAGAGTTACCCTTAATCGATTTCAGAGTATCACATAATTCCTCCAGTTCTATTGGTTCATTCAGGCGCTCCCTGTCCTCCTCGGAGAGGGCAGGGAGCGGGACCCCCTCCAAAAAGAGTTTTATGTCTCCGCAATCCCCCACTCCCTCCGAGGAGTAGAGGTCCTTGTAATATTTAACAAATTCCTGCTCAATTTCTCCCGGGCTGGATGTTATCCCCCCATCTCTCCTCTCAACACGCTTAATTCTGCCGCCCCCCCTTTGATTCTGTATAAGGGTGGAGAGCAGTCTACCTGGTTTCCCAGATTCCCTGAAATATCGAGCCCCCTCAAAGAACACTCTTTGTTGTGCCTTATTCTCCAGATAATTATTTAAAGAGATTTTAGTCTTTTCTAGCTGAGCCGTCGTTTCAGAGGAATTGTTAACCAGGAGCTCCTCCTCTAATTTCTTTATTCTATCGCCCAGCTCTCTCTCCTTTTTGGCAAATTCGGTTTTTAAACCCTGAATTCTACCAACGAGGATACCCCGTAAATATGCTTTAAATGCATCCCAAACGTATCCTATTTGTGCAGATCCTAGATTTATTTTCCAGTACTCCGCTATATCCGCACTAATACTTTCATCTTTATTTAGCAGATTAAGCCAGTGCGGGTTTAGCCGGAACACTCTACATTTTGGTTTAACCGTTGTTTTAAATGTCAGGCTAATTGGGGAGTGGTCTGAAATACTATTGACCTCGTACCTCATTTTTGATATCTGGTCTACCAGTTCTGGGCTAGCTAATGCCATATCTATTCTAGACATTATTTTACTTCCATGACCAAACCAGGAGTACACTCGCTTGTCATCGTACAGATACCTCCACACATCTATTAACAACAATTCTTGTGATATTCTTTTAAGAAGTGTTGGTTGACTTGTCCCATATTTATCATTTGATATCACCGAGTATCTATCTAGAGTACTATTCATAACGCTGTTAAAGTCTCCTATTACCAATATGGGGCATTTACCTCGCGACTCTGCAAACTCCACTAAACGATAAATAACATATAGTGAAAATGGTGGGGGTATATACACAAAGGCTAAGACACACATTATCCCATTCCACTGGCAGTGGAGGAAAACATATCTACCCCTATCATCAATCTTCTGATCTAGTGGGAGGTAATCAACTTTGTGGTGGATATATACACTAACTCCACATGAGTAGGTAGAGAAACATGAATGATACTGGTACTTGGCCCATTTCCGCATTAATAGATATGTCTTATCCTTAGTGTTATGTGTCTCCGTTAATCCCACAATAGCTGGGAGATGTCTAGTAATAGTATCAAAAACCATAACCCTCTTAACCTTATCCCCCAGTCCTCGTACATTCTATGTTAGAATCCTACTCATGTGTACCTTCCACCTGTGTTTTCATTCTTATCTTCATTACTAATCCCATCAAGACAACCATCCCACCCGTTACCCATCCTCCTACCCTCCCGTTCCCACCCAAACGTTACCCTTCCTCCTACCCTCCCTCCCTTATCCCCCTTCTGGTCGGCGAAATGGAACATCTCCCCCACCTCTTACACTACGCCCATTCCCCCCCCCCCCCACCCCCAACCCCCCCGCATCTCACAGCCTATGTCATGATCATATTCCCTTGGCATCCATCCACTCCACTGCTTCCCCTGGGGAGCCAAAGAAGCTAACTTGCTCACAGTATATTACACGTAACCTAGTGGGGTATATCAAAGAATATTGAATCTGGGCGCCTGCTAACCTCCTCTTTACCTCCCTAAACTCCTGTCTTTTAACCTGAGTCGCTCTTGAGTAGTCTGGGTATATTTCTATGCTGCTTCCATTATACTCTATTGTTTGCATTTTCCTTTTTGCCCTCATTATTATGTCTCTATCTCTGGAGCTTAAGATTTTGGCTAAGATTGCCCTGGGTGGGCTTCCCTTTGGGGGTGGTCTACCCGGGATCCTGTGTGCTCTGTCAACTGTAAACCACTTAGACAGGGTCTTTTTATCAAAACTATCCTCTAGCCAATTCTGAATGAACCCCGTTGCATCCTCTCCTTCTACTCCCTCAGGAAATCCCAGTAATCTGATGTTGGATCTCCGGGACCTATCCTCCATTGTGGTCATTCTCTCAAGCAGGTTTTTCCTTTCCCCATCTATAACTTCTACCTTTTTCTTTATTCCCTCAATATCTCTCTTCATTCCCCCTGAGGATATTTGCAGCTCTTTAACCTTTTCCCTCACTTTATTCATCTCCTCCTTAATAAGGGAAAGGTCCACCTGAGCAGAGGCGATCTTAATTGTCAACTCCTCCAAGCTCTGATTAGACTGCTGCACTGCCCCCAAAATTTCGGACAATTTCAAATCCACTGAGTTTATTCTTTCCTCCATCCCTTCTCCGCTACCCAACCTCCTATCCAACCCAGCACATTCCTCTGCAACCATAATATCACCTCCTTCTTTCTGACTTTCCTTATTCCCCCTTAGTGCACTTCTGCTCTTTGGGTTAGGTGGGGATTTAAGATATTTTTCTAGGCCAGTTGCTGTGCTATTTCCCTTTCCTCCACCCGGCGAGGAGGTTCCTACGGACTTTCTGTTATATGTCTTAGGTGGCATTTTGCATTAGAAACCCCCAAAGGCAAATTTTTAAAAGGGGGAAAAAACAAAACAAAAAAAAAACTGGAAGAAACTGCACCCTCCCTCTCCCCCCCCCCCCCTCCTCGTGCATCGCATGCCGCTGGCGTCCGGGTGAGAGCTGCGCTCCACGAAAGGTTCCTGGGGACGCCGGGGAGTCGTGCCGCTGAACTGCTGCACCTCTGAGTGGGGCGAGATACCGGCGGTGGCGTTGGCCGTGACTCACCTGAATGGAGCGAGAGCGGAGATGAGAGTCTAACGCGGTGAGAGCCTAACTCGGTGACATAAGTAGAGTGGGAAACGTTGAGGTCCTCTTGGATGTCCCCGCACGGACGGAAGTGTGAGATATGACCATCGGGGTGTACTCACCTCACCGGAGGCGTGAGACGTAACCATCTGGGAGCTCCTTATCCGGCAGAGAGAGGACGACGGTATGATGTTAAACATTATCTTTTTGTTTCCCTGCTGGAATACGCTGGCTTAATCTTCTTTAAACTGGATATGTACTGGACTAGTACTGGATTAGTACGGCTGAATAACACTGCTGTATAATGATGTGCGGCAGGTGCTGATTGGTGCAGATCTTGTCCTGGGGTTTGAGGCCTTGATTAAAACGGGCCCTGTGGGAGAGTGTAACCCTGGCGTCTGTGGATAGCTAACAGGGGGTTGAAGAGGAGGAAAGTAGGGCTGGCTGAGAAAAGCAGCATCACGGAAAAAAGCCCTGTAATTGTCCCTCGACAGGACTCAGGGGGGAATGTTTGCCCCAGACAAGAGAATAATATAAAGGCTTCAGGACTTCATCCCCCTGAGTTTCCCCCTGCCCCAGGAGTATAGCCCTACTCAGTATCAGCCGCGGCTCAACTGAAATAGATTGGAACAGTTTCTCTCCGTGATCCTTTTTTTTTCTACTTTTTTCTTCCCTCATCCTCTTATTTTTTGAATTGGTCAGGGAAACTGAGAGGACTGACTTGGACTGATTTGGACTGATCTGGACTTATCTAAATGCTTGGCATATTTCACGTTCGCTCTTTCAGTCATTCTGATTATTCCATTATGATCCTTTCTAAAAAAAAAAAAATTGTCGGACAAAAAACTGTGGTGCTACGTTATGGTCTGTGTGCATACTGCAAACCAAAATTGCATGGTCAGAAGATTAGTTATGGGGACGGCTGGGTAGGGCACATGTCCAAGAGGGTGCCGAAAAGTGACTATGCTGTGGTCAGCGGACTAAACTGTTATTTGCTGTTCATTCGCTGATATATTGCAGCCACTGCCTGGAATTTTTTTTAATTTTTTTTTTTTTTTGAGTTTTCTTGTTTTTTCCCCCTCACTATGAAATTTGCTTGCCAGAGCTACAGTTTTGCTTGGAAGATTTGAGATTGGATGTCAAAGAGCCCCCCTATCGTTATGTGTAGGGTTACCTATAGTTTAACCTACAACTGCAGCAATTCTCTCTTATACTTCTGTTCCTGTAATTACTCCCTTTAAGAGTGGGAATGGCAGAGCAGCAGGGATTCTACACTTTAAACACTGAAGAATCGGTTAAAAAAGTGAAGGTTAATGCAAAACCAATTATATTGTTGGCAGAGAGTCTGCAGTACTACCGCAACACAGCAAGTCATATGAATACGCGACCTTTCAAGGTGCAAATCAATGAAGACTAAGTCATACCACTATTGAGTTTATCTAGTTAGATGTAAATGTCTTATGAAGCGTGAAGAGAAACATGGCACCAACTGTGACTGTGATGGAAAACCATATTACCGAGCTCAGATGCCATTAGAAACAATGTCTGCCCCAACAAATAGCAGTATTTTAATGGTTTTCCAATAATCAGCATGTCCATAGAGTTACAACAGTGGGGTCTGACAACAGGGAGAGGTACAAGGGGTGCAGAGGTAGCACGGACCCTGGGACAAAACTCCTCTGCGACAAAAGTTGAGTAGATACAAGTATTATAAGATCTACATGGCAGGTTGGGAGCCCACATAATGACTTTCCATTTGCAATCAGGAGCTTCGGGTCACCCCCTCTGGTTCTGATTTAACCATACCTCTAGAGTAATTAATGGAAATTAGGGTTTCATAATGTCCACTGATCTCAGTAGAGATGTGACGGCGCTAGAACTCCTTCATTCTTGACATTGGTGAGGGTCCTATCCACAGACCCCATCGATGTGACTCCAATGACATGTTTAATATCTCTAGATCATGTTCCTTCTAAGCTTCCAGAAAAAGGTCTTAATTATCCTCAAGCATTCTTTCAGCGGCTGGTTGGATGATTTTCCTCCAGCTGGCTCTACAAAGAGGAAGTCAGTACCTTGTGCAACCTTGTTACAAAAAAACGTTTGCTAGGCCCTGCAAAAACCATCTATAATGTGTCTGTGTACTGACTTCTGCCTATTTCCTGGATAATGCCTCTCTGCCACCTGACCTGACCACAGTACTGACCCTGAGCCATCTGCCCTAACTGCTGCCTGTTTCCTGTCTATGTGCATTACCTGACCCCTTGGTGTTTGGCACTAGTTTCTCTGACCCTTGTGGGTGAGCGGCCAATCAAAAGGACTATCCCAAGAGTTAGCGGCCTACTGCCTCCCTAGCAGCAAAGTCAAGGTCCCTATATAGGTGTTAAAGGGTGAAAACCAGGGGTCCACCATGATAACACCCTCAGGACTAGCCCAAAGTCAAACCAGTTGGTTAGAATAGTGGGTTCACACCCACTGCCCGTACCATGGTGTACCACTTAATGCCCAAATAATCCACTCATGCAATCTAAAAAAACATTTCTGTGTAGTGTGTCCAAATAAGGCAGCCAAACAATTGCTTACACAGCACTTGACAATAAATAGTCTGCGGCCCTCCAGTTGTTTCAATTTTACAACTCCCAGCATGCCTCGACAGACTACAGCTATTAGGGCATGCTGGGAGTTGTAGTATTGCAACAGCTGGAGGGCCGCAGGTTGAGTATCCCTGATCTAGGGAATGAAGCTGCATCCTGTGCAGCTGATTTTCCATAAGTTTGGGCCCTGAAAAGGACATTGGGTGTGCCCAGACCATCAAAACCATTGGTGCCCGCTTCAGAAATAATATGTGGTGCATTCTGTAATACGAAAACATCATGATCTAGCTGTATTCTGAGGTTCTTATATTCAAAAGGGTTGTCTCTTAGGCAGCCCCTCTTTATAGATCCTGGTTGGTCAGATGAATGTAAGAGAGGGGGACATCCCCCAATTAGAACCCCCTCCATCAAGCAGAATGGAGAGGTCTTCTGTATGTATTAAACAGAAAAGGGCTTTGGGTTTTATCCAAACTGGACTTCAATTTAAGGCTTTTGCCTTGGACAATAGCATGTCTCTGTACACATTTTTAAGGTTTTTTGGCATTCACAGCACGCTGACATGAGACTAGCAGGGAATCCCAGGGAAAACACAAGCCTCTTAAAGGACTGCTTTGTTGAAAGAAAAAATAAAGAAAATTGTGTAAAATAATAATGTACTTACCTAAAAAAAAAAAAAAGAACATTGTTCCAGTCCTGCCGACTCTGGTGCTCCCTGCCAGTCTCTGCTGACAAGGCTACGATCATGAAATCACTTGACAACACTTGACCACTGCAGTCAATCACTGGTCACAGGGGTTGTCCGGCCACTTAAAAATTTAAAAAATGCTCAATGCTTTGTCGACAAGGAAATGTGGCCACTGAATCAAAGCTGTAATAGGTTGTCGTGGTGGCCAAAGACTGGCCGAGCAGTCACAATTCTGTCTCAACAGGGACCAGGAAGTTAAGGAATCGGTGGGGACATGGGAAGTAGTCATCATGAGTTCAACAGTGAATATTACTCTTTTGGTATTGGGAGTGCTTATGTAAAAAAAATAAAATTGTGGCCGGACCACCCCATTTAATGCTTTTTTGATACCAAGGTTCCAGTAATATATAAACACATTACAAAGAGAATTCCTACTATTTATTTCACATTCTTCTCTAAAAATACCAGATATCAGATCCCTGTGACTGCTGCCGATCGTTAGAATAAAAGTGACAATGTCGCTAAGAAGACATCATGCCACTTCACTTCCTGTCAGCTCCATCTTTTGTTTTTTGGTGACCGCATGGTAGGCCTCTTAGTTAATAAGCAACCATGTGGAAGCACGGGGAAAGCTAACCCTATGTCTTATTCTCATGAATATTAAAGGAACCTAAAGTCCACGCCTTATGAAATTATTGCTAGATAGATCACCCACTAATGAGAAGGAAATGATTAGGGAGGTTCTCAGAACTAGAGATACGCAAGGTTGTGATCATGGAGGCATGAACAATGGCTATTCCCATCTCAGACATGGATTGCATATCACTAGGATATGCTATCAATGTCTGATAGGTGCGAGTTCCAACTCTGGGACCCGCTCCAATCTCCAGAACGGGCCTCCTAAAGTAAAGGAGAGCCTATCGAGCAAGCATATCCACCTTTTAATCACCGTTATGGGACTGGCTTAGCTATTTTTGGCAGTCCCATAACAGCGAATGGAGAGGTAGCCATGCACACATGGAGCATTCTCTATTCACTGCTATGGGGCTTCTGAAAAGAGCCAAGTGCACTTGCTCGGATATTTTCGGAACTCCCATAGCCTTAAATGAGAAGCAAGTCACACATGTGCGGTGCAATCACCTTCACTTTTGGGGGCTCCATTGTGGAGACAGGAATGGGTCCCAGAGGTGGCAATATGCCATCAATGTCTGAGATGAGTATAACCCTTTAAAGGGGCTTCCCAGGACTTTTATATTGATGACCTATCCTTAGCACATGCTTCATCCAGCCAGTGGAGGAGTGACTCTCTATCTAATCTTCTCATCTCCTCCAGATACGACCTGAAAAAGGTCAATATGAGACCGAAACGCTGTGGAATTCAAGTCTGGAATCAATTATCTGACAATATATGTCTTTAGATAAAGCCCACATGTATATCATACTTCATGTTACAGTTTGACTGAGTAAACTATATGGAAGTTTGCATTTTACCGCAGTGCGTCACAGTTCTCTGTCAAATATAGTTTGGTTTGAAGAATCCTTCCGCGGAGGCATTGTAAATGAATCCAACAGTGTGTGGTACCACTTTGCCTATTTAGAACAGATCATCAATATCACATCAGTGAGGGTCTAACTTCTGATCAGCTGATTGCAGTGCATTCAATGCAATAGAACTGGGCACAGCTCTATGTAGTGGCCAGGCGTGGTTACTGCAGCTCCGTCCAATACAAGTCAATGGGAGGGAGCAGCAGAAACCCAGCATGACCACTACACGTTGTAGTATTGATAGCCTAGCCTTATTCTAAAAATAGGGCATCAATATAAAAGTCCTGGAAAACCCCTGTAAAGTCCACGTCTTAAACAGCTGGTAACAGGGAGCAATGCAAGCAAAACATATATGGAAAAGACTTTACATTCATTGCCCCTGTAAAACCAAGACGTGTAATAAGATGAATAAACTGTCTGTGAGTATTCACATGAAAGCAAAGCAACTTGCGACAATTCAGATTATAAGGAACACAGTGTTCTGATGGAATTAGGAGTAGCATAAATAGATCACACTGCTTCAGCATGTAAAGTGCACACACGAGAGCTCAGGTCTCTGTATCCACAGACAGGGGGATGAGATTGAGATTTCATCTGCAATCATTCAATTCAACTTGATAGAAAAGTTTGCACTTACTTCTGTCCAGCGAACCCTTTGGCGGAAGCTGTGGTAGCTGGCGGCCTCTACGTCCTGCTAATGGGGTGCTCGAAGGGCTGGTCTGAACAGAGCCAGTGCGCGGATGTGCCCTAGAAGACATATGTTTAAACAGATTGCACACAGTTATAATCCGAGCTACGTACATGTACTGTATTCATTAGACCAACTTCTGGTATAAAATAGGGACTATAGCTTTAAAAAAAAAAATCATCAAATATTTATTGTCAAAACAGATTGATTCGACTATGCAAATTGCTGTAATTGGCGACACTGGCACGAGAAACGCACGGTGGACACAGAAGAGAGAAAGCCAATAGTCACATGTCAGCACTCTGTGGAACTGATACGTGGAGACAATTTAATAAGACAGGTTAATACTTACTATTACAGTAAAGAAGCTGTTATGGGACGTGATGATTAACAAAATTAATAAAAGTTAATTAAGATGGTGAGAAGAGTGGTGACACAGAGTAACCATTATAAATCACATCAAGTGAAGTTAACGGGCTTCATCGGCTTGTGGTTTATGGCAATGGGAGGTGCATATAGCAGGGAGAAGTATCTATCTATTATCTATCTATCTAATATCTATATATCTGTTGAAGGGGTTGTCTTATCCCAGGATATGCCACTAAATGTCAAATAGGTGCGGGTCCCACCTCTCCTATCTCCAGAACAGGCTCCCCTAAAGTGAAGGAAAGCGCATCACGCAAGCGTGGCCACCCTTCATTCACTGCTATGGGTGTTTAGAAAATCCAGCGCTTGGCTATTTCTGGAAATCCCATAGCAGTGAATGGAGAGTTGGCTGAGCTTGTGCAGTGCGCTCTCCATTCACCGCTATGGAACTTCCCATAGAAGTGGATCGAGATCGCACTGTGCATGCACGGTGCTCTCTTCCTCACTTTTGGAGGCCCCCTTCTGGAGATAACATTGTGTCCCAAAGGTGGGACCCGCACATATCTGATATTGGGGGGTGTATCCTTGCGAGATGCAGTGTCTAAGAGGGGTATAACCCTTTAACAGAGTAACCTTTATACATCACATCAGGTAAAGTTGACAGACTGGAAAGATTTACGTTCTTGGTTCCTCAGGTTGGCTCCATCTTACTTGGGTAAGTAGACCTGAATATGACTCCTACCAATTGGTAATCCCAGCGATGCTAGCCAACAAGTGAGCCGGAAATTAGTGGAGGGTGGAGAGAACAGCAAGAACCACTCTTGTCCATGGATAGTAATGGCACGAACCACAATCAGAACCTTCCCCTCAGTGATATCTGCTATCCGCTCATCTCCCTCCAAAAAATGTTCTTTAGCCTATGACTACAGACAACTTAAGTCCAGCTAACTTATCTGAGAGCAGATTTCTCTCAGTTTTAATGTTTATTGGTCATTTAAAAACCAAAGTTTTCCATAGCTATGGAACTAGGAACACAACTTACTACATCAAGGCAAAGAATAGTTAGTGCCAAAGCAATAGGCTGAAGAGCTTTGTCACTGTTTCCATTAAAGAGGTTCTCCGGGAATTAAGAAAATGAAAATACCTAAATATTACTATAAATATATTCCCAAATACCTTTCTTTACTAATAATGGCTCACTTTGTCTGGGGAGCAAGCTTTAGGAGAAATAAAATGGTTGCCATCCTATTACTACACACAAAACCTGTCCTAATCACACAGCAGGACAAGTTACTTCACAACACTGAGGTAAAGAGCTGCCTCATCCTCATCCTGCTCTACTTGTCAGGGATTATGATCCTGAATACAGCTGATAAGATCTTCAGCTAAATTTCTGTAGGAATGGAGTTCATGAGGAGACATGAAGTACAGAGAGGGCGGACAAAACAAACTGTGGTAATGTGGGGCTGTGGTAATGAAGACTGCATACAAGTGCTGCTGCCCATTATCCACATCCTCACCTTCTCTCTGTACTTCATGTCTCCTCATGAGCTCCATTCCTACAGAGATTAAGCTGAAGATCCTATCATCTGTATTCATGATCATAATCCCTGACAAGCAGAGCAGAGAGGAGGATGAGGCAGCTCAGTGTTGTGAAGTAACTTGTCCTCCTGTGTGATTAGGACAGGTTTTGTGTGTACTAATAGGACGGTGGCCCTTTTGTTTCTCTTAATGACTGCTCCCCAGACAAAACAAACCATTATAACTAATGAAAGGTATTTGGGAATATATTTATAATAAAGTAATATTTAAGTATTTCATTTTTTTTAATTCCCAGAGGACCCTTTTAATGTTTGGACTGGAAATACACCTGCACTCTATAAAAGTTCTGAGCAAAGCCATTATGAATTGACGTGACCAAGAAACATTTTCTTAAGATCTTTGAGAATAAATAAAACTCTAGATCTTTCTGACAGATGTAGAAGAGCTGAATTTCTTATTTAATCTGATCACTAGGTAGGTCAGTTAAGTTAACAGACTCTACTCTGCTTCATCTGATGTATATGTGGCCAATTCTAACCTCCGAAAACTCCTCCGTGATTTATAATAGGTTAATAAGTGCTGAAAAGTATATCTTCTGCTGGAGAAAGAAAACATCCCATGCAAGCTTGATCTCCGAGGCCAGATGGAAACCAGGCCCCGTCTTCCAAGCTGTACCAAATGCTTTCTTTAGACAAGATACGGCTTTCTGAACTTATTAACTGCTACAACCAGAGAGAAAGAATCTTAATTTTGAAGTCAAATTAAAAAGGGACCGTATGATGACATGAACTCGCTGGTTAAGCAATGTCTGATGAGGACAAACAAAATTCTCACTCTGCAATAGAAGACATGATTGTTATGGGGGGGTGCTCTATGAGTTAAAACCAGGCTTCCTGAACAATGAGAAATAACCACAATACGGTTAGTAAACAACGTACAATGGCATCCACACCATTATATCCAGCAGAGAATATAAGTAGTGTGCCAGCAGTCGGAACGTTAGTATCTACTGTTAAAGACGTGATCAGCCAAGAATGACAAAGAGACTGGAGAGCTACTGGGAAAATAAAATGGTGATTCTGTGGGGGGAGGGAAGGGGAAAAGGAGAGGAATTAGGCTGAGCCATTGTTGGTTTTCACCTCGATAAGGCAGGTGAAGGAGGGGCTGATCTTCCCGTCATTAATGAAGGCATCGACCTCATGAGGTTTGAGTCAGGGCGTTCAGTGGATCGGGAGCGGCAGTTGGTCCGCTCAAGTACAGGCCGTTGTTCTGTGGACCTGGATCTTTGATATGGGTGTCTATCTGCCGCTTCACAATTCCTGTAATGTTAGTCAAAAAGCCGCTCAGTTGAACCGTCTGTCATATTTTTCAGGAAGAAGAGATTTATAGGTTTTCATGGTTTTTCTTGACCCAATATTATTATACGTTTAACAATTATCAAAACAGCCAAAAAAACAGAGTCATCAGAATTGGGAACATGTTACACTTTGTAAGGAAACAGAATAATAAGCCATCGTCATACACAACATTACTTCCCATATTATTGCACATTCAGAAGACACTAACCTAAAATATAAAGAAAAGGGAATGTTTCCTAAAATATAAAGAAAAGGGAATGTATCACCCAAAAAACATAATGTTTAGGGATGCTCGGTATTTATTTATAGATCATTTCTGATGGCACTCAGAAGGCCACCATAGTATGGTCACGACAAACGGAACTCATGAGGTTTAGAAGGCCACCATTGTATGGTCACGACAAATAGACCTCATGATGTTCAGAAGGCCACCATAGTATGGTCATGACAAATGGACCTCATGAAGTTCTACTGAACCCACCTAAGATAACTATCCGTGGCGATTTAAGTTTGGTTTGGTTTAACTGGCCTATTATTACATTTATTAATAATAAAGGTCATCAACACCAGAAAAGCACCCAGAAATGAAAGTAAAGCATTGATGTTGGCTGAACGGATGGCCAATTGACAAGACAGTGTTATTGCCCCAACTTCATATAAGTTACCAAAAGACTAAACTTGCGAGAAGCTGTCAAGAAGATACTAAAATACTTGACTTCTTTGGCTCATCTAAAGGTCTGATACTCAGTTCTGACCTTGGAAAGAAGGGATTCTCACTTTTTTATACAGGTATCATGACAAAGACAAAGTTGGTCTACTCGGTTTTCTTTTATGGTGGAGCACTGTCTACACAAGAGCTTCAGCAGAATAATGATATAAAAGATAAATTAATCCAATCCATAGTCACAGCTTCTTGTGGTGACTTTTGTACCAGGGATTTGGTGCAAGTAGGGGCAGTGCTTGACTATGAAAACACTTTGGGCACCATGGGGCCCTGGGCGACTAAGGTGAACTGTTCATATTATATTGAACATAGATACAATTAAAAGTGGTGATTGTGTCGGGACACTAAGGGACTAGGTAAAAGACCTGGGGCATGTGTTCCTGATGTTCAATCCAACTAGCACTATACGGATATCAAACCCATTTGACACTGCTCAAGGACTTCTAGTACTAGAAATCTGAGGGTAAAGCCACACATTCAGCTATTCTGATGAAGCTTTGGAAGCCAAAACCAGGAATTAATTTTACAAAAGGAGAATTCAAATGCTTCCTTTATACTTTCTCTCCTTTTATGATCCACTCCTGCTTTTGGATTCCAAAACTGCATCAGGAAACCTGACGCTGTGGCTGTACCCTAACAAAAGGTTCTGAGCAAAAGGCTTTTCAGATAAGTCTTGATTTCTAACAACAAATGTCCGAGCAGTGATCTCTCTCTAGAGCCTTTTAACTCTGCAATCAGCCATAGTGAGAAATCAGACATCACCAATCTGATGTCTCTCACATGTACCGATGACATACCAGAAGATCATTGTCACCCGAGGGCTCATACATTCTTGTGATACATTCCCTTGAACCAAGCATGAAATATGTTAATATTCATTATAAATCTCAAGTACAAAATAAGTCGGACAAAAACTGACACATTGGGGGAGATTTATCAAAACTGGTGTAAAGGAAAACTGGTTTAGTTGCCCATAGCAGCCAATCAGATTACACCTTTCATTTTCCAAAGGGCTTCTGAAAAATGAAAGGTGGAATCTGATTGGTTGCTGTGAGAAACTAAGTCAGTTTTCCTTTGTAACAGTTTTGATAAATCGCCCCCATAATGTACATGTTCTGATTGTTCTCATTTTATAGCTCCTGCTCCAATTAGTGAACGCAGGCATTATCGAAGCAGCAGCACATCATACATCTTCTAGGCAATTTAACGGTAAAGATAGAATATTCCATAATCACATTGATCGTTAAATACAATTAGTAGAACTTAAAAAGTGCCAAACTTTTCAATATTGAAAATGACCTGGCAGAAGCCTCAACTGCAACTTACCTTATGTACAATACATACTGCACAGACACAAGTTACAGATCATGCGGGTACAGTACATAAGACAAGGTCACACGTAGAACTTCATGTGTCCTCTATAATGGAGTGCCTAGGCCACCTTCTGTATACTTGCAATAAACATTAAAGGGGTAGTCCAAGGTTAATACTGATGACCTATCCTCAGAATAGGTCATCAGTATCTGATTGGTGGGGGTACGACTTCTGGTACCCCAGCCAATCAGCCGTCTGAAGAGAACATGGTGCTCCATGAGGGCTGCGGCCTATTCCTAGGCCGGTGACGTCATGCTCATCGGTCACATGGCCTTGGAGCAGCTCAGTCCCATTCAATTGAATGTGGCTTAGCTTCAATACCGAGCACAACCACTATCCAATGGACGGAGCTGATATGCTGATAATCTGAAAGGAGGCCGCAGCACTCACCATGCCAAAATTCACATGGAAGTTCACGGTAAACATATATTAACAAAAATGTAAGAGATCAAAGTGCAGGACAATCAAAGTGCAAGGGTTATCTGAGTTAAATAAAAACTTGGCCAGCAATGTAATAAAATAACAAAAGAAGCAATACTCATCACTTTTCTCCCCTGCCCCTTCTAGTGCCATGCTCTGGTCCTCTCCGACGCTGTGGTGACATTCCGTGCACATTAAGTCACTGCTGCAGACAATCACTGGCCTCATTTGTGATGTCCCATATACTGCTGAAGCCAGTGATTGGGTAGCATCCGCAGGGGGAGAGCTGGGAGGGGAGTGGTAGCGGTGGCACTGATAAGAGTTGTAGAGGTTGACAGAGGCTGTCCTCACTCCAATGTTCCCTGGGGCCCGTGCAGTGAATGGAATAAGCTGTTTTCCCATGTCAGCTCTTGGAATCATATTCAAAGCATGGAAAGTACTCTAACCCTTAATAGTAGATAGTAACCCTTTTAGCAGTGATCAACTGGTTCACTGCACAAGTTGACTTGTGTGCATGGAACGTCACCGCAGCAGCCAGGAAGATATCAGTGGTGTAGGACCAGAGCGCGACGCTGGAAGCAGCAGAGTGAAAAGGACTATAACTTCTTTTGTTACTTTGTCTTATTTAAAGCTGCTGCCCAAGTTTTTATTTAACTCAGATGACCCCTTTAAGGTTCATAAGTAAACACTGGTACTTTTCCCAATTAAAGTCATGGTGGAAAAAACGTAGCATGTAAGGGGCATTCAAAGGCTATGATCTCCTTCGTGGCAATTTTTGAATGACTGCTTTTTATTAAAAGTTTTCAGCAGTTTTTGTGCTACAGAGTTACATTTCATTCTACTTGCAGACAACGGCTTATTTGATTAATTAATTAATTGAAAAAAAAAATAAAGATTTTTAGCCCAAAAGAAGTAGAATGCAATAATTAAAAAAAAATGCCCTCAAAAGTGTCCATAACCTTTAAAGGTGCTAAGGAAACAGTTGTGTGAATGTAATTTTTTTAAAAATCCTATTAAAACCAATTCTCCATTTGCTCTCCGCATGAACAATACTCACACAAGACGGCAAATGTGCCAGTCCTTATAGTTTTTCTTGTAGTCAATTACAAATAATGGTTAAAAAAAATGTCACTTTGAGTTAGAGTGTTGTACCGTCCTCTTACTGGAGAAGAAGTCCCATGGTTTGTGAGATCATTGACCTGCAATGATTACTCAGAAGTTGGTGGAAGACTACAAATTAGACATCTTCCTTCATTAACCTGATTTGTTGGGTAGATGTCTAAGTTGAGGAACTAGTGGGAGCAGAGTCAAACATAAAAAAGAGACTTTATTTAAAAATTTCAACCTACTTTGGTGTTGGTTTAAAGCACTAAATTTCCATCTACGGTATGAAGGACCTGGTGCTTGTTTTCTCTCTGCATACAAATGAATGCAAAATTGGCAGCATGGTCCACTAGTTGGCTCTTTCCCTTGTCCCTCCCAATTTAGGACATGAAGGACCAGGAGTTTCTCTGTCCTAATCCCACTCATGATTATTCCACTTCATTTACTAACATTGCAGTGGCCACGGAGAGATGGAGTTGATCAGTAATAGGTGGCCAACCTTAGCTGGAGCTCCTGTTCTCCACCGGCTTTACAGTACCTGCCTGCCTATTGTTGGAAGGGTTCTAAAGTTCAAATTTTACATGCAGATCGTTTCTAAAATAAAATGTTAGATTATAAATAGTTAAAACTTATTTCACCCTCCACAGATGCCCAACATGAGGAGACTTTTTAATATTATAGCCTTTAAAATGTGACCCCTTGATTTATCATCTCAGCTGCCTTCTAGTGAAAGAAGATTTCATGATTAATTGGGACAGGAGCACATGCCCTTGTCTAAGGCCCCTTTTTCCGCGCGGGTGCAATGTGTGACGTGAACGCATTGCAGCCGCACTGAATCCTGACCCATTCATGTGTACATGAGCGTTGTTTTTCACGCAGCACTGTGAGTTGCGTGAAAATTGCAGCAGGTTCTATATTCTGCGTTGATCACGCAACGCAGGCCCCATAGAAATGAATGGGGCTGCGTTAAAATCGCATAGCATCCGCAAGCAAGTGCTTGCTAAGGAGATGATGTTAGTAAATAGAGATGAGCAACCCCGGACCCCATTAAAGTCAATTCCCTGTATTATTTTCCCTTCTAACATGGTTAAAAAGGAAAATAATAGCATTCTTAATACAGAATGCTAACTAAAATGTCCATTGAGGGGTTAAAAAAAATAAAAATAAACTCACCTCATCCACTTGATCGCGCAGCTGGTATCGTCTTCTATCTTCATTCAGCAGGACCTGTGCTGACGTCACCGCGCTCACCATGTGGTGAGCGCAATGACGTCATCAAAGGTCCTTTTGCAGGTCCTGCAGGAAGAAGACGATGCCAGCTGCGCGATCAAGTGGAGGAGGTGAGTTTATTTTTTTTATTTTTTAACCCTTCAATGGACATTTTAGTTAGCATTCTGTATTAAGAATGCTATTATTTTACATTATCACCATTAGAAGGGAAAATAACAAAATCAACAGAACACCTAACCCAAACCTGAACTTCAGTGAAGAAGTCCGGGTTCGGGTCTGGGTACCACATTCAGTTTTTTATCACGCGCGTGCAAAACGCATTGCACTGGCGTGGAAAAAACTGAACAACAGAACACTAATAATAGGTTGCATTCCCATGAATATTGGTTCTGTTGACAAAATGGCTACCATCACCATTTGCAGATAGAAACTTATTTTAAAAAAAATGGCTGCCTAGAAAATTGAAGCCTGCAGTAAATGCTACAATATTGCACTGAAAAAGAACACTTAAAGAGGACCTTTCACTAGAATAAAACATCTAATCTAACTATACAGACATGTAGAGCGGCGCCCAGGGATCCCCCTGCACTTACTGTTATACCTGGGCGCCGCTCCGTTCTCCGGTTATAGCCTCCGGTATCTTCATAGTTAGGCTCCACCCAGGGGAACCTTCCGGCGTCTCATTCTCCCATGCTGTAGCGCTGGCCAATCGCAGCGCTCAGCTCATAGCCTGAGAGGCTTTTTTTTCTCTCAGGCTATGAGCTGAGCGCTGCGATTGGCCAGCGCTACAGCCTGGGAGAAGGAGATGCCGGCAGGTTCCCCTGGGTGGAGTCTAACTATGAAAATACCGGAGGCTATACCGGGCGAACGGAGCGGCGCCCGGGGATAACAGTAAGTGCAGGGGGATCCCTGGGCGCCGCTCTACACGTCTATATAGTTAGTTTAGATGTTTTATTCTAGTGAAAGGTCCTCTTTAAAGGGGTTATCCCACTAAGCCTTTTCATACTTACCTGCTGCCAGCGAGCCGTTCACTTCCTGGATTATGGCTGGGGGCGGGCTTCATCTGGCTGGGGGCGGCTCTGTACTATTCTGGCCAGGAAGAAGTCACCATCGCGCATGTGCGGTGGCGTGCGCGTTCAGGACAGCGAGTGGCCCGGCTGAGAGAAAAGAAGGAGTCTTCTGCGCAAGCGCGGCCACCGGGATTCCGGAGAAGAGCGGTGGCCGTAACCAGGGGAGACCGAATGACAACAATGAGGTAAGTGGGGATGAATTTTATCCTAAATGGTGGGAATTTGTTAATCAAATATATTTACAAAAATGATCACTATCAAATCATTAACAGATGTAACAGTGATCATTATGATGGGATAACCCCTTTAAGGGGATTCAAAAGAAGGTCCTATTCGATTATCATAAAGAATATTAACCATAAAATTATCTTGCACAACTTATTCTGAAGATATTCATCCCTGTAGATCGAACGATCAGGGCAGTGCCGATATAAGTCGATTGGCGCTTGTTTAAAGGCACTTTTTTATGGGTCATTGCAAGCTGCATAGGGAAGGACTGTTAGCACGATCATTCGGTCCCCCATATAGCTTGCATCAGCCCACGTAAAAGACCCTCCAAATGGGAAACAATCGACTAATATCATTGATCGGCACTTGTTCCAGGCTGAAAGTATCAGGCCCTGTTCACAAACGAATACCACCATGCTGTGCTGGAGCCAGGAGGTCCTTCGAGCATGGTTGGGATGTCAGACATTTTGACAGAAAAAAATAACGCTACAGGAAGAGCAAGTCTGTCAAGTCTGAAGAAACTTCTGAAACAGATTCTGACGGAAGGGGGAACAGAGTCACATTCTGTTACAAAACATCCCCACCATCCTAATTCATGTCATACAGGCCCTACAAAATAAGATCCCTTTAAATTAAGGAACCCATCATACACAGAGCCACTCTTGTCCATAGGTGTGTCTTGTAATGCAGCTCACTAGATATGAATGCAGTGAAGATACTATGTTGTGAATTCCATTTTCTGTTGTGTCATAGGAGCAGAAAACAGAATTTATAGGGGGTTGTGCCATGAGAAATAGTCTACATTTTTCAAACCGGCACATGGATTTGATTGCCTGTAATTAAAAATGTAGTACAGCCACTTAGTTATTCAATTAAATGTATCTGTATAGCGCCACCTGCTGTTTGTTCTTTTCCTCATTTCTCCTTCCACCTCACTGAGGTGGTCGCACACCCCCTGAGGAAGGAAATACCCCCTGAGGAAGGACACACCCCCTGGGCTGCCAGCCTCAAATAAATCCAGCAGAACAATGGGAGCAATGAATTGGGACATCTCTGACTCCATGTCAAGTATGGAGCTGGTTCTAACTTTGTTAGAAAGAGATTGTCATGTGCTATACGATGTCTGAATTTCATTTTTTTTACATCAATCCCGGCAAAACCCCTTTAAGCTGCAACCGATCGATCACACAGCAGACACCAACAGTGCCTGAAGGACTCCACTGACTTATAATGGGGTCTGTCGGGTTCCGTTGTGGTCTCCGTTGCGTCACCAGAAAAAAAAAAAAACAGTGCTGCATACTGCGCTATTTATTCCACATACTGTCATGTAAACTGTGATGGAGGCTCCAACACAGGTGTGAACAGAGCTTTAGCTGTGAAGGGTGATACATGTTCTATACAATAAATACACCTAAGGGGATACCTGTATATCAGCCAGTTATAAGGTTCATTTCATGTCTTAATAGTTAGTGTATATGCCATCAATGAGCCTAAATATACTGTAAAAAACACAGCACGCAGGTGGAAGAAGAAAGAAGGGGCTGTTTGTGTAAGTAGGTGTGACCATGCACAAGTATAGGCAACTAAAAACAAGCAGGTTTGGTGACTGTGCCCCCAGAATCAGAATTGATGGCAACGTCTGATTGGCTAGTACAGACAACACCTGTTCCATTTGCACCCGTTTCCATAAACCCCCCCTAAAAGTTATTTTTGCATTTACTGCTTTCTATTATCACACTACTCTGTACTTACCCTGGGGACTCAGCTGAACCATTGACTACATGATCTGCCCACGCACTTGCACCATTGTATAACCTTTACCATGCAGCCAGATCGAGAAATAAAAAGTGTTAAAACGTCAAACAAAACATCAACATGAAATGGCTCAAAATGATAAAAATGACTCTAAGCAGCATAGTACTGAACACCACTTTTCCAGCAGTTTATAGAGATTATGGATTTTTAGGTTTTTTTTAGATATAAAATTGCATACTAAGAGCTGAATATTGGACACCCTCTATTACCTCTGTATGACTTGTAATAGAAAAGAGACGAAGGGTGTTTAAGAAATCCCTCTTAAAGGGGTTGTCTCATTAAAGACAGGCACTTTCAAAATGCGGGGTCAGCTGAACAACCCAACATCCACACTCAGCAAATGTCTGATTTTGCTTGGGGAAGCCACAGCCAGACACAAATTTGTAAAGTGTAGCATTACATAGCGGTCATTCAGATGAACGGCCATCCATGTAATACAAGAAAGGCTCAAGTCTGCCAGAATAAGGCGAGTGGAGGAGAAGATATGGATACTGCACTATGGGCGTAGCAAGAAGAAAGCTGATGGCCAAAAGCTGGGGTACAGGGTGATAAGACATCCTTCCGCCTTCCAGGGTATTTAAATAAAGGGTTAGGACAATGAAGTGAGTATTTGCCCGTCTAGAAGGAAAGCCTTGATAAAACAATGAGCTTTATCCTACAGACCAAACCTGTAATACAATGATACAGACATATTAAATGTGCTACTGGAGGCCTCTAGTTGGTGGAAAATACTATTCTGTGGTGGAGCGTTCAATTTTGTGAAGGCCTGTAGGAGGGGGAATACATTTTTATGGTGAACTCTAGGTGGTGATTACAATTTTGTGGAGGCCTCTAGGTGGTGGAGAATGCATTTTTGTGGAAGCTTGTATGTGTGAATACATTTTTGTGGAAGCCTCAAAGTGGTGGAGAATACAATTTAGTGGAGGCCTCTGGGTGGTGGAGAATACATTTTTTGTGGAGGCCTCTAGGAGGTGGAGAACACAATTTTGTGAAGGCCTGTAAGCGGTAGAGAATACATTTTTGTGGCAGTCTCTAGGCAGTGGAGGGTCTTGGCCAACTGCCACCTTTTCCATAATCTGATCTTTTATATTTTGGAATTAATAAAACATCATCCACTTGACTCCACAGACCCATCTAAAATTATAGCACTAATACTGCATTGTACAAATGATTGGCATATTTTGCTCTTGCTTAAAGCATAGAAATTGTAGAACGGATTCAAGAGTTCGAGATCTGGAGCAAATGTGAGTAATTACGATTTCGGAGATTTAGTAGAGAAGATAGTTTTTAACTTGCTCCTCTCTACTTACCTGTGCCTCACATTAAAAGGCCCTCTCTGACAACATAACCTTTCTATATGTTCTGTTATGTATGCTTGCCAACAATTCTGGAAACCGGTCTGCCAAATGGCCGGGATTTGGAAAAACCCTCCCCAAAAGAGGCCATTTTGTTATTGCCTATAGGAGGAGATTAAATGTCCAGAATTTGGCATTCTAAATGTTGGTAAACATGGTATATATTACAGGCAAACAGATGTCATAGAGGTGAGTCCCTTCACAGTGGCTCTTGCTCTGGCAGACCTGGCCCATCCATGTATCACTCATTTGTATGGCCAGCATGCTCACTGAATGTGATGTTTGACTGGCTGCAGCCTCCTCCAGTGAAAACCCGGTGAATCCCCTGATCACAGGGGGTTCCTTAAGCTAGACGCCTCGAGGATAATTAAAAAATGGACCACATTCAATCTGAAAAGGGGTTTTCTGGAGGATACAGCCTCCTTCATAAAAATACCCAATATTTCCATACATGCCCTAGCTGTAAATTCAGTCTGCAACAATATGGAAGTAGTGAAGATGTATTTTATATAGCACCAATGAATTTATGGAGCAGTATGGAGGATGCAGAGGGGATACAATTAAAGCCTAGATAATATCTCATGGGCAAAGTATGGCTATAAAACAATGGGGAAGGTTTATTACTATCCTAAATTTACACTTAAAACTAGACCAAGCAGGCAGAAGATGCTCCAGATTTATCACAGTGGCCCACGTTGCGTCATAAATATGGTACATCTTGATCTTAAAGTACTATGCATGAAACTAGCTAATGACTAGGTCTACAGTGCTGGTGCAAATACCTTTCAGGAGAAGGGGCAGGTTCACTGCAATGTGAATTAGGCACTCGTCTCTCTTGACTAGTTCTCCTAAATACAGAACAAAAGGCTGAATTCTTTTGATATGTTTAGGCATATTCTACAGAGGCATTGTATCTCATCTATTCGTCTTTTCTAATCACACACTGTGAAAACCTATTTACAAAGTCTTCGTAATGCTATATGGTCCTAGGTCTGGTACAGGTGTGAGGGGGTAATGGAAAGCGGGTGCAGAGAAAGGCTGCTTTCACATCAGCGCTTTAGGTTTCCGTTCTTCTGAGCTGAAGAACGAAAATAACGCAAGTGCCAGATTTGGCACTTAACAGAAGCGAACTGAGCCTATGGACCCTAATGGGATTCGTTAGGTTTCCGTTCTGGGGAGCAATTTTCTAGCAGAGAGAAAAGTCCTGTATGCAGGACTTTTGTCTCCGCTACAAAAACTTTCTCCTGAACTCCATTCCTAAAACGGAGCAGAAGAACGGAAACCTAAAGCACTGATGTGAAAGCAGCCGAAGGGCACAGAACTGTTGGTCAAGGCTATTTTAAAAACTTCTTTATGTCATAGTGATAGCTCAGACTATTTAAAGGGTCTTGAGATCCCCACTGATAGCTTTAATGAAGCGGTAGAAGCCCTCAACTAAGCATTGCACCCTTTCAACTCTGAATGACTTTTTCCTCCTGCAGGGGGTATAAGCTTTCACAACAGTGGTTGTCCACCATTCATGATATGCACAATATGGTCAGTGGAGGACAGCAGCCAGTATATTAAGTAGCTGAGTTAGATGTAGCCTATTGTGGGCACGGATACAAGAGGTGGCTGCAAGACACATATTGGTTGACCCATTGTGGCTGTAACCACTGTATTAAATTTCGGGGTCTACAGAAATGTTTTGGTCCTCAAGAACTCCTATCATTTAGATAATTGGGTCTACTAGACACTTCGATATAGCCAGGGGCATAGCTAATGGGGCTTGCAAGGCATGTGTCCGAGGTGCTCTCTGCCAGATGTGATATAAACAAGCCATTCTTCTTTGGCTGCATTATGTATATACAGAGCTCCACCAGTGTGCTGGATATTTGACCCAGGTGAAGGAACCCTAGCTTCAGCTGGATATAGATGAAGTGCAGGCATGTTGCAATGTTCTTGCCATGAAAGGTGATGGAAACCCTGATGGGACCAGTGGTAGAAAGCCGACTTGTGTATGAACAGTCTTATTCATCACTCCTTTCAAACACAAACCAATGGTTAAATTCTCTCTCCACAGAACAATTGAAAAGTGTCTGACTACTAGGGGTCCAAATGTTGGGATCACCTGAGTCCCCTATTCCTCTTTACTGCATGAGAAGGAGTTTGAACAGAGTGTTGGTCTATCATGCATGGTGCAGCTCCATGTAATGTCTATGGGACTAAAGAAGACAGCTGAGTGCTGTATAGACATTGAATGGAGAGGCCATGCATGCAGCGAAGAGGAATGGGGCCTGCTATTTCAGTACTCGATGGGGGACCCAGCAGTCAGGCTTTTATAAACTACTGTATACTGTGGATAGGTGACAATTACAAAGGATCAGGATGTCAATGGATAACACGGCAAGAATTACTAAAACCAAACATGCAAAAACTCCATGCACAAGAATCTAAACTACTGTGTGCATACACATATATATGAGGAGCCACATATACCAGTGCACACAGCATGGGGGTATTGGTCTATAGTCCACATCAAGTATACCTCTCAAGATCATTGTAAGCACCCTCAGAATAAGTACGGCACATCTTACGGGAACGCAGCAATCGGATAGCATCTTCACAAAAGATAGGATACATGGGGTGATCCGTGCTAGCAAGAGACGGGACATTGAACTCATTATCCTTGCTCTAAAAGTGGAATCACTGCAAAATCACAAAACCACACACAGTGCCTACTGGCAGCCTTCATACCAGTGTACCCACTGATGTCTACTGGGTAACGGCACTGATAACTTAATAAATAGCAGGGATTACAAAAAGTTCAGAACACCCCCAGGTGCCTCTTGTGCAAACCAGGTACCCAATAATAGAAATACCATGATTTTATTAGTACCATGTGCTGTGGTTTTTAGAGTTGTCATTTATAAACTGACACTCCTCATGAATTTTGTGTATTTTAAAGGCTATGTACACCTTTGGAGGCAATTTTTGTTTATGATTGCATTTTACTCATTTTTGGCTAAAAATCTTATTTTTAATTGGCCTTTATTAAAAATATTGAACCATTCTGTCACAAACAGTTTTTCTAGCTGTGTAACTGGTACTTTCGCTTTTACTTTGTGTCGGTCATCTAATAACCCTAAGGCTACTTTCACACTAGCGTTTTTGCTGGATCCGGTTCCTTACCGATAATACAACCATCTGCATCCATTATGAACGGATCTGGTTGTATTATCTTTAACATACCCAAGACAGATCCGTCATGAACTCCACTGAAAGTCAATGGAGGACGGATCAGTTTTCCATTGTGTCAGATTGTGTCCGAGAAAACGGATCCGTCCCTATTGACTTGCATTGTGGGTCATGACAGATCCGTCTTGCTCATCATCCCAGGACGGAAAGCAAACCGCAGCATGATGCTCGCCAGTATGAGAATGGAACGGATTGCATTCCGTTCTGTTCAGTTATGTTTTGTCCCCATTGACAATGAATGTGGACAAAACAGAAGCGTTTTTTTCCGGTATTAAGACCCTATGACGGATCTCAATACCAGAAAATAGAAACGCTAGTGTAAAGCGTAGCCTTATCTCTAAATTACTAAGAGGTCATAAACACTTATTTAAGCCACATTCTTATCAGTAAGATAAGAACTCAAATGAGAGCAGAGATAAGGAGTCCGTCTGCTCCCCAGATGACGGAAAACACAGAAAATCCACAGGCTGCTACTACAGCATGTCAGCTACATATGTACTGAAAAAAATATTTCATATTTTTTATAATAACCAATTGGAAAAAAAAATGTAAGCACAAAATAAGTGCAATGCAATAATAAAAAAAATACATAGCCTTATGTTTTTAATCCTTTGTTTTTGTCATGGTATTTTAATTTCATGTGTACTCCGGTTTGCCAATATATACTGGGTAAATAAGCAGCTATTTTAAAGGCAGAACCAACACTAATGAGAATGCACCAAAGTAAACCATTCCTTCAAGTCAATATATATTATGCTGGGCTAACAATCTAATCATACTAGGAAACTTTCCTATAGGCAAGAGCTACAGAGTTGTGCCACACGAGACAAGATTTGCATCATGTCCTCTAGGAAGACAAGGAGTAACTCAATTCATCATCTTCACCAGCCATGGATGGTTCCAGCTCTGGTCACAATTGCGCACATTCTCTGTTGTAAAGTTAGAGAAAGACGTACAATAGCACAAATCGAATCAAAAGAAATCTCCATCCCTTCATTTTCTTCGTGTGGCACAAGCTGACTACGTAGCTCTACCCTAAAGGGTTTCTACAAAGGATGAACCTAACCCCTAAAGGAGGGTGCACCACGGGCACATCTGGATGACTCAACAGTACACACACACACAATATATACCTTGGATCTCTTAGATGATGGTCAAAGGACTGACTGAATCTGGTGCGAGGTAGTGTGAGATAATGACTAGAGAGGTGGCAAAAAATAAAAACAAGAATATTTAGATACTGAAATGGCCGATAAATGCAGGATATGAATAGAAGCATACACTAGGTGCACGATAGGAGCACGGGGTAGATAGCACAACATTTAGTAACTTATTTTGAGATGGCACAAGACATAAGTCATAAGGCGGGATGGAGGGAAGGAATCTCCAATCTGAATACCAGGCAGTAGTCTAAGCTTCTTAGATGTGAGATCAATTTCATGTACTGTATTCCGGTAGAAATATCTATTCGGTCTTCCCACAAATACTTATGTTATAGATGGTATTATGCAAACTTTCTACATACAATGCTGTAAAAAGTATTGCTAGTTGTCTCGAATTATTGCAAACTAGCCCCACTGGCTCGCTTTTACTTATTACTCAATTAAAACAATTGAATTAATCATGTTAAAATAAAGAGTTGCTTCCATAGGTTTTAGACATAAGTAGTCGCCCCTAGTTTGATCAAGTTCACCCAAAAATTTGTTGATCAATTGCGTGTTTCTTGTCGCTCACAAACAATGAAACTGTATGGGGATGAATGATTGTAGTAACGATTGTTCCTCCCCATACGAAAGTAAAGATTGCTGCAAGTAAATGCACCTGAGTAATCAATGTTGAGAAATGAATACTGGCCGATGTAAAAAGAAATGAATGGCCTGGCAGTCAAATAGTTCTGGTTCACTCCAGACATTACAGGGGGACATTTACAGTAACAAACTAAGTCTAAAAATGGAGGTAACTAACATAAAATACACAGCCTGTCCAAAAAAAAGTCGCCTCCAAAACAAAAAGGTCACACACTCTAATATTTTGTTGGACCGCCTTTAGCTTTGATTACGGCATGCATTCGCTGTGGCATTGTTTCGATAAGCTTCTGCAATGTCACGAGATTTATTTCCATCCAGTTCTGCATTAATTTTTCACCAAGATCTTGCATTGATGATGGTGGAGTCTGACTGCTGCGCAAAGCCTTCTCCAGCACATCCCAAAGATTGTGAAAATGATGTCTCATGCTCCCTGAACCACTCTTTCACAATTTGAGCCCGATGAATCCTGGCATTGTCATCTTGGAATATGCCCGTGCCATCAGGGAAGAAAAAATACATTGATGGAATAACCTGGTCATTCAGTATGTTTAGGTAGTCGCTGACCTCATTCTTGGAGCACATACTGTTGCTGAACCTAGACCTGACCAACTGCAGCAACCCCAGATCATAGCACTGCCCCCACAGGCTTGTACAGGAGGCACTAGGCATGATGGGTGCATCACTTCATCTGCCTCTCTTCTTACCCTGATGCGCCCATCACTCTGGAACAGGGTAAATCCGGACTCATCAGACCACACGACCTTCTTCCACTCTCCAGAGTCCAATCTTTAGCCTCCCTAGCAAATTGAAGCCTTTTTTTCCGATTTCCTCACTGATTAGTGGTTTTCTTACGGCTACACAGCTGTTCAGTTCCAATCCCTTGAGTTCCCTTCGCATTGTGTGTGTGGAAATGCTCTTACTTTCACTATTAAACATAGCCCTGAGTTTCTTCGATTTGATTTCACCAAACGTTTAAGTGATCGCCGATCATGATTATTCAGGATTTTTTTTCCCACCACATTTCTTCCTCGAATACGATGGGTCCCCACTATCCTTCCAGTTTTTAATAATGCGTTGGACAGTTCTTAACCCAATTTTAGTAGTTTCTGCAATCTCCTTAGATGTTTTCTCTCCTTAGATGTTTTCTCTGCTTGATGCCAATGATTTGACCCTTCTCAAACAGACTAACATCTTTTCCACGGCCACGAGATGTGTCTTTCCACATGGTTGTTTAAGAAATGAGAAGCAACTCATTGCACCAGTTGGGGTTAAATAACTTGTTGCCAGCTAAAAGATAATCGCCCATGCAGTAATTATCCCATAGGAGGCTCATAACCATTTGCTTAGTTAAATACAGGTGGCGACCTGTTTTTGGGACAGGCAGTGTATCTTTCTCTTGCACAATAGTAAAAACACTATTCTGCATATATCTAATGGACCTAAATTTACTGGCGAGTTACCAACCCTTCAAAGGTGCAGCCCATTGGCAGGCACAGTCATTAAAGGGCTTGGTCCATCTCACACATTGGTAGCATATCGCTAGGATATGCCACCAATGTCAGACAGGTGTGGGCAACATCTCTCAGACCCACATCTATCTCTAGAACAGGGCCCCCAAAGTGAAGAAAAGTGTACCGCGCATGCACGGAGTGCTCTCCATTCACGTCTATTAGAGTTCTGTAAAGAGTTGGCGCTCGGCTCTAACATAAAAGTGAATGGAAGATGGCCGCACTTGCATGGCGCACCCTCGTTCACTTTGGGGAGCCTATACTACAGACAGGTGCGGATTCCAGAGGTGGGACACACATCTATCTGACATTGGTGGCATATCCTAGCGATATGTAGTGATGTGTAAGATAGGCCAACCCCTTTAAGCAAATCATTTCCATCAATTCACTGGAAACCACGCCACAATGAGCAATTAATCCAAACCTGGTCTTCACAATGTCTGCCTCTGTGATGCAAAACTCACTATTGCTATTCCTATGTAATGCAAATATTTCTTTTTACATTAATAGATCGATGTGCTATGCATACTCTTGGTAGGTGGTGGTTCTCCAGGCAGAGATCCATCTGGTGTATGGAAACTTACAGGCAAAGCTCCCTGGGAAAATGTATGCAAATGAGCCCTCCTCCAGAAGGAAGAAAACTGTCTTTCTAGTGCCACCTATAGGCAGCTGGATGTCAATATCCAACCCATTAAAAAGACTTCAAACATAACTATCGTTATCAGCTAAACCAGAGACACCACCCGTGGACAGGAATGTTTCGGACTTTTTGTTCCTCATCAGTGCACAATAAGTTGACTGGATGAGATGCCTTGGAAGCAGCTCTTGGAAGGTAATGGTTCTCCTTGTGGTGATCCAGCTGGTTCAAAGGATATCTCTCAGACAACCTACTCTGTACAGATGAGGAGCAAAATCTCAGAAACAGTGCTGTCTACATCATGGTCTGTTCTGGGTAGTGGGAACATGGAGCAAAAAGTACAGATGTAGCAGAACATCATTTACCGCTTGATCAGTTTTACCTCCTGTCCTATATAAAATGACATATATGGTAAAACAAGATATCACAATGTGTTGCACCAATGAGAATCTCAGCGCTGCTACATCTGGTGATCTCAGCTCTGCTACATTTGTACAAGAGATAAAGACAGAACAATCATAGAAGGTCTGGTCAGATCTATTGAACTTAACCTCTAGCCCTCACTGTCAATTGAGTATATTCTCTATTCAAGGCTTCTACTATGTTCTTTAGTTACCTTTCTCTGTCTGGGGAGTAGTGGTTATCTAATACACGATGTCTTTCCACTCTGCCCATTGAATTGTAATGTGCAGGGCCAGATCTTGTCGCTCTTGGTCCCTGTTCCAAACTCCTACTGAAAAAAAGGGAAGCTTGTCAATTCCAGAGTAATTATCATCTACAACCTGGAGACAGCCTCTCAACAATATCATGTAATGGTTGCACGTCACTCCGATGGCAGGTTGACAGGTAGGATTCACTCAAAAGGTGATGGCCACATCACATGGATGAAAATTTATTGGAAGCAGTCCACAAATATCAGACTGTATCGAAGGGGCGGACTGGCCATAGACCCTACAGGGAAACTTCCTGGTGGGCTGATGTCCAAGCCCTTCTCTCGGCTGCCAGCCAGGTACATAAACTGATGCTCCTAGCAATAATTAATGCTGGAAACGTTGTGTACTAATTTACCCGACCGGCGGCTGCAGGTGTCCTAAGATGGCTTTCTGCCCCACGACAAAGGGGAGGCTTCTAGGGAGGTATTTGGTGCTGCATCATGGTATTGGATTCTGCTGGTGCATTGTGCTGCATTGTGGTATTTGGTTTTGTGGGTGGGGTGGTATTATGTGCTGCACTGTGGTATTGCTGACCTCTACTTGAGTTGCCCTCGCCTCTTGCCAACTTGTACACTCCTATGACATGGGACCACTTTTAGTTTTTTTCCAGGGACACTTTAAGTTCCCAGTCAGCCCTTGCTGTAATGTTTTGGTCTGATCCCACACCTTCCTCAGACCATCCAACTTTAACAGTAGACAAGGATAAAAATAAATTGTGGTAGAAGCCAGGGCCGGGACGACGGGTAGGGCGCCCCCTCGCTACTCATGATGGGGGCGCAATAATAGCCACATATGCGGCCAGTCAGCCTCATAGGCATTATATACTGGCACTAAGGGGCGGGCAGCTTTATATACTGGCAATAAGGGGGGGGGGGCATTAAATACTGGCACTGTGGGGGAGCATTATATACTGGCAATAAGGGGGAGCATTATATACTGGGACTAGGTGAAGGAGCATTATGTATTGGCACTAGGGTAGAGCATTATATACTAGCACTGCAGGGGGGGGATGGAGGAGCATTATATACTGGTACTACGGGGGACATTATACTGTATATATATATATACTGGCACTATAGGGGATGGAGGAGCATTATATACCAATGGGGGACAATTGGGGGGTACTATCACTGTATACATTTGGGGGCTGTTTGCAGAATCTGTAACAGTCCCCATCTACCATGTGCTGTATAGTAACACTGGTGTCTTTTTATGTGGCAGAGGGGCCTCTGACTGCCTCTTTTACTTGTGTTTAGATCTCTTTATTAGGAAGTAATGTCATGTTGTATCACTGGCGAAGGATAGACTTTAAAGACTTGTCTCATCACAGATAACTTTTTTAATATTAAAGAAGTTGCAGTGATCAGCTGATCCTGCCACTAAGAACCCTAGAAAGGGATCCCTAAGGGAAGTTGCTGTTGGCTTTTTTGCTCTACAGCGGTTGCTATAGGGGAAATGTAGTATTACATGCGGCAATTCAAATGTACCTTCCATTCATGCAATATATGGATGGACTGAATCCGCCCAAACAACAGACTCTCTATCTCAAAGTGGGGAGTCCAGAGACGGAGACTGCTGATTCCAAGGTCTACCCTATTGTGATTCCCCAACAAACTGAACATTTTTGTGATGGCCCCAGCAAAGAAGGAACTCATGATCGGCTCATCTATAGGGGCCTCCTAATCAATATCCAAATTGCATAACTCCTTTACACTGCCCCAATATCCTGCATTATACCAAGGACATACAGAGACCACTTAATTTTGCAGCACACCACGTTCCTGCTCCATTCCCAGAACAAGTCAGGGACCTGACATGGTATAATAGGCTATAATAGGCATTTATTGAGACACACTGTAGCCATTCAATGAAATGAGATGAGAAAATGAATATTAGACATGTATGTGTATGATCTTATGACTTGTGCCTAGAAATGTTTCTGTCAGTAGATTCAGATCCATCACCTTCTCAGCCTTCTACACAAACCCTTGAAAGGGGCCAAAAACATGAAAATGTGCATAAAATTAACATTAAAGAGAAAATGAAGAAAAAATATTGTGTGGCTGCATCCTGTCCTTAGCAACTAGGGTCCATAGTAAGCAGGACATACAGTTTACTATAGACATTACTTAACACTATAGTACTACATAAACACATATTACATACCACATGTATCATAAATACTCAGCAGACTGTGCCAAGGTCTCTATAATTCTAGCCTTTCAAGCTAATTAGAATTTTTATTTTCCTTCCAAACCCCCTTACGATCAGATCAGAGACTTACGAATTCAGTTCCACCATTGCAGTATTAATTCCCACAAAGCAAAGGATATTGTGCAGTATCTCTTGATCTGGCAGAAGTATGATGCGGAAGAATAATGGTTTTACAAGAAACTGGCCAGGTTTTGATGGCTTGCATGGCGTGGAATTGTCAAGCCCAAGGCCAGTTTCCAACTTTCTTGTACAATATGATTTGTGTAGAGAGAGAGAGAGAAGTACTGGAAACTAACATGTGTGTAGCAAGAGATATCTGTAGATCCACGTTTGTGGACATCTACTAAAAATGAGGTCTACGTGTTACAGAATGGGAAGGACAAGTTCATTCACCACTTGGCAAGGTGGCATCAAATTGTATTCCAAAAAACATTAAAAACTGACATAAAGAGGATCTCACAGAATGTAAACTGTCGCCATTCCTTTAGAGCCTCTTCTTCGATGGTTCCGTCACTGTTTTCCTTTTTCTTCTAGGTCCTTCCCCCAACCGATGCCGTTCGTTTCAGCACCCGATACTAGTGAATTGTCAGGTGGGTGATCTCCATCACTTAGTGACAACGAGTTGACGTTCTATTGACACCTAACAATTCACAAGTATTTGGAACAAAGATAATGGCACTGATTGCAGTGAAGTGGCGATTGTAAAGGCCTACTGCCATTACGAGGATGTGAAAGGTCCTCTTTAATATGAAGTAGCAACCACACAACTTTCAACTAGGAATAAGAATTCAGTTAGCATCTGAAACGCGTAAGCATTCTTTTCTGTTTACTACTTCCTATCAAGAGGATTTTTTATGTTTTAGGATTAAATTTTGGATGCAAGTGCTGGGTAAACCTTGTACTCCAGTCAAAGTGAACTCCATGCACTGTATAATAAGAGGCACTTCATGTGGGTGAGCTGGTATCTTCTTTCTGAACAGTTGTGGAATGTGACCTGGTAATTTTGAGTTTTCAGAAGCCATACTTTGTTTTGTTGACAAACTAATTTTTTTCCTGATACAATGTGCCATTACTATCGGTAACCAATGATGTGCTCATTCTTACTTATCTACCTTTAAAGAGTCCAATGTATGCTTGTTGCCTATTGGTTGGGTTAAGATGGAGAACATATATTCTTACCAGTTGGAGACGCCATTTTGCAGATATTAGAAAGTTTTACAAAAGTTAAACAAAAGTACATAGGTAATGAACCATAATAACAAAGCAGTATAACCACAAAGTGAAATGTCACCTGCAACAATGACCACTGATAACAGTAAAGAGGAAATTGAAGAAAACCTATCATACACAATTCTGAGCACATTGAGATTCTTCACTGAATAAGCCATGTGATTAACCGACCTTCTGTAATGTTAAAAAAAATGGATGCGTGCGCATGTGTTAAAAGTTATATGCTGCTAAAAGAAAAAGTAAAATAAGAATTTCTCCAAAAGATTCTGTATTCAAAAACTGAGGCAGGAAACAGTTCAACCAAAAAATTTGAAATTCAAAGTAACAATGAAAGAGCAAAGATTTTGGTTAAAGCAACAGGCAGTACCTTTGAGGAGGCGGAACACTAGGAGACCAGGATCTAGTCCGACCTATACTATCTACATGGAGGGATCCTGAGCGGGAACAGTGATTTGATGACATGACCTGTTCTGGTACGGATAATGTTGAACTCTGCATATCACGACCATTGTGCCGAAAATCTGTGAAAAGAAGAAAAAGTGCAGTATAATCAGTTTGGACATTTGCAAAAGTAGATACCTGGAATATATCATAATATACTTTAAAGGGAACCTGTCAACTGTTTTATGCTTCCTTAATCTAAGATCATCTAAGACTCTGTTATTATAAAGAACTATATTTTACTCAAAGAAACAGACTAAAAGAAAAAACAATTATACAAAAGCTTTCATTTTTCAAGAGCACCATGAGGAATGAAAGCTGAGCTGTGATTGCTCTCTATGGACAACATAGATTGTTGTTCTTTTAAAGAGTTACATAAATCTTCCCTTCTCTATCATTATAAAATTTTTCAGGCATGGGAAGAAGTATCCATTGGGTTCCTCCCCTCCAGCTTTTTCTTCCCTGGCTAGAGGAATATAGACAGTCAAATGTCAATCATGACGAGCCAAGTGGGGAGAAGCCAGAGAGGAATGCAGTTTCTCCCCACCTGGTCATCTCTGAACGGCCACAGTGAATTCAGTTAAAAAAAATAAAGGCTTGTTCACATCACCGTTTTGCTTTCCGTTCTTCTGATCCATCAGAAGAAGAGAGAGAGAAAAAAAACAGGATCCTGTAAAAAAAAACTGATCCTGTTGTATCAGTTGTCATCCGCTTTAGCCATTTCCGTCTGAGATCCATTTTTTGGACGGAAACAAAAGTACTGCATGCAGGACTTTTTTTCCCCATCTAAGGGTACTTTCACACTAGCGTTATTCTTTTCCGGCATAGAGTTCCGTCCTAGGGGCTCAATACCGGAAAAGAACAGATCAGTTTTATCCCCATGCATTCTGAATAAAGAGAAATCCGTTCAGGATGCATCAGGATGTCTTCAGCTCAGTCTTTTTGACTTTTCAGGACGGAGATAATACCGCAGCATGCTGCGGTTTTATCTCCGTCCAAAATTCCAGAACACTTTCTGGAATGCCGAATCCGGCATTTTTTACCATTGACATGCATTAATGCCGGATCCGGCCATGAGTGTTCTGGCAAAATGGACCTGGCATTGCGGTCTGCGCATGCTTAGACCGCAAAAAAATTGAAAAAAATAAATGCTGGATCCGTTTTTCTGGATGACACCGGAGAGACGGATCCGGCATTTCAATGCATTTGATTTGTCATACGGATCAGGATCCTGATCCGTCTGACAAATGCTATCAGTTTGCATGCGTTTTGACGGATCCGGCAGGCAGTTCCGGCGACGGAACTGACTGCCGGAGTCCTCTGCCGCAAGTGTGAAAGTACCCTAAAAAATAAATCTCAGAAATAGCTCAAACGGATGACACTGATGCAACAGGATCAGTTTTTTTAATGGTTCCTGATTTTTTTTTTCTCTATCTTCTTCTGACGGATCAGAAGAACGGAAATCTAAACGGTGATGTGAACTCACACTAACAATGACATACAAGGCCGTCCACAACCTGTCCCTTGCATACAACTCGGACGTAATCTGCGGATACATCCCCACACGTTATCTCCGATCCTCACAAGACCTAATTTTTGGCTCTCCTCTTGTCTGCTCCTCATTCAATCATCTCCAGGATTTCTCCCATCCTTCCTTTATACTATGGAACTACTACTAGATGTCGGTGTGACTGTCTCTGCCTCAGTCTGGTTTCTGAGACCACATGAAGAGGTGAGCTTTAGAGATCTGTTCACATTGAGTGGTGCTGCATGGTGCAGTGATAGTGTGCCTGTAGGCTGGTGGGGTCAAGTGCTGTGGAAGCTTAGCCTGACAGCAGAGGTGTTGTTGGGCTGTTGGGTCTCGCCACCTGCAGGTGCAGTGCTATGGGGCACAGCACTAAATTAGAGTAGGGACCCACTCAAAAGCGACCACCTTGATGTAGTAAGTGGGCCTGTGTAGTTTGATAAAAACTTGCAACCTAAAATAACCCTGCCGTCATTACACTACCACCTGAGCAGCTTCTACCCTCACCTACTGTCTCCTCCCTTCCCTTGTAGATTGTAGGACCTCATGGGCAGGTTCTTCTTTTCTTCTTTGTACCAATCTGTCATTTATTTGGTACAATTGACTTGTTTCAAGTATTATCCTATGTAAGTTAAACTCTTTTATATGTATGGAGCCCTGAATGGCTTTGCATGGTGAGATGTAGACTACATATTAAAGGGACATTTTCTACATTTGTATTTACTGAAGAACCTTCTCTTGTACAGTTGTGGCCAAAAGTTTTGAGAATTACATAAATATTGGAAATTGGAAAAGTTGCTGCTTAAGTTTTTATAATGGCAATTTCCATATACTCCAGAATGTTATGAAGAGTGATCAGATGAATTGCATAGTCCTTCTTTGCCATGAAAATTTACTTAATCCCAAAAAAAACTTTCCACTGCATTTCATTGCTGTCATTAAAGGACCTGCTGAGATCATTTCAGTAATCGTCTTGTTAACTCAAGTGAGAATGTTGACGAGCACAAGGCGGGAGATCATTATGTCAGGCTGATTGGGTTAAACTGGCAGACTTGACATGTAAAAAGGAGGGTGATGCTTGAAATCATTGTTCTTCCATTGTTAACCATGGTGACCTGCAAAGAAACGCGTGCAGCCATCATTGCGTTGCATAAAAATGGCTTCACAGGCAAGGATATTGTGGCTACTAAGATTGCACCTCAATCAACAATTTATAGGATCATCAAGAACTTTAAGGAAAGAGGTTCAATTCTTGTTAAGAAGGCTTCAGGGCATCCAAGAAAGTCCAGCAAGCGCCAGGATCGTCTCCTAAAGAGGATTCAGCTGCGGGATCGGAGTGCCACCAGTGCAGAGCTTGCTCAGGAATGGCAGCAGGCAGGTGTGAGCGCATCTGCACGCACAGTGAGGCGAAGACTTTTGGAAGATGGCCTGGTGTCAAGAAGGGGAGCAAAGAAGCCACTTCTCTTTAAAAAAAAACATCAGGGACAGATTGATCTTCTGCAGAAAGTTTGGTGAATGGACTGCTGAGGACTGGGGCAAAGTCATATTCTCCGATGAAGCCTCTTTCCGATTGTTTGGGGCATCTGGAAAAAGGCTTGTCCGGAGAAGAAAAGATGAGCGCTACCATCAGTCCTGTGTCATGCCAACAGTAAAGCATCCTGAGACCATTCATGTGTGGGGTTGCTTCTCATCCAAGGGAGTGGGCTCACTCACAATTTTGCCCAAAAACACAGCCATGAATAAAGAATGGTACCAAAACACCCTCCAACAGCAACTTCTTCCAACAATCCAACAACAGTTTGGTGAAGAACAATGCATTTTCCAGCACGATGGAGCACCGTGCCGTAAGGCAAAAGTGATAACTAAGTGGCTTGAGGCCCAAAACGTTGACATTTTGGGTCCATGGCCTGGAAACTCCCCAGATCTTAATCCCATTGAGAACTTGTGGTCAATCCTCAAGAGGCGGGTGGACAAACAAAAACCCACTAATTCTGACAAACTCCAAGAAGTGATTATGAAAGAAGGGGTTGCTTTCAGTCAGGAATTGGCCCAGAAGTTGATTGAGAGCATGCCCAGTCGAGTTGCAGAGGTCCTGAAAAAGAAGGGCCAACACTGCAAATACTGACTCTTTGCATAAATGTCATGTAATTGTCGATAAAAGCCTTTGAAACGTATGAAGTGCATGTAATTATATTTCACTACATCACAGAAACAACTGAAACAAAGATCTAAAAGCAGTTTAGCAGCAAACTTTGTGAAAAATAATATTTGTGTCATTCTCAAAACTTTTGGCCACGACTGTACAGCTCCTTGTGCCTAAGGCAAAGGTCTCCTCTACCTAATCTCATAAATGTCCTCGTACATATCAAATCTGAAAGGATCAAGCTCCAGCTAAACACCTACTGTAGGTCATTTAATGCACGTTAAGAAAAGAAGATTACAAAGTTTTAATATTCTTACCTGATACAACCCCGACTCCATCATCGCAGTCATAGTCAGACACTTCACTGTCACTTATCCTTTTGGATCCTGCAAAGAAGGTTCAGTGAACAGAGGTTCTTCAAAACTAATTTGCACTTCTCCCTGGTAATCCAAGGTTTCTCATTAAAAAAAAAAACAATTCAAGACTAATAACTACAGCTGGAGGAGATACTAAGGAAAGGGAGTAGGCATGAAGAAGATTAGTAGGGTTGCAGTCAAAACCTATTATTAGAGGGAACACAATGAGCAGAAACACCCTGATTAAAAGCAACTGTGTTACATGTGATCTATACTAAGAGCTTACATTGTATATTAAGAATACATGCGGTTTTTTGGCGTGCTCCTGTAGTACAACTCCATACAAACTCTGACTTGTGATACCACAATCATCAATGTTTATGGAGCTCTACTGAAAGAAAATTGCAGCATGTTCCATTAGCATTGCTTTGAGTGGAGAATACCTTTATAGTACAGCGTCATATGGTGGCTCCAGGGGAATGACCTGTAGGTGCCTCTGTTCACGCAGTAGGCCATCATTTAGAACATAGTCCTTTGTAACATGGTGCCATGATGGAGCAACAAATGGGGGAAATTTATCATCTCCCTTGCGCCTGAAAAGTGGCATTAAAAAGTTGCAAACTATGGGTTTGCAACTTTTTAACTGCAACTTTTTGACTTTTTACGTTGCCCTTTCCACTAAGGCGGGAATGGAGTGTGGCCAGCCTCTCCGACAAATTTATTTTCATTTATGCCAGTTGTCTGGTGTAAATAAAACCAAAAATCTACCGCAGGTCTGAGCTGTCGAAGTTTTCTGTTTAGGTGCACAAACTTTCAAGGGACTTGCCTATTTTAAGACAAGGCTTGCGCCTCGTCATAAACTAGGTGCTTTCTCCAGGGGTGCAAGGGATAAGGCCAACGCAGAAAGCACCAGTTTTGATAACTCTCTCCCAAAGTGCCTTTGCACCCCGGTCTAAACATTTTAAAAAACTGGGCAGAGTGGACATTGTTGGGCGGGGCATAGCTGGCCCCGTAAATTTATTATAATCTACTCTATGGAACTTGAGTAGATCATACCTGAAATCTACATCAGCCCCTTTGCTGGCGTAGACTTCAGTTCTGGAGCACAGACCTGCACAGATGCTCTAAAAATTATCAGAGGAGGTCGCCAAAACGATGGCACATCTGACTCCAGCGAGGGATAGACATAAATTATCTATATAATATCCCAAATTCTGTATGCTTGACAAAAAAACAAACAAAAAAAAAACTTTTTCTTAGTGACAGAAAAGGGGGCAGGAAAAGGAAGGAGGGGGGAAGCCGTCAGATATTGCCATTAGCATCCTTTCACACATTTAGGGTTTACAAGATATCCACTTTGTATTTTGCATTACCTGCCCTCTAAATGAACACTTCATAGCTCCACACCTGTCCATGGGTGAGTCTGGTATCATAGCTTAGCTCCAATGAAGTAAATAGGGTTGAGCTGTAACCGCATACAATCGGTGGACATGTGTGGTGCTGTCTTTGGAAGAAAGCAGCCATCTTTTTCCTGTCCTGGACATCCCCTTTAAGCCCAGCACAAGGCCTGAGGGGGTGGAGCATGACACAGAGATTCTCTCTTTAGTGTTCTTCAATCCTTGTAACTGGCCCTGCACCAGGCATAAAGCATGGATCGATCTTACTCGGAGTGTTCCTTTAAAATGTGATCATTGGTCCCCTATATATACTGTAGTTAGGCGGTATATAGGCATCAAGCAAGCAAGGTGGACTACAGGGAGGACTCTGGCAATAACATATAACATATGGACACCATATGATATAACGGAGTAACCGGCTCTGGTTATACCATACCGTGCATATGACGACATGCATAATGATTCTGTCGCATGCTGGAGTTACCTGAATTATATGAATATGGGCCTCTATCTGGAAAACAAATATTAATATGAACTGATGTCAAGGGAAGACCAATATGAAATCAAATATGTAGCAGGGAGATAACATAAGGGGGGGGGAAAAATCACATTTTGTAACGATGTGAAGATTTACTGTGTAATTACATTTTTAGAATATGAAGTAATATCATAAATCATTGCTGAAAATTTATATTTTATTTTAATTTTTTTTTAATTAGTATCAAATGTATAGCAAATATCTCCGCTACATACCATAGCATTCCTGAAAATGGTAAAAATAATAATAATAATAATAATAATTTCACTCTCTACAGCATGCAGTCCCATGTAAGGGAGAAGTACACGGCAGCTTTGTTGTATATTTACTAAAAACTGCACAATGGAAGTCTGTGGATGGGGAAACTCAAACATAAGCAATGCCGTTTCCGGTCATGTGGCTCCACCTGCTGTAATCGTGGCGAGGGTCGTGGTTGACGACAGTTCTGGCAAGTTCAGTCAATGGCGGGGGTCTAAGGGTACGTAAACACGAGGGTGGTTGGGTCAATGAAATAGACGTGATCCCTGGTCACTATAGTAAATGCACTGTCAGTATGTTATACACTGATTGACGGCCCAAAAATATACAGTATGGGCCAAAAACATCAAGTAAAGTGCCAGTATTTACAGAAAGCAGTTGTACTATAGGGACCAAAGATGTACAGCGCCCAAGAGTAGTGGTGTAGCTATAGGGCCTGCAAAAGGTAGAAGTGGCACTTGGGGCCCCGGTGTCTGAAGTGACATAGACATCTTGGTATTATAAGCATGGGGGCCCAGGAGATTTAAGTTACCCCTCTACCCAAGAGCACCCAATGCTGAGCACGTACCCTTGACCACAGAAAATGATGAGTACAAGTTTTGTTGGATGGTACATGCAAAAGTGATCCCATGTAATAATGAGATTTTTACATGATCATGAATGAAGAACTGAATCCAATTTATAGTCAGTTAAAGGGGTTGTCCCACGAAAAATATTCTACATTTTCCAAACCAGCACCTGGATCTGAATACTTTTGTAATTTCATGTAATTAAAAATGTATTCTAGCTAATATATAGCGCCACCTGCTGTTTGCTCTGTTTATAATTTCTCTGTCCTGCTCACTGAGATGGCCGCACATGCTCAGTTCCATCCTTCAACTGCAACTAGCTACAGCAGAAAGGACACATCCCCTGAGAAAAGACATGCCCCCTAAACTACCAGCTGGAAATAAATCTAGCAGAGCAATTTAGGCAATAAATGTGGAGATCTCTGGATCCATGTGAGGTACAGGGCCAGTTCTAGCTTTGTTAGAGATCGTCATGTACTATATATTTTTCATTCTTTACATTAATCATGGGATAACCCCTTTCACAGAAATGTAATAAATTTTAGGTAGCTTTTATATGTTATTATTGTGCTTTCTCCTGTTTTATATGGATGGCCCATGTGGTGGAGAAATAACACTCCCCAGGATTTGAAGGGAAGTTAAAGGGGTTTTCTGACACTGAAAGAAGTTTACAGGGCGGCAGGAGAGCGAGGCTCAACGATCATGAGATGTTCATGTACGTGTCACCACGCATGCACGGATACAGGACATCTTCACTTCTGGTCTGGCAGGGACAGGAGCCACAGCGCCGAAACCAGGACGCTTTGAAAAAGGGAGTCCTTTTTTATATTGCTGTTACACGCTGTCCAGCCGCTGTGTAAAATGTTTTTGTCATTGTCACACGACTCTTAAAGGGAACCTGTCACTTTAAACTTGGTGACTGATCTGCAGCAGGCTATAGAGCAGGAGGAGCTGATCTGATCTAAATATTAGACAGGATTAGTAAAACTTGTCCAGGGTGTAGCTCTCCCCAAGTGGATTTGGATTTCTGTACTAGAAAAGCATTAAGTAGCACAGGATTTTTGCCTTATTTAAAGAGGTTGTCCAGGATTAGAAAAACATTGCTGTATTCTTCCAAAAACAGCACCACCCCTATCGCTGGCTTGTGCCTGGTATTGCAGGTCAGATCTATTGGAGTCAATGGGGCAGAGCGGTAATACCGCTCACAACCTGTGGACGGGGGTGGTGCTGCTTTGGGAAGAAAGAAACCATGTTTTTCTAATCCTGGCCAACCCCTTTATTAAATAAAATGAAAAAAAAAATGAAAAAAATATATTAGTAAGGGAGTCTTGGCCACACAAATAAGTGGAGCTACACTTTTAAGGAGTCGTCTGCCCTGCTTACTACAAGCCACGTGGACCACAAATAAGGAGAACAAGAGAAAAAAATACATGAAGTATAAAAGCTAAATAAAATATTCTACATAACATACACCTTTAAGATAGCTTTCAAAATATGTTGTATCTGTCTATAAAGTGGAGGAGACACTGTACGGACCCATTCACACGGGAAGATTGTGATGTGACACAGTGACCAAGATGAAAACCCAACTAAATTCCCAGTATGACCAGGGCCCTAAAGGTGGAATTGTTCAATGTACTCGTGTTAAGAGATGCATGCATGAAAGTGTGACACAGACACGGTGCCCTACGTCACACGGTCCTGTGAGAGGTGAAATGCTGTGAAAGAGGTGAATCATAATTTCCAGAAGTGATTCAGCCATTTTCACAGGATGGTGACATTTGCAGGCAGGGAGTGATGTATTACAATTTGCTTTTCAGATAATCACCATCTGTTCTTATAATCAAAGAGCACATTTTACAAATGACTGCATTTGAGTTCTAGAAAAAAAGTAATATTTTGGGTAAAATTCATAACCCGAGTTTTGTCCAGACTTATCTTGCTTCCCTGAGATATTACTTGCTATGGTGGCTTCATTTCAAAGATCTTCCACCAGGTCAGTCCTGGTTACAGACTGTGCCGGTGCTTTCTTGTTTTGGTTAGAACTAGCCCACGCCCTAACCACCTAAGACTTCCCGTGACTTGGCGACTTAGTGTTCTTTGGCCCCAATAATTCCCCACAACCTTGTTTGTGGGACTTGACTAGAGAGGATCCCGGCAAAGGTTCTCATCAAAATTTAAGGGGATGCAGCCAACCAGTTGTAGACCTTCTTTCTGCAAGGTTCACATAGTAGCTACATGGTCTGCTCCTATGTACCCTTGGGTTCAGAACTTGACACGCTATTCCAAAGCTGGCCATTCACATTCGATTAACGTCTGACAAACCCACCCATTTTAGCAGGACCATCTAGCCATCTAATGTGTATTATAGGGGTGTCCTGAAATCTGTCTTTGGAGAAAAGAAAGAATAGGCTCTAGGATTTCAGCATACCCAACGATTTTGTTCTCCATGCAGATAAGCAGGGGTCTATGCCCCTATTACATTGCCTCTGTAATGTTCGTGTAGGGCGAGCGCCAATGGACGAGAACACATCCATCGGCACTAGTCTGCAGCGGCCTGAATACACAGGCTAATACAAACCGGATGCAGGAGGAATGATCACTACTGCGGTCATTCCTAACTCATTCAGTTCTGCTGATTATCGGCAGCACTTCCCTAATTACAGAGGGAGATGTGCTGCCGATAATCGGGCGCATACTAATGAAAGATGCCCATCATCGACTGATTGGCTGTTTGATTTTATTGCCTAGTTATCGTGACGAGCCTGCCTATGAACACTCATTCCCGATAATTGGCCCAAAATTGTGCGGTGCGATAGGGTCTTTACTCCCCTCTTCCCTCTGTCAGAACAGTTTCATGCTCAGCCGAGCAAGAATGTATATGGGGTTCAGGAGAAAAAGCTGTCAGATGACCGACCATTCGACCAATGTGCATGGCAAGTCTAAGGCCTGTAGAAATGGATCTACAAAATGCAATACTTTACACGTACAGGGGAGTTCCTGCAGTCCAGGCAAAAGGAATTTTCTATTGCATGATGCACCAGTCAATTCAAGTGTCAGATGTCTCTCTGCTATTGTAACACATGAAAGAATAAAGCCTGGGTACACCTTAAAATTTGATCTGCATTTAAAGGGCATCTGTCAGCAGTTTTGTACCTATGACACTGGCTGACCTGTTAGATGTGCACTTGGCAGCTGAAGACATCTGTGTTGGTCCCATGTTCATATGTGTCCTCATTGCTGAGAAAAATGATGTTTTATTATATGCAAATGAGCCTCTAGAAGCAACCGGCTCAGTTTTCTCTGCAATGGCAACGCCCCCGTTGCACCTAGAGGCTCATTTGCATATATTAAAACATATTTTTTATCAGCAATGCGGGCACATATGAACATGGGACCAACACAGATGTCATCAGCTGCCAAGCGCACATGTAACAGGTCAGCCGGTGTCCTAGGTACAAAACTGCTGACAGATGCCCTTCAACACAATTTTACTATGAGGTAACTAAGATATGAGGGTTTAGCCGACGGGTGTCTTGTACCGACTCCACCAAACACGTGTCCATATCTCCGGACCTCCATGTCCCACCTGAACTAAGTGATAGATGGTAATATACATATAATAGCTATCATCCAACTCCACAATAAATATCCACGTTTGCAAACTTATTTCCAAGGGGAGAGGGGAATAAGCTGCTTCCAGACAACGCTACAGATCAGGGATATTAAAATACAATATGCCTGATCCTTCTTTCCCTTGACATCTGCTGGTTGGGACCTCTAAGCATTAGCTTGTCAACTAATCGGTAGGGTTCAGACTACATTTATCTAACGTGCATGGCCGGCTTAAGACTTTTTAATGTTCAATCAGCAAATTTAAATAGATGTTTTAATGCCCTATACATTTCCTAACGATAGTTCATTATTTTAACTCCGAATTAGTAAAAAGGGTAATTAGCATATGAAAGAGAAGCTGGAGATTGAAATCAATGTTCAGGATGGGTCTCTAGGTAGCACACACGCACTGATTACTGCTGAAGACCTACTTTGCAATCTTCTAGTTGGGCTCTCCCCGTGCATCTGCCTCCGTTGCATAAATGGGGACGGGTGGGGTAGTGGCAATGAGGACACATCATGCGTCTGAAGCTTGTACCAATGTGGCTCATCATCTAAAAGTGCAGTTTCTAATTCAATTAGAATCTGTGGGAATGAAAAATAAGTAGTCAGTATGCAACAGAGAGGACAGAAACACAGCAAGAGAAACGCAAGGAAATTAGTAAAATCTTAAAACAGGATTCACCAGTGAAGATCAATCTATGGAACACATCCACCAAAGATCAGAATATCACCAATAAAAAGACCTTCAGTGGCCTTCTTCTTCTACCCTGGAGCTATACATTTTGTTCAGACCTTTATTACTTATATCTCTTTTCCTCTGTGTCTACACACGAGTGTCTCTGATTTGGTTGATATCTGTAGTCAAGTTAAAGAGCTTCTGTCAGCATGATCAACCCTATTAAACCAGGCATATTGCCTAGTAAGGTTGATCATGCTGTGAAAAACTATATAGTTCTTTCCTCGCAGGGTCAATAAGTGGCGACAAACAGCTTCTTTCACTCTTTTCAGAGCTCATCAGGCTTAGGCAGGATGCTGAATCTCCTTAAGGAGACCAGTCCTGTATGGAAACTTATTGGCAATGCTTCATGGGAAACAAATATGCAAAGAGGTATCTCTCAAGGAAGAGAGCCATCTCATCTCATAAGCGGCTCCCTATGAGTCAAAATCCAACTTTCCAACAAGCTTTGGGATTTGACAAGGGAATACAGCCAGACCAGATATCCGTCCATAGACAACTGTTTCATGGGTGCTTGCCCCTCATCAGGAGGAAGGAAGCCGGCAGGCTGGGTGCAATGCCTTGAATACAGCTTAGGCAGGGTGCTAAATCTGCTTAAAGAGACCAGTCCTGTATGGACACTTACTGAAAGTACTCCATGGTAAGGAGACGTATTGGCAAAGCTCCATCGGAAACTACGTTAATATGCAAAGAGGTATCTCCAAAGGAAGAGAACAATCTTGCCAGCTCCTCCAAACTGACGAGGGGCAAGCACCCCCAAAACAGCTGTCTATGGATGGATATCTGGCTTGGCTATATTCCCTTGTCTAATCCCAAGGCTTCCAAGACTTCCAAGAGATGATTCTTTTCCTTGGGAGATACCCCTTTGCTTAGAGAGCTCATCAGAGAAGGATAGGCTCAAATACATCAATCCAGTCCTGCTCCCACAGTAAATCCTACTCTGTTGTATACATGAGTTTTGATAACCTACACCTCAGTCATTCCTTCACGGTGTATGTTATAGGACTTGTCACAAAAACAGGAATGCCCTGTGTCAGGTACATCATTATATGTCTGCTTAGAGGGATTTCATCACTTTGCTGTCAGTCGCGGAGATGAATTTGACTTCATGTCTACCTTTGTCTGTTGAATGTCAGTAAACTGTCTAATATGATGAAAATCTGGAATGCAAATGTACTTGTCTTTTTTGGATAGACTGACAAGTGAAAACTGTGCAACACAGGAAAAGGCACTTGATAATGAGTGTCAGGGGATAAAACAATAGGACTGTCAATCATACAGTAGCCCAAGGTCTTCTCCGTGGGGCAAAAAATGAAAGGTGACATTCTGTAGGCCATTCTCCAAGTTTCTTATGTAGGGATGTACCTTGTCACAATTCCAGACATAGACTATCATGAATAAATCTTAACCTTAAATATTCATTAATACAGTACAGAATACAAGACTGGGGTAATTTCACACAATTCAAGTCTTCTGGTCTGTTGAAGTAGCCATTAGGATAGAACTAGATGTTGACTTGTGTCTGAACTAGGGGCTGAAGAGTCATAATGCATGTGTCTGATGGGACCATCCACACAGAAGAATTGAGTGGTACTAAAGTTGGCTCATAGCATGTGCCACCATGAGATGCAAAGAGATTACAATTTAGTGCAATTTCTGGGTGATGCAACCATAATCAATGGAGGTCACACGCATCCGGCACAGATACACATTGGCCTCATTTATCTAATTCCATGTACTATGAGGAACTTCTACGAAAGGTTAGGGCTACCTCAGAAGTAGTTACACAACCCAACGGCATGAAGGTTGCATGGATGTTGTGCAATATTTGTTATGCCACTAAGGTCTCTTTACATGACCCTGTGAGGGGCCATAACGAGGAACAATTGATGACAAAACATGTCAATTAGGGCTCATTTATACAGCCATTACACAAGCCAATCAAAACTATAAGTGGGTTAAATGATCATTACTATGTGTGGGCAGCACCACCCTGTTTATACCAGACAGCATTTTCAGTGCCGTCAAACAAGTGTTTGCTCATTGGTTGACTGATCGGTGATGGGTTTACACATGCTAATGATCAGCCAGATGAATGTTCTTACTAACTAACTCATGATGAACAGCCCATGTAACACCCTTAGGGCTCATGCACATGACCGTATGCCCTCCAAGACGTCCCGGAGCGGCATACATCATGCGCACGGGAGTACACAGAATCATAGGTTATATGATATTATGAGTGCAGAACAATAACCCCGCGAGCGGCCCGATGCGCACAGCGTCATAGTAACCTATGATTCTGTGTACTCCCGTGCGCACGATGTATGCCGCTCCGGGACGTATGGCCCGCTCACGGACCGTATGTCTCGGAGGGCATACGGTCGCGTGCATGAGCCCTTAAAAGTAATTCATGTGGAAATGTTTTTTTTTATTATTTTTTTTATTTGGACTCTCCTGACCTGTTTTAATTATGTAAACCAGGGATGCCCAACCTGCAGCCCTCCAGCTGTTGCAAAACTACAACTCCCAGTGTGTCTGGACAGCCTTCAGAAATTAGGGCATGCTGAGAGTTGTAGTTTTGCAACAGTTTTGCATCCCTGATGTAAACCTATCTATTGTCTGCCACATACAATGCTGTCTTGACACCTTTTTCTGGGAGGTAATTATCACCTACTGACTCCAATTAGGATAATGGGATCAACACCTTTGACCCCATGCTGGGTATAATGACCTCTGACCCCATGCTGGGTATAATTACCAGATGTTGATTCAGTTACATATTTATTCCCAGAGAATTCTTGTACAGTCACTCAGAATTGAGAAAGCTCATTGGAAGAAATCTACAGTAAGTCCAGTTGCCTTGATTTATTCTTTACAGATATACCATGACCTGGATAAATGAGAACCTTCACATACACAATCCCTCTGGTTTATTTCCATCCTGTATATAGCACTTATTGTTGCGGTATCCAACCAAACCCATGATGCATTTCTTCTTTCTCTGCCACAGCTCCACCCACAGCCCCTAACACCCAGCTAGTTTATAGCTCCTCCCACCCAGCTAGTTACATCGACACTCCCCTATCACTGCCCCGCCCATGGACATACCATCACAGGAAATAGGAAAGAGCTGCTTGGACATGGTCATGTGACCACAGACCAGGACGGGAGATGGGAACAATAAAGATAAAAGAAATAGACTACAGAATTACTGTTACCTTCATAAATGATTATTTTAAAGGAAGCCGATGCAAACCATAAAACCCCTTTAAAACTTTTAAATTCTATACAGCTCTTATCTGTGTCTAAATATTAGGAATTTTTCCAGAATTCACTGCCTGATATTGTATAATATATAGTATAATCTAAAGATCTGTGTTTTTGCCTCACTGGTTATGCTTCCATTTGCTGCCACAAAGACAGATGCCATAGGTACAGAGCTATCCTCCCCTAGAAGGAATGCTTCTAGAGAAGAAAAACTCCATATATATGGCTTGCAATGGATCATGCCACCATCTTTTTTTTTTATGTCGAATTCATAAGGTAGTAGTATTGTGTAATAAGCAGGTGCTGCGCCACTGATTATTGGAGTTGATGAGGGGGGGGGGGTTTATAACATCTTGGCATTAGCGTGACGTTCCAAAAACTCATCCATTAACACTAAAAATACTTCCTGCCCCAACGGCTACAATTGTGGGTTTAGTTCAATGTTCCGTACACTGAACACTCATTACCAGGTGATGAAATTTAGGTTATTGGTGACATAGCTAGGAAATAAAATAACCTGTTATTAAATCGAGTTAGGAGCCCCTAAAAATATCCCAAATAGCTAATAACACAGCCTGATGAGCGCAGAGGATCAGCACAGTCACCACAGGCACATGTTGCAACTTTGGGAATTCAGCCATAAATGAAGTGAATCACAGATTGTGCTGGTTATATACCACACAGTAGGCTCTTACGTATGGTTGACTACAATTTCCTACACATCCTTTCTTCCAGTCTGTTCTTACTTGCCCATTGTCTCTGTCCACTTCCATTTCCACCATCTTTGACACCAAAATGTGTTGAGAAATGGAAGTCAGAACGGATCCCATCGATTTTAATGACATCCTGTTTCCTTCGAGAATGTCTTTAAATTATTCATGGCTTGTCATGGTGACAGATGATGTTGATGATGGACAGGATAATGTTGCACATAATGTTTTCCTGTCCATTGTAAATGACGTCCGTCACCCCATCCATCATCCCATCCAATTTTTTTTTTTTTTAACATCAAACTCAACTGGACAACCGAGGCAGTGGATCGAAGTATCAGACGTCACAGATGACATCCATTTTTTCCATTCATCATCCCATTGATTTCACTGTAAAAACTGGATGATGGATGGGACATCTGACGTTGTTCTGTTTACCTCAGTGGGGAATGTGTGCTCAGATCACTCAACTCTATAGGGCTGTATAGGTTGCAGAGAATGAAAGAACAGATAGACTACTCTCAGCTGAGCTTATATGTGGGGAAACTATACAGATCAGCTGAAAAATCCAAAATCGGTGTCAATTTTTTTTTTACAATAATCCATGTCTGTAACTCTGCCCATTACCATTAGTATCTATATACGCCCAATCCCGCCCAGTTCCCTTTGTGCCTCCATATACTAGTTATGCCCCCTCAGTGCCCCCACACAATAGATAAGCCCCCTGATTGCCCCCACACAATAGTTATGCCATCAGACAGTAGTATTGTCCCCTTAGTGCCCCCACACAGTAGATATGTCTCCTTAGTGCCCCCACACAGTTACTATGCCATCACACAGTAGCTATGCCATCACACAGTAGATATGTCCCCTTAGTGCCCCCACACAGTAGATAACTCCCCTGATTGCCCCCACACAGTAGTTATGCCATCACACAGTAGATGCCTCCTCAGTGCCCCACACAGTAGATATGTCCCCTTAGGGCCCCCACACAATTATTATGCCCCCACACAGTAGTTATGCCATCACACAGTAAATATGTTCCCTTAGTGCCCCCACACAATTATTTTGCCCCCACACAGTAGTTATGTCCCCTTAGTGAACCCCACACAGTAGATAACTCACCTGATTGCCATCACACAGTAGGTGCCTCCTCAGTGCCTCACACAGTAGATATGTCCCTTTACAGCTGGTAATAATAATAAAATAAAAAAATAACACTCATCTCACCCCATTCCCCCAGCCATTGGAGCTCATACTGCTCCCCCCAGCAGCAGGCAGGATGAAGTGACGTCATCACGCCTGTTGCACTAAGCACAATGATCATCATCCCCCAGCGATCATCCCCCAGCCTTGCAGCCGCAATGAGGTCACCACATTGTGCCTGCTGGGCAGAGCACCGGATGGGTGAATGGTGGAGCAGGGAGAAGATGGTTACCTGCTTCACTATTGCATTCAACTGTCTCTGCGCCTTCAGGACACAGACACAATTGAAACCGGGACACAACTCAGCCGTCCCATCACCACGTCGCTGAAATCTGTGACTGCCCGCTGGATCCAATACAGTTGGGAGTTATGTCATTCAAAATCTATTGGCACTTTAGAAATATCTTACATTTCTTTCTATAAGAATTTTTTTTTTATTGGTTTGTCAGAATACCTCTCCTAAGAATTCACTTTCTTCCTCTCGAACTCTGGCTTGATCCCAAAGTGTGATCTCCAACATTCGTTCTCTAAACTCTCTTCGAGGAACTGGAGAGTACATGAACGTTTGGTTCCATTTGGGTTCTAATGTTTTCTTCACAGTCTTTGTTCTCCTTTTGTTCTTATCACTATAATAAAAATACAAAGATGTCAAAAATGTATCATGATACTGTACTGTACTGTAATCAGAGGATTATTATAACTCGGTTAAGTCTTCAGCTCCTTGCAGCCCTGGTAGTTTTCTAGAGTATATGCTACATTAGTTTTCCTGCCAACCATCTGAACTCCTACATAGGTGACCACTATTTCTGAGTAGTTTTTGACCAATTTATTTTCTTTTTATTAATATATAGATAATAAGAACATGAGTAACAATACGACAGTACAGTGTTTCTTACACATTGTACAGCTTGAATCACCCAGCAACAGAGGTTTACAGTCTTGTCTGGTACATAATGAAAAACATATGTATCACTACAATACTACATTCACATTAGTACAGTAATAGTGACCTCTGTAATGAATCGAGATGGAAAAGCAACATATGCAGATAATTCAGTAATCAGAAGTTATCAATACTGAAAAGTGAGTTGGTTAACATCAGGGATAAAAAAGGGGGGGGGGGGGGCGAGGGAAAGAGAGAGGGGGGAAGTAAAGGCTACAAAGATGTGTCTCTTTACCATTAGACTCCTATCTAAACAGTCCATAGGGGAGAATGTGAGAAGATAAGCTGTAGGCTAATATTAAATGGAAGGACAAATAACTAACTATCTCACTCTCTATCGGACACCTCATCAACTCTCAGATAGGGAAGCATCTAAATTTAGCCCTAGGGTACCAAATCTTCTTAAAGAAGGTGTGAGTCTTAGGCTCCTTTTACACGGATGAGCTTTCCGCGCGGGTGCAATGCGTGAGGTGAACGCATTGCACCCGCACTGAATCCTGACCCATTCATTTCAATGGGGCTGTGCACATAAGCGATGTTTTTCACGCATCACTTGTGGTGAGCGCGGTGACATCAGCGCAGGTCCTGCTGAATGAAGATAGAAGGACCTTTTGCAGGTCCTTCAAGAAGAACAAAGAAGAAGATCCCGGCTGCACGATCAAGTGGATGAGGTGAGTAATGTTTTTATTATTTTTGAACCCTCAAGTGACATTTCACTTTGCATTCTGTATTAAAGAATGGTATTATTTTCCATTATAACCATGTTATGATAGAAAATAATAAAATCTACAGAACACCAAACCCAAACCCGAACTTCAGTGAAGAAGTCCGGGTTCGGGTCTGGGTACCACATTGAGTTTTTTTTTTTATAAAGAATAGCATTCTTTAAAAAACTAAACATCGGAACGCAATCTCAGACAAAACTGACTGCAATTGTGTGCCTACTCGCGTGGTTTTCCCGCAATGCACCCTGAATGCATCCAGCCCTCAACCTTAGTCTCCCAACTTGCCAGCTCCTCCAGATGGAACAGAGAGTCAACTTTTTCCAACCACTGTCTGAGCGTTAGGGGAGAGTCTGACTTCCAATAAGTGGGGACTAGTATTCTGGCAGCTGCAAGGAGGTGTTTTATTAGTTTCAGTGTATGTTTAGGAAGTTTCTCTGGGAATAAATGTAACAGGCAAATCTCTGGAAGTAATGAAAGATTCGTACCTGCAACTAGATTAATATGGGATAGGACTGATGACCAATACGTTTTTGACAAATTTCTTGCTTTCGGTCACTTTGACTCAAAGGTGGATAATAGAGATGAGAGAATTGATTTGTTAGAATCAGAATTTGTTCAGAATTTTTTTTATTTATTCTGATTTGGCAGAATCAGAATTTGTTCAGATTAATTTGGGTTAATTCTGAAGCAGAACACAGCACAGGGATTGACCATTTTCGGCCCCACAGGATAACATGGGGGAAGCATTTATGTAGCGTCCAGGCAACACTCCTCTGAAAATTGTCCCTTTACTGTGTTCCTCAATGTAAATAATGTTTTTTTGCTTATTTTCTGAAGCTAAATACATTCATTCATTTCAATGGGGATGTAGGCAACACAGAAATCCACCCTTAGCTTTCTTCTCCTTTAGGAAGGAAAGCTAACTTGCATATTTGTTTCCCAGAAACTCAGTGGAGCGTTGCTCGGCTTATAGGACTCCTCATGTGTACTAGCTACCTAGGTGCTCTCCATAAAAAGAAAGCATATCTCCCCAGGATCCCAACCAAGGCCTCTCACCTAACTAATCTAGGGGCCATCTAAGTTATGCTTCAAAGCCTGTTTAAAAGGCTAAGCATTGCCTTACTGGATTGATACCTATACCCATCTGGTGGCTAACAAATGCTTAGTTTTCTGTTCCTATTGGAATGAAAGCTCATTTGCATACCAAGAGGAGCCTTGTCTGGCCTATAACATCGCATTTCTTTGCAGGTTCGGACGAATAGGAATTAAATTAATTTTGAGAAATTCACTCCTTAGTGGTGAAGATTAAATACAAAATCTTACAACTTTAGGGCTACAACCTGCAATGCATTGAGAGAAATGAGTAGGACCAAAACATATTATGAGCTTTGTGCACTGGTGCGTACTAAGAGAGGAACTTGGGTGTGATATTTTGTGGTAAGCAGACAAAGGCTTTAATATCTACCATTTTTATTCGGCTTTCTAAACCAACACTGGTGACAGAAGAGGTCCAAGCTACTCTTTGGTACGTAAAAAGACACCAGTTTTATAAATGGCACGTGGTAGGTAGGGGGCCATATTACAAATTTTGGATTGGGACTCAGGAGCTTCCTGTCATACCTTTGATATACCTAATGAATTAGATATTCCATATCTACTGTGCTCAATGAGGGCCAGACCCTAAGACTCCTTTAAAGATGTTGATTCCCCTATTGCCCATGATTTGCCAGTTGTTTCTGTATCTTCTACTTGATTAAATGGAGAGCAACCGAGCATGCTTGGGAAACGGGGACCAGGAACCCCTATTCTTTGGGTAGGACGCAGCTGCCAGACCCATACCAATCATACTTATGGTATAGTTAGTTGATGCTTTATGGGAAAACCCCTTTAAGACCAGGGTGCTTAATTAAAAAATAACAGAACCTTTGCTTTTGATGCAGCCACAGAACACACAGTAGTTAACAATGTTTTTTTATGTTTTCTTAGTTGACCCCTTGATTGCACTAATAATGCCAGCAACGCCAGGATTTCATTAAAAGTATTGACATATTTTACTTATTAGAAGATAGGAATCTCTGAACTTGGCAGATGCTATATGAGAATCCTCTAATGAGAGGAGAGTAAATTTATATTGGTTATCTCCAATTAAAATACCTTAATGACCTTCAGTAGGAGATATGAAACCTAATTAAAAGTTAGCTGGTATTTGAGAATATCCCCTTCATTAATAGCACGCTAATGAAATTCTATCAGAAAGTGGCAAAACCAATAAACACTTGGTTTTGGGTGCTGAGGACTTCTACATGGGAACTATTCACAGCAGGGGCGTATCTAATGGCTCATGGGCCCTTCTGCAAGAGTTCAGCTTGGGCCCCCCTTCCCTCAGTGCTTTGTGGGCAGGGAAGCCCATAGCCTTCGTGCTGCCTGAGCAAAAATTGAAACGGCTCCACCCCATGCCAAATTCTTGACCTAACCCCTTCCCTCCAGCCAGAGGTGTAACTTGACCAGCATGCACTTTCTATAATGCCAGTGTCTTATGCGGCACAAGGGTCTTTGGGCCCCCTCAGGCTCCTGGGCCCGGTAGCGACTGCTACCTCTGCAACCCCTACAGCTACAACCTTGATTCACAGACATTGAGAACATTTGAGATACTGTAGGCCACTGCAACCAATAAAAAAAATTAAAAAATAACTGACTTCTATTGCCTGCCGCACCCTTCTTCTGGTGAAAATATTATCATACTGCTTAGAAAACGAGTTTATGGGTCGGAGGTACCCAGGAGTAAAGCTTATCAAGAGTTGAGGCTTACTTCTTACTCCTGGGTACCGATGAGCAGATGGGCACCCATATTATAAGCTGAATTCACCTATGGAGTCACATGTAAACACATATTGTACCTGCTGTTCCCTTGCAGTAATAAAAAAATCTACTTTTTTTTTATTAAAGTGGGAGATCCATCGTTCAACTGTGATCTGTGGTGGGAACACATCAGCAAGTGTTCAATTTCCCTGTAGTGCCACCACCGGATAAATGAAGAATTACAAAGTTCCCATTGTCCCACTGTCCTTGTAATGTTTGCCAGGTCCTCCAGGGACAGAAAGAGACAGATGCTAATAAACTAGCAAGCTTTCATGAGTTGTTTACTGAGTGGATACACTTCTATTTGGATGCATGAGCCTTCAACCCAGGATTTGAGCACCACCTTCTTCCAGAGTGCCAATTGATTATTTCTAAAAAAAATAAAAAATCTCTGAGAAGAGGCTTCTTTCTGGCCACTCTGTCACAAAGCCTAAATTGGTGAAGTGCTGCATTGATGGTGGACCTTCTGGAAGTTTCTCCCATCTGCACACAGGATATTTGGAGCTCAGCCATTTGGTTCTTTGTCACCTCTCTTACCCAGGCCCTTTTCCCTTGATTACTAAGTTTGGTAGGGCAGCGAGCTCTAGGAATAGTCCTTGTTGTTCTAGACTTCTTCCATTTAAGAATTATGGAGGTCACTGTGCTCTTGGAAACTTTCAGCACAGCAGAAATGTTTTTGTTCCCTTCTCCAGATCTGGGTCTCCACACAATCCTGTCTCTGATCTCTACAGGCAGTTCTTTCCTCCTTATGGCTTGTTTTTTGCTCTGATAGGCATTGTCAGCTGTGAGACCTTATATGGACAGGGCTGTTGTGTATTTCCAAATAATGTCCAATCATTTGAATTTAGTACAGATGGACTCTAATCAAGGTGTACAAACATCTCAAAGATTATCAAGAGAAATGGGAGGCCCTACCGTACAATGTCGGGTATAAGGGGAAGCAGCTAGGCCAGGAAGCCGGGATCAGAGAGCAGGTCACCTCCTAAAGCGTCCCTAATCCTCGCCCTTACTCCCCACCATATGAGCGGACCTGGATAGTAGGACGGCTCATACCCAGGATACCTTTGGCCCTGAGTCGCCCTGATAATCCCTTTCATAGGAGCAGGGGAGAGACGACCTGTTATTCCAAGACACGGAAGAAGAGGAGTCTTAAATGGCCTAGTTGCAAGGAAATGTAGGAGACTGTATGCAGTAAACTGGAACCCGTGCATAAGTACAGGAGCCCACACACCAAACAGGACACCGTACCAACAACACCCACACACCGGTATCCAGCAAACCAGGTACTGCCTGGACCCCATGCCGCAAGGTGCACGGCAGCTCCAGGCAGCGCTGCATACAGGTTTATGGTTCACACCTCTGGGAAACCAGCCCCCTTCCGGGGAAATGTCAAGCAACCATGCTGGAAGATATCACCAAACATACCAGACATGGAACACCAAGCTAGACATTACAACACACCAAATCATAACCCCACATCAAACATACAACACATGTAAGGGAGGGAAGACATTGCTGGAGACCTCGATGTCCCACAAGGAGGCCCTCACTCTAGGAGATGAAACATGAAGACTAGGAGCATAACTCCAGCACACACCATGGCTGGAGTACCACTGACTCCTGGCCTCTAGCCACAGGTAAGATGAAGCACATAGTGACCACACCCAACAATGTGGTTAACCCCTCCAGCACCGGACAGAGGAGGAAACAACTTAAAGGGGAAGTGCACACACCAGCATAAAAAGCTACACGTTGCCGCAGGCAACAACATGCAAGGCAACCATGTCACGGCACACACCACAAAGGCCGTGACACTGCCCCCGCATGCTGAAACAGCAACACGTTGCCACAGGCAACAGCAAGCATGGCAAAAGTGTCATAGCGCACTCCAAAGGCCGTGACAGGCCCCCAGAGATAAATTTTAAGTGTCATAGTAAGGGTCTGAATATTTATGTCCATGCGAAAAATATTTCTAAAATTCTGTTTTTTTCACTTTCTCATTATGGGGTATTGAGTGCAGATTGATAGGGAAAACTGGATTTGTTTTTATTTTAGCACAAGGGCACAGCACAAAGATGTGAAAAAATGTGAAAGGGTCTGAAGATATTCCGAATTCACTGTACAATGGCAAAAGCCTCTTTACATACCTTCGATCAGGAAGAAAATAAATTTTAACATAAGGGTTTCTCGGTCTCCCATCTTCCCTCGATGGCAGGTCCTTAGCTCCTAATATAGTGACAATCAATTGATGACCAACTTTGTCATACCAGAGTTTTATCTGCAGGAGAGAAACACCAAGTGTCTTTTAAAGAGAAGCACTGATTATCGTATATATATATAAAAGATGCCATCCTGCTACATACATACAAACAGAAATAAAATGATTCATGCTGAATGTACATACAGTACGGCAAATGTAGGCTAATTTCATACCAGGAATATGAGGGCTATTTTATACAGGTAAGAGTTCAGAAGGAAGCAGAGGAGATGGAAGTAGAATATGTGCAGATCAAGTACATTTATGCTCCTTATACTCTGATTCAGTATGATGATATCACATGTGGAAGCATTTTAAGAGGTCATTAGCAATTAGGTGGTTAAGTTATAATTTTTTTTTCAGAAAGTGGGAACTTTCAACTTCATTTTCTTCCTTTAAACATGATAATGCCTTGTGATGTGCTGACCTGTCCTCACTAACCTGGTGATATGAATGGACAGGTCACTGTCTTCCATAATATCAACATATTTCTACCCCTGAAGGATTCGACCCTTCCGCACTTTTTATTATATAGTCAATAACCTCCAACTTGTCTCCATTCCACTAATCACTTAATACTCAAAACTCTGTCATCTAAGTGGTGCCCACACCGACACAATCAAGCGATTTGGACTGGTCACTGCTGACTGCAAGATCAGCACACTCCTCTGCTGCTGCTGCTGCTCTTATTTTCAGGATCTGGTTGGCTGTAGATCAAATTTACACATTAATACATAGGTTTTTTTGTTTGTTTTTTATGAATATTTGTGCCAGAAAACAGAGTTAAATTATAGCAGCAAGGACCTCCGAAAATATGCCAGAAATCTACACCAGCAATAGACCTCCTAAGATGTCCCACAATTATTAAGAGGTAGGTACCCCTGAATAGTACTACTGCATCTTACACCAGTGTTCTTACCCAAAATTGCTTACAAATTTAGTCCATTTCACCATTTTACATATACAACTAGCCTACATAAAAAGTTAGTTGAGTAACTTTTCATCACTGATCATGAGTTATACTCAGTATTATAGTCCAGAACCGCACAGGTACAGTAAAGTCCCAATCTACTGGTGCCATATTACAGTTTTATCCAACTCAGGGCTTGTACAGAGCCATGATACATCCAGGTGTCCTAGACTTGCCAAACATTAGATAGTTCTTACCTGAATTTGAGATTCACCAACAATTATTTCTACTGGCTCCTACATACACATGCATGTGTCCTCAATGGGGAAAGAGTAGAAAGCTGCTGCTAGACACCTCTCGTGGCAGCTTACCTCTTTGAGAACCAAAGTATTGGGCACGCTGAAATCCAACTGCTGTTGGGGGCAGAGTAGGGAGGCCCTAATACACCAGCCGTTGGGTTTTGATACACCAGGCCATCATCTTTATCTGCCCCACCGCATTATTGGAGCTCAGCTCAGCTGTAAGGGGTGTGTCTGTCAACCAACTTGTCGACTGTTTCTCATAACAACCCAAGAAGTTGTCCCACATTTCAGCTCGCTGGTTATCTAGGATTGTGAGATGGTAAGGGAGTGGTTAAAACAAAATTTGAAGATTTTTGGTAGAGTTCAAATTTTGATAAGGGAACTTCGCTGGGCCAGAGCTCTGTTTTACAATGCAGTTAAAATTTAGAAAAAAAATAAACTCTTCTACCAACCTAGTAAAATCCTGGGTCTTTCTGAGCCAGAGCTCTTCTTTCAGTGAATGACATCACTAATATTAGGTATCTGCCTGCCGGATCCGGCAATCCGGACGCAAAAGGATGCATTTGTGAGACGGATCCGGATGAGGATTCGTCTGACAGATGCATTGCAATACCATATCCTTCTTTCCGGTTGTGATCCAGAAAAACGGATCCAGTATTTATTTTTTTCAAATTTTTAAAGGTCTGCGCATGTTTTGCCGGAACACTTTGGGCGGAATCCGGCATTAATGCATTTCAATGGAAAGTGTTCAGGATTTTCGGCCGGAGAGAAAACTGCAGCATGCTGCGGTATTTTCCCCGGCCCAAAAACGTAAGAGGGACTGAACTGATGCATCCTAAATGGAATGTTCTCCATTCAGAATGCATTAGGATAAAACTGATCAGTTTTTTTCTGGTATTGAGCCCCTGTGACGGAACTCAATACCGGAAAACAAAAACGCTAGTGTGAAAGTACCCCAACTAGGCTTTTCCTCACCCAAGGCAAAGTTTCAGTTCTCTCTCCTAGCTGTGTATCTAAACATCCCCCCTCCCCAACACACACACAGACAGCACCCAACTTACATGTTCCTCCAGCCCATCTCTACCAAACACCCTGCTTCATTTTTTTTCTGGGGGGGGCGGGGGGGGGTGTACCCTTCACAGCACCCTATCTAACACCCAAACTAAACGCAGGTGTAATGTGTCCTCTGATGACATTGTAGACTACAAAACATGGCGGCCATGTTTCGAACTGATTTTTCCCGGACATTCTCCATATTCATCCTGAAATCAGAACGTTCTCACTAATTACAATGTGAAGAATAGGAATGCTCTAAATAAGCAAAACATCCATATCTGGGGCAGCGCTGAGCATTACTTACTAATTAAGGCTTATATCTGCACAATTAGATAATACTGAGTGGGAAGAAGCCAGATATCTTGGTAATTATATTTTGTAGAATCTTATGATATTTTTGAAGCAGAGAGATTAACACTTATGAGAGTGGCGATTACAGATGTAGTAACAGCATCTGTCATAAAGCATATGGGCCAGTATGTCTGCATTAGAGGAGAATACACACGGTCGACCCTTCCTTAGGATGTATTGGGGATGTGTAATGGCGCCACAGCATTCGCTTGAGTGAATTACTGGTGGGGGCCCAAAACCTGGCAGAAAGAAGAAGAAGTAGCATTCTCTGGATTGTTAAGGGCCCCTTTACTGCTCCTCCAGAACATCCTCACATGGTACCAGTGTCGGACTGGGATGCCTAGGGCCCACCAGTACAATTCATTCTGGGGGCCCACTGTCCAGCGACATGCAAATATTACCTGCCCACACAGAAGACGCTACAAGATGACTGATTATAGGGGTCCCTGCAACAACTTCAAAAGGTGGGTCCCTAAGGAGAGAGGATACTGACTGTCCTGCCTCTAATTCCTAGACGCCATCTTAACCTTCTGATGTGTCTATAATAGTAAACTGGATAGTTTACCCGTATATATATATATATATATTTTTACATTTGAGATGCTGTGCTGGTGGACAGGGGGTCCACCTATCTCAGGGGCCCACTCGGTGGATTACCCTGTTCCCCTGTGGCCAGTCCGAGCTTGCATGGCACTGCAGCTCAGCTCCTGGGCCCCTTTGTATTGCTGATTGATGGAGATGCGGAGGCTTGGACCCACATCAATCAGACACTGAATATGTCCTTCCATAAAGCTTTATATCCTTGACCTGCTCACTGAGAAGGCCGCACATGCTCAGTTTCATCCTTCAACTGCCTCCTGATCTGTGATAGGGAGAGAGAAACAGAAGAAAGACACACCCCATGAGAAAAGACACGCCCTCTGAGAAAAGACACTCCCCCTGAGCTGCCAGCTTGATATAAATCCAGCAGAGCAATTGGGGTAATGAATGTGGAGATCTCTGGATCCATGTGAGGTCCAGGGCTGGTTCTAGCTTTGTTAGAGAGAGATTGTCATGTACTATATGATGTTAATTTTCATGTTACATTAATCAGGGGATAACCCATTTAAGCATTAGGCCTGTTTCACACCTGCATTGCAGAGGATCTCAAAACTGGAATTAAACAGATCTGTGCCATTTATTACATCCAGATGCATCTGTTTCAGTCAGACCCAGTTGTATTAGATCTAAACTGAACAACCCGGATCGGTATAAAAAACATTGTAAGCCAGTGGGTGCTGGATCCATTTTCTAATCAGTCACATTGACTTACATTGATTTTCATGCTGGAATCGGTTTGTTCCATTTCGCAGACCGGACAAAAAACTGCAGCTTGCAGTGGTTTTGTATCAGGTCAAAAAACGCAACAAAACGTAACGGAATGCATCCTGATCAGTTTTGGCCCTGAACGGGGACAAAATTGATCAGTTTTGGCCCAGTTTTGAGATCCTCTGCCAGATCTCAAAACCGGAAAGCCACAACATAAGTGTGAAACAGGTCTTACACAGTACCCACTGAAATCAATGCTTTGTCCATGTAAGTTACTGACGCGTTGAGTCTTCCGCAATGAGATGTAGTCTGTGTAGCTGCTAAAAGATGAGAGTCTACCTTGTCGGACTTTTTTTTTGTGCCACAGTACCAAAAAAGCACGGAAATTAAAAAACCTGCAATGCGACTCCATGGTAACAGACTGCAAACAAACCCTGTGTAGTCTGACCCTACAGTCATATGGCCATCCGCCTTTCTTAACATGTATTTTATTGCAATGTGCTGTGCATTTTCTGTGAGATACCTGCACCAAGAATCTGCAGCAAATTCGCCATGTCTGTATGTGACCTAAGCTTTACACGGTTAAGTATGTACTAATATGTTTATGGCCCTTACTGAGTTGCACAGGGGTCTGGAGTTTTGCTTTAAATTCTCTACCAGCGTTTCATTATTTTTAATGGCCATCTTGCCTGAGCTCTTCTTAACAGTATTTAGAGAGCATTAAGAAAATTGCTTTACGGCACCCCCATGGGCCATAGACACAATGGTCAGGAGAGGACCTCAGTGACCTCTATGGCTCAGTTCAGACCTGAGCGTTTTACAGCGCGTTCCTACGCGCTGTAAAACGCTCAACAAGGAGAAACCAATGCTTCCCTATGGGAATGGTTCTCACCTGGGCGTTTTACAGCGCGTACGATCGCGCTGTAAAACGCCCGACGCTCAAACAAGTACAGGAGCGTTTTTTTTGGGCGCTTGTCGCGCGTTCCCGTACATAGACTTTCGGGAACGCGCGACACTGTGTGTACGCTTGTCTCTGTATGCGCGCTTGTAAACGCCCGTACAATCGCGCATACAGAGCGCTCCTTTCAGAACGCTCAGGTGTGAACTGAGCCTATGGGAGAGTTTTCTAGGCATCCTCTGTGACCTGTGCAGAGGACATTGTACAAGGAAAGAATAGATAAGCTCTGACAATCACCTATTGTGAATGGTGGATCCTGTCTTATCTGTCATTCTAATCCTGCCTGTAATGGTATCGCCTCTATGTATAGATAAGCAGACAACTGCAGTCACGTCTGTACAGACCAAAAAGTGGCACCTATTGTTATTCTTAGAGGCCATTTGGAAAACTGCAGGATTTTCCGTTTTTTGTTTCAATATAGATATTGATGTGGAAAATTAAAATATCATAAAAAATTCTTTCAAACCATGTTAAACATAAAAAACGTGATTTAAACAATAGGTCATTTTCTGAAGACATATTCCCTATAAACCTCTGAACTATCCATATATAATCCATAGATATCTTGCACTGTTACTATAAAAGATTTCACCTAAGGCGCGGACAGATCACCGTTCACTTTTCCGTTCTTCCGAGGAACAAAAAAATAAAATAATGGATCCTTTATTTTAAGCATCCATAGTGCTCATTTTGCACACAGATGACGTCCGTGTGTCATCCGTGCTGTATCCGTTTTTTTGCGGATCCATTGTAACAATGCTTATTCTTGTCCGCAAAGTGGACAGGAATAGGACATATTCTATTATTTTTGCGGGACTGTGGAACGGACATATCCCATGTGCTGTCTGCATTTTTTGCAGGCCCATTGAAATGTATAGGCCTGCATCCAATCTGCAAAAAATGCGGACCAAAAATACAGTTGTGTGAATAGGGCCTATGTCATAGAGGTGCCCATTTACGTACCAGATTCATGTTGGTTGAGCCCATAGATTTTGTAGCGATTGGCTGTCTATGTGGACATACTTACCAACTTCAAAGCCTCGCCCTTGGGAACACCTGGACCCCACCTGGGAACATCCACTTATGGGTGGGGTTTGAGTTAGCCACCCTATTTTTATCCTGGGACAGCACAAATTTCCTAGGACTGTCTAGTGCAGGCATCTCAAACTCCGGCTCTCCAGCTGTTGCAAAACTACAACTCCCACAATGCCCTGCTGTAGGCTGATACCTGTAGGCTGTCCGGGCATTGTGGGAGTTGTAGTTTTGCAACAGCTGGAGGGCCGCAGTTTGAGATCCCTGGTCTAGTGCCTCCAAATTCAGGACAGTTGGCAAATATGTGTGTATGCGGCTGTTCTGTCTCCCCTATCCCACATGTGCTGGATCAGGCTGTTGGATTTCAACATGCGCAATCATTTTGTGCTCAGGGAGTTAAGCAGTCACTGGGGGTGTCTCTCAGTGGCTTACTCCCCTTCCGTCATTCACAACACATGCACACTCGGCGGAGACAAATGCACATGTGTATAGGGGGGTTTCGAGAGAAATAGCTGTCTATCTGAAGTGTATGGCCAGCTTAAAAGGCACCAGTCAGCAGGATCAACCATACTAAACCAGGCATATAACCTGGTAGAGTTGTTCTTGCCGATTAACATCATACCTGTTTTGTAAAAATCGGCTGTGGCGTTCCTGAGAAAAAAAAGACTTTTATTCTTTATGCTAATGAGAACTTTAGTGCAACGGGAACACGGCGAGCACTGGAGGGGCACTGTGTGGTCAGGCCCCGCCTCTTGGTGCACTGAAGCCCTCATCTGCATAAAGTTACACCGGGAGATTTATCAAAGCTGGTGCAAAGGAAAACTGGCTTTGTTGCCCATAGCAACCAATCAGATTCCACCTTTCATTTTTCAGAGTTCCTGTGGAAACTTATTGGTTCCCCATAGCAACCAGTCAGACTGAGCCTTTCATTTTCAAAAGAGGTTCTGAAAAGTGAAAGGATCAATATAATTGGTTGATAAAGGAAATTAAGCCAGTCTTCCTGTGCACCAATTTGGATAAAAAATCCCCCTGAAAATCTTTTGGGGGAGATTTATCAAAACTAATGTAAAGTAAACTGGCTTAGTTGCCCATAACAACCAATCAGATTGATCCTTTCATTTTCAAAAGGAGTTTTGAAAAATGGAAGATGGGCTCTGATTGGCTGCTAAGGGCGACTAAGCCAGTTTTCCTTTGTAAATTTTTATTTTTCAGGCATACATCAGAACATCCTTATGGTTGCAGATTTGATTATTTGTTGTGGGATATAATAGTAAAGTAAAATAGGCTCCTTCACGTGATTCCTACAGAGCGATAACTTACGTTTAGCTCCAGAGCACAGCACAATAAAGCAGAGCGTTCACATACTTTCTGTACCATAAAGCACAGTAATGGCGGTGACACAGCATGCAGACTGGTGGCAGGAAACGGAGAATACAAAGAGAAGCAATCAATGTGTACCTTATTCACGTCAATTACGTGAACGCCTTACTTCAAAATCCATTTTACGATTTTTCCCCATTTACTTTTATGATATGCTCAGGCCACCAAATGTAATATTTTTGGGGACAGATTTATCAAAACTGGTGTAAAGCAAAACTGGCTCAGTTGGCCATAGCAACCAATCAGATTCGACCTTTCATTTTCCAAAGGAGCTCTGAAAAATGAAAGGTGGAATCTGCTTGGTTGCTATTGGCAACTAAACCAGTTTTGATAAATCTCACCCTTTTTGGTTTTTTAGAATAAGGTACAAATAGACGTGCTAATCTTTTACGACAAGAGCTTGTACATACTGGAAAATGCAGGAGGAAGCATGTCGTGGTTGTGAGTGGATGTAAAAGCTTTAAAGAGACTGTGGCTCGCTATAAAGATAAACCAGACAACGGTATGGCGGTATTGGTCAGTGGAATGGACAAGAGGGCGCTGATTCTATTTTCTAACACCTTCAAAGGATTTCAGCCATGTTCTGCATTTTTAGCTGTATTTTAGAGGCATTTTAAGGAAAGGTCTAAATACAAAAAGTTAAAAAAAAAAAAATAATAAATGTTCCCTTGAACGTGTGGTTTTACATTCCGGAAGCTTTAATGACCCCCGTGGGTTTCGTGAAACACTCTGCTTATGCCGTAGAATGGTTATAGGGGGGCTCAGGGGGAACATAAAGCCCTCGACTGACAGGCAAATATAAATAAAGTGCTGCAGTATACTGCATGATTGGATTGCTATTGCATAGTTGCCAACTGTCCCGGGCTGAAAATGCGTGGGGATTACACAAACCCCACGCAGTTCTGGGGCGTCCTTGTGGGCGGGGCTTATACGTCCCAATTTTACCAACTGAGATGTTCGTAAGTATGCTATTGTGATGCAGCAAGTCATATAATTAAAGGAACACGCTAGGAAAGAACTGATGCTTAGGGCTCATGCACAAGAACGTCTGCGGTCTGCAATGCACAGGCACCAACCGTAGGGCCGCCGCATGCGGATCGTGGACCCATTCACTTGAATGGGGTCCGCGATCCGCATCGGGCGGTCCGCACCGCAAAAAAGTAGTGCATGGTGCAGAGGCATGGAGAGAAACCCCACGGAACACTCCGTAGTGCTTCCGTGGGGTTCCATGCCTCCGTTACACACCGACCTTCCGGATTGCGGACCCATTCAAGTGAATGGGTCCGCATCCGTAATGCGGTTTGCACGCGGCCGGTGCCCGTGTATTGCCGGTGCCCTACCACCCACCTCAGGCCCTGCACTCGGAATGTCACAGGGTACCAGCTTCATTTGGAGTGTGCTTTTATGTTGTATTTTTGCTCTTGCATTCAGCAGGTGAAGAATACAATTAGAAGTATAGATACATACAGGTGAAACTCGAAAAATTTGAATATCGTGCAAAAGTTAATTTATTTCAGCAATGCAGCTTAAAATTAGAATTTTGTGAAAAGGTTCAATATTCTAAGCTCAAAGTGTCAGACTCTAGTCAGCTAATTCATCCATACCCCCCGAGCAAAGGGGACCTGAGATTGTGACTTTGGGGTTTCATAAGCTGTAAGCCATAATCATCCAAATTATACCAAATAAAGGCTTGGAATATCTCGCTTTGCATGTAATGAGTCTCATATGTTAGTTTCACCTTTTAAGTTGCATCACTGAAATAAATGAACTTTGCATGATATTCTAATTTTTCGAGTTTCCCCTGTATATACTGTATGTAAAATGAGATGGAAGCCAAAACCAGGAGTGGGATCAAAAAGGAAAAGTCGTCCTATATGTCCTTCATACTTTCTCTCGTTTTATGATCCACCCCTGATTTTGGCTTCCAAAATTACATCAGGAAACCTGACGGTGTGGCCTTACCCTTACTGATCTGTGCTGAAAGGATATGTCATATGGCGACTATAGCCTGCTATGGACCCATAGTGTGTCTCTGTGGTCCTCTGATTTTGCATTAATGGTTCCAGCTTTCGGGTGATAGGAATTTTTGATTTTTGAAAAAACAGCTATGAAACATGTAATTTCAAGGCTTGAAATAAAAGTTTTAAAGCAGCCACACAATACCTTGTCTCTTTAAAGTTTCCCCATGGGCTTACTATGTACATGCACTACTGGAGAATGCACAATGCTAGCAACACACTTCAGAAAATAGGGGAAAACAAACCAAATTTGCAGTTTTCCTCCAATGCATTCTCCAAACTAAAACATAAAAAACACAACAAAACAAAACAAAAACAAAAAAAAACAAATGTAAACACACAGCTGTAGTTAATGTCAGGCAGAAAAAGCCTTTACCTGGACCCTAGGAACAAAAGGCGCTGTTCTTCTATTAAGGCTTTGGCTCTGGTAAGCAAAATCAAACAAAAAGAGGGGGGGAAAAGGGCAATAAAACAAAAACCAAAAAAAAAAAAAGACAACAAGCTGAAATTAAAAAGAATTCAAAATAAAACACAAGTATTGAAATCAACATCAACAGCAACAAAGTTCACACCAAAAGCACAAAGTTGGCTGAAAATGCTGAAACGTTCAACTTATCAAGTGGCATCACTAATACATACTACAGGTCACCTGAACAAACATGTGAGGACAATACCTGTTACATTCTTAGGGCTCATGCGCACGAACGTGTGCCGGCCGTTCTGTGCATTGGGGACCGCAAACGGGCACCATCCGTGCGGTTTCCACAGATGGATGCAGACCCAACTTGAATGGGTCCGTGATCCGTCTGCACCACAAAAAAATAGAACATGTTCTATTTTTTTGCAGTGATGAGGCACAGACAGAAACCCCATGGAAGCACTCCGTAGTGCTTTCGCGGGGTCCTGTGCCTCCGTTCATGTGAATGGGTCCGCATCCATGATGCGGTGCACAAACAGCCGGGGCCCGTATACTGCAGACCCGCTGTTTGCAATATGGGCCCGGCCGGCACACGTTCGTTCCCAAGCAGCCCTTAAAAGAACACTCCAGAAAAACACATACTCTTTGTTTTTGTTTAGTCCAGGGCCTGAGGGACGGAGCATGATGCAAGTATTTCCTCTTTTGTTGTGTTTTTTTAAGGATCCATGAGTGGTGCTCCACTGGCCAGCACTAGGCAACCACAATGTATATGTTTTGTCTGGAGTGCTCCTTTAAATAACGTCTCGTGTAATTTCTACATGGTCCGGTTTAAACATCTCAGTTTAATGGCTTAGGCTGGATTCACATCAACGTTACATTTTCCGTTCTTCTGATCTGCCAGAAGAAAAGAAAAAAAATGGATCCTGTAAAAAAAACGGATCTTGTGCATCAGTTATGCACATCTGGCATCCGTTATTTCAGACGGAATAAAAAAGTACTGCATGTAGGATTTTTTTTCCGTCTAAAAAAAACGACCTCTGATGGAAATGGCTCAAACGGATGCCAAATGTGCACAACAGATGTAACCGGATCCGATTTTTTCCAGAATCAGTTTTTCAGAAGAACGGAAAAAGAAAAGGTGACGTGAGCCCGGCCTTAGTTGTGTTTAATTTCAATGGAAAAGTAGAAAAGGATCCCAGAGAGAAGAATTGTAAAGCATCATGTACACGTCTATAAAGCGAGGCTCACAGATATCAGTAGTGTCCAGCTAGTCTTCTTATGCTGGACACAACTAATATACGGGTAGGTGCACTTTGTGCATTGCTCCGGTGTCCATAGCCTAACAGTGCTGGATGGAAAAACACAGCATGCAGAATTTTTCTATCTGGAGATATTTGACTTCCAGCACCAAAACTGATGCCACAAAAGATCCCACGGAAAACTATGAGATCAGCTCTGGCATCAATTTCCCTCTGCGGTCTAACTGGTACGGCTGGCCAGATTCATCTGACTTATGGCTGGATTCCCACGCAGCAGTTTAAAGAAAAACATGTTTTTTTATGGCGTTTTTGCTTTCTTTTTTTTTCTTTTTTTTGGGTGTGGGGTAAAACACTGCGATCAGATGTTACTTTAAAGAGGTTGTCCGAGATTTTCATGACCTATCCTCGGGATCTGATCGGTTAGGGTCCGACTCCCTGCACTCCTGCTGAGCAGCTGTTTGAAGAGGCAGTGGTACGGCCTCTTCCTAGGCCAATGATATCTCATTCATCGGTCACGTGGTCTAAGCGCAGCCCAATCCCATTCAGGTGAATGGGGCTGAGCTGCAATACCAAACACAGCCACTATACAATGGACGGCGCTGTGTCTGGTAAGCTCCAAGGAGGTTGCAGCGTTCACTGGAGTGCAGAAGCCTCCTCAAGCACCTGATCAGTGGTGGTCCTAGCTGTCAGAACCCGCCAATCTGATATTGGTGACCTACCGTATCCTGAGGATAGGCTATCAATATCAGAATCTCGGAAAACCCCTTTAAAGTCTTTAGTGAACTACAAAGAGGTGTAGTTAGTGGGTCAGTGACATTTTTTTTCAACATGTAGTATGTGTTTTTTTTGGGCGTTTTTCCCATAGGTTCCTATGTAGAACCTAAAAAAAACTGATCTAGAGGATGCTGAAAATAAATAATGCCACTAAAAAAGCTGTATAAAAAAAAAGCGTGTGTGAATGAGCCCTTATACGTCAAGTACAACATTGTTCTATGAACCTGTAATAAGGCACCCCTAGACTTCTGTGAGGCCCTACTATACTGCCTCCTGCCTTGTGTCACGCTCCTTCAGATGCCTCACTTTCAGTGTTCTTACCCAGGAGCCCTGCTTCTAGTAGAGAATACCTCCACGGCAGCGTGCAGAGGCTCTGGAGTCGCAGGAAAGCCTATGGGCCACTGTACGGTATACTGCCCATGGTTCCGCTTCATGGATGGTGCCTAAGGATGATGCAACAGATTTGGTGCCGAAATTTCTGCAGATGAAAAAATCGTGCCCATTCATCCGAATAGGATCGTTTCAGTTGCAAGCACGTGGATTTCTAGCCGCCTTATCCAGATGAAGGGGACAATTGCAGAAATATTTGCAACAAATTGGATGCATGCTAATATACCGTAAATGAAAGGTTCATCGGTCTCTTCTCTTTGTGATCTGTTTCCTAATTTTCCTACCCAGGGACGAATATTTCCTCTCCGGTTATTTCACTAACAGTACATTTATGTCAGTATCTACATTGCATCTTATAGCAATCAGCCTGCTATTTACTCTCAGTGTATCACCAGACAGATGAGGGTACATTTGCAAAGAAATAAAATATCAGCACATAACATAAGTTGTCAAACACCTAACAACAGTCATATTACAACACCATGACGTTAGCATTTCTCTGGTGGTAACTGGTATGATGTGAGTGTTGCCTGCAGTCCTATGGTTTGCTTTGTGTGCTGAGTTGTAGTTCTTAAAGGGTTTGTCCATATCTGCACTTGATTGAATTGGTTGTTGTTGGATGGTCCTGGTTACGCAGTCCTACGTGACGTATGGTCATACAGTCTAGAAATAATTATAATGTACTATACAGTGCCCAATTATAAGCACCATACAGTACAGGGACCATTTATTAGTGTCAGATAATGCATCCATATAATATTCTGTATAATGCTGTAAAGTGCTAACCCCAACACACACTGCAAGTGTAATACACTGTACAAGTAAATACCAATACAGTGACCACATAACAGCTAAACACATAACTTAAAGGGGTTTACGGAGTGTTTTTTACTGATGAACTATCGTCAGGATAGATCCTCAGTATGTGATCAGTGGGGGTCCGACTCCCGACACCCCAGACAATCAGCTGTTTGAAGAGGCTTTGGCCTCTTCCTAGGACAGGGACGTCACGTTCATCGGACACAGGACCCAGGCGCAGCTCAGTCCCATTCAAGTGAATGGGGCTGAGCTGCGATACCAAGCACATCCACTATCAAATGTAAGATGCTGTGCTTGGTAAACTGCGAGGAGGCTGCAGAGCTCACTGGAGTATTGCGGCCTCTTCACACAGCTGATCGGTGGGGGGGCTGGGAGTCGGTCCCACCAATCACATAATGATGACCTATCCTGAGGATAAGTCATCAGTATAAGGCCTCATGCACACAACCGTTTTTTTGGTCCGCATCCGAGCCACAGTTTTGGCGGCTCGGATACGGACCCATTCACTTCAATAGGGCCGCAAAAGATGTGGACAGCACTCCGTGTCCTATTCTTGTCTGCGCTGTGCGGACAAGAATAGGCAGTTATATTAAAGGCTGTCCGTGCCGTTCTGCAAATTGCGGAACGCGCACTGACGCCATTTGTGTTTTGCGGATCCGCCATTTGCGGACCTCAAAACACACAACGGTCGTGTGCACGCAGCCTAAAACAATCGGAAAACCCCTTTAATCCAACAGTGTCTAAATAATGCTCCGATACAATTACCATGGGCCTGCCAGCTTATTATACCGTCCTAAGTAAGGGCAGCAAATTACAGCAACAGGTCTGTACTACTAGTAGTCAAAACCACCCAAAAAGGATGCTGTGCCATTTGGATACTAGGCGTGCTGAGAAAATCCAGTGGACTCAGAGTTTTCCTATTTGTGAGCAGAGTGCTCCCCCTGCCTCCCCACACTATAGTGATCGAAAGGCTGCGGCGTATGCTGTGGAGAGGCGGGGGAGCTCCTCTCATAAATGCACTAGACTCCTACACTACATGTCCAGTGTGCAGGGGCGGAGCTGTAGGGGAAGCAGGGCCTGAACTCAGAAGGGGCCTACCCAGGAGGAGGAGTAAAAGAGGTTATTGTCAGGGCCTCCTCAACAGTATTATAAAATGACATTATATACAGTGACACTGTAGGAAACGGATAGAGCGGCTGCAGGGCCTGATCCAAGAGAACAATTTTGACTAAATATAGAAAAATGGAGGTAGTAATCTATCAAAACATAGCGTTTAATAATATATAGTTAAAACGTTTACCAACAATACGCTTAATACTGAAAGTGTGCACACCACCACTCGTGCAGCAAAAATAAAACACACAATAACACAAAATTGCCAAAGATACCCTAAGTTGACAGTATCAGGTAATGGCAATAAAGGAAAAATCAGCCAACCAGAAATATATACCACAATAATATAAGGAACGGTCTTACCCGTGGGTAGAGGTCATCTGGAGACCATCGTGAAGTGTGCGCCAGGGATGCCATACGCGGTCCCCTCCACAAGATGAACAGTACCTGGAGCCAGTGAGGGACAGATAAACTGAGCCATATGCCCCCAGTGATCCCTTTGGCCCTGTTCCCTGTCCACATATATGGCCTCAGAACCTCACATCGCGAGGTATTTCTCCTCCACGCCGGCCCCCGTGCCAGAACCTCCCAAAATGGCGCCGATGGAGGAAGACACAGAGGAGCCGACCGCTCCTGTGAACCAGGCTGTCAGCTTATCGGCTCATACACAAGCGGTCTCCCCATCGCAGCTGTCACTATCCTCAGACTGACCTGCAGTGACTTCCGCAACCATAGGTCACACTTACCAGGCAAGAAGTCGTACGTCCAGGCGGCCTTATGTTCCAAGATGGCGCCTGAGGGAGCGCAAGAGATGACTGCTCCCCCGCTCCCACCTCCAAGGACTGTGTGCATCCTAGCAGTTGGCCCATGTGCCTTGCGTTTTAGCCTCCGGAGACCTGCATCTGCAGCTCTTTGTGACCACTCCTGGGTCCATGGACACAGACGAGACCTCCACTCTTACCCGGGTGAGTGAGATGCATTGTGATGCCGCACCTAGGCCTCGTACCGGTATTTTGCCGGCTTCGCCTCAACTTCCCTGCCGATCTAAGACTCTGGCCCCACAGTCTGGTGGTACCCAAGCTCCGCTAACGGCCCAGCCATATACACCTCAGCTACAGGCCCAAGGCTGCTCACAGGCCGCAAATGGGGATGACCGGCCCTCTCAGATTCTGCCGGTGGATCTCCCCTCTACTCCGGCTATTTTTCATCCCTTTAGCCGTTTCTGATTCCTCAGGGGCTTCATCATCTGCCTCCTCTTCTCAAGGTAGACGTGCTAAACGTCCAAAGCTAAGGGATATATGGTCACTCCTTAGTACGCTCCCTACTAAAACGGATCTGGAGGCGATCATACAAAGGGTCAAGGCCATGATTAAGCTATAGCAGAAGTCAAGGCTGACCTAACAGATATTTCTACTAAGTTGACTTCACAAGCTTAAGTTTCAATTGAGCTGGGTTCCCGCCTTACTAATGTGGAAACAATCATTACCTTGCAGAAGGCCTTAAACAGACACCTACTTTTGCAGCTAGACGACCAGGAAAACAGGGACCGACGTAATAATATCAAGCTACGTGGGATCCCTGAAGAGGTCCAAGCCACAGAATTACGGAAAGCGGTGTCCACTATCTTCAACTCTCTTCTCGCCAGATCTGAGGAGTCTGAGATAAACTAGATAGAGTACACAGGGTCCTTGGCCCTAGGCGTCCAGAGAATTCGGCTCCACGCGACGTCTTATGTAGAGTTCACTTCTTCAGAGAAAAAGACGAACTTTTACAAAGAGCCTGGAGACAGGGCCCTATAACATTTGCTGGATCACAGATTCAAATCCTACCTGATGTATCTAGGAGAACCTTGCTTATGAGGCGCTCTCTCAAACCTCTCCTGCAAATTATCACCAATGCTGGGGCCACTTATCGTTGGGGCCACCCGTTCTACCTGATAGTCCGTAAAAATGGATCTACATTTGCCCTACACTTCCCAGACCAGGCGGGAGAGCTTAGTCAGTTTCTGGACAGCCCACTCATCTCACTACCGGACTGGCTTGACGTTCCAGTTTTCTCATCTCCTGCAACTGGGCCCCCACCACGACTGAGAGGTGGACCCCAACAAGACCAAGTCCCCAACCTCCAGGATAGGGGACTTTCTTCTTCACAAATAGTTCCAGGTCCTATGGGTTGAGAAGAACCCTTGTTATGTGACCTACAATACTTGGTATTGTGCTAGATAAGAAGTGGATACAGAGAACGGAGTGTGGCACTGACATGTTCAACGTTTTTTTCCCCCCGTTGGTAGTTGTTTAATTTTAGTCTTCCGCTGTCCTCTGTATCTCCTTTCTTAATTCTCTTATCGTTGCTTAAATATGTCTGGGCCGGGGAAAGGGATGCTTTCTAGATAGCTCTCCTTCACCCCTACTAGGACGGTGAGTCTTGGCTCGCTCAAATTGGGCTTACCAAGAATTGCATGGTGGATAACATTTTCCACAGTTTTGTTTAATTTTGTTTTATCTGATCTGGATTAGCCGGCTTAGATATTTGACCTAATAGGTATATTTGTCTTTTGTTGATTTAAATTTTGTGTACTGTCCACCTATCCTTTTGTCTCTTACCCCCCCGCCCCCCCCAATGACCTTTCTTTCATATTTTGCTCTTTTACAGGCCCTGACTATGTCCGATATTACCTTCGCATCAATCAATGCCAACGGGTTGAATACTCCTGAGAAAAACGTTCCTCCATTCTCCGGCTCATGTGGTGTAAAAGGGTACAAATTGCCTTCATTCAAGAGACTAATTTTCGCAGGGATACTATACAGAAGTTTAGTTCCCCCAGATATCCAGATGCTTATAATAGCTGTTACAACGTATCAAAATTAAGAGGTGTGAGTATCCTTATTGGTAGATCCACCCCCTGGAAATTTCTGGACACTAGTTCAGATGACACTGTCAGGTTTCTGTTTGTCAAGGGTCGTATAGGAGGCCAGGTGTACACATTGGCTAACATATACCTGCCCAATACTAAACAATTGAGGGCCCTAATTGGAATTCTATCTATACTAGATGGTTTTGCAGAGGGCACTCTTTTGGTCGGAGGAGATCTAAATGTCGCTTTGGACCCACTTGTAGATGTTTCAAAGGGAACCTCTCATGAAGCTTACTCCTATATCCGTCGCATTAAAGGTCTTCTTCATACGTATCAGCTAGTAGATGTTTGGCGAGCAGTTAACCATGAATCTAGGGATTTCACTTACTACTCTACGCCCAGAGATGTCTACTCCAGATTGGATTATTTTTTGCTAAGACATTCGGCAGTTCCGCTCATCGCCTCTTCCTCAATTGATCCTATAACATTTTCGGATCACGCCATGCTACATGTCTCCTTGAAATCCCCTCTTTCGTCTCCCAGATCTTGGCAATGGCGCCTCAATGAGTCGGTGTTACAGGATTTGGAAGTTTCTCAGGAAATTAGCTTAGCTGTTTCTCACTATTTTGAAGAAAATCAAGTTAACAATGCCTTACCCCTTACGGTGTGGGCTGTACACAAATGTGTGATACGGGGGGAGTTCATTAGACATGGAGCTCGGCGCAAGAAAGAGAGGGCATTGGAAATTTCTCAGATCCTAAAGAAAATTGCCGAACTGGAGCAGGCTCATAAACGCTCCCATGTGCAATCAGTTCGTTCAGCTCTTTTACTGGCCAGGGGTAAACTTAAAGACAACTAGATATTCATACGAAATTTATCCTCTCAAGGGGTAGAAGACATTTTTTCGAATATGGCAATAAATGTGGTAGACTGCTGGCCAGATCATTACGTGAACAAAGAGCGAGGAATTATGTCCCCCGAATTGCGCCTCCACGAAGCCATGTTCTGAACAACCCTGATTCCATAACAAAGGCTTTCTCCCACTTTTATCAGAACCTATACAATCTCCCACAGTCTAACCAAACGAGTTTATCCCTAGATGCTAAACCATGTGGGCATTGAGGGTCCGCTGTTATCATGGATCCGCTCTCTTTATTCCTCACCCTCGGCGTCCACAAAGGTTAATGGTGTGCTCTTGCCCCCCTTTGATATCAGGAATGGTACCCGCCAAGGGTGCCCTTTATCACCCTTAATTTTCGTTCTTACCCTAGAACCCCTACTGAGGACAATTAGGAAAAACCCTGACATCTCAGGTTTGGTAGTGGGCGATCAGGAATTCAAGATAGCGGCCTACGCGGATGATCTGATGTTTATGATTACCAAACCTCGGATCACCTTCCCCAACCTAATAGCTGAATTTAAGACGTTTCATAACCTATCCAATTTGAAAATTAACCTACAAAAATCTGAGGCTCTTAATATATCCATACCAAACTCCCTTGAAACTGACCTAGCGAATTCCTTCCCGTTCAAGTGGACGATGGGTGCCATTAGATACTTGGGTACGATGATTCCCAAGGATCTGAAGGAGCTGTTTTCCAGAAATTACACCCCTCTCTTGAGTCAAATTAGGGAAGACCTTAAGAGATGGTCCAAAGGCCTATATACATGGTTTGGTCGGTGTGCCATCTTTAAAATGAATGTTCTCCCGCGTCTGTTATATCTATTCCAGACTCTTCCCATCCACGTACCAGCTAGTTTCTTTAATACTGCACACCGTGACCTTTTTAAATTCATTTGGGCAGGAAGGAACCCGAGACTAACCAGATCCCTGCTACATGTTCCGAGGGATAGGGGAGGGTTGGGGATACCTGACTTACGGAAATATCATGCTGCTTCCATGTTTCAGCGGGTGGTAGACTGGTGCCGACATGCTCCATTTAAACAATGGATCTCCATTGAACAACTCTCATCCTAGACCCCACTGGCTCTACTGCCATGGACTGATAGGAAAACTCCTTCTACAATATCCACTCACCCTATCATTGGGCCAACTTTACTTCAATTCCACAAATACCAACACATTCTCATGATCTCTCCAACACCATCCCCAATGTTCCCTGTCATGGGACTTCCCGGCGAGTAGTTCGGGAGGCCTATTTGTACAATGGCGATTGAGTGGTAGATGTCGCGCGCCTTTCTTTAGAACCTCCGAACGGTGGTTCACATACGCTGAACTTTCGGGGCTGTCTGACCCCTGTACTCTCGGACCGTGGAGAGCTAGGCAATTACATCACTTCCTTTCCTCTATTCCCTCTTCCCCGGGATTTGATAGAGCTCTTACGCCTTTTGAAAAAACGTGCATAGGCTCAGGAGTATACCGCCATTCTCTCTCAGAACTCTACAAAGCGCTGGTAACGCCGAAGCAGATTTTCGCCCTCCCTACACTGACAAGTGGATTCAGGATTTGCAAGTTAATATCGCCTCTGACCAATGGTCCAAACTATTACAATTGGCCCACAAATCCTCCATTGCCACTAAGTATCAGGAGGCCAGTTATAAAATACTATCAAGATGGTATTATGTCCCGACCCGTCTCCAGAGAATGTTTCCGACAACGTCCCCTTTGTGCTGGCGTTGCGAAACATCTCAAGGCTCGTTGCTTCATATTTTCTGGCATTGTGACAAAGTCAAGCATTTCTGGGAATCAATCCATAAGACCTTGGCATCTATTTTCTCTTTTTCCATACCAAACACGCCAGGGTTTTTCTTATTATTTCTGTCGGATTTACCCCTGAGCTTACTCCGTCAGTCCTGCCTGCGCCATTTGGTCATTGCAGCTAGGTCCTGCATCCCGGTGAAATGGAAGTCTCCTACTCCATCATCCACCGAGCTTTGGATACAGAAAGTGGAAGAGATCCGCAGAATGGAGGAACTAGCGGCGTCCTTAAAGAACAATCATAAAGCTTTTGTTACTGCTTGGACCCCTTGGTTTGTCTTCCAGGATTCAATGGAGTACCAATTCTTACTGGCTTGAAGGGGTCATTTCTATCATTGCCATCTCTTTTACCTTATGTGGCCTACCCTTCCCTTTTGTGGGTTTGTATTGTGACCTCCCCTGTATTTGTACAGTCTTATTATGATTCTTCCCCCTTTTTTGTTTTTGTTTTTCAAAATTCTGGATTAAGCCCTAATGTTTTGTGCCGCTCATGGAGTGGTTGTATAGCTTTTTCATGTTAATCATTCATTATGATGGCTAATTCATATCTTACATATATTTAGATCTTGTTGGCAGGATGTTAATATGTCACTTATGACTTTTTGTTGGCCTGGTGCCAACATATCCATCCTGTTATATGTGGATCAACATGATGTAACATTAACCATATTCCTGAAAACTCATAAATAAAGAATTTAAAAAAGAAAAGAGCTAGCCTTAGTGAGCCCTTAAGCCCCTGAAGAGTCTAGGGCTATTTATATTCAAGATTAAACGCGTTGGGATTTTTTCCTGCTTTTAGGGGTCATCCATCCATTAGCATCCCTAGGCAGGGACGTCCAGGGCCTCCTATTTTTAGGGAAAGGTTCCGGACGGGCCGCCCTTGTCAGGGTGATGACTCTGTATTAGGAGGACATCAGGGCATACTAGACCTGACAGGGCGTTCTAGAGACAGAGTCCAAAACCAGGACCCCGCCCGCTGTTATATTTGAAAACCGAGACCTCTGGAACTTCACGATGGTCTCCAGATGACCTCTACCCACCGGTAAGACCGTTCCTTATATTATTGTGGGATATATTTCCGGTTGGCTGATTTTTCCTTTATTGCCATTGCCTGATACTGTCAACTTAGGGTATCTTTGGCAATTTTGTGTTATTGTGTGTTTTATTTTTGCTGCACGAGTGGTGGTGTGCACACTTTCAGTATTAAGCGTATTGTTGGTAAACGTTTTAACTATATATTAATAAACGCTATGTTTTAGAAGATTACTACCTCCATTTTTCTATATCTGATCTAATCATGGTAGTCTGGGAGAAGTATTCATGACCTTCCTCCCTTTATTGGCATTTTTCTGTTAACAATTTTGACTAGCCACAGGAGTGGGGGTTGCATGGGAGGAGAGGGTTTCGTTCAAAAGTTTGCTGTGGGGCCCAGTCATTTCTAGGTATGCCACTGCCAGTGTGTTATTTTAGTGCTACTAGTAGCCAAATGGCACGTTTTTGGGTAGTACAGACCTGTAGCCATACAACAGGCAGAATATGAAGCTAACAGATCTTCTTTCAGATAAGTGGTGGCCACAAGCCTCATGTGCCGGGTCATCTGTTCAAGGTGGACACACAGAAAAGAGCCCTGAGGACAACCTCAGCTTCAGATACTGTGTTGGTTAACGATGGTGTATCAGGATATACAGTACTTCACTTTATCTGTTCAGCTTCCACGGCATCCATTGCCATAATAAAAAAAAAAAAAATCACAGATGGAATAAAAAATGTGCCAATTTTTAATAACTTCAACTATCATCTATAATCTCTATAATAGCTGCAGTGGGGAGCAGAGGTGAGGATTTATACATAAGAGGCACTGAGGCTCATGCTCCAATTTTATATAAACATAAGCATTTTTCTGGGCAACCCAGAATCTGAGTTTTTGTCTTGCACTACTTTTACTCTGCACTGTTAAGCCAGATTATAGCATGACTAAACTGGGAACTTGTCTATGGGCTTTCACCAGTCATGGGTCTCTACCACCCACTTGGGGTACCCTAAGCTTCCAACTTAATTAGTCATCGTAACTTTATGTTTCACTAGTGCCATTGTACCGTGCACTCAGGCTTCCGCGTCTTGTGGGTTTTAATTTGGACCATTGTTTCTATGGTGGTTCATGTTGCCACTGTTCCATGCATCCTGGACTTGGTTACTTGTGAGTGTGAATTGGTTCCAATGTTCTTGTATCTCTCCTCCGTTCAGTACAGTATGAGTTAATGTTTCCTGGTGTTGTGTCTGCTTATGTTTGACTAATGAGTTTGTTAGTCTGCTATTTATTTCCTGCTATAGCTTTGTGTGTCCTGTCCCTGGCTTTGGAACATTGATTCTATTGGATCTTGTTCTTTTTCTGGATTCTTTTTCTGGATTCTGTGAAGGAGCTTCTGATCTGTTTCTCCACCTGGCCTGTTCCTGATCTGTTTGTTTGCCTGTTCGTGGTCTGATATCTGTCCTAGTTCTGGTGGTAATGTACCTGTGTCTGTTTTATGGATTTTGTTATGTGTGTCTGAAGTCTGTCCAAGTTCTGTTTGCCTTGCCCCTGAGTCTGTTCCCTTTATGGTCTGAATTCTGTCCAAGTTCTGTTTGCCAGTGAATTTCCAAGTTCTAGTTCTTTTCTGATATGCTTGGCCTAGTTTCTGTATCTGAAACTGCTATGCCTGAACTGTTTCCTAGCATTATTAGTATGTACAGCATACTTAGTTGACCAATGTACGGTGCTATTGCATAGATGTGGTATGAAAGTATTACTCTTTGTTTTACAGAGACCTTGATCTGGCCATGTTGTATTATGTGATGTGAACTGATGTGACCGGGCAACAAAAAAGGCACAAAACACAATGCACGGAAGAAATTATGTGATTGTCACAGACTAACTTTGGCCCATTTGGCAAGCCTGTTCTTCATACAAGGAAATCTTTAATGGTGACATGCAGATGTGGAATATGGTGACTAATGTTCTGACTTTACCTGCTGTTAGAAGGATATGGAATCTGTATTTCATGAAACTAAAGCACACATCCTTGAGTGGAGAGGATATTAGAATTCAATGTCCTAGTCCTATCTAAAAATTCTAGGGGAAAAAATATGCTTGGGATTGCATGAGGGTATACAGAAGCAGTGGGAAGTTGCAGGAGGGTGCTGAATTTTCTCAAATTAAAGGGGTTCTCAAGACAGATAAGAACTTGTCTTAATAAATTATAAATAAAAACTGATTACACTTACTAATATACTTTCATTATGATAGCTGCCCCAATGACCTGCTACCAGCTTCTGTCTGCTGCATTTCTGTGTTGGTTCTGACACAGATAGGGGGCTCCCTCTGTGATGGTATGTGACTATTGTCTAGTAATGGAGAATGGGGCTGGCTTAGCTTTTGCACTGAGCCACATAGCCAATGCACTTCATCACATCTCCAAAACAGAGAGGAAGCTCCCTTCCCATGTTAGAACCGATCCATCAGTTGGATATGTACAGTGTATACAGTCGGATAGAGTCATAAATCCACCCTCTATCTCATTTCTAACAAGGTCAGAGGCTCGGAAAGTCAATGCTTCACTATCCTTGCCCCTTACACCAAAGTTCTGCTTGTTCATGTTGGCAGGGCCACACATAGTCTTTGGTGCGGAGCCGCTGATGCCCGGGTGCAGCGTGGCCGAAAACCGCCTGAAGTGCGATTAAACCGCGGTTTGCCTTCAAAACTGTGCAGCCATTAACAGTCTGAAAACCACACTGGTTGAGCCAGCACCTCGTGATGGCTCGGTGACCTCTACGTGTAGCCCTAGCCTTATGCATACCTATATATCCATATACTCTGAAGAGTCTACGTAACTTTGAATAAGGTCCCCTGGCCCAGTAGTTACCCCTAAATGTAGTCATCTCTTAAGTGTAATGATTATTTGTAATAAACTGCTGCAATTAACAGGAAAGCAAAGGAAGCAATGCTTATGAAGGCATATAACATTTCCTAATCTCACCCCATTAGAACCCCCTAGGAAGAAGCAATACACTAGGAGTCCGTGGGTGGAAAACTATGAAGTAATAAATGCACAATAAGCAAACATTACCGAGCAATGTTACACCATAAATTAAACCCCCTCCTGACTTCACCAGAAATTACAAAAAATAGTCAAGAATAAAGCAAAGACACGACTACTGGGAAGTGAATATATAGTGACATGGGTTACTATATGAAATACAAGTTCAAGATCTATATGCAGCCATAGGATGGTTCTAGATACCTAATATTTAGTAAGCATGGGCAGCAGTACCATAGTGCAGAGTGGTATACCATCCCAACTGAACCAAATACCACAGTGCAGCACAAAATACTGCCATCACACCACTGCCCTGAATTAAGGAGGGCATCTGCGGCTGCGGGCCAGGTGCATAAGAGAGAATCAGTTCATTATGAACCTGGCTGGAGGCTGTGAGAAGGGCTTGGGTGGCCCACCGGGAAATTTCCCTGTAGGGTCTATGGCCAATCCGCCCCCGCCTATCACATATTGCACCAGCAACCCCTTCCCCAGCTACATCTTTGATATCCGGTTGGGACCACCAAGTTCTCTGAACTCCAGTACAAATTTTAACTACTGAAGCTTCAATGAACTTCAGCTCCAGCATTACTTAGATCTATCTAAAAGTATAGTGTAGATTGGGTGGACTTATTTATCTGATTAAAACCCTGTTTTTGAGGCTCCGTTCCTGAGCTAGGATACTTTTTCTTAATATGCAAATTGGGCCTTTGGTGCAATGAAGGCCTCACCATTGCTCTTGTTGCACCCAAGCTCCACTCATTTCTTCGGCCAGCCCCTCCCTTGCTGCTTTGCCACTGCCTCGTCCTGTCAATCAAAGCAGCCTGGAAAGCACTGGCCACAGAAATGAGTGGAGCTTGGGTGCAACAAGAGCAACGGTGACGTCCTTATTGCACCAAAGGCCTAATTTGCATACTAAGAAAAAGTATCATAAGTTGGGAATGGCGACTCGGATCAACCAAAGAAAAACAGTGTTTTAATCAGATCAACCACAGCTGGATAGGGAGGTCGCTGGTGAGTCGTGACAGATTCCCTTAAGGCTACGTCTACACGACGACATTTGTCGTGCGACATTTTGTAGCACCATTGTCGCGCGACAATTTTTATAATGGCAGTCTATGGTGTCGCACTGCAACATGCAACATGCTGCGACTGCGACGCAACAGTCGCAGAAAATCCATTCGAGATATTGCAGTGCGACACCATAGACTGCCATTATAAAAATTGTCGCGTGACATTGGTGCAACAAAATGTCGCGCGACAAATGTTGCGCCCTATCTGTCGTGCGACTTATTGTCGCGCGACAAATGTCGTCGTGTAGACGTAGCCTTAAAGGCAGACCATACAGCTGCTATGGGATGCTTGGGCTCTGAGCTCTGGTTGACCAATATACTTTTGTACTGGGTGAGGAGAACCTGCCCAGTGCACCCCACTCCAGAGGAACTGCATTCTTAAAGGGGTTGTGCCAAAGTTTTTAACTTATCCACGGGTTATTTACAGAACAAATGTAATGGCACCTGACGCACCAGTCACACTGGTGAATGAGACCCCTATTGTCAGGATCGGTGGGGGGCTCAACACTCAGACCCCCCCCACGATCAGATATCTATCCTTTATCCTGTGGATAGGGGAGAAGTTAAAAACTTGGCACCCAATGGTCCTGAAAAGTGCAGTCAAGGGCAATCAACACTAAGTCCTGGTTGGCAAAACCTGGCACTATAATGGGGGGGGGCCCCCTTCTTGTCTATGTACCCACTAGTTACCTTGTACTTTCTTAGAGATAGGCAGGCAGCATAGCTTTCTGAATACAATCACTGCCATACAGTCATTTAACAAAATAGTCATCGAGCCCCGGTTGAGTCAGCCGAGACTCTTCTCAAGTGGAGCTTGTTATTGAGCGTACAATAGGTTCTCTCCTCCGCAATAACTGATAAATAGGGTAAATGTCACTGCAGTCATTTCTATAGATCATTTTGAGAATAAATTATAGCAAAGCAGCATGAAAATGAAACCACATGGTTAAAAAGAAGTCTCAGAGAAGTCATGTTAGCAGGTCTCATATCTGGTGGCTACTCTATGTGGTTTACAGCATATCTTATGAGAAGCAGAGATGAACCGGACAAGATTGTGTGTCCTGAGAACCACAAAGCTATGAAACCAAGTGAAGTGCGCAGTAAAGTTACTATTGTACATACTGAGAGTTGTCCAGACAGGAACTGGGGAACATCACGCAACATTCCAGGGCTCATGGGGGACGTAACGGATATGGAGGGACGATCCATTTTCTGGGACTCAAAGGAACTAGAACCTTATAATTGTGAGGAAGAAAAAAAAAATGTGTTTTTTAGACAAAAGGCAAAATATAAATTCCACTGATGAACATTCTTCCAAAGGCCTCATGCACACGACAGTATTTTGTTTCCGTGTCCGTTCAGTTTTTTTTGCGGATATGATGCGGACCCATTCATTTCAATGGGTCCGCAAAAAATGCGGACAGCACATCGTGTGCTGTCCGCATCAGTATGTCCGTTCCGTTGCTTCGCAAAAAAAATTGTGCATGTCCTATTTTTTTCTAGTTTGCGGACAAGGATAGGCATTATTACAATGGATCCGCAAAAAAAAACGGATGCCATACGGAACGTCGTCTGTTTTTTTTGCAGATCCGCAATTTGCGGACCACAAAATACATACGGTCGTGTGCATGTAGCCTAAAGATTAGGTTCAGCTTCAGTTGTGCAGGAGCAGTAAGTATAGGACTGAATGGCGGCCCTGTGGTCCCTGCATTCGGGAGCTACGTTCAGCAGACATGACTAACGTACCCACAGATTTCTATTCACCAGGCGTATGCCATACCTATGATTTACAGTCAGGTCCATAAATATTGGGACATCTACACAATTCTAACATTTTTGGCTCTATACACCACCACAATGGATTTGAAATGAACAAGATGTGCTTTAACTGCAGACTGTCGGCTTTAATTTGAGGGTATTTACATCCAAATCAGGTGAACGGTGTAGGAATTACAACAGATTGCATATGTGCCTCCCACTTGTTAAGGGACCAAAAGTAATGGGACAGAATAATAATCATAAATCAAACTTTCGCTTTTTAATACTTGGTTGCAAATCCTTTGCAGTCAATTACAGCCTGAAGTCTGGAACGCATAGACATCACCAGACGCTGGGTTTCATCCCTGGTGATGCTCTGCCAGGCCTCTACTGCAACTGTCTTCAGTTCCTGCTTGTTCTTGGGGCATTTTCCCTTCAGTTTTGTCTTCAGCAAGTGAAATGCATGCTCAATCGGATTCAGGTCCAGTGATTGACTTGGCCATTGCATAACATTCCACTTCTTTCCCTTAAAAAACTCTTTGGTTTCTTTTGTAGTATGCTTTGGGTCATTGTCCATCTGCACTGTGAAGCGCCGTCCAATGAGTTCTGAAGCATTTGGCTGAATATGAGCAGATAATATTGCCCGAAAAACTTCAGAATTCATCCTGCTGCTTTTGTCAGCAGTCACATCATCTATAAATACAAGAGAACCAGTTCCATTGGCAGCCATACATGCCCACGCCATGACACTACCTCAACCATGCTTCACTGATGAGGTGGTATGCTTAGGATCATGAGCAGTTCCTTTCCTTCTCCATACTCTTCTCTTCCCATCACTCTGGTACAAGTTGTTCTTGGTCTCATCTGTCCATAGGATGTTGTTCCAGAACTGTGAAGGCTATTCTAGAGGTCGTTTGGCAAACTCTAATCTGGCCTTCCTGTTTTTGAGGCTCACCAATGGTTTACATCTTGTGGTGAACCCTCTGTATTCACTCTGGTGAAGTCTTCTCTTGATTGTTGACTTTGACACACATACACCTACCTCCTGGAGAGTGTTCTTGATCTGGCCAACTGTTGTGAAGGGTGTTTTCTTCACCAGGGAAAGAATTCTTTGGTCATCCACCACAGTTGTTTTCCGTGCTCTCCCGGGTCTTTTGGTGTTGCTAAGCTCACCGGAGCGTTCCTTCTTTTGAGGAATGTTCCAAACAGTTGTTTTGGCCATGCCTAATGTTTTTGCTATCTCTCTGATGGGTTTGTTTTGTTTTTTCAGCCTAATAATGGCTTGCTTCACTGACAGTGACAGCTCTTTGGATCTCATATTGAGAGTTGACAGCAACAGATTCCAAATGGAAATAGCAGACTGGAAATGACCTCTGGAACTTTTATCTGCTCATTGTAATTGGGATAATGAGGGAATAACACACACCTGGCCATGGAACAGCCGAGAAGCAAATTGTCCCATTACTTTTGGCCCCTTAACAAGTGGGAGGCACATATGCAAACTGTTGTAATTCCTACACCGTTCACCTGATTTGGATGTAAATACCCTCAAATTAAAGCTGACAGTCTGCAGTTAAAGCACATCTGGTTTGTTTAATTTCAAATTCATTATGGTGGTGTATAGAGACATAAATGTTAGAATTGTGTCGATGTCCCAATTTTTATGGACCTGACTGTAAATGTATTGAAATGCAGAGTTGACCATGCATCTCAATACAACTGCATGTCCATGGAAGGCCAATGATATGTACAATGGGAGTCAATAGGCTTCCAGTTCAATACACTATAGTAGATCTATCTGGTGTGCTTTCAAATGGGTTACAACATGTTATCTTTAACCACTGGATATGGGATAACTGTTAGATCACGGGGGGTCCAACTGGGAACCCTACAGATCACAAGAACGGGCGTCCCATGTCCATTTTTTGAATGAAGCTGAGGTTGAGCTGCTCCACTCAAGCTCTATGGGACAGTGGAGATAGCTGAGCACTGTACTTGGCTATCTCTGGCATTCCCAAATATGGGGGACACAGAGCCCTAGTTCCTGTTGTTCCTGTAAGACCCAATTTACCTGATACAATAATGTGATCCAATGCATGTTATCATTTTTAATCCACAGGATTAATGACTAGATGTCAGCAAAAAGCTGTAGTAAAACCTCACACGGCCATCTAACAGCTTCAGTTTATTGTCAAGCGAATTGAAGTTAAGAAAGTGGAATTAAATCAAAATTTCAGAAAAAAATTTGCATTTGTGGCGCTTTGTGGCAATGAATCGATTTTTCCTGAAATGGCGGTAAATAAAAAACTCACCTCATCCATTTGATGGTGGAAAGGCCGCCGCCATCTTAATTGCAGAAAATGCGCCAATTCTCTTGCATGCTAACGTGTGACGTCACCAGGTCATCACGCTGGGTGGGTGCAGTGAAACACATCAGCGCTAGAGAGAATTGGCGCATTTTCTTCAATCAAGATGGCCACAATGGCATCTCTGCGATCAAATAGATGAGTTGAGTGTATATGTTTTTTTGTATGAACCCCTGACTAACCCCCTGATAGGCTGAACTGACTCTCAGATGCTGCGATCAGCATTGAACGCAGCATATAAGGGGTTAAATGACAGGGGGGGGCGGTGCGATCGCTGTTCCCTGTTATTGTGCATGCTCCACAAAATGGAATGCGATTCGTTAAAAAGTAATTCATAAAGAATCAAATTTCTTGTCGAAGCAGCCGAGTTGAATTTTTGAAGACTTTGCTTAAGTTACAGGGCTGGATCCCATCCTGTGAGATCAGTATTGCTTAGCTAACTGTTCATATTTCACAAGATGGCGGCATTAACCACATACAGGCCCAAATAAAGAAATACAATGAAATACCCCATGCAACTTACTGGAATCCTGTGGGGCATGTGTGCTATCAGGTATCCTGGGGATATCTCTGAAATGAAAAGTTACATATCACATTCACAATTTGGTCCATCAGACACGGTTATGCCATCACTTTATGACTGGCGGGGGTCTCTCCTCTCTAACCCCCCCCACACTAATCTTTAGAATCATTTTTTTGCTTTCTGTGCAGTGGAACTGCAGCCAACCTTATTGACGTTCATGGAGCTATACTTCAGTTCCCCTGCTTAGAAGGTGGCCGGGACATCATTGAGCACGGAAATACTGTCAAGGGGTTGTAGCACTTGAATCAGTACTGGAGCCCCTTCATTCTCAGAATTGTTGGGGCTCCCAGAGGTCGGACCCCCACTAATAAGAAATTGTTGGTTGGTCCAAGTGATGTGCCATCACTTTATGGCATGAAAATACCTCTTTAGAGGATAAGGTATATGTGTCTGATTTTAGAGGGTCTGACCCCCGGGGGGCCCTTATGATCACAAGAATGTGGGTTTTCCGTCTACCTGTATGATTGGGGCCATGGTCGAGCACTCCATTCTTCTTTAGAGGAAGGACGAAGATAGACAAGTGCGGTACCCAACTATCTCCGACAGCCTCTTAGAGATGAATGGAGTGGCAGTGCGCATGCTCGACCCCCGATTCGTTCAAACAGATATATATATATATATATAGGACCCCCATTTTTGGTGGGGCTCCAGCAATCCTGTGGATACGGGATAGGTTTAATACTTGCCTGAGTGAGTGATGGGTGACTGACGTCTTACAAAATGTACACTAAACCCATGCAAACCAAGACCCATGATGAGGTTTCTTCAGCCGCTTTATGACAGTCACCACCTGATGTTTTCCCCTAGGAGCATAATGACATGAACACTTACCCTATTGGTCTGGAGACCACTAATTCTACTTGTGCCTCAGGTTTGGACTCCAGAATTATATTGTAAACTTCTTCGAATGTGGCGCCTTGTAAAATCCGCCCATTCCATTCTAAAACTTCATCACCTGAAAGATTGTACAAAGGTTACTGTCGGCCTTCATAGTCAAGCACATTGTAAAGAGGTTGTCAGTGATGAGACATTGCCCTTAAGCATATGAATAGTAACACTGTGATCAGAAACCCACAGATCTAGTTGAGAACTTGATTTTCAGATCGTCTGGATGAATGGACCACTTAAAGTAGTCACCCAGACCGTAAGTCCGTGTGCAGTCTGTAAAGGCTCCGCTTCTGGTTTTAGCTCAGAATGATGGAAATCACTGATCAAATACTAACCATACACTGGTCCCAGAGGTCGGCCCCCCACTAATCAGAAATTATTAGTTGGTTCAAGTGATGTGCCATCACTTTATGACATGGGAATACCAGGATAGGGGATAAGTCTCTGATCTGAGAGGGTCTGACTGCTGGGACTTCCACGATCACAAGAATGGGGGTTCTCCGTCTACACATATGATTGGAGCCGTGGTTGAGCACTCCATTCTTCTTTACGGGACTGACGAAGATAGACAAGTGTGTTACTATCTCCGACAGACTATTCTTGTGGACAGGGGTGCACCACCAATGAGGCCAGGTGAGGCGTTCGTCTCAGGCAGCACCAGGTGGGGGCAAGAGGGGGGCAGCGGAAGGGCCATGAGCGCTTTCATTGTGGCAAAGGGGTTAGGTTAAGAAATTAGTATTGGGGTGGGGCGCTGTTTCAGTTTTCGCTGGGAGCAGAAAGGCTAGGTGCACCCCTGCTTGTGGACCAGAATAGGACATGTGCTATAGTTTGCTGTACAGATGCACACGGACATCCACCTTTTTTTGAGTACCCACAGAAATGAATGGGTCCATGTGCAATCTGCAAAAAGTGTGGCTCAGGCACGGATGCTAAATACACTCATGTGCATGAGGTCTTATATCTTATTTCTGCAAAAGGCTCCACTTCTGGTTTTAGCTCCAAATCACTGATCAAACGCTGATCAAACACTGTGTGAAAGCGACCTAGCATAAGAACAGACGGTCTGGATGCCGCACACATGAAACCCCACTGGTACGGAGTCGTCAATTGCAGCATGATTTCACCACCAAATAAGTTGCCCATTGGTCCTTGCATGTGGATGGCTTTAACACCCCTTAAGGACACATGACGTACCGGTACGTCATGTGTTGTTCCGATCACTGCTGCCCGGCCGGCGGTGATCGGAACAAGGTGCCTGCTCAAATCATTGAGCAGGCACCTAGGCTAAATGCACGTGACCCCCCCCCATGTCGGCGATCGCAACAAACCACAGGTCAATTCAGACCTGCGGTTTGATGCGCTTTTAGCAGTTTCTGATCCCCGCGATCAGAAACTTTATAATGCCCAAAATATATATATTTCACCTCCCCCTGCACCCCTGAATGATTTAAACCCGGTGGGAGGTGCAGGGGGAGGGTTGCGGGCGGTGCGGATCCCCCGCCCGCCTCCCCTTGAATAATCGTTGGTGGCTAGTGGGTATACCAGGGTGCCAGCACATTGCTGGCACCCTGGTATAAACGGCTGACATCTGTGCTGCGATGTCAGCTGTTTAACCCTTTCCATACCGCGGTCCGTACGGACCGCTGTATGGAAAAGGTTAACAGCGCAGGGAGCTCCCTCCCTCTCCCATCGGGGGGCTGCTGTGCCCTTGCAGCCCCCCGATGGAGAGGGAGAGAGCCCCCAGACAGCCCCCCGACAGACCCGTCCTTACCCTTCCCCGTCTGCGAAGTTGTGGCAGACGGGGAAGGTTCCCATGGCAACAGGACGCCGTCTCAGGCATCCTGCTGTCCATGGTGCTGAACAGATCTGTGCTAAAGGCATAGATCTGTTCAGACAAAGTGTAAGTAAAATACAGTGCAGTACCCTATATAGTATACTGTACTGTATTATACAGACATCAGACCCACTGGATCTTCAAGAACCAAGTGGGTCTGGGTCAAAAAAAAGGAAATAAAAGGAAAAAAAAGTGAAAAAAAAGGAAAAATCAAAAAACACATTTATCACTGATTAAAAATGAAAAAAAATTAATTTTCTACACATGTTTGGTATCGCCGCGTCCGTAACGACCTGATCTATAAAACGGTTATGTTACTTTACCCGAACGGTGAACGCCATAAAAATAAAAAATAAAAAACTATGATAAAATTGAAATTTTGCCCACCTTACTTCCCAAAAAAAGGTAATAAAAGTGATCAAAAAAGTCGCATGTACGCCAAAATTGTAACAATCAAACCGTCATCTCATCCCTCAAAAATCATACCCTACCCAAGATAATCGCCCAAAAACTGAAAAAACTATGGCTCTTAGACTATGGAAACACTAAAACATGATTTTTTTTGTTTCAAAAATGAAATCATTGTGTAAAACTTACATAAATTTAAAAAAGTATACATATTAGGTATCGCCGCGTCCGTATCGACCGGCTCTATAAAAATATCACATGACCTAACCCCTCAGGTGACCACCATAAAAAAATAAAAATAAAAACGGTGTAAAAAAAGCAATTTTTTGTCATCTTACGTCACAAAAAGTGTAATAGCAAGCGATCAAAAAGTCATATGCACCCCAAAATAGTGCCAATCAAACCGTCATCTCATCCCGCAAAAAATGAGACCCTACTTAAGATAATCGCCCAAAAACTGAAAAAACTATGGCTCTTAGACTATAGAGACACTAAAACTTTTTTTGTTTTAAAAATGAAATCATTGTGTAAAACTTACATAAATAAAAAAAATTGTATACATATTAGGTATCGCCGCGTCCGTGACAACCTGCTCTATAAAATTACCACATGATCTAACCTGCCAGATGAATGTTGTAAATAACAAAAAAAAACTGTGCCAAAAAAGCTATTTCTTGTTACCTTGCCACACAAAAAGTGTAATATAGAGCAACCAAAAATCATATGTACCCTAAACTAGTACCAACAAAACTGCCACCCTATCCCGTAGTTTCTAAAATGGGGTCACTTTTTTTGAGTTTCTACTCTAGGGGTGCATCAGGGGGGCTTCAAATGGGACATGGTGTCAAAAAAACCAGTCCAGCAAAATCTGTATTCCAAAAACCGTATGGCATTCCTTTCCTTCTGCACCCTGCCGTGTGCCCGTACAGCGGTTTACGACCACATATGGGGTGTTTCTGTAAACTACAGAATTAGGGCCATAAATAATGAGTTTTGTTTGTCTGTTAACCCTTGCTTTGTAACTGGAAAAAAAATATTAAAATGGAAAATCTGCCAAAAAATTGAAATTTGGAAATTGTGTCTTTATTTTCCATTAAATCTTGTGCAACACCTAAAGGGTTAACAAAGTTTGTAAAATCAGTTTTGAATACCTTGAGGGGTGTAGTTTCTTAGATGGGGTCACTTTAGGGAGTTTTATACTCTAGGGGTGCATCAGGGGGGCTTCAAATGGGACATGGTGTAAACAAACCAGTCCAGCAAAATCTGGCTTCCAAAAACCAAACGGCGGACCTTTCACTCTACGCCCTACTGTGTGGCCGTACAGTAGTTTACGGCCACATATGGGGTGTTTATGTAAACGGCAGAGTCAGGGCAATAAAGATACAGTCTTGTTTGGCTGTTAACCCTTGCTTTGTTAGTGGAAAAAAAGGGTTAAAATGGAAAATTAGGCAAAAAAATGAAATTCACAAATTTCATACCCATTTGCCAATAACTCTTGTGCAACACCTAAAGGGTTAACGAAGTTTGTAAAATCAGTTTTGAATACCATGAGTGGTGTGGTTTATAGAATGGGGTCATTTTTGGGTGGTTTCTATTATGTAAGCCTCGCAAAGTGACTTCAGACCTGTAGTGGTCCCTAAAAATTGGATTTCTGAAAAATTTCAAGATTTGCTTCTAAACTTCTAAGGGCTCTTTCACACTTGCATTATTGTCTTCCGGCATAGACTTCCTTTGTCGGGTCTCTATGCCGGAAGAATCCTGATCAGGATTATCCTAATGCATTCTGAATGGAGAGAAATCCGTTCAGGATGCATCAGGATGTCTTCAGTTCCGGAACGGAACGTTTTTTGGCCGGAGAAAATACCGCAGCATGCTGCGCTTTTTGCTCCGGCCAAAAATCCGGAACACTTGCCGCAAGGCCGGATCCGGAATTAATGCCCATTGAAAGGCATTGAACCGGATCCGGCCTTAAGCTAAACGTCGTTTCGGCGCATTGCCAGACCCGACATTTAGCTTTTTCTGAATGGTTACCATGGCTGCCGGGACGCTAAAGTCCTGGCAGCCATGGTAAAGTGTAGCGGGGAGCAGTGTACTTACCTTCCGTGCGGCTCCCCGGGCGCTCCAGAGTGACGTCAGGGCGCCCCAAGCGCATGGATCATGTGATCGCATGGATCACGTCATCCATGCGCATGGGGCGCTCTGACGTCATTCTGGAGCGCCCCGGGAGCCGCACGGACTGTAAGTATACCGCTCCCCCGATCCCCGCTCCTACTATGGCAACCAGGACTTTAATAGCGTCCTGGGTGCCATAGTAACACTGAACGCATTTGGAAGACGGTTCCGTCTTCAAATGCTTTCAGTACACTTGCGTTTTTCCGGATCCGGAGTGTAATTCCGGCAAGTGGAGTACACGCCGGATCCGGACAACGCAAGTGTGAAAGAGGCCTTAGCCTTGTAACATCCCCAAAAAATAAAATATCATTCCCAAAATAATTCAAACATGAAGTAGACATATGGGGAATGTAAAGTCATCACAATTTTTGGGGGTATTACTATGTATTACAGAAGTAGAGAAACTGAAACTTTGAAAAATGCAAATTTTTCTACATTTTTGGTAAATTAGGTATTTTTTTATGCAAAAAAAAAATATTTTTTTTACTTCATTTTACCAGTGTCATGAAGTACAATATGTGACGAAAAAACAATCTCAGAATGGCCTTTATAAGTCAAAGTGTTTTAAAGTTATCAGCACTTAAAGTGACACTGGTCAGATTTGCAAAAAAATAAGGCTGTGTCCTTAAGGGGTTAAGGCCACATGCAGCATCCAAACCATGTGTTATTACGCAGCTGTCCAGCTTTTTAAAAAATGTGCACCCCAGCCATCTGTACCTGTGGAAAAATCCATTCTCACCTGTGCCCGCCGCTCCATTCCAATTCCATGGCTCTGTTCACCGGTTTTTGTCTGTCAACTTCCACGCTGACTGCTTTACGTGCAACGCCGGAGCCAATAACTGGACCCAGCAGTGATACATCTCCAAGCAACACGTCACTACTGGGTCATGTGCCACTTGGGGACATATCACTTCTGAGGCCAATTATTGGCTGCAGCGGCACACGTGACCCTGTCCATGTGGAAGTTGACGGACGGGGACTGGAAGTCCAATGACGAGAGCCAGGAAGTGGGAACGGAGCGGCAGGGAGCAGATGGTAAACTGGTAAAACTGGAAATTGTGCAAAAAATAAAAAATAAAAATAAAAATTTGGACAGTTGGTGCTCCTAAGCCTCTACCCTAAACAACCCTACGGTTATATTCACCCAGAGTTTTTTTGGTGTGGATTTTGGAGCAGATATCACGCCACAAATTTGCACCAAATACGCATGCAGATCTTCTCCACTATTTGCAATGGGGAATCCACATGTGAATTCATGCTGCGCTTTATGGAAAACTGTATTGCAGAAAAAAGAAGTGACACAGATTCCGGGTCCAGAATTTCCTCTGAAGTGGGCAAGAATGAAAATCCGCTTCAAAACCACGTGAAAAAAAAAATGTGTCAGGAAAAAGGATGCATCAAAAAAAACCTGATGCGGATTCCACATCAGAAAATGCTCCATGTGAACATACCCTAACGGGTGAATCCTGAAGACTTTCATGATATTGTTAGATATTTTGCGAAAAATGCAAATGAAACCATTCTGGCTTTATTGAAACATCCACAGATACAGCAAATTACGACTTCACAAGCTGCGGTGCTAGGACGGCTCAGATAAGCTCGGCTACACCTTACAGTAAGAACGGTATAGGAAATTAGCAACATAAATCATTCCCGCAGATCCAAACTGCTCAGTGCTGGAGAATGACAGGACTGCGGCGAGGGGCGATAAAGTGATTTATTCAGACTGACAAATGCACATTTTAACCCTCAACTCTGAACACTGTGGATCTCTTGAGAGGGTAATAAAGATGTGACCGGCTCTTGGTGACCTGACCCCGGATGGGATGGAGCCGCGTCCTACTGCAAATGTTAAGACATGCTGCAGGTGTGCAGTGTTTTCAGACTGTGCCACCACAATGGAGAGAACAATGGCCTCTTTTAGACATCTCTTGGATGAAGGTCATGGTGATCTACAAAGAAAAATGTAATCTCTGCAACAGAAAATGTCTCGCGCTGCTTTTTGTCTTCCCAACCAAAAATCCATGTAGCTTATTTATTAAGGCAAAGGTATGACATCTCAAGTCATAAATACCACGTGGACTCTCATCTCCAAAACTGTCATTGTTACTGGTCTTCCGCTTTACCGTATGTGTGACAATCTGTTACTTCATTGCCCAAACAATGTTTTTTTTATTTATTCTCTCATTGCATATAAAATGAGAGATGAATTAACTTTGCAACAGTTGCTGATCAAAAATTTCCTACAGCTGCTATGCAGACCTATGCGTCTCCATGGTAACAGACAACAAGAGAACTCTGCGTAGTCTGATCCTGTAGTCCGGATGGGTCTTTCTTCAGGTGATTGCCAGGCATTAGAGAAGATGGACCACTTTGGTCAGCTGATCCCTACATCTAAAAGAAAATACTGAACGCCCTTCCTTTCAATACTCCATGTTTTTATTGCCACAGTCAGCAAGGTTTAAAAGAGATAAGTACCTGGTCGTAGTCTTCCAACGGTGTCCGCCAGGCTCCCTTTCTTCACTTTGGTGATATAGGCGCAGAGATGACCAGACTCTGACATTTTGCCTCCTACAACCTAAAATAGAAAAACACAAAAATTATATGATACAGAAAATTCAACAACCTGAAGACGTTTGATTATACTAGGTCAGGCTTGGATGTCCTCCTGATCTCCAATACTGACATCTCCTAAGAGATCAGATTCTCATGATCTAGCTGATGGACACCTATATCTGGAAATAGAAGCCATACTTCTGACCATATCTGCTGGGGTGCTGGAGTAGGACCTTAAAGCTATACAGTAGATAATCTGGTAGTTGTTTGTAGTACCAGAGTATGGGTTCTGTTTATTGGATGTGGTAAACCTTTAATAAGAAGAATCTTCTAAGCTCCTTGAGAAACATAAGGGGAACTTCAAAACATCTTGGAGGAAAAAATGACCTATAGATGTATAAGTAAAAATGAAACTTTGGGATTCACATAAAGGCTTGTTTATCAGCATATCAAGGGATTCAATAATTAAAGAAAGAGAACAGATTTCTGAGGGAAACATATTTAGAACAGGAGGTCATGATCCGAAGAGGCGGTGCTGGAGGCTCCAGGACACTTGAGGATGTTCTACTTTTAGACCAGGGCTGTTATTCATAAAATACTCTCTCAGCACAAGCTATGGAAGCATATATAATAAAAGAAGTCGAAATCCTGCGGAGATGCAGGAGGCTATTATGAATAGAAGCAAAGATCAAATAGCAGAAGGTCTGGGGTTCTGCAACAAAGAGAAAAATTGGCAGATTGCATGTGCCAAGCGAAGCTTTTATGTCTTCAAATGCTATGTTTCTAGGTGTTAAATTATTTCTGAGAAGACTGACACATTCATTTGTGCAGCTCAGGACTGAGGACGTGTCTGTTTTAGAACATGTATTTTGTGCTAAAAAATTCTGAGTGAAGAGAATCCATGGAATCGCAACGGCTTTATGAGCCAAATCTGGAGGTGCTACACACAGAGAGCGTGAAAAGCAACGTTTCAGATCTTCTCAAAGTCAACTTCATTTGGATAACTGTTATTAACATTGCATGCCAGAAGTGATGGACATCAACTGGGATGCATATAGACCTGCAACCAGTAAAGGAGCCAATGGCCTCCGTAGAGAACATGGGACTGGAATTTCCTGATTTCTCGACTTTACATGCTCTCTTCTGCTAGAGCAATTACTATGTGCGGCTCCAGGAAATCAGCTACTCTCCATCTTTATCTCCGTGCTTTTGCCCAATCTTGAAGGGCATCTGTCAGCAGATTTGAAGCTATGACACTGGCTGACCTGTTACATGTGCACTTGGCAGCTGAAGACCCCTGTGTTGGCCCCATGTTCATATGTGCCCGCATTGCTGAGAAAAATGATATTTTAAGTTATGGAAATGAGCCTTTAGGAGCAAAGGGGGTGTTGCCATTACACCTAGAGGCTCAGCTCTCTCTGCAACTGCCGTGCCCTCAGCACTTTGATTGACTTTAGGAGAAGTCAAGGCCAGGCAGTGATCACAATAACTGTGCCTGGCCCTGTCAAAGTGCAGAGAGCGCAGAGCCTCTAGGTGTAATGGTAACGCCCCCGTTGCTCCTAGAGGCTCATTTGCATATATTAAAACTTCATTTTCTCAGCAGTGCGGGCTAGAGCTGTAACAATTACTCCATTCAATCGAGCAATTCGAAACCAAAAAATCCTCGATGCTAATTTTTTGCATCGAGGATTCGTTTGTGTCATGTGACCATGGAGCGGGAGTGAAGCGCTTGCTATTACTTACCACTCCGTGGTCACCCGCCGGACAGGAAAGGTAAGTACTGTCACTGGGGTCATGGCTAGGAGGGCAGATGGCACTGGGGGGCATTTGGTGGCACTGGGGGAAGCTGAAGCTGATGGCACTGGGGGGAAGCTGATGGCACTGAGGGGAAGCTGATGGCACTGAGGGGGCAGCTGGTGGCACTGAGGGGGCAGCTGGTGGCACTGAGGGGGCAGCTGGTGGCACTGAGGGGGCAGCTGGTGGCACTGAGGGGGCAGCTGGTGGCACTGAGGGGGCAGCTGGTGGCACTGGGGGGCAGCTAGTGGCACTGGGGGGCAGCTAGTGGCACTGGGGGGCAGCTAGTGGCACTCAGGGGAAAGCTGAAGGCAATGGGAGAATGGAGCTGATAGCACAGGGGGATAGTGGTGCTGATGGCACTGGGGGGAACGGAGCTGATGGCACTGGGAGGAGCTGATGCACTTGGGCTGATCGCACGGGGGGAACAAAGGGTGTTGGGGACTGATGGCAGGGGGTCTGATGTGTTTTTATAAAGGTAAACAGTCTATTAATTCATTTTTTCTTATTAGAATACTCAATTAATTTTAAAAAATAATCGATAAAATACTCGATTTCTAAAATAATCGTTTACTGCAGACCTAGTGCGGGCACATATGAACATGGGACCAACACAGACGTCTTCAGCTGCCTAGCGCAGATGTAACAGGTCAGAAAGTGTAATAGGTACAAAACTGCTGACAGATGCCCTTTAAAAGAGTCCTGCAAATGTTGGGAGCTATGCTTCTTCTCAAAGCTCCGTAAGGTGCATAAGACCTTAGATTGTAAACCACTGACAACAAAGTACTACGATGACCTCCTAAAATTTCTCTTTAGTTGCTTAAAATGTCAAAAATTTAGCTTTCCACACCTTAGGGAAAATCAACGAAATATTTTCTTGAGCTAAGACAATCTCAAAGACGAGATGACCAGGCATGTTATGTTGCATCTTGCCCCGAGCTTGAGATCGCTTTTTTTTTTTTCTGCTGACCTTGCGTTGTCTACATAACATCATTTCTCAACTAAATATCATTTCATTTTTCAATTAAATATTCTACGAAACTGTAGAAAGCCGATTATTATTGAAGCTCAGAACGAACTGCGTTTGGTAATCCACAATATTTTATAGGAAACTAAGCTGTAGATCTGAAAAGCAGCCAATGTGCCACATCAAGAAAGTGATAGCGAGCAGAACCTGTTAATAGTATGTATACAGGGGCGCACCACCAATGAGGCCAAGTGAGGCAGCACCAGGTAGGGGCAAGAGGGGGGCAGCCGAAGGGCCATGGGCTGAAGGGAAGGGGTTAGGTTAAGAAATTGGCATTGGGGAGGGAGGGGCGCCGTTTCAGTATTTGCCTCAGGCAGCAGAAAGGCTAGGTGCACCCCTGTATGTATACAGTACATTACTGATACTCGGTACAAGACAAGGATCAGGACAAGGGGCTGGTGGAGCAGGCAGTTTCTGAGGGCATCACTGAGGAAGGAGAAGGCAACTTATGGTTTACAGTTATGGTTAGGATATGGTTACATCTGAAATGATGAGCACCATAACAGAAATTTTCCGGGTCCCCATTTTGGAGTTAAGCCCTTGGAGTTATTGCTTTTCATCCTTTTTTCCATAGTTGACAACTGTACCAAATTTGGCGGGACTGTCCTTGATTTTCAAACAGTCCCGGAAAAATTGCAGGGCTAACACAAACACCATTCATAAGTGGATGTTCCCAGGCAGGGGAGGGGCGTGCCCAGGGGCCCCGATTTTACCAACTAAAATGTTGGTACGTACATTTTCTTTTTTTAACTCCAGAAATAAATGTCCTATGCAACTGCCTACTCTGCCTATCCTTTTCTTCCACCATTGGTTTCTAGGCATGAAACACCAGATTATCCAGAATTTATCAGACTGCGAAAGATTTATGAAAAGTGGTGCAAAGGAAGAGTGAAGCAGTTGCCCGCAGCAACCAATCAGTTTCCAATTCTTATTTTTCAGAGTCCAAATTAAAAGTTGCAATTGAGGAATTAGTATCTGATTGGTTGCTATGGGCAACCGCTCCACTCTTCTCCCTTAGCACAAGTTTTGATAAATCTTAAATCCATTCTAATACAATTATAAAAGAATACTATTACATTGTTGCCGACAGTCTCGAATTTGCAAAGACAGTCGCAAATTTGCAGAGACAGTCATTAATATTCAGAGACAGTCCCTGGAAATTTAAAGGGGTTCTGCACTTTCATCAGCTTCTGATCGGCGGGGGTCCAACACCCGGGTAACCCCCTGAGCTTTTCAGAAATCTGTCTATATTGTATGCTTAGCGGCTATGGAACGCGGCCCTTACCTTCAGTCCAAGCATCGCTCCAGAATCTCGAGGAACGCTCCCGTCCTTTAACCGCTTGTTTAACAAGATGCGGCCAATTAACCGGTCGCCATCTTTGGACGCTTGCCACGTCACCGGGTGCTGATGTGTTACATAAGAAAAATTACAGAGATGGATGTTATTTTCATAGGTGACAGAAGAGGTTTTTCGCAGTTTTTCAGCTTTTGTCGAAACTCAGCCCGTTGTCAAATAATGCTGGCTGGGATTTGTAGTTTCACAAGGGCTGGTAACATGTAGCGAGCATAGGCCTCTTCTAATGGAAGCAAAACGCCAGTAAAATGAGAGTCATTTAAAGATGGTGCCAAGAAGCTCCAACACTACTTGTAGGGGTAAATGCAGAAAAATTTGGTACTATACAATGGACCTTTCATGAAGAGACAAAGTCACTTCAACTTTCGAGCATGCATGTGTTCTTAAAGGGGTGGGAGGAATAAGCCACTTCCAGACAGTGCCTTATTTCCTGCCAGAAAACAAAAGGGATCAGACGTTGAAATTCAACATGTCCAGTCCTTCTTTGGGGCAGTCTCAACACAGCCCCAATACACAGAAGATAGTCAGCCTGTTTCACCAAAATCAGCAGGTTCTGACAACTTTGTCCACCTACTCATGGTACAAAAGAAACTGTTAAAGGGGTTGTCTGACTTCAGCAAATTATATTTATCATGTACAGAAAGTTAGTACAAGGCACTTACTAATGTATTGTGATTGCCCATAGTGCCTCCTTTGCTGGCTGGATTCATTTTTTCATCACATTATACACCGCTTGTATCCAGGGGTTATGACCACCCTGAAATCCATCAGTGGTGGTTGTGCTTGCACACTATAGGAAAATGCGCCAAACTACTGTATGTGCGCTCCCGCAGTCCCAACCACCAGAAAGGCCAGCGCCTTTTCCTATAGTGTGCAAGAACGACCACCACTAATGGATTGCAGGGTGGTCATAACCATAGAAAGGAGCAGTGTATAATGTGATGGAAAAGTGAATCAAGCCAGCAAAGGAGGCAATATGGACAATCACAATACATTAGTAAGTGCCTTGTATTAACTTTCTCTACATGATAAATGCCATTTGCTGAAGTCAGACAAATCCTTTAAGGAAGCAGCTGAACTGTTTTTTTTTTTTTCACAGGGCAGAATGGATTAAAAATAAAAAGAAGCATTACTCACCTCAGTGATTTCCCCGCCACTGCTATTGTGATGCTGCTTTGGTCCCCAATGCTCTCAACTTGCTGATCCTGGCATGACACACATGTGGTTAAATGGTTAAAAAGCCTGCTGCAGCTAGTGATTGGCTGAGTGGCCATTTCCAGCCTTTTCATGTGTGTTGAGCTAGACAGCAGCAGGGACTGAAGTAGCATCAGGGGAATCAGTGAGGTGAGTAATGTTTCTTTTTTTAATATTTGTAACTAATTCTGGCTCATTTTTTAAGATTCCTACTCCGCAGAAAACCCCTTTAAGAACAATTGAGCTCTGCTACATCCATATTGCTGTCATTTAACTTTAAACCGGGCACAGCAGATAACAATCTGCATACAACACATTGACACACGTCATATATTGCACCCGAAAATCAATACATAATGGCATTCTCTTCTTTAATTGACTCTCGAGATGATTTGAAGAAAATGTAAAGAAATCAAAAAAAGCTGAGGTAGAGCAATGATTACACAAAATATATGTATTTTATCATCGGGTTGGAAAGTCTTTGTGTCTTCTAACCTGACCAGTATCAGAACAGCTGAAGTGACATTACGGAGACGACCGATGCGACGCTACAACATGGGAAAGAGGAGTCCTAGCCTATAGATTGGAAGAGGATAGATCAGGGACAGTAATACAGGATAGAACAGGGTCCCAAGCTCAGTCTTATAGATACAAGGCTATGGGAGGCTAGAAACTGTAATGAATGAAACCCAACATGGAATAGCGGAGACCAGAACCGACACTGTACGGAATAGCAAATGTGATGATCATATCAATAGGTAATATGAAATCTAATGGCCCAGAACATTAGGGGTTCCTTACTGTAGATCAGGGATCAGCAACCTTCGGCACTCCAGCTGCTGTGAAACTACAACTCCCAGCATGCACACTTACGCAGCTATTCTTGTAACTCCTATAGAAGTGAAAGGAGGATTCTGGGAGTTGTAGTTTTAGAACAGCTGGAGTGTCGGAGGTTGCTGATCCCTGCTGTAGATGATGGGGCCAAAAAGAAACAGCTCAGTCCATTGCCTCTAATGGGAACGGCATGGATCCAGCATAAATGGCGGGATACGGCTGGCCAAAAACTGTTCCTTGCAGTGATTTTTGTCCGGCCAAATCCCTCCCATTTATGCCAGGGGGGCATCTGGATTCCCACAGGATACCATTATAGTCTATGGGGTCCAGCGGGCATGCGGCACTAACCTGCTATGCAGATTCTGGAGAACTCCCGCAGGCTGCTGGTTTGCTGTGTCGCAACTGTGAAAGTAGCCTTAGGGAGTAATGTGTGAAACATGCTGCGTCAGAAAAGTGGAGTGATTTGTGCCTGCTCTGTCGGTGGAGTAGTAATTTCTGCCAAATTTAAGACATATTTGCATCATATTTAGTGCAGTTTGTGTTGTGCCTAGCAGTTTGCATTTACGAAGGGGTGGCCAGATGTTTTGTGGAAGGGCCTAGATTGATCATTGCGGCTTTTTTTTAAAAGTCGCCAAAAAGTCGCAAGTGTACTCCAGTCCCTTGGTGGAATATAAACTGATTGAACCTTGGTAATAAATAGGATTAGACTTTAGATGGAAAAATCCAAAAGTAATTAGTGTGACAATTAAAAAAAAAAAGCATATGACATTTTGTAAACTAGTTGCAAAAAAGGGCTTCAAAACAAGTGGGCAAAAGTTTGCAAATCGATACATTACCCCCTTAGAACCGAAATGCACAAAATGTATCCCACCGTGTGACAGGCTGGACGCTCACTGCTAAAAGTTTGACACTTTTCTCTCTTAGCTCACATTTTAAGGGTGCAATTTGGAGGAACGGGTGCAGAACCATTCATTTCAATGGGGCCGCAAATATGCGGACAGCACGCCGTGTGCTGTCCGCATTCTTAGTTCCGTTCCGCGGCCCAGCAAAAAAGATAGAGCATGTCCTATTCTTGTCTGCAATCGCAGACAAGAATAGGCATTTCTGTCATTGGGCCAGCCATTCGCAGTCCGCAAAATGCGGAACACACACGGCCGGTATCCATGTTTTGCGGATCCAGAATTTGCGGACCATAAAAAACCTACGGTCGTCTGAATGTAGCCTAACATTTACAACATAAAATTGGTGTATGCATTCAGGCATGCATGGGTGTAATGTGTAAAAGTGGAGTGTCTGGGGCTGTTTTATGAGTGGAGTGGCTTTTGCGACATTTTGTGTGTGTGTGCTTTTTACTATTCCCCCTCCACCTTTATAATAAATAACATTAGCATTAGACTTTAGCCCGAAAAATCACTGGGTGTGTGACAAATTCAACAAACGGTGTGTGACAACTGTTAAATTTGTCACAGAAATTACAATATTCCTGTAACTCTCTCCCTGCTTCTAACAGTAGATGGTGACAGTTGAAGATTTAAACTTGGCGTGTGCGACCACCTCTGCGAGGTGGACAAGAAATAAGGAAAAGAACAAACCGCAGGGGGCGCTATACAGATATCTTTTATTGAATAGCTCAGTGACTATAATACATTTTTAAATAGATCCAATTACTAAAGTATTCAGATCCAGGGGCTGGTTTGAAAAATATAGAATATTTCTTGTGGCACAACTCCTTTAAAGGTGTTGCCTCATGTGTCTTATGGTGGCCAATCATTTGATGCTTATGATCATGGGGCATGTGGTTGAATTAGATTTTTAAATCCAAGAGAGAAGACCCTTCATCGGAGAACTCTCTGTTCACAGGCTCATCCAGATTGTAGGTAAATCCAAGCAGATTCTATGATGAGATTATGGACAACATGTACAGCAACCAGCACTGATCCCGAGGTTTATAGGATCTCTGCTCGGGGAATACACAGTATATACATGGAGATAGAGAATTAGGAACGTGTCCCCTTTAAATGTCTCATGAGCTATCTGCTTCTCTGAGTTTAAAATACCCAGGAAATAATCTGGTACACTTCGGCGAGTGGGAGTAATTATTACCATCCTACAGCTCCTGCATTATTCCACTAAATTGCTCCAAAATGTGACTTTCTGGCTCCTAACCTTTTATTTGCATATATCACGCGTGCTATTTGTGTTTGAAGGATCTGGGCTACTCTAAGGTGCAGGCTGAATATGTAAAAGGATGCAAAACATATCTCGGGTGTCCTCCTCGGTGTCCTGACGTGATGGTAGATGTCTTCCATGTGTTGAAGGGGTTTTCATGCATCTTTCATTGATGGCCTATTCTTAGGGGTGGGATGCCCGTCAATTAGCAAGCATGCAGAGGACTTCTCGATGTAGTACCAGACACAGAGATGTGTATCTAGTACTGCAGCTTGGTCTATTCAGGTAGCAAGATTGAGCTTCTGTACCAGACACATGAACGAAACATAGAAGCACATAGTGTCGGACTGGGGTACCTAGGGCCCACCAGTAAAATTTATTTTGGGGGCCCACCGTACGGATACATTCCAATATAATAAATAATTTATCAAGTTTTTATATGAACATCTGCTGGTTGTGGTGCCTGCATTGAATATATGTATTTAGTGCAGTAAGTCTACTGTGTTATGTGCCACTTGTGCAGGGGGTGGGAGACTAGGGGCCCACCTTGCTCAGGGGCCCACCGGGGGATTCCCCTGTACCCCTGTGGGGCAGTCCGAGCCTGGAAGCACAGACCGGTGCGACGCTGTGTCTATACTGCAGTAAAGGGGCTACGACGCTCCAGGGAGCATCCCTTCTTCTCAGGACCTCCACCAATCACAAACGGATCAATGGAAATTCATGGAAACCTCTTTAGGGTATTTCTATCTTAAAGGGAGTATGTCAGTTCCAAAACACCCCCCAAACTAGAGCAAGCGGTGTATAGTGTAAGTGATGCTGAGTCCGACTATGTAATTTTTCTCTTTATATTCAATTGCGTTCCAACACTGTGCTCCGACAAACCAGCAGTAAAATGCACTGAGAGGACTCCTCTTTGAGTCCTCTCCATTAGGTGGTGAGCTCAGGAGTCCTCTCAATGCATTTTACTGCTGGTTTGTGGGAGCACAGCGTCGGAACGCAAGTGAGTATACACTGCGTGCAGAATTATTAGGCAAATGAGTGTTTTGACCACATCATCCTCTTTATGCATGTTGTCTTACTCCAAGCTGTATAGGCTCGAAAGCCTACTACCAATTAAGCATATTAGGTGATGTGCATCTCTGTAATGAGAAGGGGTGTGGTCTAATGACATCAACACCCTATATTAGGTGTGCATAATTATTAGGCAACTTCCTTTCCTTTGGCAAAATGGGTCAAAAGAAGGACTTGACAGGCTCAGAAAAGTCAAAAATAGTGAGATATCTTGCAGAGGGATGCAGCACTCTTAAAATTGCAAAGCTTCTGAAGCGTGATCATCGAACAATCAAGCGTTTCATTCAAAATAGTCAACAGGGTCGCAAGAAGCTTGTGGAAAAACCAAGGCGCAAAATAACTGCCCATGAACTGAGAAAAGTCAAGCGTGCAGCTGCCAAGATGCCACTTGCCACCAGTTTGGCCATATTTCAGAGCTGCAACATCACTGGAGTGCCCAAAAGCACAAGGTGTGCAATACTCAGAGACATGGCCAAGGTAAGAAAGGCTGAAAGACGACCACCACTGAACAAGACACACAAGCTGAAACGTCAAGACTGGGCCAAGAAATATCTCAAGACTGTATTTTCTAAGGTTTTATGGACTGATGAAATGAGAGTGAGTCTTGATGGGCCAGATGGATGGGCCCGTGGCTGGATTGGTAAAGGGCAGAGAGCTCCAGTCCGACTCAGACGCCAGCAAGGTGGAGGTGGAGTACTGGTTTGGGCTGGTATCATCAAAGATGAGCTTGTGGGGCCTTTTCGGGTTGAGGATGGAGTCAAGCTCAACTCCCAGTCCTACTGCCAGTTTCTGGAAGACACCTTCTTCAAGCAGTGGTACAGGAAGAAGTCTGCATCCTTCAAGAAAAACATGATTTTCATGCAGGACAATGCTCCATCACACGCGTCCAAGTACTCCACAGCGTGGCTGGCAAGAAAGGGTATAAAAGAAAAAAATCTAATGACATGGCCTCCTTGTTCACCTGATCTGAACCCCATTGAGAACCTGTGGTCCATCATCAAATGTGAGATTTACAAGGAGGGAAAACAGTACACCTCTCTGAACAGTGTCTGGGAGGCTGTGGTTGCTGCTGCACGCAATGTTGATGGTGAACAGATCAAAACACTGACAGAATCCATGGATGGCAGGCTTTTGAGTGTCCTTGCAAAGAAAGGTGGCTATATTGGTCACTGATTTGTTTTTGTTTTGTTTTTGAATGTCAGAAATGTATATTTGTGAATGTTGAGATGTTATATTGGTTTCACTGGTAAAAATAAATAATTGAAATGGGTATATATTTGTTTTTTGTTAAGTTGCCTAATAATTATGCACAGTAATAGTCACCTGCACACACAGATATCCCCCTAAAATAGCTAAAACTAAAAACAAACTAAAAACTACTTCCAAAAATATTCAGCTTTGATATTAATGAGTTTTTTGGGTTCATTGAGAACATGGTTGTTGTTCAATAATAAAATTAATCCTCAAAAATACAACTTGCCTAATAATTCTGCACTCCCTGTATAGATAAAAATTACATAAGTCAGTATCACTTAAACTATGCACCTTTTAGGCTACTTTCACACTAGCGTTTTTGCTGGATCCGGCAAAACTATCTGCATCTGTTATGAAAGGATCCGGTTGTATTATCTTTAACATAGCCAAGACGGATCCGTCATGAACTCTATTGAAAGTCAATGGAGGACGGATACGTTTTCTATTGTGTCTAAGAAAACTGATCCGTTCCCATTGACTTGCATTGTGGGTCATGACGGTCACCCGTCTTGCTCCGCATCCCAGGACGGAAAGCAAACTACAACATGCTGCGATTTGCTTTTCGGTATGAGCATTTTTGACCATTCCGTTCTGTTCAGTTACGTTTGGTCCACATCGACAATGAATGGGGCCAAATGGAAGCAATTTTTTCAGGTATTGAGACCCTATGACGAATCTCAATACCGGAAAACATTAACGCTAGTGTGAATGTATCCTTACTTTAGTTTGGGGGTGTTTTGGAACTAACAGATTCCTTTTAAAAAGGACCGGTCCCCTCTCCCGACATGTCTGTTTTAGAAGTTACATGCATTCCTCATGTAATAACAATTCTGAACCATCTATTCTTATGATTCTGTATTGTGCCATTCCTTTATTATTCCTGCTAGAAGCTGTAAATGAATTGCCAGCAGTTTGCAATGAAGGTCCAGATGGGTGTAACCAGTAGAGGGTGTGTCCCTGCACAGTCTGACACTATCCAATCAGCGCTGCCACTGTCAGACTGTGCAGGGACACACACCCCATCTGGATTTTCACTGCAAGTAATCCATTCGTAACTTCTAGCAGGATTAATAAAGGAAAGGAACATCGTAGAGTCAGAAGAATAGATGATCCAGAACGGTTGTTCCATGGGGAACCCAATTAGTTACTAAAATAGACATGTGAGGAGAGGGGACAGTTTGTCTTTAAGGCTTCAAGCACACGACCGTTGTTTTGGTCCACATCCGAGCCGCATTTTTTCGGTTGTGTACCCATTCACTCAATGGGGCCCCAAAAGTTCCGATCCGTCGCCCCACAAAAAAAAATATAACTTGTCCTGTTCTTGTCCGTTTTGCGGACAAGAACAGGCATTTCAACAATGGGTGGCGTGTTCGGTTCCACAAATTGCAGAACGCACACGGACGGCATCCGTGTTTCGCGGATCCACACTTTTCAGACCGCAAACCATGGCGCAGTCGTGTGCATGTAGCCTAAGGAGGATAGGCCATAAAAGCCTAATGTGTGGCACCTTCATAGGAAGATCAGGAGTTCTGGTGACTCTAGTTCACTGATTGCTGGCCATAGAATTCAATAGAGAAGAGGCCATGCTTGCAAGTGTCCTCATCTAATGAGGTCTATAAAGACTGCAGTGATATTTATGGATTCTTGTCAGCAGCCACTTATCTCCCTACCTGTGTGACCGCCATACAGAAGATGTCTGCTATACTGCCTCTGCTTGCTGTACAGTCTTGTTTTATGTCCTCTTACTCAGACAAGAAGCCTGAGAAGAAGACATGGTGGAAATGATGGTAAGTTATGTACTATCTGTATACTGAGCACGAGGGTCATAGAAGACATGGTGCATCATAGATCGACTTTAAATATTCAGCTTTGGTCCCTTTAGTGGGCTCTTGGGATGACATGAGCTCGGAGGTTATACTTGGCTGTTGTAAGAAGTCACCTGCGTAGATGGTATTATAGGCTTCTAGAAAAGGTACTTCATGTGCAATACCATACTATGAATATTGAGGCCTCACAGGATCGTTCTAGAGGCGCTGAAAATACATAGTGAATAAATAAAAAATATATTAAAGTACCTGTATTCTACAAAGCACACCATCTGTCAGGTCACAAGACTGGTCAGAAGAGACCTACCTCAAGACTCTGATCACTCAGTAAGTCTTACAATCTATCTATCTGTCTATCTATGTAAGGCTAGTTCCACACTTGCAGCAAAAGCTATCCGGAAGGCTGTTCTGGCAGAGAAATAGCCTGCTGAAGTTCACCATGTCCGTTCTAGCCGGATAGGGTTGTGCACCACTGGAGCCCATTGACTATAATGAGGTCTGTCAAGACTTTTTTCTGCCAAAAACCCGGCATTCATGCAGGAAACCATGCTGGATCCCTGCCAGATCCTATTAAAGTCAATGGGCTCCAGTAGTGCATGACCCTATCCAGCTAGAATGGACATAGTGAACTCCGGCAGGCTTTTCCTCTGCCAGAGCAGCCTGCCCGATGGCTTTACTGCTGGTGTGGAACTATTTTTCTATCTATCTATTATATATATATATATTTCTTCCTTCATTCTAGATAGATAGATAGACAACCTGCCATTGCTTGGAGGGTTCAGACATAACCAGCAACCTTTAAAAAATATCAACTTACCTGATGACCTAAGAGTGTCAGGGGTCTCTTCTCCCTTCTGGTTAAATTTGCAGATGTCCTCTTGACAACATGAGGTTCATACAGACAGGGGCTATCATCAGACCAAAGCTCTATTCTGCACTGCCTTCTAGATAAACTAGAACCTAAGCATATACAATATTTACTATTTGCTAAGATAAAAAAATATGTCATACCTTATTTTTATAGATTTATTTCACTTTCTCTCGAAAGTGACCAGAAACGCGTTTCCTACTGCGTCAAATTCAGGATATCATTGTGTGAGGTGACGGACGGGCGCATATATTTTGTGTAATCACAGCTGCTTCGACTTCATAAGTTCATGCCCCATGCAGATTCCACATTACAGAAAGAGCACATTGAGAAGACAAACACGAATGTCATGGCTCCCAACACACTAAAAAAAAGAAAAACCCCAAAGAAACAAACTGAACGGAGACCAACACGCTACAACTCAAACCACACCAAAAAAAACACTATGACGACAAATGAAAAGGACAGACATGACATGAAAGTGAAAGGGAAAAAAGAAAAACAACTTTTCTGTGCAAACAGACCCAATTTTTTTTATTTTATTTGTATTGTTGACTTTTTTTTTTGGTGTATTTTATATATTGACTTGTACCGGTTCATGTGGGATTAACGCTAACAATCAGCCAAATCAACTGCATCCTTAATGGCAATAAAGCTTGCTGAATGGAGATGATATCACATTCTAGAATATGCAGTGAGATGAAAAGGTTAAATTTCTCCGAGCCTGACAATTCTCATTCTTGCATTGCCAACATCGGCAATACAAGAACGTGCCGTTTTATTTGCATTCTTTTTCTGTTTTTCTTTACGTGATATTTTTTTTTGTATTTTATTTTATATATTTTTGTTGGTTTTTTTGTTTTGTTTTTCTTTTCTGCACCTTAAGAAATACTACAGTGTCTAGAAAACAGTATGGAGCTCATTCAAAGACAGCAGATGCAGCTCCCGGCTGCCAGCTAGGGCCAAAAACGTGCAGAGTGGCTGGATGTTGGCAGATGGCTGCGACATCACACCGCAGTCTTCGAATAAGCCCCCTGTCTCGTTGTTAAAAAATGTTTTAATTAAATGAGTGACAGAGAGCAAACGAAGACCAAATGAGCAGATCCAAAGGCAGGCTTCCACAATTGTCAGTACCTTCTCACTATGGCTATGCTCCTCGTTAAGGGTGGTGCTACTACACGTATCTACCCCAGAGTCTTTTATCTGAGGCTCTGACCATTCCAAATCCTCTTCCAATGAGTGGGCTCCAAAGCACACCATTTTCTTTTGTCTTTCAGACAAGGTGTTAGAATCCGACAAAACTGCCTGCTCACTAGTTTTTCTTTTTCCCCTTTGACTGTCCCCTACAAGTGTGGGATAAAAAAAAAAGGATATATATAAAATAAAGGAAAAGAAAACATGCATAGGTAAAGAAATGAAAAGAAAAATAAAACAAAGGGAGGTGTGGATGGTGAAGGAAACTGAATGTTAGGACCCCACATGTCTCACCAAAGACATTGGGGAGGCTTCGCTGCTGTGCCAAGATGTGTGCTCCATCCAATACTCCATGTCACCTGTGAGGATCAGACAGAGAAGATAGAGCGGTAAAGGAAAGATGAGGAAAGATCAAACAAAGGTATAACATGACAGTTCTCTTATCACTCTGTCCTGTCTTCCGCTTGGCTCTCTTTGTGGTGTGCATTGAATTTTTTATTGCCACAATACCCTCTGAGCAAGGCCAAATACAATAATACATCAAAAGACTGAAAACATGTGACATACATTACCACAGTGTATTATAACATGATATAAACACTCAATGATACAAAAGATTTCAAAACCGTAGGCAAAGTCTCACAAGATCCCACTGTGGACAATAAACGATGGAGGAAGATTAGCTCCTGCTCCCCCTCGCTGCCTAATGACTCACAATACTCTCCTCACTTAGTCTCCTATATGCCAGGAGGCTCCTGTAAAGCCAACATATGGAACAGTCAGGCTACTTTCACATATGCGTTTTGGTTTGAGGTTTTGAGATCCGGCAGAGGATCTCAAAACCTGACCAAAACGGTTCCGTTTTGATTACACATCAGGATGCATCCGTTCCGTTAGGATGCGGCCGTGTGAAATCGAAATGAAACAAACCGGATCCATCACTAAATGCAACGAAGGTCGATGGGTGACAGATCCGGTTTTTTAGGATCGTAAAAAAAAAAACGGATCTGTCACCATTGACTTACATTGTTTTTAGTGATGGATCCGGTTTTCTTCCGTTTCGATGACCGGTCACAAAACGGAATGCTACCGGAACGGAAGACATCCTGAACGGATCTATTTTCATTCAGAATGCATGGGGAGAAAACAGAACCGTTTTGGCCCGGTTTTAGGCTAGGTCTACACGACGACATTTGTTGCGCGACGTTTTGTTGCACCAATGTCACGCGACAATTTTTATAATGGCGGTCTATGGTGTCGCACTGCAACATGCTGCGACTGCGACGCAACAGTCGCAGAAAATCCATTCGAGTCGCAGCATGTCGCATGTTGCAGTGCGACACCATAGACTGCCATTATAAAAATCGTTGAGCAACATTGGTGCAACAAAATGTTGCAGTGTAGTTGTGTCCTATCTGTCGCACGACAAATGTCGTCGTGTAGACCTAGCCTCAAGATCCTCTGCCGGATCTCAAAATCCTGAATGCCAAAACACATATGTGAAAGTAGCCTTGGTGCAGAGGTGAGACCTAATAGTCATTCAATGAAAACCGAATAAAAATGCAGAATCAGATAATAAAACAGAATATAAAATAATATTATAAGGCGTCCTGCACACGAATGTGTGCGCTCCGCGGCAGCACGGCAAACATGCCGAGAGACGGCCGGAATAAAACTGCGACATGTTTTATTCCGGCCGCCTCTCGGCAAGTTTGCGGTGCTGCCGCTGGAACTCCGGCCTTCCCCCATTATAGTCAATGGGGCCGGAGCGGTAGTCCGGGGACACGCGTGCACTAGCGGAAGCACGGATGCCGGAGTTCCTTGCCGCTAGTGTGAAAGTAGCCTAAGTCAGAAATCCAGCTCTTTTGTGGATGTTCTTATGGAATGCATTGGTTTTTGGCCTTTTTTATCATAGGGAATGTCCGAAAAAATAGTCTCTACTCCCAAACTGCCCTAGCTGTGAGGGCAAAATTAGATGTCTGAAATGTGCTATATTCAACAAGCGCTGTGCGCCACTTTCATAAACTTGCCACACAGACCATTCCCTTTACACAATTAGACAAACTTCAGTTTGTCCTCTGTTGATAAATCAGGGCCACAGTCTATTATAATAGGATCAATATACTGTAAAACAACTGATGAATGAGGACACAGACTATGGCGACATCATAGCAACAGAACACAGCCTAAAAAACAAGGACACAAACTTTTGCGATCACCTCGCCTGGCCTCATTGGTGGTGCAAACCTGGATGTAATCACAACTGAAAACAGTCTGAGGTACCAGTCAGAACCGAAGTCGAGTTCGGTTTCAAGTTTTAAAGTGGTTTTCTACTTAAAAAATTAACTTCCAAAGTTATTCAACGAAGTCACGCGGGACTTCGTGAATAACTTACGGTACTTTGGCTCATCGGAGCCCATCCATTTTAATACTGTATGGAAACGAATCTCCGTACAGTGTTATTCTGAAGTTTTGAACGAAGCGACTTCGGATGAAGTGGTGATGTCACAATAGCTTGTGTCCTCAATCATAAAAACATGCTCTATTGTGATGATGTCATATTCATTTATAAGGACGTTACAACAGATGGTGCTTTTATTGATATGGTTTATTTTCATTGTGATGGTGTTAGCGCACTGCACAGTAGTGTTTGTGTTTTATTTTATTTCTAGGCTGTGTTCTGTTGTAGTGATGTCACAATGGGTACTGCATCCCTATTCCTAGCTTGTGTTTTATTGTAATGATTTTTTACTTGCCTGTGTTAATATAAACTTTGTTCCACTTTTACGATGACTCGATGAGTTGCATCTTCATCTATTATAGGTTCTGTTCTACTGTGACAATGCCAGTCTTGCCAACCAAGACGGCCCAAATTCTGACACAATAGGAGGTCCCTACTATAATAAGACCAACAATGTGCAGCAGAACACAAACTCATTTGATGCTGTTCCGGACACAATCCTTTCCTGCTACTTTTTTTCCATTCAAATTTTATTCAGTTTTTAGTTTTCATATAGGGCAGGGAAGAACTGGCCCACCAGCTGGGCCCATTCTCTGAAGCCACAGAGGGCCCAAAAATCCCATTTGGAGCTGCCTTTGGAGCCAATCACTTGCTACTAGGATCTATTTCTTTGATTCAAACTTATTACACTTTATCGATAATATAGGGCTTTGGCCCCAAGAATAATTTCCTCTGGTGGGCCCAAGGAACCCCAACAGAGGAACAGAGAATACGGATATGACAAGGACAGAACCATACAAAGAAATGCGTTTTGTGACTAATAAATTCGTCATGAAGCAAACTTCTTTGTGAAATCAGGCGAAGCAGCTGAATTAAATTTTCCATAACTTCACTCATCTCTAGTCATCAGAGGGAGTCCGACTCCCAGAATCCCTGCCGATCAGCCGTTTGAAGAGGCCGCTGCACTCCAGTGAGTGCTGCAGCCTCCTCGCAGCTTTCCAAGCACAGCGCCGTACATCGTATAGTGGCTGTGCTTGGTATAGCAGCTCAGCCCATTCCTTTGAATGGGACTTAGCTGTGCCTAGGTCACGTGACCAATGGATGTGACATCACTGGCCTAGAAAGAGACCACAGCGCTCACAGAGTACTGCTGCCTCTTCAAACAACTGATTGGGATGGGTGCCGGCCGGGACTCGGACATACGCCAATCGGATATTGAAGACCTATCCTAAGGTCCTAAGGATAGGCCATTAATATCAAAATCCCAGACAACCCCTTTAAAGCTTGCCAATAGAATTTATATGAACATTTAGATTTCTGATTGCAGTGTTTTTTTATGCTGTGATTATAGTCAGACATATGCTAATGTACAACAAAAAACGCTATTTGAATACATGATGATATAATTACTAAAGTAACAAGATAATTGAATTACAGCAATTATTGTGTGCCATAATCAATACATTATACAATGTAACATACAGAAAACTGGCAGGAGATGGACATAGTACAAACACACTCGTATGAAAAAAATATTTAAAAAGTAAAATGAAAATTAAAGGTGCAGTCTGAAGCAAAAAAAATTGCACAACAGCAAACAGTAAAATATATATTTTTTATATTTTTTTAACCAAAACCAATCCCTGGTAAATCCCCCACAACACCAGCGCTGATGCTGTGGAGATCAGTGATGGTCAGTTCGCAGTGTTCGCCAGCAAACACATGCGGGCTGCCATCTTTAGTAAGGTAGACTCACCCGTCCTTAACTGAGCCTGTGCCGGGAGCCGGTCTGAGATCAAATGCAGTCACCGGGAGCAGGCAGTTCCGAGAACAGCCCGATGAAGGCCCCCGGCGGCTGTTCTCAGAACTGCCTGCTCCCGGTGACTGCATTTGATTTCAGACCGGCTCCTGGTAAAGGTAAGGGCTTACCTGTGCATCGCCGGACGGGTGAGTCTACCTTACTAAAGATGGCAGCCCGCATGTGTTCGCTGGCGAACACTGCGAACTGACCATCACTGGTGGAGATCCCTCGCTGGTCTTTGTTCTCATGTGGATGTACAGCACATCAACACTGCAGCAATGTAGACAAAGAGCGCCCGGGACCACAGATGCAGTGCTGGAGCGGAAGAAGAAATGAACAGGTGAGCAGTGGTAACTTTTTAATTTTAGAACTTTTCTTGCTGTTAAAGGGGATGTCTCATCACAGACAATGGGGGCATATCGCTAGGATATGCCCCATTGCCTTATAGGTGCGGGTCCCACCGCTGGGACCTGCACCTATATCGGGAACGGAGCCCCGCAAAGGTGGTGGTTGGAGGGCTCTGGTCCAGCCACCACCAAGCGCGCTCCCCATAGAAGTGAATGGGAGCGCACCGTGCATGACCGGCCACTGCTCCCGTTCACTCTTATGGGCCCTCGGAAATCGCTGAGCCAGCGCTCTGCTATTTTCAGGATTAGGTTAATAAACTGAATTTACAGAGGCTGTCTGCTGTGGACAATCATTTCTTGTTAGATTGTTGTTAACAAGGTGCATCACTGCTGGGACCTCCAGCGATCAGCTCTAACCTTCAGAGGAACCTGGCAGGAGGTGTTCAATATTCCAACAGTGCCACCACAGGAGAAATGGAGCATTACACAGTTCATATTGAAATCAATGGACTTTACATGTAAGGCTACTTTCACACTAGCGTTTTGGCTTTCCGTTTGTGAGATCCGTCATGGGCTCTCACAAGCGGTCCAAAACAGATCAGTTTTGCCCTAATTTATTCTGAATGAATAAGGATCCGCTCAGAATGCATCAGTTTGCCTCCAGTCAGTCTCCATTCCGCTCTGGAGGCCGACACCAAAACACTGCCTGCAGCGTTTTGCTGTCCGCCTGACGAAGTGGAGCCAAACGGATCCATCCTGGCACACAATGCAAGTCAATGGGGACGGATCCGTTTTCTCTGACACAATAGAAAACGGACTCGTCCTCCTTTGACTTTCAATGGTGTTCATGACGGATCCGTCATGGCTATAGAAGACATAATACAACCGGATCCGTTCATGACGGATGCATGCGGTTGTATTATTGTAACGGAAGCGTTTTTTGCAGATCCATGACGGATCCGCAAAAAACGCTAATGTGAAAGTGGCCTAATGCACAGAGTTGCTGGGTCCTCCAGAGTAAACACTGCTCTCACTAAAAGATGAGGGCTTTGAAATAGGGGGGGGGACCTCTCTCTCTACTAAAGAGTAGTGTTGAGCGAACTTCTGTTTTAAGTTCGGCGTCTAAAGTTCGGCTTCCGGTTAGCGGAGAATCCCGATATGGATTCCGAATTCCATTGTGGTCCGTGGTAGCGGAATCAATAATCGGCCATTATTGATTCCGCTACCACCGACCACAACGGAATTCGGAATCCATATCGGGATTCTCCGCTAACCGGAAGCCGAACTTTAGACGCCGAACTTAAAACAGAAGTTCGCTCAACACTACTAAAGAGGTCTTCCAATCTTACAAGGTGATTGCTAGGATAGGCCATGACTTTATGATTGGTGGGTTCTGACCCCTAGGACCTCTACGAACATGAGAATGAAGGGGATGTAGTGTTGTTTTAGAGCCGTGTCCCCTTCACTGCTTTCTAGTGCACAGTGGCGTCCGGCGGAGAGCTCCAGTGACACCCAATTCCAGTGAGCTGAGCAGGCAGCCGGGAGGCCGGGAGCACCACAGTGCACAGAAAACGTAGTAGGTGGCCCAGCACTCAAGCCCTTTTTTCTCAGAATTGGTGGAGGTCCCTGGGGTCCTAAAGGGATGGCTTATCCTAGTGATGTGCCATCACTTCCCAAAATGGGAATACCCCTTCAGCTCAGAATTCCCTAACATTGGAAAATAAATTTTTTAAACCAGACAACTCCTTTAATTTCACTCTCAACGTGCGACAAGCGGCGTCCTACGAGGCGTTCCTCAGTCTTCCTTCAATGCTGTTTGTGATGATCCAGCACCTGGGGCTGAATGATGATTTCCTCTGATCTAGTCATTTTCCTAATAATTTCTCTTAATTAATGCTTCCCTCTTGCAGTATATGTTTAATTTCCGCAGCACCGTCAGCACTTGCTCGCTGCTTCCTCATGGGAGCAATATCTAATATACACTGAACAAGTTTGCGTTTAAGAGCTTCACATGTTCGACATGAAAGTGTTTAGGAGTTCAGCGGCGCAGGGACGCCGGGGATCGGGATCTCTGCGGAAAATACACAAATCGGGGAACCACCTAGTGACCCTCCGGGCTCTCTCTGTAAATTTTGTAAAACTTACATTATCGGCAAACGGCGAAGCTGAGAGATTATTTTCATCTTCGCACCAATGACAGCACATATGGGTACACTTTTCCCAAATTCTCGTAGTGCTTTTATCGTGTCAATAACGATTATCGATAATGCGGCTTCTTCCCATTCATGTCAATGGGTTGCTACTGCAGTACCCTGCCCCACTAAGTAGATGGTGTGCATGCATACTTACCAACGTTTTAGCTGGTAACATCGAGGCATCTAAGCCCTGCCCCCGGGAAAGCCTTGACCTTGGAACGCCCACTTTTGGGCTGTTTACTTTAACCTTGCCCGTCAATATTAGATTGGCGGGGGTCCAACTCTCTCTCTGTGAGCGCTTAGGCCTCTTCCTAGGACGGTGACATCACGTTCATCATTCACACGGCCTAGGCACAGCTCAATCCCTTTCAAGTAAATGGAGCTGAGCTGCAATACCAAGCACAGCCACTATACAATGGATGGCGCTGTGCTTCTTAAGCTGCAAGGAGGCTGCTGTGCTGACTGGAACTCCAGTGAGCACCTCAGCTTCTTCAAACAGAAAACCCCCACCGATAGACCATGAATCTAAAAATTCCAGAGAACCCCTTTAATATCCTGGACCTGCAAGAACCCATTAAAATCAGGCTCCTTGCTCTGCTACACCACCATTCTCTACACTGCAGTTCTGCCTGTCCTAGTTGTAAGCACAAACCCACCAGAAGCTCACAAGCAAGTTAAAGCATATGGCTGTCACTCTTGATCACAGGATCCGCATGCAGATTACCACTAACTGCTGGACTGGACTTGTACCTACTAGTGTTTCAAATGGCGAGTACAGGCCGCCAATAGGTGGCAGATCCCGCGGTCGGCACAGAAATTGATCAGAGATAAATGATCCATTGCTGTTCCTCTGGGGAACTAATTTGAGTAAGTAATACAAATTAAAACCTTGTGCGGTCAATTGCTACACAAATCTGAAGGTAATACCGCCATTAACCCAGAAATTCGAGCCATCATTGGCCCTTATGGGCTGGCAGTCTAGTGGTCACTGAAATACCCCCCTATGAATCCCACCCCATGAACACCCAGCCACATTGGGGGTCATTTATTAAGACCTGCCCATCTTAGATTCCCCCCTGCGTTGCCGTAAGAGTCGCTAATTTAGGAAAATCTAAGGCAGTTCGTGCAGGGGCTGGAGTAGTTTTTTGACAACATTTACTCCTATTTCCAGCCATAAATGTTAGTAAATTTCCTGAGGCCGAAATCCCGGCCCCAGCATGGCCCCCAAGACCCCCCTCACTGTGTGAGTAATTACTGTCAAATGGACGGTTAAAAAAAGGGTCTTGAACTATTTTTACAACTTAAATAGTCGCAAATTCCTTAATAAATGACCCCCATTGTGTTGTGCTAATGCAATGCCATCTGGTGGCCATATTCATAACGGTAATGGGTTTCATTTATCTAAAATCACATTTGTCTCTGAAATAAAGCAGGGCCCTTGGGGCATCAGGATCCCCCCAAAAAACATTCTTACCACGGGAACCCCACACTGACTGTATATAGTCTTATGATATAGACACTGCGATACTTTCCAGAAACATCCAAGCAGTACTATGGTTTGCTCCATGTTCTGGAGAAGGATGGAATCCAATTAGAAAAGGAATGAGCCAGTCTGTAGCTCTAGAGCAGGGATGCCCAACCTGCGGCTCTCCAGCTGTTGCAAAACTACAACTCCCAGCATGCCCTAATAGCTGTAGGCTGTCCAGGCATGCCGGGAGTTGTAGTTTTGCAACAGCTGGAGGGTCGCAGGTTGGGCATCCCTGCTCTAGAGGGTGCGGAGCTAGCCTTCACACCTGGTCCCAGGAGGCCCCAAAGCCCTTCTTCCACATAGAAGGACACAGGGTGAATGTTATGGGCCCCCCAGAGCGTTTAGCATAGGGGCAATGGCACCATTAATTTAGTTAGGTAGGGTCCTATTTGGTTCTCCCCCCCCCCCTTTTTTTTCTGTGTCTCTCCCTTTCCCGCTCTTTTATTTAATATTTTACCTCAAGATTGAATTGTGGACCGGTTCCAGCTGGTTTGAGTAGATCTTCTGAGGCAGCTGTAGCTCCACAGCTGATTGGCTGATGCTGTTGCTGTGGGTCCTGATTTGTTGCCCTGCTTTCGGCGGGTAGGATTTCTCCTTTAAATTGTGGGGTTTAGTGGGGCTTCTGGGTCAGTTTGAAGAGGACCGCATCGTCGCCCCGCCCTCCCTTCATAATTATCTTTTCTTATCTGTCGCTTTGCTTTATTAGAGGGGCCGTATCACTCAGTGTTTCTGAGTGGATTTCGGTATTTATCTAATGGTTTGATGGTTCGTTAAATTATGATGATTGTGGTTTTTAATTATTTATTAAATTATTTATTATGGTTTTATCCTTAATAAAGCATTGTGGCCATTTTATTCCAAAGAAGAAGTTGTTGTGTGTTTATTTTTAGTGGTAAGTTATAGCAATGTAGAAAGGTGTCATTTGCCTCCATGGTAGGTGGGGGAAAGGACTGCCATACACTTTGCTTTGGGAACTCAGGAGCTTCAAGTCAGGCCTCTGCTAATAAAAATCCTGGGACATTGACCTCATATAGGAGCAAGGATGGATTAAAAAGTGGTCCAGGGTAGAAGGGTAAATGGCGTCACCGTCCAACCTGAACCCCTGTAGACTTTACGGTATGAGGCTGGTACATGGTCAAAGTGACGGTGAAGGTTGTCCCTTCGGTGTCTTCCAATTTTCCGCCTCCTTGTCATCTGATGTGCAGAGAAGACACAATGTAATTGGCTGTAACGTTTCTCTTTCTGGGAAGGCAGATTTTCGGAACACTTCGGCTTACATGAAAGGTATTTGCTAGACTGGATTTTGCGGTCTATCATTTCCTGTTCACTTGTGCTGACCTCATTCAGTCAACTTAGCTAAACTAGACACCATTGCACATCTTTTCCCCTGAAACCGAAAATTAGGAGATATTAAAGGAAAATCAGTCGGTTCATTTTGTCTAAGATTTTTCTTCTCTTCCCCGACCCCCAAAAAAAAGATCCATTGATGTATAAATGTAGTTATAACATCAGCAGATCACATCATTCAATTTTGTATTAATGATGATGTATTATCTTTTTAATATATTTTAATTCATTAAATTCATAATTTTTTGGGGGGCGGGTGGGACATATATCAATTTATCAGCAGCCTACCATATTGTGTCAGAAGGTAATGGGTAAGGCCCCTTAACACGGGGCGAGTATTCCGCGCGGATGCGATGCGTGAGTTGAACGCGTTGCACCCGCACTGAATACCGACCCATTCATTTCTATGGGGCTGATCACATGAGCGGTGGTTTTCACGCATCACTTGTGCGTTGCGTGAAAATCGCAGCATGCTCTATATTCTGCGTTTTTCACGAAGTGAATGGGGCTGCGTGAAAATCGCAAGCATCCGCAAGCAAGTGCGGATGCGGTGCAATTTTCACGCACGGTTGCTAGGAGACGATCGGGATGGAGACCCGATCATTATTATTTTCCCTTATAACATGGTTATAAGGGAAAATAATAGCATTCTGAATACAGAATGCATAGTACAATAGCGCTGGAGGGGTTAAAAAAATAATAATTATTATTTAACCCACCTTAGTCCACCTGATAGCGCAGCCCGCCTTCTCGTCTGTCTCCTTTGTTGAACAGGACCTGTGGTGAGCATTCATTACAGGAACAGGACCTGTGGTGACGTCACTCCGGTCATCACATGATCCATCACATGATCTTTTACCATGGTGATGGATCATGTGATGGCCGGAGTGACGTCACCACAGGTCCTGTTCAACAAAGGAGACAGACGAGAAGGCGGGCTGCGCTATCAGGTGGACTAAGGTGAGTTAAATTATTTTTTATTTATTTTTAACCCCTCCAGCGCTATTGTACTATGCATTCTGTTTTCAGAATGCTATTATTTTCCCTTATAACCATGTTATAAGGGAAAATAATACAATCTACAGAACACTGATCCCAAGCCCGAACTTCTGTGAAGAAGTTCGGGTTTGGGTACCAAACATGCGCGATTTTTCTCACGCGAGTGCAAAACGCATTACAATGTTTTGCACTCGCGCGGAAAAATCGCGGGTGTTCCCGTAACGCACCCGCACATTTTCCCGCAACGCCCGTCTGAAAGAGGCCTAATGAATCTGCAAAGGTTAAAGGGACTCTGTCACGACAAACCAGGCACGCTGCCTTGTAGGGCTAGCTCAGGTGAACGTAATGACATCTTTAGTATTCTGAAGAAAAAGTGCACTGAGGGCGGGTCCAAGACACTCTGTGCACCCTTGATCCTCCTGCTTCCTCTGTCAGCCCTTCCCTCTCCTTCTTGATTGACATGACTAGTTGAGATGACTATCCACGAACCTGGCCCTGCTAAGCAGTAAAAAGAGGCTGGCAGAGGAAGCAGGAGGAGTTAAGGGGCACAAAGTGTCTTGGGCCCGCCCTCAGTGCACTTAAGTGCCCATTCGCATATAGATTAAAAGTACTTTTCTCCAGAATTATGTAACAGAAGTGGAAGGTATCATTACATTAAGCTGAGGTAGTCCTACGAGACATTGTGCCTGACAAAAGTCTGCAGAGAAGCTGAATACATAAAACGGTAGGATATTTTTCCGGATCAGGCATAGCCTGGTAGTGTCATGCACCACTGGACCCGATGAACTATAATGGAATCTGGCTGGGATACGGCAACTTTCCGCTGGACGGATCCCTGCCAGGTCCTATTATAATCCATTGGATCCAGAGGTGCGCGGTGCTATCTGGCTATGCCAGATCTGGAGAACTACGGCTGGCTGTTCTCTGCTGGAACAGTCTGCAGGATCCAGGATGCTGCAGATGTGAAAGTAGATTCACACATCCGTTTCACTGATCTGGCAGGCTGTTTTGGCAGAGAACAGTATGCCAGAATTCACCGGATCCAGCCTAGCCAAATGCTGCTGTTCACCACCAGACCCCATTGACTATAATGGGATCAAGGGGGTTCAGGCCACTTTCCTGTATATTTTTTCAGCTTTCAACATGCAACAGTTTTTGTTCGGGCCGAAACACAGCACTTATGCCAGAAAGCTGCCAGATCCCCACTGGATCCCATTATAGTCGATGGGGACCGGCGGTGAACGGAAGTATCCAGCTAGGCCAGATCCGGTGAACTCCGGCAGGCTGTTCTCGGATCAGTTAAAACGGAGGTGTGAACCTAGAACCCTTAGAAAGATATGGACGCTTTCTTCTATAAACAGCGCCACTCCTGTGCATGGGCTGTCTCCGGTATTGCATATCAGCTTTATTGAACTAACTGAGGCTGAGCTGTAATATAACACACAACCCATGAACAGCAGCCATGTTCTTCTAACCCTGGGCCACAATGCTATTTGGGCACCATATGGCGGTGGCAATCAGACACTGTATGGTACGGTTATTCCTTTAACGCTGTATGGTACGGTTATATATGATAAGACGGTCGGGGGGCTGTCAGGAACCATCAAACCTGCCTATGCGCCGTCAGTCAGCGATGATCACAAGGAATGGTTGTATGGTTTGCTCGCTGTTTCCAGCATGTACTGTTACGCGTCTGTAAATTTAAATGTACTGAAGGCAAGTGTAAAATAAAGTTATATGATGATCCTGTTCAGTGGTCACGTCGTCTTGGGTTAAATCACTACATCTGTCTAGATTACAGAGCCTGGCATGGGAAAAAGCACATACATTTCAGGCATATGGCCCAGTATATAACATCTACTTACTGCAAATACGGTTTGATCTGTGCAAGCTACTACATAATATCATTACATTATGCCGGAGAATAACCCTTGTCATGTAGAGAACAAATATAGAACATAAAAAAAAGTTATCACAATATAGCAGATGGGTTATCTGAGCCGGGGCGAAACTCCAGGGGATGCAGAGGCTGCAGTCACGCCTGGGTCTTAGTGCCTGATGGTCCCTCTACCCAAGGACGTAAATACAATCTGGACACTATGGGGGTCATTTATTAAAACCAGCGATTATGCTCATGTAGCTGCTTCCCCATGCAATTAAATTTGGACTCTCCTGACCCATTTTCACCATGTAAACCAATCCCTCTGGTTTGTTTCCATCCTGTATGTAGCACTTTCTGTTTCTGTATCCAACCAAACCCATGATGCACTGCTCCTTTCTCTGCCACAGCTCCAGTCCCGCCCCCTAACACCCAGCTAGTTTATAGCTCCTCCCACCCAGCTAGTTACATAGACACTCCCCTATCACTGCCCCGCCCATGGACATAACATCACAGAAAATCAGGAAGAGCTGCATGGACAGGGTCATGTGACCACAGCCCAGAATGGGAGATAGGAGCAATAAAGGTAAAAGAAATACATTACAAAATTACAGCGACCTTCACACATGATTATTTTATAGGATGTTGATGCAAACCAGAAAACCCCTTTAAGGGACACAGAAAGGAAATGGTGGGAGACACTGACACGGAGACCTTTAGCACTGGGTAGAAAAAGCCTAACACCATAAGGAGGATCTAACTTGATCTTTCTTATCAAGACTAAGGTAACCATGGTGAACATGAGAACAACAGAAAGATTGGGGTCAACGTTAGAACCAAGAGTCCTCCCTTCTCCCTTCAGGTAACAGCTGTAGGAGACCAAACTTATATCCACCAGTCTGAATGTGAAATATGAACAGGCGGCTGTATTTTGCCTTTTTATGCATAGCAGGGAAATTCTGGTGGATGACCTAGAAATCTCAGTGTATGGAGCCAGAGGCATTGCATTATCCTGCTGAAATTTGGAGTCCCAAAAAATCCAGTGAATAATACAGGTGAAACGAAATCACAACCTGATACATATGTAGTTATTGTTTTTCAGTTTTTTTATACAGCACCGACCTATTCTGCAGCAGTGTGCAGGGATTGTCACCATTAACGTCCTTCTCCCTGATGGGGCTCACAATCAAATTTTCCTGACTTGAGCACATACATACACAGGGGCCAATGTCATAGCCCTATCAGTATGTTCAGCGAGCCCCTAAAGAGTCAGTGTACAGGATGGGAGTGGTAGTGGCCAGGATGAGATGTTGTGTCATGGTGTACTTACTCAGGCCATTGCTCCCTGGGGATCGCTGCAATGGAAAGGTGGTTTGAAGAAGCAGGCCAAACGTAAAAATGTAACAGTCTCTCTTTGCAAAATATAACTTATGGTACATCCAGCAATAGTAGATGCAAAGTGCAGTTTTGGTCACCAGATGATTATGTATGGTGGCTGGTTAGGTGGCAATTGAATGGCACTAGCAGGCACCTGTAGATGTAGGTGTCCACAGGTCTGGTGTTTGACAGGTGTGGAAGAGGTCTAGATGATAGGTGTCTGAGCCGTAGTCCCTCATTTGCAGCATCTAATAAAAAGCTGTGATTTCGCTAATCACTCTGCTGTCTAGGCACACTGAAGCTTTTTGGAAGTAGTGTTTTCGATTTTGATACTCTTCCTGGAGTGAAGGTCTCACAGGAGATGTTGGTCATGGTCCCTTGGAGTAGGAGCTCTGGCATGTGCTTCCTATCTCCTCTCTGTCTGGACTCGGACTTTCCAGAAGCAGGAACAGCCCACTCCTACCAAGAAGGGAGGAACAGGGTGGTTAACCATGTTCCTGCCAACCACTGCAAACCATACCTCTTCTGCTGGTGTACAGGGCATAAACATAACATAATTGCAGATAGATGTATCAAGGAGGAAACCAGAGAACCGAAAAGAACTGTTATGGAGAACATACAGAATGCACGACATGCAAATGTGGACATTGGTCAGATTCAATCCCACGACCCCAGTTCTAACCACTGAGTCACCATGCTGCCTACAGTACTGCAAACCAACTGCATTACCTGGGAGCACTATATCGTCAGCATATTCCACAGCGCTATACACAAATTGTAATCCCTCAAATCAATCACTAAATATTATACTTCTAACTCAGGCTAGGACTCATTTCATAAGAAATACTGTGTAATGAAGTCAGGCGGCACAGCGTACTGGTTGAGGGGTGCTCGGTTTGTGTGGAGGTAATCCCAAAATCAGAAGAATGAAAGAAAACCGGCACTCCCAAAAATCTTTGCTGGTGAGTGCTGGTTTTCTTTTATTCTTCTCATTTCATAAGAAGTCAGGTAACGTATTAACATGTTTTTGGAGTGTGAAAAGTAACTTGAGGAAGAACATACTAAGCAATGAGGACCCCAGCGCTGAATGACCTAAATATTTCGTTGGACCTCATCATCGTTGAGGGTCAATATTACACCATTTTCTTTGTCGGCCAAAAATGTCTTATCCTATGTTAGTCAAAGAGTCAACAATTACAGGGCCTTTTCCGACATTGGCAGCCTGTCCTTAAGGCCTCTTTCACACTACAGTATGTCCATTTCAGTGTTTTGCGTTCCGTTTTTCACGGATCCGTTGTCCCGTTTTTGGGTTCCGTTGTGTCTCCGTTTCCGTTCAGTATGTCCGCAAAAACCTTTCAGTATGGTTTCCGTATGGTTCCCGTATACGGTCCGTTTTTCACGGATCAAAAACGGAAGCCACCTGTATTTGTGCTCAGCCAAAGTTTGGCAACAAGAAACACATGGCCACAGTGGGCTGGGCCTAGCATTTGTTAATGACGGATCCGCAAAAAACGGATGACATACGGATGACATACGGATGCCTTCCGTATGCATTCCGTTTTTTTGCGGACCCATTGACTTTAATGGAGCCACGGACCGTGATTTGCGGACAAACATAGGACATGTTCTATCTTTCCACGGCACGGAAATACTGAAATACTGAAACGGAATGCACACGGAGACACTTCAGTATTTTTTGCTGAACCATTGAAATGAATGGTTCAGTATCTGTTCCGTATACTGAACTCAAAAAACGTCCAGTATACTGAACGCAAAATACTGTAGTGTGAAAGAGGCCTAAGGGCTCATGCACACGACAGTATTTTGCGTTCAGTATACTGGTCGTTTTTGTAGTTCAGTATGCGGTACATATGCTGAACCATTCATTTCAATGGTTCAGCAAAAAATACTGAAGTGTCTCCGTGTGCATTCCGTTTCAGTATTTCCCTATTTCCGTACCGTGAAAAGATAGAACATGTCCTATTCTTGTCCGCAAATCACGGTGCTTGGCTCCATTCAAGTCAATGGGTCCGCAAAAAAAACGGAACACATACGGAAATGCATCCGTATGTCTTCCGTTTCCGTTCTTTCCGTTTTTTGCTGAACCATCTATTGAAAATGTTATGCCCAGCCCAGTTTCATCTATGTAATTACTGTATACTGTATATGCCATACGGAAAAACGGAACGGAAAAACGGAACAGAAACGGAAACACAACGGAAACAAAAAAATGGAACAACGGATCCGTGAAAAACGGACCGCAAAACACTGAAAAAGCCATACGGTCGTGTGCATGAGGCCTAAAGATGTGGTTCACGTATTCCTGCCAGTGGAGCTTGGCATTCGGTTCTTTGTCCTTTCATGCAGGGAGCTGTGTCCTGATGTTATGGCATGGCTCCATACACACAGACTCTCCCCCCCCCCCCCAACCACATGACCAGGTGGGGGGTTTTAAAACTTTGGCTTGTTAAAACACACCCTAGGTTCCCTTTGGCCAATCATATGGTTAGCACATAATGTTATCTGATGCGAGAACACATGTATGCTTTTAGTTTCACCCTAGCAGCAAGGAACTCCGGCAGGCTGTTCCGGCAGGTGAACAGCCTGTCGGATCCATGCTGCCGCTAGTGCACGCGTGCCCCCGGACTACCGCTCCGGCCCCATTGACTATTGTGGGGGCGGGCCGGAGTTCCGGGGACAGTGCGGCAGTGCATGCTGAGAAGCGGCTGGAATAAAACTATGACATGTCGTAGTTTTATTCCGACCGCCTCTCGGCATGTTTGCTGTGCCGCCGCCGTAACTCCGGCCCGCCCCCTTTATAGTCAATGAGACCGGAGCGGTAGTGCACGCGTGCACTAGCGGCAGCACGGATCCGACAGGCTGTTCACCCGCTGGAACAGCCTGCCTGAGTTCCTTGCCGCTAGTGTGAAAGTAGCCTAAGCCAGGGCCAGCATGCAGGTGTTAGGGAGGGATAGCTGTGGGCCACCTTTAGGATGTTTGATCGGTGGGGCTTTGGCTACTGATCAACCCATATGGGCATCTGGACCTCACATTGCATCTCAACCCCTGTCATTCTGTTGATCATGGGAGGTCCTAGAGGACGGACCCTCACAGATCAAACAGTGATACAAAAGACAGACCTTGCTTATTTTACTTCCAGTTAAATTCCTATTAATTGTGTTTCCTTCTTAATTAAAATACATTTGGAGTTCATACAAAATGACTGGCGAGTTCAAAATGATCGGAGCAGAATACTGTAACCGAAATATCTCGTCTCGAGACGTAGTCCTGAGTGTGTGGCCTGTGAAAGAAACATGTCTCCTGCAGCTTTTCTGAAACACTGGCATAAATTAAATTAGCCAAAATGCCTGGGGACTGGTTGATTTTCTGCTCTACCAGCCATCCACAAGCATTGCCAAGAGCCAAAGGGTTTAAGTGACAGTACCGGGAAAAGATTTCAGCTGTACACAGCGTTCTGCTGTTACAAAGCAAATGGAAAATGATATGAGATTATGTGCACATTATAAACATCTCTATCCAATGGGCTTCACCAGATACAGTCTAGAAAACGGTAAAACACAGACATCTGTCCGATATGCTCTGCCGTAGTTTCAAGCTGTGTCTGAAGTGTACATTTTATGTATGTGCCAGGTAGATACTGTATATCCATAGTCCCTGATTCACCACATAGGGGTCAAGAAAGCCTTCTTGAGGCTGGTAACATATTGGTATACTAAAAAAAAAGTAGGCCACTGAATACATACAAAATGGCATATATGTTGAGGTCTTCCTTCAGAGGTACAGTACAGACCAAAAGTTTGGACACACCTTCTCATTCAAAGAGTTTTCTTTATTTTCATGACTATGAAGGCATCAAAACTATGAATTAACACATGTGGAATTATATACATAACAAACAAGTGTGAAACAACTGAAAATATGTCATATTCTAGGTTCTTCAAAGTAGCCACCTTTTGCTTTGATTACTGCTTTGCACACTCTTGGCATTCTCTTGATGAGCTTCAAGAGGTAGTCCCCTGAAATGGTCTTCCAACAGTCTTGAAGGAGTTCCCAGAGATGCTTAGCACTTGTTGGCCCTTTTGCCTTCACTCTGCGGTCCAGCTCACCCCAAACCACCTCGATTGGGTTCAGGTCCGGTGACTGTGGAGGCCAGGTCATCTGGCGCAGCACCCCATCACTCTCCTTCATGGTCAAATAGCCCTTACTTTCAAAGTTTTCCCAATTTTTCGGCTGACTGACTGACCTTCATTTCTTAAAGTAATGATGGCCACTCGTTTCTCTTTACTTAGCTGTTTTTTTCTTGCCATAATACAAATTCTAACAGTCTATTCAGTAGGACTATCAGCTGTGTATCCACCTGACTTCTCCTCAACGCCACTGATGGTCCCAACCCCATTTATAAGGCAAGAAATCCCACTTATTAAACCTGACAGGGCACACCTGTGAAGTGAAAACCATTTCAGGGGACTACCTCTTGAAGCTCATCAAGAGAATGCCAAGAGTGTGCAAAGCAGTAATCAAAGCAAAAGGTGGCTACTTTGAAGAACCTAGAATATGACATATTTTCAGTTGTTTCACACTTGTTTGTTATGTATATAATTTCACATGTGTTAATTCATAGTTTTGATGCCTTCAGTGTGAATCTACAATTTTCATAGTCATGAAAATAAAGAAAACTCTTTGAATGAGAAGGTGTGTCCAAACTTTTGGTCTGTACTGTACATGTCGGGAAATGCGCCCCAACGCGGTCGTTAATATTGGGATTCTGACTAGTGTAAATCCACTGGTGTAGATCATCATCTAGACTGAGGTGTTTTTTTTCTGCAGATTTCGGGCAGATGCTTGGAGCGACCATGCGGCCGTTAATGCAGCTGTGTTTTATTTTTGTGCAGTTTTCCCGATCGTTGCAAGAAAAGACCTCGCTGGAAACCTGTATCTCATGGATTATCCCATCCTTGACTGTAATCTATTAGAGATGAAGGAATCGGTTCAAAATTTATTAAATTAGACTCGAATTTTCCCAAAATTTGGGTCAAATGTAGGGATGAGCGAACACGAACTGCAAAGTTCGGGTTTGTACCAAACTTTGCGAGTTCGGATGCCCGGACCCGGACTTTTTCACTGAAATATAACATGGTTATATCGGAAAATAATAGCATTCTTAAGACAGAATGCAAAAGAATATGGCCATTTACTGGTTAAAAAAAACAACTCACCTCATCCACTTGATCGCGCTGCAGCAGCTCCTTCTATTTTCATTCAGCAGGACTTGCCAAAGGACTTGCGTTGTGTGCGATAACGTCAACATGCTCAACACGCGGGAGAGCGTGGTGACGTCATCGCGCACATGGCAGGTCCTTTAGCAAGTCCTGCTGAATGAAGATAGAAGAAGCTGCTGCAGCGCGATCGAGTGGATGAGGGGAGTTGTTGTTTTTGTTTTGTTTTTTAACCACTAAATGGCCATATTCTTTTGCATTCTGTCCTAAAAATGGCATCAACCATTTTTCGGATCAGAAGAGAGGAAAAATTAAGGAGGATCTCATGATCCTAGGCTGTGTGCTAGCATTCCCGCTGGCAGGCATTTGATGCCAAAAACTGAATGTTTTCCAGACCAAAACAAAAAATTTGCTGTTAAAAAAGGATGTTTGTTACCACCCGCAGCCACACATTTACCCATAGCCATATCTGTTGCTGTCACTTTGACATTACTAATGCTGTCTTGGCGTTAAAGAGCTTGAGAGAGGTTGGATACAGCCCTAGGAGACCTCAGATCGTCATACACAACTTTTCAAGGTAATTGGAGCATTTTCGATTCGGGTCAAATTTATTTGGACCCTAATCGAATCTCCCAACTGATCCAGCCAAATTTAATGCACGGAATGATCAAGGTATACACGTTGTAGGACATGGTCCATGAGTTTCCAAGATCTGCTCCTAGGGAACAAATTTAAAGGGCATCTGTCAGCAGTTTTGTCCCTATGACACTGGCTGACCTGTTACATGTGCGCTTGGCAGCTGAAGGCGTCTGTGTTGGTCCCATGTTCATATGTGCCCGCATTGCTGAGAAAAAAGATGTTTTTAATATATGCAAATGAGCCTCTAGGAGCAACGGGGGCGTTTCCATTACACCTAGAGACTCTGCTCTCTCTGCAACTGCCACTCCCTCTGCACTTGGATTGACAGGGGCAGATGTGATGACTGTCTGGCCCTGTCAATCAAAGTGTAGAGGGGGCGGCAGTTGCAGAGAGGGCGGAGCCTCTTAGTGTAACAGCAACACCCCCGTTGCTCCTAGAGGCTCATCTGCATATATTAAAACATAATATTTCTCAGCAATGCAGGTACATATGAACATGGGACCGACACATGCCACCAATCAGACCCCCACTGACCTGGCATTTATCACCTATCTAGTGGCAAGTCATTTTTCTGACTGGAATATCCCTTTAATATGGCTGTAGGTCATTAGAATAATCTAGGTAAAAAAAGCCATCAATCATCAATTGAGTATAATTAGAAATAATGACTTGTGGAAAGGAGTGATTTGCATGGCTCCAGCTGATGTCCTACAAGGAGGTAATTTATTGGCTTTTTTATAGAAGAACCAACAAGCAAATGTGTTTTGTCGTAAAAAAAATAATAATGCTGTTATATTTATACATAGGGAAATATGGTGATCAGAATGAACTCCATATTAATAAAGCACCTGATTCACTTTGTCCAGCATAGAAGTCAGGTAAAGTGGGTGGTCAGGGGCAACTTTTTTTTTTGTAACAAGAAGTGGTTGTGGACCCACTGTACCAGATAAGTGGTTTGATTTTGGGCTAGTCGTAAGAGCATTATCCTGGTGATCCCTTTGTTTTCACCCTTTAACCCCAGTAAGGGATCTGGTCTTCAATCCAGGGGACCCAATAAGTGTAGTTTACAGCTGACCCATGGGTCAGAGACACCAGTGCAAAGCACCAAGGGAACAGCAATTAGTCATAGTCAACAAACAGGCTGAGGTCAGAGCAGGCAGAGTTTGTGCCTATCCGATAAACTGGTCTGAGGTCAGGGCAGACAGCAATGGTTCAATACAGTGGTCAAACTATTGTCAGGGCAGGCAGCAGATGACCAGAGTTGATGAATAGGCAAAGGTACAGTACACGGCCAGACAAACAGATAAGCACACCCTCACTGGAACACTAGAAAAGTTATGAACCTAAAGCTCAGGGAAAGGGGTGGAACAAACAGCCCAGAATAAGGCCTCATGCACACGACCGTTGTTTTATTCCGTGTCTGTTGTTCCGTTTTTTGTGATTTTCTGCGGAGCCATTGACTTTCAATGGGTCCGTTGAAAACTCAGCTAATGCACCGTTTGTCATCCGCGTCCGTGATCCGTGGTTCCAGTCCGTCAAAAAAATATAACCTGTCCTATTTTTTTCACGGAAAACGGTTTGCGGACCCATTCAAGTCAATGGGACCGTGAAAAAACGCGGAGGCACACTTGATTGCCGTCCGCGCCCGTTTTTTTCCTATCATTTGCATGGCAAACTTGACTTAGACTTTTTTTTTTACTTTCCTTTATGTCTGGTGATCCTCTAAAAATCAAGGGAGACACAAGGAAACAAAAACGGAAACTGATCACGGAACAACGAAACCCCATTTTGCGGAACGAAACACAACAACGGTCGTGTGCATGAGGCCTAAATAGGAGAATTGACCAGCATCTTACTCTGCAGCTGAACAGAAAGCAAGAAGGAAAGTTAACCTTTGCAGTTCTACAGAGAAGTATTACTAAATACTAGCCACAAGACACACAAGGTCAGTGCAGTGACACCCACGCCTGCTCGGTGGTGTAGCGGAGGACACAGGTCGTCAGCATAACATTTTTATTACATTTTTTTTAATTAACATTTCTTCTGCACGCGTACTGTCAAACTGGTTGGGGCAGAGGGGCCCATATTCATTTTTGCTATGGGGCCCTATAAGATTTGTGTTCGCCCCTGAATTCAACTCTGATACCTTATATAAATACTATCCCATATACTGCAATGTAGTGATTAAAAATATCACATTGAACCGAATCCATTTCCGATCCATGGCAGAATATAACATTAGATTAGTGTCATCATGCCGCCATTTCTAGCACGCCATCATATCCATCATCACTTACAATCAGCTGAGAAGGAAGAACAAGGACATCAGATGGAAGATCAGCTCTTTAGTAACATCTCTCTATATATGACAGGGAAGACAAATTACTACAGATTAACTCCCAGAAAATGGCCCAAAAAGCTGTAGCAGTTCCTGGGATTCTTCTAGTCCTGATCTATGGGGATGGCTGTACTTCAATCTGATAGTCGTGTTCAGAAAATGCAATAAATTACCACATTTTATACTTAATTTTAATAAAATATGGTAGACCTGAATATTATGTCATGTGTTGGATGCAATGCAAAGCTGTTATGGAATACACTCATCTTTTTGTGAAACAATTCCAAAATGTTGCATACCATTTGTTAAATTTGTCAGCCTAAATACCTATGGGTTTTCCCATCTCAGACAATGGCGGCATATCGCTAAGATATGCCGCCATTGTCTGATAGGTGCGGATCCCACCTCTGGGAACCGAATGTACACAAAGTTGTGGAGGGCACACTGTGCATGCACAGCCACCCTCCATTCATTTCTAGGAGGCTGCCAAAAATAGCCGAGCGCTAGCACAGCTATTTCCATCGGCCCCATAGAAATTAATCGGAGCGGTGGCCACGCAAGAGCGGTGAGCTCCCATTCACTACAATGGGTAGAGCGCTTGGTGATGGCCAGTCCCGGGGAAACCATGGGTCCTCCAGCCACCACCTTCTCGGTGTAGGTGGGGCACACGGAGCTAGATAGGTCATCAGTATATGAACAGTACCTCTTCTGTTGCAATGGTAGGGGTCCGACGCCCGGAAAGCTCCGCAGATGTTTGAGAAGGCGCTCGCAGTAGTGCCGCTGCCTTCTTTCTGCTCCCCAAACACAGTGCCATACATTATATAGCAGTTGTTCTTAGTATAGAGATCAGCCCCATGAGCTGCACCTAGGCCATGTCACTGACAAACGTGACGTCACGTGGGCTGGGAAAAGCTGGAGGTGGCATGGGATAGGTCAGCAGTTCAGAAATCTCAGAAAACCTTTATGATAAGGACTCGGAGCAATTACATTTGGAAATTTGCCCCAATATGTTTCATTTTACCCAAACCATGCCAAATTATTGAAGTAGTGCACACTGCATAATGCATTTTGTATGTAGAGGTCATCAATAACTTGGTGTTATTAGTGGGTAATAACTCACATCTGTTACGTATGCCTTGTACCTGTAGCCGCACAGATGAGAAACGGCTCAAGTCCTCTACAGACGCGGGGCATGTCGCGCGCATCACTTTACTATGGCACTTTATGACACTTCTATGGCATTCCATTTGATAAATCTGCTCCAGTACTACACAGTGATGTGATGATGCAGCGCTACACAAGAATACCGGACTAGAGATCATGCAGTGTACAGGGTGGGATAATCAGAACGTTACGTCAGTTAGTTGGATGGTGATACGTCTTTTGCTCAGAAAGTCTCAGCTTTAGACTGCGGGTGACAGTGCTATGTCCTTATAGGTTATATGGGTTTATTCCATGCCCCATTGGCATTACGGAGACATATTGGGCAAATTTCTAGGGCCACCAAGACTCTAGTAGATGCTAGAAGCAGAGATATAGAGGTGTAGAGATATAAAAATGCTTAAAAGGCCACAGGCAACGAAAAAAAATAATTGTGAGTGATTTCTTATGACAATTTTGATGTATAAAGACTGGCAAAATAGCGCTTACACCAAAATTTGCGATCTTTGTATACCAGAAACCTGGCACACAAGCTGCATACATTTCCCCCTGTGTTTTTTTTTTTTTTTGTGGCATTTTTTTGCACCTTTTTTGATTGCTCACGGTATTTTAAACGTCGCATTTTCAACTCCTATAGAGATGCCTAAGTGGACAAAGTCTGAAAAAATGCCCAGGCCTTGACCATGCTGCATAAAAAAACAAAAAAACAGAACACAATGACAATGGAAAAGAAAAAAAAAATCATTTGCAGTGAATTTCACAATTCTAATTCCATAACTGAAGTTTTATCTATAAAAGGTTTCTGCCGGGTCTTGACCTTATGACCCAGTTGCACAAGTCTTAGCTAGTAATGCAATGCACTACTTGCTGTCTGAACAGTTGTATTGTAGGAATTAGTGATGAGCGAACATGCTCAGCTGTAGGGGTGGGCGATATGGCCTAAAATCTATATTGCGATATAATTTTAAGCATGTGCGATATGCGATATATATCGCGATATATTGTTTTCTATATTTGGGGGGGGGTGTTTAAACTTTTTTTTTTTTTTTTTTTACTTTTTATTTTATAACTATTAGCCTCCTTAAGGGCTAGAACCCTTGTCATATTCACCCTAATAGAGCTCTATTAGGGTGACTAGGACTTTACACTCTCCCTACTGCCCTGTGCACACAACAGCAGGGAGCTGACCATGGCAGCCAGCCTCTCATGTGCCCCCCAGCCTCTCATGTGCCCCCCAGCCACTCATGTGCCCCCCCAGCCTCTGATCCGCCCCCCAGCCTCTGATCAGCCCCCCAGCCTCTGATCAGCCCCCCAGCCTCTGATCAGCCCCCCAGCCTCTCATGTGCCACCCAGCCTCTCATGTGCCCCCCAGGCACTGATCAGCCCCCCAGCCTCTGATCAGCCCCCCAGCCTCTTATGTGCCCCCCAGCCTCTCATGTGCCCCCCAGCCTCTCATGTGTCCCCCAGCCTCTCATGTGCCCCCCAGCCTCTCATGTGCCCCCCAGCCCCTGATCCACCCCCCAGCCTCTCATGTGCCCCCCAGCCTCTGATCAGCCCCCCCTGGTAACTCAAACCCACCCCAGTATTAATCATTGGTGGCAGTGGCCTTCAGGGTCCCCCTCCTCCCCCCCATCAATGGTGGCAGTGGGCAGTTCCGATCGGAGTCCCAGCAGTGTAATGCTGGGGCTCCGATCGGTTACCATGGCAGCCAGGACGCTACTAAAGTCCTGGCTGCCATGGTATGTTAGTGAGCAGCATTATACTCACGTGCGCCGTGGCCGCCGGGCGCTCCTTCTTCTCATAGGTCTGTGCGGCGCATTGCTAATGCTATAAGCTATAAGACAGAAGAAGGAGCGACCGGCCCCCCAGCCTCTTATGTGCCCCCCAGCCTCTCATGTGCCCCCCAGCCTCTCATGTGCCCCCCAGCCTGTCATGTGCCCCCCAGCCTCTGATCAGCCCCCCAGCCTCTCATGTGCCCCCCAGCCTCTCATGTGCTCCCAGCCCCTGATCCACCCCCCAGCCTCTCATGTGCCCCCCAGCCTCTGATCAGCCCCCCCTGGTAACTCAAACCCACCCCAGTATTAATCATTGGTGGCAGTGGCCACAGGGTCCCCCTCCTCCCCCCCATCATTGGTGGCAGTGGGCAGTTCCAATCGGAGTCCCAGCAGTGTAATGCTGGGGCTCCGATCGGTTACCATGGCAGCCAGGACGCTACTGAAGTCCTGGCTGCCATGGTATGTTAGTGAGCAGCATTATACTCACGTGCGCAGTGGCCGCCGGGCGCTCCTTCTTCTCATAGGTCTGTGCGGCGCATTGCTAATGCTATAAGCTATAAGACAGAAGAAGGAGCGACCGGCGGCCACGGCGCACGTGAGTATAATGCTGCTCACTAACATACCATGGCAGCCAGGACTTCAGTAGCGTGACTCCTGGCTGCCATGCAGAGACTGAAGAACATTCCCGGCACCCGACCTCTGACAGGACGCTGTGGTCCGCGCGATTAACCCCTCAACTAAGGGGTTAATTGCGGCGGATCGCAGCGTGCAGTCATAGGGGCCGGTATATGGCCGGCACATGAACTATGTTGGTATTCAGGCATTCATTGGCGCAGTGGCCACAGTCCCTCCCCTCCTCCTCCTACTCTGTTCTTATTAGTGGCCAGCGGCAGCCACGCACAGTGGGGAGGGAGGGACTCCCTCCTTCTCCATTGTGCCGGCTCAGGAGAACATGGTGCGTGCCGAGAGCGCGATCATTCACTACCGCTCCGTGGTCATATTGCGGTCCGGCGATATAGGTGATATGCACAAAATCCATATCGTGGCACAAATTTATATCGCATATCGCCTATATCGCCCACCCCTACTCGGCTGAATACCTGTTCGGCTCGAGCATCGCTATGCTCGGCAGATCCGAGTGCTCGGCCGAATAATTTGGGTGTTCAAATACTATTTAATATAATAGAAATCAATGGGAGAACCCCAGGCACCCCCTGCTCTGAAGAATGGAAGGTGTCCGATTCATAGAAAAAGGTTAGAAATTGATGGAAACCACATAAAAAAGGTTTGTCAACAACATTAAGAGGATGGCTGGATGCATCTTACACTTCTATTATGTACAACATACAATAGACAACCACACAAAGGCTGTATGCCAAAAGCCAGGTATGTGCTCAATCTATCCATGAGACAGATAACAGCCAGCATACCTTACAATGGCAGCCTTGTGCACTATGAGATATTCCAAACCAGCTCTCATCTGACTGAGAACCAGTAAAGCTCAAAGTCATTTTGCATCTGTTGGATGGCTTGGGTGGACCTGCACACCTAGATCAACATCATTAGGGCGACAAAAAGTTTTCCGATTGACCTAATATAATATTCAATAACCTTTCTATACAGTTTTGTCATGTAATAACTCATTTGCATAAACATGGAGTTGTATAGTGTTATGACAAGACTATTCGCTGAGATCATATTCGCTATATTGCTCTATATTCGTATATAGCAATATAGCGAATATTATGTAATAATTATGTAGTAAGTCAGTGATAATATCTGACACTGGAAAAGCTAGGTAATAACTCAGTGTAGAGATATTACCCAGCTTTTTCAGTGTCAGATTTATAGTTATTACCCAGCTTTCCCAGTGTCAGATATCATCCTAGTGTAGATCGCAAATATTCTAATCGCGAATTTTCCGCTTGTCATAAGAATCAGTCTAATATTCTCATCAGAAGACTATGAAACCAATAGCGGGTGCTATTGAGTTATGAACAGCGCCCTCTATTGGTTTCATAGTCTTCTGACAAGAATATTAGACTTGTCATAAGACTGTGAAACCAATAGAGGGCGCTGTTTATAACTCCTTAGCGCCCTCTATTGTTTTTCATAGTTTTATGACAGCTGAAAAACAAGGCAGATTCTGCTCATTTGCATGTCTTTCCCATATGCCCATGTTTATGCAAATGAGTTATTACATGACAAAACTGTATAGAAAGGTTATTGAATATTATGTTAGGACAATCTGAAAACTTTTTGTCGCCCTAATGATACTGATCTAGGTGTGCAGGTCCACCCAAGCCATCCAACAGATGCAAAATAACTTTGAGGTTTACTGGTTCTCAGTCAGATGACAGCTGGTTTGGAATATCTCATAGTGCACAAGGCTGCCATTGTAAGGTATGCTGGCTGTTACCTGTCTCATGGATAGATTAGGCACATACCTGGCTTTTGGCATACAGCCTTTGTGTGGTTGTCTATTGTATGTTGTACATAATAGGAGTGTAAGATGCATCCAGCTATCCTTTTAATGCTTTTTCCAAACCATTTTGATGGGGTTTCCATCAATTTCTAACCTTTTTTTTATGAACCAGACACCCTCTTCTCTTCCGAGCAGGGGGTGCCTGGTTGTCTCCCATGGACTTCCATTATACTCGGAACACCCGAATACTTTGGTGCTCGCTCATCACTAGTAGGCATATTTGGCATTTTTAAAGAAGCACAATCCCGGGATACATTTCTGGAATTTGCAGGGAAGTGCATCTCATTTTACACATATCTGGTCATGTCGAGAAACATGAAGTTAAGGGCTTGTTCACATGGCCGCTGTGGTTCCATTCTGTGCATTGGGGACCGCAACACTGGTGCCCCGTGTATTGTGGAAACCGCCGTATGCGGCCCACAACACGGCCACGGGAGCACAACGGCTGTGTGAACAAGCCCGAAGTCTGTAATAGTCACATCCTGGGCTTGTTACTTGAGGGGGCCCAAAGGCCTCTCTGCCACATAAGATACCAGTATAAATGGTAGGTGGGTGCCCTGAGGGACATGAGGGACATAAGGGCACACCTCTGGACCCCTGAGATGTAGAGTAGCAGTTGGGCGCATGTATAGTCTAACGCGTTTTCAGCAGCTTCAGTCAGAGAGGAAAATGATCTGTTCAGTCTGTATGAGTAGCAGTGGAAAATAAATCTCAACACTCCAAACAACATTCATCTCTATGAGACTGTGGGGTACAGTGCTCAGCTATCTCATAGTGAATGAATAGAGCAGTTGTACTCTTCCTTGACCAGCTGCCCCATTCATGTAGATGCATGGAATCTCCTTTCATGTGACCGGTTGAGGTGCCAGCAGGTGAACCCCACCGATCAGATGCTTGTCCCTATGTTGCAGATAGAGGATATGTTGATGTCTTGGAAGTTTTCTCTTTAATTGCTGTATAGATAAAAAGTTCTACAACTTTCCAACAAACTTTCTACCTCAATTTCTCACCATTTTTGGAGATGCTTGTTTGCTGTCAGTGAATGATAACACTCCTGTAACTCCTCCAAATGAATAGGAGCTGCCCTGGAATAACCACGCGCGGCAAATCCACATCATGTACAAAGCTGTGGTGCTCTGATGCCTGGATGCAATGCACAGCAACTCCTACAAACAGCTGACTGGCGGGGGTTCCTGGAGGTGGATGTCAGCCAAACTGATATTGATGACCTGAATATTAAACTCCTGGACAACCCCTTTAAATTTCTATATTCCTATTTTTCTGCTAACAAAGCAAAGCTGACAAGTTATGCGAAACAGGAAATGTCAGTCTGTTGTGTGTGCTCCATTTATGTAATATTATATTTACATTTATTTATATAAAATCTAGATATATAAAGAAGGACGTATATATATGTATGTACAGTACAGACCAAAAGTTTGGACACACCTTCTCATTCAAAGAGTTTTCTTTATTTTCATGACTATGAAAATTGTAGATTCACACTGAAGGCATCAAAACTATGAATTAACACATGTGGAATTATATACATAACAAACAAGTGTGAAACAACTGAAAATATGTCATATTCTAGGTTCTTCAAAGTAGCCACCTTTTGCTTTGATTACTGCTTTGCACACTCTTGGCATTCTCTTGATGAGCTTCAAGAGGTAGTCCCCTGAAATGGTCTTCACTTCACAGGTGTGCCCTGCCAGGTTTAATAAGTGGGATTTCTTGCCTTATAAATGGGGTTGGGACCATCAGTGGCGTTGAGGAGAAGTCAGGTGGATACACAGCTGATAGTCCTACTGAATAGACTGTTAGAATATGTATTATGGCAAGAAAAAAGCAGCTAAGTAAAGAAAAACGAGTGGCCATCATTACTTTAAGAAATGAAGGTCAGTCAGTCAGCCGAAAAATTGGGAAAACTTTGAAAGTAAGGGCTATTTGACCATGAAGGAGAGTGATGGGGTGCTGCGCCAGATGACCTGGCCTCCACAGTCACCGGACCTGAACCCAATCGAGATGGTTTGGGGTGAGCTGGACCGCAGAGTGAAGGCAAAAGGGCCAACAAGTGCTAAGCATCTCTGGGAACTCCTTCAAGACTGTTGGAAGACCATTTCAGGGGACTACCTCTTGAACCTCATCAAGAGAATGCCAAGAGTGTGCAAAGCAGTAATCAAAGCAAAAGGTGGCTACTTTGAAGAACCTAGAATATGACATATTTTCAGTTGTTTCACACTTGTTTGTTATGTATATAATTCCACATGTGTTAATTCATAGTTTTGATGCCTTCATAGTCATGAAAATAAAGAAAACTCTTTGAATGAGAAGGTGTGTCCAAACTTTTGGTCTGTACTGTATTTTCCGCGATCACTAAAAAACGCAACCATTGATTTTAACGAAATTTGGTATACACATCCCCTGCTACCTGGAATGAAATATTGTGGGGGTCACAGCTCTCTTCTTACAGTTACTGAGATATTCCCAAAAGACGACCTACATTAGCCAATACAAGCCTGCAAGGCTTTCTTCATATTCCAACTGCCATACACACGGTCACATGTCCCTTATCAGCCAATAGAAGCTCGCAGATCCTTAGTCTCCACATATACACACAGTTTTACTCCAGGTTTCCATAACAACCCAGCCATTTTTCTTCACTGCTGTAGGTCAGCTTTAGGCTAAGGCTACACGACGACAATAAGTCGCACGACACGTAGGGCACTGATGGTCGCTGGTGTTGCACTGCGACATGCTGCAACTGCGACGCGACAGTCGCAGAAAAATCCATCTTGGATGGATTTTTTGTAGCTGTCATGTCGCATGTCGCTGTGCGACATTATAGCCTATAATTATAAAAATTGTTGAGACAAAATGTTGTGCGACACATGTCGTCGTGTAGCCCTAGCATTAAAAGGGCGGGCACTGTGGAGGTCACTGTTAAAGAGGCGTTCACTGTGGATGTTACTGTTAAGGGGGCAGGCTGCTGTGGAGGTCACTGTTAAAGGGGCGGACACTGTGGAGGTCACTGTTAGGCCTCTTTAAGACGGGCGAGATTTCCGCGCGGGTGCGATGCGTGAGGTGAACGCATTGCACCCACACTGAATCCGGACCCATTCATTTCTATAGGACTGTGCAGATGAGCGGTGATTTTCACGCATCCCTTGTGTGTTGCATGAAAATCGCAAGCAAGTGCGGATGCGGTGCGATTTTCACGCACGGTTGCTAGGAAATGATCAGGATGGGGACCCGATCATTATTATTAGCCCTTATAACATGGTTATAAGGGCAAATAATAGCATTCTTAATACAAAATGCATAGTACAATAGGGCTGGAGGGGTTAAAAAAATAAAAATAAAATTTAACTCCCCTTAATCCACTTGTTTGCGCAGGCCGGCTTCTCTTCTGTCTTCATCTTTGCTGTGCAGTAGGAAAAGGACCTGTGGTGACGCCACTACGCTCATCACATGGTCCGTCACATGATCCATCATCAAAGGTCCTATTCCTCAAAGAAGAAGACAGAAGAGAAGCCAGGCTGCGCGAACAAGTGGATTAAGGCGAGTTAAATTTTTTGAATTTTTTTTTAACCCCTCCAGCGCTATTGTACTAAGCAGTCTGTATTAAGAATGCTATTATTTTCCCTTATAACCATGTTATAAGGGAAAATAATACAATCTACACAACCTTGAACCCAAATCTGAACTTCTGTGAAGAAGTCCGGGTTCGGGTTTGGGTACCAAACATGACGATTTTTCTCACGCGCGTGCAAAACGCATTACAATGTTTTGCACTCGCGCTGAAAAATCGCGCATTTTCCCGTGACGCACCCGCATCTTATCCGGGCCAAAAACATGACCCCCATGTGAAAGAGGCCTTAAGGGGGCAGGGGCAACTATTAAAGGGGCAACTGCTATGGAGGTCACTGTTAAGGCAGCAGGATACTATGAGGTCACTGTTAAGGCAGCGGGGTACTGTGGAGGTCACTGTTAAGGGGGCAGGTCCCTGTGGAGGTCACTGTCAAAGGAGTAGGGTGCTGTGAAACTCACTATTAAAGGGGTGGGCTGCTGCGAAGGTCAAAGTTAAGGGGATGGGATGTTGTGGAGGTCCAATATTAAAGTGGCGGAGCCACGTCCTTCTACTAGTTATATATATATTTGTAAGTATATTAAATTATACATTATGCTATTTTCTTCCACTTGCATTGTGGCTATGGTTTTGTGATATGTCTTATATGGTCGCTTTTTCTTATGTTATATACTTGTGAAAATCTAATAAAATCAGATTATACATAACTATGTAATTCTGGGAGAACTGCAAAAAAAAAAAGGGGGTCAGTCAACACATCCCAATGCGCAGGTGCACGCTGCCATGGCTAGAAACACGAAGAAAAAAAGACAATGCAACAGCACTCTGCAAACACAAATAAAGTACAATAATGCCATAATTATAATTATGCGCCCTGGGATGTGCTGACTGACCCCCTTTTTTTGCAGTTGTACTGCTGGAGGTGTGGATGACTCCAGTTGGTCTTGCACCCCTGACCAGCCTGTCTGCCCCATAGACTAATTTTAATTAGAGTAAGCATAAAGCTGTAGCCTGCTCTCATTGTATTTATTGGAAGCCATATAGTGGGCTCAGCATGCATGTTGGTACCAGCATCCCTGGATTTAATGGAGGCCGTTATGGCATCAAAAATGGTAAAAAGCAGAGTGGACCCAGCATGTATGTGGAACCTGCACTCCCTGAATTTTATGGTGGCCAATATGGCACACAACAGGTAATATTTAGTGTTAGGATCCCGTCTTTATAGAGATCACCTTGACGCCGGCAGACGGGCCCAAATAATTTTGTACAAAATGTATTTGCCAAGAATCTCAAACTTGCAAAATAAGCGTAGCATTAGCACCAGAATATTTTCTATAATTATGGCATTATTTGTGTTTGCAGAGTGCTGTTGAATTGTCTTTTTTTTCTTCGTGACTTCTGGGAGAGAGACTGAGAACTACAATTCATCGTACAAATAAAGAAACCTAATGAACTCTTGCTTCGTAAAAAGACATTGCGTGTCCACAGATATCTCTCTATTCAGTTTTCAGCCTTCATCATTATAAAGCAGTTTGTTTCTTTCCAGACCTGATGGTGCCCTATGTGAAGGGCAACAAGTCCATCATGTTTTCAGTCACATCAAGGCTGCAAACATTCATAGAGTTGAATGATTCCCAGGTTTAAGGTGGTATTACACTGCCTGATGTACACTGCCCGATGCAAACAGAATGTCGGAGGAACGGCCCACCAGAGTACCAGAGGATCCTCCAGTAGGCCCAGGCTCTGACACTATAGAGGTCCTCAAAGGTCCAGGAGAATTAAAAAAAAATTGGCTTCCTTTGGCGCCAATCACTTGCCACTAAGATGTATTTCGTTGATTAGAACTTTTTGATGATATAGGGGTTGAGCCTCAAGAGTAATTTCCTCTGTGGTTCCCAAGGAACCCTAGTCTGACACTGTTCTCCGAGCTCCAGCAAACAGTTGATTTTGCTGAGTTAAGTTTTGGCAAGCCATGTAATTCAAAGATAGCTCGAGTCAGAAAAGGCCCCGCTCTTATAAAGTGGATCTTAGTACATAGAGTGGTGTCCCTAGCACAAGACCTCCTCTATGATATCCATATGCCCTAATCTGCTATCCCATCTGGTCTAGGGTTTATGGACATAATATAGGGCAATTCTTGAACTGCAGTATAGTAATATAGAAGATATGACTTCATGATATGTAGCTACGGGTAATCACAGGGGGAAGCAACATTACGAATATTGGGACTCCAGCTTTGGGCTCTGGAGGTTCTCATGAAGGGGAAGTTTTTAAGAAAACAAAATAAATGACCCAACTTTTCACACAAGGTCTCTGCCAGCAGTATATGTTGTCTTCAGATGGGTGTTATCAAGGACTGCATAATTGATGGTTTCTCCATAGCATAGGTCATCAATATTAGACTGGTGAGGATCCATCTTGCGGCATCCGTGACGATCAGCTGATTGTAGAGGCCAGCAGACACCCTCATTGTTTACCACACCCAGCTCTAGACCATTGGTAGCGGCTGTTCCTGGTAACACAGATCCGTTCCCTTCACATCAATGGGCTGAAGCTCAAGTGAGCTATAAGACCAGACACTACCAGAAGTACAGAGATTTGCCTGGAAAACAATGACCCTCTTCAATCAGCGGGGATGCCGTGAGCCAGATCCCTTCCTTCATCTTGAGGACCGCAAATTTCTCGTTCCTATGTAAACCCCTTTAAAGTCATACTGAAGAGAAAAGACTTGACTGAATAGACTTCATCCCAGCCAATACTATAGAACATCAAATTTTGCAAACCCTACAATGAAAATATATTGAACCCTAACCGCGATTGTCAAACAGTTAACATCCAAGAGGTTTATTGCAGCAAATCCTTTAATTCAGCACTTAATTCTGCCGAGCTACACAAGTTTTGAAGAAGTACATGATTCTTGGCATCCACAAGGAAAATCCCCAGAGTGGCTATAGATGCCAAGACTACATTTACAACGCTTCCCACAACAAGCGAAACCGTCCTTTCGTCCAAATATTTTGACTAATACAAGACTACATCTTCCCACAAACATGCCACATGCAGCAGAGACGCCATAGATAGACGACTCCCTACTGCAGGGAGCGTCAGGAAGGAGAAGACCGAGCGCTCGGAGCACAAGATGCTGGCGCTGCTTCTTCATAGTTTTTATTCCACCTCCCACATACACGAAACACTTATTCTCAGTTTCGTAAATATTTCTATATGTGTTCAGGAAAAAAAACAGATGGCGTGCAATTGTAGCGTAGAGAATATCTGTATTATTGACTAAAGAGTCAACCCAACACTGCACGATCTGCACCAGGAACTGGTGAAATTTACGCCCATTTCTTAGGTAGCTGAGGGTTTTAGTATTAGGGGTGAAAGGTTACAGCAGATTTTGCATTGGGGTCCAAAACCCTTTCAATGACCCCGTCTTACAGGACGGTACCCACATCGCCGATGAAAAAGGCTGATGCAAAATATGCATCAGTCATTATTAAATTTACATAGTCAATTATGTTGAATATCAGAATAAGCCCTTCACAAAGGTGAAAAAAAAAGTAAAAACAAAAAAAAGTTTTTCAAACTACTTTTAAAAAAATCCTCCTCCTCTCGCCATAATTAAAGTTAACATAAATAAACAATAAAAGAAAATAAACATCAAAGGCATCGCCGCTTCCCAAAACGTCATACTCTTAGGCTACATGCACACGACTGTATGTGTTTTGCGGTCCGCAAATTGCTGATCCGCAAAAAAAAAAACAGATGACGTTTCTGCGGATCCGTTTTTTTTTGCGGATCCATTGTAATAATGCCTATCCTTGTCCGCCAGCGAAGGTTCTAACAGAAAAAAATTTAAATAGTTGATTCTCCTCCCAAAAACAATTGAATAAAAAGTGATCAAAAAGTCAGACTCCTAAATGGTGTCAATAAAAACTACAAATCGTCCTGCAAAAATAAGCCCTCACATAGCTCTGTAGATGTATAAAAAAAAAAATTTTAAGAGGTTTTTTTTATTAAAAACAAGAAAAATGATACAAATGGCTTATCACCGTCATCGTACTGACTCGGAGAATGAAGGTAATATATCAGTTTTACCATACAGTGAAAACTATAAAAAGCAAACTCAGAAAACTATAGCAGAATTGCATTTTTTATCAATTCCACCCCATTTGGAATTTTTTCCAGCTTCCCACTTTATCGTATGCAATATTAAATGATGCCAATAAAAGTTGTCCCGCAAACAACAAGCCTTCATATGGCTATGTGAAGGAAAAAAAGTTTTGGCTCTGGGAAGGCTGGGAGTAAAAACTGATGAGACGGATGTTATTTGTTTTTTCTTTGCTGACATCGGATGGATCTGTTTTATTCATCTGTGACCACTTTGGCTACAATGTAAAAGAAATAGACAAAAAATACTGACAGAATTAAAAAGTCCTATGCAAACAACATCTGTGTTCACGAGTGCAGTGCCCCAGAAGACCACTGCAAAGGGTTAATATTTGCTATTTGGTTCAATGTGTTTTTCCTGTGCTTTTATGTTATTGCAAAAGCTGTTTATTGTTTCCTACTGAGAAGTAGGACCCCCGACAATAAGCTATTTTAATAGGCCAGTGATCTCGCATTCATCGGTCACATGTCCTAGGCGTGGCTCAGTCCCATTCAAGTGAAAGGGCCTGGGCTGCAATACCAAGCACAGTCACTAGACATTGTACGGCACTGTGCTAGGTATGCTGTGAGGAGGCCACAGAGCGACCTCTTCAAACAGCTAATTGGTGGGGGTGCTGGGAGTCGGACTTCCAGTGGGCTGATGTTGATTGGATAGGTCATCATTATTCTATTCCTGTAGAATTGCAATAGGGACATATGGGATGGTAGCCCTGGGCCTTAAGTCTCTGTAGGTTCTATTGCAGCCCAAAATGCTCATTTCAAGGACAGAGAGTGTCTCTCACCTCGTGAGGAGGGAGTGTCAGGGTCTAGGCCAGTGGTGGCAAACCTTTTAGAGGCCGAGTGCCCAAACTGCAACCCAAAACCCACTTATTTATCGCAAAGTGTGAACACAGCAATTTACCCCTGAATACTACAGTCGAGTATAGTGTATGTTCCATGTACTTTATCATTTAGCTATAATAGCCGGCCTACATTCAGTGCGCTGCCTGTGCTGTTCATAGTGCGCCCTGCGCTGATGAATGGCAGGAAAAGTCTAAGGCATATTGGTACACCATAGACTTTTTCCAGGGCCTGGGTGCCCACAGAGAGGGCTCTGAGTGCCCCCTCTGGTACCCGTGCCATAGGTTCGCCACCACTCGTCTAGGCCCTAAATGGCTAACCTCCGGCACTCCGGCTGTGATAAAACTACGACTCCCATGATGCACACTTGCTTGGCTGTTCTCAGAACTCCATAGAAATGAATTGAGCATGCTGGGAGTGGTAGTTTCACCACAGCTGGCGTGCCAGAGGTTAGCCATCACTGGTCTAGGCTGTCTGCTTACATTCACTGAATATGAGCCTGGAACACTGCTGCCTCATTTGGCTCGCAGTGTTGGATGCTGGTGGTTTTATACTGTATGGTGTTATACTATATACTGAATACTGAGGGTTGTTATACTGTATACTGTGGGGTGTTATACTATATACTGTGGGTTTTATACTGTATACTATATGTTGTATTACTATGTACTGTATACTGTGGGGTGTTATATGATATAATGTTTACTGTGGGGTATTACACTATATACTGCATACTGTGGGGTACTGTATACTGAGGGATGTTATACTTTATACTGTATTCTGTGGAGTTTTATACTATATACTGCATACTGAGGGGTGTTGTACTGTATACTGTGGGGTGTTATACTATATACTGCATACTGAGGGGTGTTGTACTGTATACTGTGGGGTGTTATACTATATACTGCATACTGAGGGGTGTTATACTGTATACTGTGAGGTGTTATACTATATACTGCATACTGAGGGGTGTTGTACTGTATACTGTGGGGTGTTATACTATATACTGCATACTGAGGGGTGTTATACTGTATACTGTGAGGTGTTATACTATATACTGCATACTGAGGGGTGTTGTACTGTATACTGTGGGGTGTTATACTATATACTGCATACTGAGGGGTGTTGTACTGTATACTGTGGGGTGTTATACTATATACTGCATACTGAGGGGTGTTATACTGTATACTGTGAGGTGTTATACTATATACTGCATACTGAGGGGTGTTGTACTCCATACTGTGGGGTGTTATACTACATACTCTATACTGTGGGGTGTTATAATACATACTCTATACTGTGGGGTGTTATACTACATACTCCATACTGTGGGGTGTTATACTACATACTCTATACTGTGGGGTGTTATACTATAAACTCCATACTGTGGGGTGTTATACTATAAACTCCATACTGTGGGGTGTTATACTATAAACTCCATACTGTGGGGTGTTATACTACATACTCTATACTGTGGGGTGTTATACTACATACTCCATACTGGTAGGTATTGTATCTTATGAGGGGCTAGAGATGTTATACTATATACGGTGTGGCATATATAGTAAAGTTTCCTTTAATATTTAACAGAAAAAATAAATATGGGGCGGATCATGAAAAGGGGATGGTCGAGCAAATCGAGGGAGGGGGCCCAAAATGGAAAACCATAGGTAGTCCATGCGCCACCAAATAGGCTTTGTGCACTTGACCCCGCCAGATGCATGAGGCCTTATTACAACACCCATCATCTGGATAAGCGTCAGTTCTTTCCAGGTCCCCTAGCAAAATCCAAATCGCTCCTAGTTTTACACTCTGCTTCTAGTTTCTTCCCGTCGTACCCAGCGTCATAAATATCACACCCTACTTGTCAATTTAACGTCTTGCCAGTCGTTGGCCGTTCACCATGCCTATTTCCATCTCCCACCTCGCGCTTCTCGCCATTTCGAGCTACGCCGAGCCGAGAATTTTCCCGACCGAGCAAATAACTGTTACTTACTTGAAGGACTTTCATTAAAGTGTATCCATCACCATCCGCTGCAGAATTCTCTGCAGTACACTCAAGATAAATGAGGCGGCAACCAGAGAAAAAAAAACCCTAAGAAGAAGTAATGCTTCAAGGTGGCTTTTCTATATTGCTAGATCTCCCGTTTTGTAGAGGGGGAACAATTCTTACCACGTCTTAGAAGAAATCCAGCCAGGTCCCACACTATGTAAGGTGAACGCTACGGCGGAGAGAAAATGCCAAGTAAGCACGGCTACGAGACCTTGGACGAGGCTGATAACGCCGTCCAATTAAACAAAGCATGGAGGCTGGTTTTCATTCAGCGCTTTGTCATAAAGTGCATATCCAGAAAATGGTCCCCAGATGCCCGGCTGACACATCCATAATCAGACCTGACAGATCTATGGTGTGTTTATGTAGATCCTGCAGAAAGCCATAAATCTCTGCAAGAAAAATCGCCCCTATTCATCTGGGCTCTACGTTATTTTAAACTTGCAGGAGCTGACACTTGATATCTGGAGCAATACCCATTTCCCCTCGCTCACTTTACACTATCGCGGATCACAGTGGCCTTTCCAATAAATCATTTTGATGCGGTAAAGCCGAGGACTATTTGTTAGGGACTGTAGTTAGGATGGCTCCATGTGCCAAGTACATCATTTTGTTACCTGCCATTGTACTGCCATCTATCATGCCCGACTTTGTCCTTTTGCGGTGTCACGTGTCACGGTACATCACTTACTGAAATATGTTAATCTGTTAGGTGTATAGCTTGGGTGAACCCGGAAAAACAAAAAACAAAAAACAACATATAAATGCTGCAGGAAAGGCCTTGGAAATGTTATACCGTACACTCAATAATCGAGACGAATGAGGTGGTGCACACCCTTATAGAAGCTTTACAAGCTGGCAGAACTCACTTGCTGCAGTACATCGCCATACAATTCCAGCTGGCAAATCATGTTGGCGAAGGAAGCATATTATGTTGGTTCTTTAAAAGGACTATTACTTCAATACTGCATATCATTGGGGCCTTAAATGGCAGTGTCATCTTGGCACTATAGGCTGGTATTTTATGAGTTGTGTGTGACAGTATTATCTTAGCACTATACAGCAGTATTGTATTGGCTGTATGTGGCAGTGTTATTTTGGCACTACATGGTGGTATGATATGAGCTGTGTATGGCAGTATCATCTTAGCACTATATGGTGGTATTAAATGAGCAGTATTTGACAGTATTATTTTGGGACTACGTGGTGATATTATATGAGTTGTATGTGACAGTATTATTTTGGCACTATATGGTGATATTATATAAGCTGTAAATAGCAGCATTATATGGTGGTATCACGTGAGCTGTATTTGGCAGTATTATTTTGGCACTATATGGTAGGATTATATGAGCTGCATATATATGGTAGTATTATCTTGGCACTATATAGCGGTATTATTTGAGCTGTATGGGACAGTATTATTTTGACATTATATGGTGGTAATATGTAAGCAGCATATAGAAGTATTATCTTGGCACTATATGCTGGCATAATGTCAGCTCAAATTATAAGGAAAACTTTCTAAAAATGGCGAGTAGGGACACTACTTTGTATGCTAGTCCCGATTCTCTTGTTTTCAAGGGGGGGGGGGGGGGGGGGGGGGGGGGTAGTCCAATTGCATGTTTTAGGCCCAAATTTAAAAAAATCACCTCCTGAATCTCCTCCAACCCTGCACTGCTGCTCTCTCCCCACAGCCGTGCTGTACCCCACACACAGTCTTTTACAGAAGGTGAGTTTAAGGGTTTTTTATTATTATTTTTTATACTACCTCCCTGCAGTTTTAACTTTAAGGGGCACCTGTATTCTGCAAGGCATCTTTTAGAGCAGAATTTCCTTGCTCCTACTTTGTGACAAACAGGGATCTACTTTGTTTTAGTACTTTAATCACATAGCAATTGTTGTTGTTTTTTAAAATATTGACCTTTCTTGCATAAAAATTAGCAAAAAAAACATTTTGTTCCAATTAAATTTTTTTATACTGACTTAAAAACCCTTTAATACAATTTTTTTCTTAGACACTGTCAGACAAAAATCTAATTTAACGATACAGTATATACTGCGGCATGACCTACTTAGCCTCGTTGCATCGGGGTAGGCCTTTGGATATGGTTGGCAGGATATACTTTTTTAACTATTTATTAAGATTTTGATTGATTTGGCTTTTACTTGATCAGGCCCCAATATTTTATAGAACGATTCATTATGATTCGTTTTTGCATTATAGCTAAAGCTGCCACAGGAGGAGTCACATTGGACCTTGGATTTCACCTAAGTCAATGCAAAAAAACAATACCAGCATCTAAATCCAAAATGTGACTATAGCACAGACAGAATTGGCCTCAGCTTTTTGTGCAGATTTTCAGCCGGGCTCCCGCGCTTTTTTTTTTTTTTACATTGTGAAAATATTACAGTAAAAAGGAGATGATCACAGGCTGCAGTGCATGCGAAGAGAAGAAACAAGCAAGGCAAATAGAAGGTAGCAAAAAGCCATTTGTAAATGTGCAAAGAGCTGTCGTCCTGCCCTGTGTGTCTTCCAATTAATATGTTTCTAATGGATTATACTGCTAAGGTCAAACAAGCTGGGCCCTGACATCACAGCCCACCGCTGTGACTAGTGGCATCTTATGGCTCATTATATTCCAGCCATGGGATGCAATTATAGAAACGTCATTAGCTACACAATATGCAAGCTTGGTATTATCTCTCAGAAAAAAAAGTCTACTAAATATGCCAGGGATTTACAGTTTGTGTGTAGGGTTGGACTGGACCCTGGCTCTAACATGGTATAGTGGGCCGCAGGGGGTTAATTACTTTTTTGGGGTTATTTCACTGATTATCTGTAAGTTCTCTCTGATGAGATGACGTCTGAGCGATGCTAGACAGGCAACTGTTCCGTATAATTACTGGCTGGACCCTCTAAATTGTTTCCTCCGGTAGACCAAGGTACATGCTTTAGTCCAACACTATATTTGTGTCTTCACTTAAAAACTATGAACACTGTTGGGGCAATTCGGGGCAACTGGATTTTACTCATTTTGGGCAAAAAATAAATAAATCATTTTTGCAATTGGCCTTCATTAAAAAAAAATCTGCCGTTTTTGTGATACAGGGGTTAAATTGCAGTCTACTTGCAGACTGTCACTGTCACTTTATTCTGAGTCCTGTCATGAGATCTTATCTCTGACCTCATAAACACGAATTATAGCTAAATTGTTATCAAACTGATAAGCATATGGCTTAAATTAATGTTTATGAGGTCACAAGATCAGAGACAAGATCTCATGACAGGAATAAACAGAAAGTGACAGTGACAGTCTGCAAGTAGACAGAATTTAACCCCTGTATCACAAAAACTAAAGAAAATGTTTAATAAAGAAATGCTTTTTAGCCAAAAATGTGTAGAATATCCGATGTACAGTACTGTGCAGAGGCTTCACAAGAGCACTGCGGCCACCGTGGGTCAGGAGCCGGACCCTCACCGATCAGATATTGATGATCTATCCTGAGGATAGGCCATCGGTGATGGTCAGTTCGCAGTGTTCGCCAATGAACACATGTAGGCTGCCATCTTGACTCCGGCCCTTACCTGTGCCTGTGCCGAGAGCCAGTCTGAAATCAAATGCGGTCGCCGGGAGCAGGCAGTTCCGAGAACAGCCGCCGGGGGCCTTCATCGGGCTGTTCTCGGAACTGCCTGCTCCCGGTGACTGCATTTGATTTCAGACCGGCTCCCGACACAGGCAAGGGCTTACCTGTGCATCACCGGAAGGGTGAGTCATGATGGCAGCCCGCATGTGTTCGCGGGCGAACACTGCGAACTGACCATCACTGTAGGCCATCAATACTGAACTCCCAGAAAATTACTTTAATTCGCAGCTTTGTAATTAAACATATATAGAAAAAGTCAAAGAATATTTATAATGGGATTAAGCGACCCTTTCAGTATAAGCATGGTCTGAGAAGGTACCGCACGTGAAAGGCTTAGATACGGGACAGGTATCTAGCACTGCTGTGACTCTGCATGTACACACCTTTACATATTCATATAACATTAATTTCGGCTGACCAGCAATTACACATGTAACTGGTGTGACTGGTTCTCCGGCGCTAGGAGCGCTCATTACATTAATATATACTTGCTGTAACATTCTCCCTTTCTGATTGTGGAGAATCTTTATGGTTTCTCTTCTCGTTGCGCTTACAGTATAAAATGCTGTCCAATGACATTTAAAATGTCTGGAAGCAAAGTGCTGAAGAAGCGAAGCGGAAAACCCTGTTCCAATCTTTGTAGTTAAGAAATAATCATATTCTTTATTAGTAACCAGAAACACCAAAATACATGTCAAAGCCGCAGCTCCCAGGCCAGTCAGCTGAGCACACCCTCTATGTCCACCATCGAACACCATATACATAGACCAGTGCCTCTCCAGCCTTAGGCAAATCACAACTCCCAGCAAACCCTGACAGGCTGCAACTGGATTCACAACTGGTTGGTAACAGCCGACAAGCTTGTCAATCAACACACAAACCCCCTGACAGCTTTGTTGACTCCCTATTAGGGTGCCAAAACACATTCAACAGCTGTCAGACGATCACTCATTCGACTGCCAGCTATTCCACCCGACTCGCGACCCTTGTCCGGATGTGCTTGTGCTGTCTACCTGCTGAAGGTAGCTCATCTTCTTTGAAAAAGTATTGGGTGCTGAAATCCAACATGCCCAATACCTTCTTTCTACCCAGTATGATCTGTCGGGATTAATTGGGAGGCCCCCATGCACATAAGATAGCCATCGGGTCCCATTGAAATCATCAGGTTTGGCCAACTTTTATCGGTGTAGGGACCCTTTAGTTTTCCCTCCATGAGATTACCGTATGCTGCCTGGTGTGAAGGTCACAAGAAAACTCTGTGCAGACATTGGGGGACATTGTGTCAATAGTGTCATAGGATTCCTGAATTTACAATTTAGTAAGAGTTGGATCGAGTGACCATGCCCATGCCAGGGAGGAAGCTGCCATTCCAATGGTGCCGAAAACAGCTGGTAATGCTGTGAATACAGGTCAGAGTGATTACTTTTTACTATGTATGTGATATGTCTGTCTGTATATGTAAACTTCTTATTCACTTAGACTGTATCAAGCTTATCTTATTCCCGGAACTCTGAGTTCACGGCAAAACACTGCCTTAAATTAGCCTAGACCCCGATGTGAAATCTGTACCTGGGCCTTCAACCATCACGTGACATTGACATTACTGGTGTCCTCTTACATGGAAAGAGAGTCTTAAGAAGTCATTAGGTAGCAGGATCTGGGAACATTTGTGACCTCTGCAATAAATAGGACTATACCACTAATTACTGGGTCACATATAACACTCCAAATTATTTTGAATAGATACTGACATTTTTACATTCTCTGCAGCCATGAGGTTGCAATAACGCCTGTACAAGCGTCATAGATGCGTGTTCGGGCGATGTTACTCCTTAAAAAAAGTCTAAGGCGTACCAATACACCTTAGACTTTTCCCTGCCTTTCATCAGTGCCGCGAGCGCTGTGAACGGCGCAGGCAGCGCAGCGATGCTGCCTGTGCCTGAAATGACCAATAACAAAGCTCCTTACATCAAGGAGCTTTGTTATTGGTCGGTTTGAGCGGGCAGCCGGACTATTCGGCACACCACTCTGAAGTGAGGAGGAAGAGTCCTGCAGCGGCGCGAGATTCTCACTGAGTGGCGCCTGACGGGGTAAGCGGTCTAGGGCTGTGGGTCACTTCCTCCATGTGCTCATGGTGTCCTCTCCAGTGAAGAATGTGTGCCAAACTCCATAGCAACTAGATACCAACAGACTCCCCCCAGGGCACTATATGCTGAGCATGCTTGCCCTGGTCGGATGAATAAAATGATCGTGTCCGTGCTAGGCAAGTTGGGCGCAGTGCATGTTGACATGGAGACTGGGGGGGGAGGGGAGAGGCTGATAGTGATGAGTTGGGGTGGGCTATGAGTTTGGGCGCACGTTCTTCACTGGAGAGGACGCTGTGAACACATGGAGAAAGTGACCCGCAGCCCGACCGTCCAGAACATGAAGTGAATGTGACTACTGGACTAGTAGCTTGTCATCACGTGGAAGACTTTTATGATTGGTGAGCACATTAAATGAATTTATCGTAATTAGACGGCACAATTTGTGATTGGTGCAATGTTATATACTGTATGTCCTGCTGGGATCTAAAAGGGCTTACATCTTTAGGGAGACTCCAGAAAACCCAAGGAGGGTTGGCAAATAGGCAATAGATTGTCCCAGATATAGGGACAGACATTTTGCCCCCATTAGGTCTCATGTACACGACTGTATCCATTTTGAGGTCTGCAAATCGCTGATCCACAAAATATGGACATCCATGTGCTATCCACATCTCCACGCTGCAAAAGATAGAGCATGTCCTGTTCTGGTGGACCCACTGAAGTCAATAGGTCCGCAAGAAAATGCGGATTGCATGCGGACCACATCTGTGATTTGCATACTGCAAAACGGATACAGTTGTGTGCCTGAGACCTTATAGTGAAAGTCACACTGCTCACAGATATGAAGTACAGAGACGTCAAGTACACTATACTGTGCAATAGTCCAATATACTGTGTATAAGACTGTCCTATAACTGCCTTCTGTGCATTCATCCCAGACCCCACCCACCGCCACCAAGCCACCCACTGCTCCCTGCCACAACCACCAGACGTCCCTGTTCAATTCTTATTGCATTGAGTTTTGCACAGTCTACTGCTCGGATCCCTACCTGACAGATTTGGTGCTTAAAGAAAGGTAGGGATTCAGTCTTCTGAAAATGGTCTAGATTTGCTATTTCTGCATAGAAGACATTATAGAGGAGACTGGTATTGGTTTCCTTGCAGAAATAGCAACATCTTAATATTATTTAGGCCTACGTATTATACACTCACCTAAAGAATTATTAGGAACACTTGTTCTATTTCTCATTAATGCAATTATCTAGTCAACCAATCACATGGCAGTTGCTTCAATGCATTTAGGGGGGTGGTCCTGGTCAAGACAATCTCCTGAACTCCAAACTGAATGTAAGAATGGGAAAGAAAGGTGATTTAAGCAATTTTGAGCGTGGCATGGTTGTTGGTGCCAGACGGGCCGGTCTGAGTATTTCACAATCTGCTCAGTTACTGGGATTTTCACGCACAACCATTTCTAGGGTTTACAAAGAATGGTGTGAAAAGGGAAAAGCATCCAGTATGCGGCAGTCCTGTGGGCAAAAATGCCTTGTGGATGCTAGAGGTCAGAGGAGAATGGGCCGACTGATTCAAGCTGATAGAAGAGCAACGTTGACTGAAATAACCACTCGTTACAACCGAGGTATGCAGCAAAGCATTTGTGAAGCCACAACACGCACAACCTTGAGGCGGATGGGCTACAACAGCAGAAGACCCCACCGGGTACCACTCATCTCCACTACAAATAGGAAAAAGAGGCTACAATTTGCACGAGCTCACCAAAACTGGACTGTTGAAGACTGGAAAAATGTTGCCTGGTCTGATGAGTCTCCATTTCTGTTGAGACATCCAAATGGTAGAGTCCGAATTTGGCGTAAACAGAATGAGAACATGTATCCATCCTCTGATGGCTACTTCCAGCAGGATAATGCACCATGTCACAAAGCTCGAATCATTTCAAATTGGTTTCTTGAACATGACAATGAGTTCACTGTACTAAAATGGCCCCCACAGTCACCAGATCTCAACCCTATAGAGCATCTTTGGGATGTGGTGGAACGGGAGCTTCGTGCCCTGGATGTGCATCCCTCAAATCTCCATCAACTGCAAGATGCTATCCTATCAATATGGGCCAACATTTCTAAAGAATGCTATCAGCACCTTGTGGAATCAATGCCACGTAGAATTAAGGCAGTTCTGAAGGCAAAAGGGGGTCCAACACCGTATTAGTATGGTGTTTAATAATTCTTTAGGTGAGTGTATATATGAATTACAGCAAATTTCGTACTCCTCCTCGGCTAAAAATGCTCCTCAAAAATGGTATAAGGAGTATTTTTACTCTTCCAGAAAAAATGTAGTACGACCTCTGCTGTGGTGTGAATAAAATAATTAATGAGCTCTTAGCAAGCAGTGATGGCCAGTTCGCAGTGTTCGCCGACGAACACATGCGATCTGCCATCTTTATTCCCAAGTCCGGCGATGCAGAGGTAAGTCCTTACCTGTGCCTGCGCCGCGAGCCGCTCTGAAACACATGCGGTCATCGGGAGCAGGCAGTTCCGAGAACAGCCCGATGAAGGCTGTTCTCGGAACTGCCTGCTCCCGATGACCGCATGTGTTTCAGAGCGGCTCGCGGTGCAGGCACAGGTAAGGACTTACCTCTGCATCGCCGGACTTGGGAATAAAGATGGCAGATCGCATGTGTTCGTCGGCGAACACTGCGAACTAGCCATCACTGTTATCAAGCTCTGCCTCTAATGCCTCCAGATGTAAGACAATGTTCAACCCTTTAAATAGGCCTTGGGGCATGACTTGGATAATACATAAGCCAGCACCTCATAGGCAGACTGCTATTTTGGGGTGATTGCCCCTCATCAGTGCAGAGCAGAGATTACTGGCTTAACTGGTTGAGAAGCCTAAGTCAGGATTTGGGGGGTAATATCTCTCGTTGGGGGGAGAGGCTTAAAGAGGACCTTTCATCAGAATCAAGTATGTAAACTGAATATACATACATGGAGAGCGGCGCCCAGGGACCCCCCTGCACTTACTATTATCCCCGGGCGCCGCTCCGTTCTCCGGTGATAGCCTCCGGTAAAGTCATAGTTAGGCTCCACCCATTTGAGCCTGCCGGCGTCTCCTTCTCCTATGCTGTAGCGCTGGCCAATCGCAGCGCTCAGCTCTTAGCCATGCTATGAGCTGAGCGCTGCGATTGGCCAGCGCTACAGCATAGGAGAAAGAGACGCCGGCAGGCTCAAATGGGTGGAGCCTAACTATGACTTTACCGGAGGCTATCACCGGAGAACGGAGCGGCGCCCGGGGATAATAGTAAGTGCAGGGGGGTCCCTGGGCGCCGCTCTCCATGTATGTATATTCAGTTTACATACTTGATTCTGATGAAAGGTCCTCTTTAATTGGTATGAGGATGGTTATAGGCCATACATGCTCCTATAAGCCTCCTCACGCTGATTAAGGTGCTCTCCCCAAGGAGAGATATTACCCCCCTAATCTTGACTTAGGCTTTTGCTCTGCACTGATGAGGGACAATCACCCCGAAACAGCTGTCTGCAGATGGGGTGCTGGCTTATTTAATATCCGAGTGATGTCTCAAGACCTATTTAAAGGGCTGAACAGTGACTTATAGGATAGCTTCCTTACATCTGGTGGCATCAGAGGCGGAGCTCATTTGCATCCCTTTTTTCCCAGAATTCCAGAGGAGCATGTATGGCCTATAAGTCTCCTCGCGCCCTTTAAGGCGCTCTCCCCAAGGAGCCAAAAAAAGTGCTAAATTTATTAATCATGTGGGGTAAATAGGGGGGCCCACAGTGGCTCTGCTACCCAAGGACCCCTGCAGCCAGCCATGCAGATCGCCTTGTACGTATATACCTAGCTTTTCACCAATTTATTACTACTGAAGCAGGCCTTGATATAAATTTACATGGGAACCGAAAGGTGAACAGAGACTTTTAGTTCAAAATGTCATGCAAAGTAGACAAGATCAAAGAGCACATGGAAGAGCTGAGGTAAAAGCGTCTTAAAGACATTCCTGAATAAAATCATATCTTATTCATCACTGCTAAAAATAGATTTCCGGCATTAGTTCCATCTATTGAAAAAAAAAAGGAAAAAAATCCCTTCCCCCGTTCCCTAAAAGATCTTCAGTAAAGGACTCCTAGGATGAGTACGTATGTGAGAGGCCAGACTCCAGGACTACCAAACATCCTTAGAAAGTGACTCAAGGTTCAATGTGACTTCCTGACTCAGCAAAGTGTCACAAATATCGATTGACACTTCATTCATGAAATCATATGAAAGAACTCTCCCTCTCGTTTCCAGTACTCAGCAATGTTCTCTTAAATGGCCGAATAATTTCTAGTTTGTGCATTAAAAAGAATCTCTGCCTTTAACTATTGTGTACTTTTAAGGTCGAAAAAAAATCTGCGCTCATTAGTTTCTCAAGATTTTTGTGTTATAGCAGTTGCAGTGTTGTTTTATTCTGATACAGAGTTTCAAATCCCCCGAATAGACCTACTGTCTAGCTGCAGTCTTCATTAGAGGGCTCTAGCTTATTGTATACTGTGTCACCCTTGAGTTCAATGCACAAACAGTATGCAGTAAGCTCTTCGGCTCCCCCTAGTGGCGGTTGTTAGTTTAATTATAGTCTATGGGATAAGTCAGAATTGTCGTAATAGCCAAATCCACTACGTTTAAAGGGTTTCTCAGCTTTCACAAAACTTTTGATATGTTGTAACTAGATAACAAAGGTTTTGATAGGTGAGGGTCAGAGTCCTGAGGCCACCACCATCACTAGGAAAGGAGAGAGAAGCGCTTGCATAGCATCTTCACTCTTCACGGTGCAAGAAATAGGCCCGTCTTGTTTCCGTCTCCTCGAGTGAGGAGAGAGGGGGCAATATGCGAGTGCTTCTCTCTCCTCCTTCAACCAGTCGGTGGGGTTTTCAGCAGTCAGACCCACACGGATCAAAACCTTTAATATGTCCCTATAACATATGAAATGTTTTTTTTGAAAGTTCAGGGAACCTTTAATATAAATCACTTTGCACTTCAAGAGGAGTGGCCAGTGTCACCTCCAGTGGAGAGAATTGTAGCTTTGTCCACACGGCTCAGCATCTATGAAAACATGATTCATTATCAGAAGAGTCCCTTGTGAATAATTACAATTGACTGGACTTAGGGATTAGCATTTGATGTGCAAACAGTTTTGGCGCGGACCAGTTGTGCTAATGAGATAAGATGACAGTGACTAAAGCAGGCATCTTGACGTCTGACTGGGTTCACCATCTCTTACAAATATTTAACCAATGCTTTGTGACCAACACTGGTTTGACCGACTTAGGCTGGAGCACAGAAGATTTATTTTGTGCCCATTATGATAGATATTCTCTACAGTCAATCTGCAGTAGAGTCTATTATTTTTCTTTTAAGTTAATTTTATATCAACATATTTTACCAGTAATATCTGGTGTAAGTTAAAGGGTCCTGTCTGCAGTTTTTATCATGTTAGACTGTTCATAGCACTAGGTAGGGACTGGGCATTGCACTGGAGCCATTGGTGTAGCTAAAGGCTCATGGGCCCTGGTGCAAGAGTTCAGCTTGGGCCCTCCTTCCCTCAGTGCTTCGGCCAGGGGCAGGGAAGCACATAGTCTTTGCGCAAATTGAAACGCCCCCCCATGCCAAATTCTTGACCTAACCCCTTCCCTCCAGACAGAGGTGTAACTTGACCAGCATGCACTTTCTATAATACCGGTGTCTTCGTATGCGGCTCAGGGGTCTTTGGGGCCCCTCAGGCTCCTGGGCCCAGTAGCAACTGCTATCTCTGCACCCCCTGTCCTTGACTGGAACCATACCTTTTGTGAAGCTTTTATCATCAGGAAGAGTAGTGTGAATATGATGCTTTATTCTGCCAGGTTCTGCTCCTGCAAGTGCAATGAAGGTGGAGCGTCACTGTGATGTGCTCTCTGCATTGAGCTGATTCACATCCCCTCCCTTCGGCTTCTAGTGACAACTGTAGCATCCAACCAAGAGACTACAACAGCTGTCACTCCGAACAGAGAGGAGGAACTGCGAAACAGCTCAATGCCGAGAGCAGACCCCACTTCACAGTGAAGCGTCACCTCCATTGCACTTGCAGGAGCAGAATATGGTAGAATGAAACATCATATTCACACGACTCCTCCTGATGATAAAAGCTCCACAAAAGGTATGGTTGTAGTGAAATCGCCAACCCCTGCCTAGTGCTGTGAACAGTTTACCATGGTCAAAACGGCTGACAAATTTTATTTAAAGGAAAATTATCAGAGACTGTTCTAATTTAAGGAATCTATAAGGTAACCTAATAACGATAAGCTAGTGGTGCAACCACGAAATAGCCCCCCCCCAAAGCATAGACATCTTAATAATTCCACCAAGTGATCAAACACCAAATGATCATCTGCTGTCACCTAGAAACCTGAGCCATCCATATATTTACACTCAGCGACCACCGTGCCTATGCACGCCCAGACCCTCAATTTTACATGATAATTGTCAAGTAGACATTCATGCATTTAATTACCCCGTTTCCTCTACCATTCTTATTTATAAAATATACTCCTCATTTTTCTCCACCCCCATCCCTTCCATACATAACTACCTTAAAGGGGTTTTCTGCTTTGCATCAGCATCCATTAAAATAATCAATAATGATGGTAGCTGTAATATTGTAATGTACTTCTTTTACCTTTATTGCTCCTATCTCCCGTTCTGGGCTGGGGTCACATGACCATGCAGCTCTTTTTGATTTTCATGGGCAGGACAGTGATAGGGGAGTGTCTTTGTAACTAGCTCAGGGGGAGGTGCTATAAACTAGCTGGGCGTTGTTAGATAGGGGAGTGTCAATGTAACTGGTTAGTTGGGAGAAGCTATGAACTAGCTGGGTGTTAGGGGCGGGGCTGGAGCTGTGGCAGAGGAAGGAGCAGTGCATCATGGGTTTGGTTGGATGCAGAAACAGGAAGTGCTACATACAGGATGGAAACAAACCAGAGGAGTTGGGTTACATGGTGAAAATGAGTTAGGAAAGTCCAAACTGAAAAAGATGGGGAAGATGTATATGAGGTAAGTAACTACATGAGTTTATCTGGTAAAAACCATAGTAATCCTGGAAAACCCCTTACATATGTGTAACTCCTTTTCATCTCACTTTTTTCTATCCATGAATTGCATCACCCAATGGAACCCTAGGTAGCTGCCTACTCAGCCTACCACTCGTCCTGCCCCCAAACGTGAAGCCATGGGGTCCAACAGGAAAATATCCAACACAGCCACCCCACTAGGGTAAGACTGGACCACTACATCACCAGAGAATGCTCTGGTGGGCCCAAGCTCAGACACTAATGGACTCCTAATAAAACAGGGCCTTTAAGTTCCTCTGGTGGGCCCAAGGGAGTTCAGTCCGACAGTGCATTCGACATACAATGTACTGTTGTCTTCCTATGTGGCAGAGGGGTCTTTAGGCCCACTCAGGCTTCACGGCCAGGTATAGCTGCTACCACCTATAGCTACAACCTTGCCCATCCCTGATTAAGTACCATCCATTCAAGTCAAACATGGCTGCACCGGGTCCCTCAGAGCAACGTTTCTCAGGCTTATAGAAAGGGGTCAAGAATAGAAGAGATTCTCTTGATGAGACAATATTATATGACCCATTTGAATAATTAGAATATTCTACATTTTACATTTTATTCTCCTTTTGATCTATATCATTCCAAGGCTGAATAAAGTTCCTCCAGCGCTCTATAACAAGCCGCCCCTTTAATATATAAAACCTTTACAATGTAAGTGAAGGAGAAATTAAGCGGCAGCATTAAGCCCTTTCTCTGCAAATGACAAGATTCAGATTTATCGGCAGCGTCTGTACTCGATGGTCTCAGGCCCAGAGGTGGTTAATAGTGGCGGTGGGTATAAGGCGGGCGAGATAATAGGCAGGAGCTGATGATCTGAGTTCAGCCAGACTGATCTATTATCTCCTCTGCAGTGAGGGAGCCCATGGTTTCTGCAGTACTGCAGTTGCAGCAGTCACATCCATGCCCACGCTCTGGAGCTGAGTGGGCGGCTGGGCTGAGTGGGAGGAGGTGGAAGGGTTCTGGGAGAAATACATCAATATGAAGTAAGATTTGAGCGTGGAGCCGCGTTCCAGGGATCAGGCTTTTTTAGCGTGATCGCCACTGCTGGCATTAAACCGCTTCATCCTTATTAATATATAATATATATTATAGTATATAATGACTGATATCACATTTATTCTATACATTCTACATTAATTTCGATCTGTAAATCCTGCTGAGCAAAAACCGCTGATAGTATTTTTATATATGTTTTCTAGATGATTTTGTGCTAGTGCCACATAAAGTATCAATGCACATGCACAGATCCTATACGGCCACCTACACCGGTCAATGTTACAGATTCATACTTTTAGCAGTGTATCCCTTCCTAGTACCAGTGTCACAATATTGTTTCATACATGGAGTGAACAGGAGTAGGGTATGGGCCCTTGTGGGCTATGGGGCCATATTATAAATCCATACAATAGGAATCCTTAAAGGGATTATCCAACACCTATAATGCACCCCAAATTGCCCGGGCACCTCATACAGGTTATACTTACCCCGCTCCCCGGCACCCGCGTTGCTCCTGGTGTCTGCACGGCCGCCACTGCATCTCCGGGTGACGCTAGGGAGGCCCGTTCCCGTCGTGGTCTGCTATTGGCTGCCCCCAAAACGCCCCTTCACCCCACCCTGGTCAACAGAGGTTTTGATCCGCTCGACGGGGAGATGCAACCCCTTTAATACTATGGTGTGTATGGGGGCGATACATGTATGAAGTGTGCACAAGCTCATACACCTCACACAACTCTCATTAGATGTGATCAGAGCTAGAACCCGCTAACAATCTCCAGACTGCCACAAAGAAGTCTATGGTAGTCTAATACACGTAGGGATGTATGTAGGATATCAGCAGTTTTGTACCTATGACACTGCCTGACCTGTTACATGTGCGCTTGGCAGCTGAAGGCATCTGTGTTGGTCCCATGTTCATATGTGCCCGCATTACTGAAAAATAGGATGTTTTATTATATGCAAATGAGCCTCTAGGAGCAACGGGGGCGTTGCCATTACACCTAGAGGCTCAACTTTTTCTGCAACTGCCGCGCCCTCTGCACTTTGATTGACAGGGTCAGACAGTGAGAATGTCAAAACAGGTGGAGCAGTTTTAGAGAGAGCAGAGCCTCTAGTGTCTTCAGCTGCCAAGTGCACATGTAACAGGTCAGCCAGTGTCATAGGTACAAAACTGCTGACAGATGCCCTTTAAGATCTTGAATACATCCTACCCATACTAGAATATCATAGACATCACTACACTCCCAAAGTAATCCTAAGAAAAGGGAGACCAGACATCTGAGAAGATCTAGAACTCACAAGACCATGCAATGGACTGCAAGGTATTGTACTTGTTTATGGCAGAAAGACTTTGCTACTGTGGAAGGGACTATTGCTAAAACATTCGGCACACGTTCAAATAAGTTGTCAGTTCTGCACCCCTCAGTCCGAGGATTGCTGAAGTACTTAACAGGAACCTTTTTGCAAGCCTGTGGTTCTGAGAGACTGCAAAGTGTCTTTAGAGAGAAGGAGTACTATAACCACCATCAGTGTTCCGGTCCATACGCTGGTATTGAGAGAATATTGCACTGTGACATAAGGCCTCTTTCACGCGACCTTTTTTTTTTCCCGTTTACGGGCTGTTTTTTGCGTTCAGTATACGGAACCATTCATTACAATGGTTCCTCCAAAAAAAAATACGGAATGTACTCTGTATGCATTCCGTTTCCGTATTTCCGTTACGTTGAAAGATAGAACATGTCCTATTATTGCCCGCAAATCATGTTCTGTGGCTCCATTCAAGTCAATGGGTCCGCAAAAAAAAGTAACACATCCGAAAATGCATCTGCATGTCTTCCGCATCCGTTTTGTATTTGCAGAACCATCTATTGAAAATGTTATGCCCAGCCCAATTTTTTCTATGTAATTACTGTATACTGTATATGCCATTTGGAAAAACGGAACAGAAAAACAGAACAGAAATGGAAACACAACGGAAACAAAAAACGGAACAACGGATCTGTGAAAAACGGACCGCAAAACACTGGAAAAGCCATACGGTCGTGTGAAAGAGGCCTAAATACTGTTGGAACTGTGCCTTTTGCTGCTATTTGTACTACAATCCCTATCATTGACTGAGTAAACAGAGACTCTGTTTATTGCAAACAGGCCTCATCATTATCTCCGTCATTCACTGGTCCTGCACTGCACCCAGCAAACCATCCAATATCAAGGTAAACCCCTACCAACACAAGGCAGGAGCCCCAATACCAAGGTGTGCCCTGAGAGAAGAAAGGGTGCACCCTCCAATCACTGCAAGGCCCTAGAAAGAGCAAGAGTGGAAACAGAGTTTAGAGTGGAGTTTACCATCCAGTCAGAGCCACTGTGATCAAGGTGGTACACGTCTAGACCGCCTCAGTGTGTGTAGGAAATAGGAGATGATTTTCCATTTAGAAAAACATATTGGCAGGGTTGGACTTGCCAACCAGTATACCAGAGGACCCTGCGGTGGGACCAGGCTCTGATAATGGATAACAGGCCCCAAAAGTCCAGGAGAAAAAAAAAACTAAAAATATTGGGAGATAATTATTTCACACTATGATCTATTTCTTTGATTTAAAACCTATTAGACATAATTGATGATATAGGGCAGGGGTGGCCAACCTGTGGCTCTTGAGCCACATGCGGCTCTTTGCTTCTTCAAGTGCGGCTCTAGCTGTGGAGCCGGGAAGCAGTCAGGCGGCTCACTCTCCACCCCAGGCTCAGATCTCTTTTCCTGATCGGGCACTGTGTAGTTCCAGCTCACTCTCCGCTACGTCCTGATGCACACAGTGTGAGAACGTAGTACGTGGAGACACGCACCACGACCTGACGTTGTGCTCATCAGGTCAGTGTGAGAACGTAGTACGTGGAGACACGCACTCTGACCTGACGTTGTGCTCATCAGGTCAGTGTGAGAACGTAGTACGTGGAGACACACACCACGACCGGACGTTGTGCTCATCAGGTCAGTGTGAGAACGTAGTACGTGGAGACACGCACTATGACCTGACGTTGTGCTCATCAGGTCAGTGTGAGAACGTAGTACGTGGAGACACGCACTATGACCTGACGTTGTGCTCATCAGGTCAGTGTGAGAACATAGTATGCGGAGACACGCACTATGACCTGACGTTGTGCTCATCAGGTCAGTGTGAGAACGTAGTACGTGGAGACACGCACCACGACCTGACGTTGTGCTCATCAGGTCAGTGTGAGAACGTAGTACGTGGAGAAATGGACTATGACCTGACGTTGTGCTCATCAGGTCAGTGTGAGAACGTAGTACGTGGAGACACGCACTATGACCTGACGTTGTGCTCATCAGGTCAGTGTGAGAACGTAGTACGTGGAGACACGCACCACGACCTGACGTTGTGCTCATCAGGTCAGTGTGAGAACGTAGTACGTGGAGACACGCACTCTGACCTGACGTTGTGCTCATCAGGTCAGTGTGAGAACGTAGTACGTGAAGACACACACCACGACCGGACGTTGTGCTCATCAGGTCAGTGTGAGAACGTAGTACGTGGAGACACGCACTATGACCTGACGTTGTGCTCATCAGGTCAGTGTGAGAACGTAGTACGTGGAGACACGCACTATGACCTGACGTTGTGCTCATCAGGTCAGTGTGAGAACGTAGTACGTGGAGACACGCACCACGACCTGACGTTGTGCTCATCAGGTCAGTGTGAGAACGTAGTACGTGGAGAAATGGACTATGACCTGACGTTGTGCTCATCAGGTCAGTGTGAGAACGTAGTACGTGGAGACACACACTATGACCTGACGTTGTGCTCATCAGGTCAGTGTGAGAACGTAGTACGTGGAGACACGCACCACGACCTGACGTTGTGCTCATCAGGTCAGTGTGAGAACGTAGTACGTGGAGACACGCACCACGACTGGACGTTGTGCTCATCAGGTCAGTGTGAGAACGTAGTACGTGGAGACACGCACCATGACCTGACGTTGTGCTCATCAGGTCAGTGTGAGAACATAGTATGTGGAGACACGCACTATGACCTGACGTTGTGCTTATCAGGTCAGTGTGAGAACATAGTATGTGGAGACACACACCACGACCGGACGTTGTGCTCATCAGGTCAGTGTGAGAACATACCGTAGTATGTGGAGACACGCACTATGACCTGACGTTGTGCTCATCAGGTCAGTGTGAGAACATAGTATGTGGAGACACACACCACGACCGGACGTTGTGCTCATCAGGTCACAGTGGAGAGCGTGTCAGACCTGCAGAGTAACAGGTGCCCGAGTAGGAGAGGGAAGAGATTTTTTTTTAATTATAGAACTGAGTGACCATTCTATACCCCGTGTAATGAAGCTAATTGAGGATTATGGTACATATTCAGGTCATATTCAGGTCTAACCATTAATTGGGACAAATCGGTTATGCTTCCTTTGGATTCAGTGTCAAAATCACTCTAGGATAAAATAGCCCCCTTACAAGTGACCAATACGTTTAAATACTTAGGGATACAGGTAACATGTAGATCACAAGAATATATAGACTTAAACCTGAACCCATTGTTAAACAGTAGTGCCCAAAAGGTAAATAGCTGGTGTAAGCTGCCACTATCTGTCATTGGAAGAGCAAACTTAGTTAAAATGGTGCTGATGCCGCAATTTCTATACATTTAGCATAATAGCCCAGTGTGGATACCAATGGGATACTTCTACAAAATACAAGGATTGTTCAGGGCCCTAATATGGAATAAACAGTCCCCAAGAATTCGCTTAGACACCTTACAGAGGGAGAAGGATAGTGGTGGACTAGCGATCCCCAACCCATGGTTGTACTTTCTAGCAGCACAGGCTCAGCAATGCAAATCCTGTAGCACTATGGGTACCTCGGACTCCGTTTATGCGCTAATGTCTTATTTGGTGGGAAACTTTTCAAGATGGGTGGTGACCATGGCAGCCATTTTGAATCCAACTTTTGTTTTTTCAATAGGAAGAGGATCATGTGACACATCAAACTTATTGGGAATTTCACAAGAAAAACAATGGTGTGCTTGGTTTTAACGTAACTTTATTCTTTCATGAGTTATTTACAAGTTTCTGACCACTTATAAAATGTGTTCAATGTGCTGCCCATTATGTTGGATTGTCAATGCAACCCTCTTCTCCCACTCTTCACACACTAATAGCAACACCGCAGGAGAAATGCTAGCACAGGCTTCCAGTATCCGTAGTTTCAGGTGCTGCATCTTCACAGCATAGACAATTGCCTTCAGATGACCCCAAAGATAAAAGTCTAAGGGGGTCAGATCGGGAGACCTTGGGGGCCATTCAACTGGCCCACGACGACCAATCCACTTTCCAGGAAACTGTTCATCTAGGAATGCTCGGACCTGACACCCATAATGTGGTGGTGGGTGCACCATCTTGCTGGAAAAACTCAGGGAACGTGCCAGCTTCAGTGCATAAAGAGGGAAACACATCATCATGTAGCAATTTTGCATATCCAGTGACCCCCTTAGACTTTTATCTTTGGGGTCATCTGAAGGCAATTGTTTATGCTGTGAAGATACAAGATGTGCAGCACCTGAAACTACGGATACTGGAAGCCTGTGCTAGCATTTCTCCTGCGGTGTTGCTATCAGTTTATGAAGAGTGGGAGAAGAGGGTTGCATTGACAACACAATGGGCAGCACATTAAACACATTTTATAAGTGGTCAGAAACTTGTAAATAACTCATGAAAGAATAAAGTTACGTTAAAACCAAGCACACCATTGTTTTTCTTGTGAAATTCCCAATAAGTTTGATGTGTCACGTGACCCTCTTCCTATTGAAAAAACAAAAGTTGGATTCAAAATGGCCGACTTAAAAATGGCCACCATGGTCACCACCCATCTTGAAAAGTTTCCCCCCTCACATATACTAATGTGCCACAAACAGGAAGTGAATATCACCAACCATTCCCATTTTATTAAGGTGTATCCATATAAATGGCCCACCCTGTATATTGGAGCTTGGTTCTGTGATCCGCCACCCAGAGTCTGTCCCGAGTGTAGCCCTGCTCCGCAAGGTGTGTAAAAAACTGAAAGAAATTACCAAACCTTTGGGGTGTAATACCCTTACTCCTTTATGGAACAACTCAAGCCTCCCGGAGTAAGTTGGAAGGCTTTGGTAGTTGGGAGAAAAGGGGGCTTTATTGGGTGTCACAACTTTATGCAAATGTCACTCTCAAAAGCTTTGAACAATTAAAGGAAGAATTTAAACTTGCTAACGCAAATTTCTATCAGTATTTACAATGACGCCATGCCTTGACGGTGCAGGGTAGGACAGTGGATATGACTATACAGGCATCTGTTAGCTGACCAATTCAGGAAAGGAGGTGACACCAAAGGAGTGATCTCAGGATTCTACAAGTTGTTACTTTCATTTTATCAAGACCACTTTCCTTTGAAGGTTAGGGAAAAATGGTCCAGAGAGGTTTGCCCCCTAGACGATGTACAGTGGTCTGACATATTGTCTAAGAGCCCCTTGCTATTACTCTGTGAAACGCACAGACTTTCACAATTATACCTGATACATAGGGTATACAGAACACCTGAGTTCCTACATAAGATAGGTGTATGTGACACATCTAACTGCCCTAAATGTAATATTCCGGGGGCACATATATATATATATATATATATATATTATGTTTTGGGAATGCACTGCCATAGGCCCTTTTTGGAGTATAGTATTTGACATCATTTTTAAGGTGTTTGGGATCAGACTACCAGCCGAACCATTGATATGTGTGCTGGGCCTGTTGCAATGGGATTCAACAACAGATCTTAATATTGGCATAAGTAGATCACTGTATCAGGCTAGGAAATTACTAGCCAAGTATTGGATAAGCACTGCTGTACCGGCCAAAGAGGAATACATTGCACGCATGAATGTTATAATTGGATTGGAAAGGGGAGTGTATCTTAAAAGGGGAACGATTAAGAAGTTTGAGTCTATATGGGGACCATGGCTGCGAACGCCAGGACTACCCTCTGTCTCTACAATTGGGGCGAAATGCTAGATAGTGTCGAAAAGAAGAAAAAACAATAACTTTATTGAAAGTCATGATATAGTAAAACAAGGGATGCAACGTCATAGGTAGAGAGAGAGAGAGAGTTAAGCAAAATGACAATATGGCATGGTGCAGGTTAGGGGAGGGGGGGGGTCAGGGTTCTTCATTTTTGTATGTTCAAGATTGTTTATTAATGTACGAAAATTGGATTTGTACCTGTTTACAGAAATATACTTATGCTGAATCTATAAATGTACTTGTCCTGAATTTTTATTTTTTATAGAACTGAGCATGGGAGGTTCTGATCTGAGCATGGGGGGGGGGGGTGGGAGTGTCCTGATCTGGGCAATGGGGGTCTGATCTGAGCATAGGGGGGGGGGTCCTGATCTGAGCATGGGGGGTCTTGATCCGAGCAATGGGGGGCAGAGCCGAGCAATGGGGGGCAGATCCGAGCGATGGGGGGCAGATCCGAGCATGGGGGGTCTTGTTTGAGCATGGGTTGGTCAGGTCTGAGCATGGGGATCAGATCTGAGAAGGGGAGAGATCTGAGCACTGAGGGTCTGACACTGGGAGTCTGATTTGTGTTGTCTGATCCGAGCATTGGGGTCTTATTTTGGGGGTCTGATGAGGTTTGGGGATCTTATTTTAGGTCAGATGAGGATTGGGGATCTGATTTAGAAGTCTGATCTGAGGTCTGATGAAAATGATATTTTTTCCTTTTTTCTCTGCTAATGAAAAATAAGAAAAAAATATTATTATCAGACCTCAGATCAGATGAAAAATCTTTTTTTCCTCTTATTTTTCCTTGTTAAAACCTAGGTGCATCTTGAAGGGCAAAAAATACGGTGACTCGTGTGTTAATGTATAGCTTGTGGTAGCTAGTAGTCATAAGTTTTTTTGTTTTTTTTGGGCTCTGTTTGTCTATAAGGTTGGCCACCCCTGATATAGGGGTTGGGCCCCCAAAATAATTTCGTCTGGTGGGTCCAAGGAACCCCTGTCCTACACTGCATAGTGAGGGTGTAGTTTGGTGGCTTTTCAAGCAAAATATCCAATATTACCAAGTATATGACGTCCTCTCTTTCCTTTGTGTATAGAATTATTAAGGCAGAGCATGCAAGGCACCAGGCTTCACCCCTGCAGTGTACAAGCCATCGGAAGCCCTGAATAATGCAACAAAACTTTTTTCTGTAGTAAAACTGAAAATTTCTATGGATTACAGTTATTTCTCTCTGCGGAAATTCTGCCAGGGTGGGCTACACTCTTCTAAGAAGGGAGAGGAGCCTTCTTCTTCTGATGACTGTCAAACAAAGCCCATCTGCCACTAAACATCAAACTTTATACTGGAACCAGTATATACAGAACAGGGATGGAGATTAAATGTGGTTCTGATGCTGCTCTGGTCCCAGTTGCTCTCCACTTCCTGCCCCGCCACGATACAGTGATTGGCTGAGTAGAGAATCTCAGCCATTTCCTGTCTGCTGACTGGGAGCAGCATCAAAATGGAAGGAGTGGTGTTCAGTAAGGTGGGCCATGCTTATTTGCTATTTTAATCACCCTGGAAACCCCTTTAATGAAATCAGGAGCCAAATAGATTTTTTAAGTCACTCGTCTAGAAGAACTTTCGCCTGCATGAAGAGAAAACAACCCAAAAAGTATAGAGCCAAACCTATGTTTTCGAGCAAATTGGCCACTTGTAATCTGTGATCTAGCTTTCATCATTGTATGTATGACATAGTCAGTAATCTGGATGAGAAAATGTGTCTGCGACTGGGAACTTAAAGTGGCCTTGGGTATAAACCTAAAAGTGGCCCCAAGTTGTAAGTGAGTCCAAACTGACAGAAGTAGGCAGAGACAACAGAAGTAGGCAGGGTAGGAAATACCTTAGCGGAGCACAAAATACCACCCCAGCAGAACCAAATACCACAGTGGAGCACAAAACACTGAGGAAGGTCATACAGTTGAGTTCAGGAGGGGCACCTGCGGCTGCTTGACAGGGGCAGAAGTACCTGATGCTCCTAGCATAAATTAATGCTGAGAGCATTAGATCATTATGTACCTGGCCAGCGGCTGTGAGGAGGACTTGGGCAAACCCCTGGGCATTAGCCCACCGGGAAATTTACCTGTAGGGTATATGGCCAGTCCACCCCTGTGTAAAATGGTCCAGATTTACTAATCCTGTAGATGACATAACCTTAGACCGCTGTCTAGACCTGCACCATTTATCACTGGAGCTCAGGCTGGATGACGGCACAGGGATAGACACTTTTCTCTGACTCTATATCAACTACTGGTTGACTAGCTTTGAGACAGAATTTTACACCAGAATTGTGGAACAATTTTGGTGAAAAATGGTACATGTTATGCCCTGCCCCTTCTTGTGAAGCCCTTCCCCCTTTCCACTAAGCCCCACCCCTTGTCAAGCCCCAAGTTGAGGCAATATGTGCCACTTTTAGACAGATTTTTGGCTCGGGCACATTAGTAAATGTGGGACAATGAGTTTCTAATCCTGGACAACCCTTTTAAGGATTTAGGAGTTAAATAGTCACTGTCCTTTTAAAATACTTCTGAAGGATTGGTGGAGTGCCTCCAAACAGCTGATCGTCAGAAGTCCTGGGTGTCGGAACCCCACCGATTAGATGCTGATGAGGTCATCAGTATGAAAAAGTTGAAAAAACTCTTTAACCAAAACTTTCACCAAGAAAAAAAGTATACTATACATACTTTTGTTAGGCCACACAGGTTTTGACTTCATCTGCCCTAATATCAATGTATCTTGAGTAATAATGAGTAAATGTTCATGGCCGCCGGAGTACTCACTTCTCCCACTACTCCATGCTGCAGGCCGCTTATGGCCTTCCATCTCTCCTCCCTCCTGCTTCAGTGGGTGCACACTTCCATAGGACATGTATACATGTCTCTTAAAGGGCTGGCATGCATGGGCTGATCTATCCCTAATCAATGGCAGCATTCCTTGGGGTATATAGAACGCCTTCCCCTATGGAAAGGTGCTTGAGCCAAAGGTTCCTAGCTTGTCTAGACCTGCCAAGGTGTGCTATCACATGGTCTGAACTCCCATGCCCGATCCCTGCCTTTTTACAGTATTGACGCTGTGCCACCTGTCCTGACCTCTGCCTGGTCAACATATTTACCTTGTACCGCCTGCCCTGACCTATTGTCCATTAACTGTTTTGTATTAACTCTGCCAGTCCTGATATCAGCTTCTCCTCTGACCACTCTTCTGCCTTTCGAAGACTACTCTTAGAGGCAATGACCTGGTGATTCCCCTGCAGCGAAGTCTAGATCCCTGTAAGGGAATGAAAGGGTGAGTACCAAGTGACCACTTAGACAGTGCCTTCAAAGGTAGCCCTAAGCCAAATCCATTCAGTGGCACAGTGGGTCCATACCACCTGCATTAAACCTGTTGTATCTGCTAGAAAATGTGTTTGATCTAGGTGAGAACGGACTGTATTATAGTCACCATTATCACTTAGTTGTAGTTGATCTGAGGAGGCAGCATAATACCTAGGCCAAAAGATCTCTATGGTCATAGGTGCCACACTACAGATCTGTTCAACACACATTCATACATGGCTGAGAACCATAATTTCCAACACTTTTTCTAGACACAGTTGGAGTCAATTTTGGAAATTAATTAGCCTAGAATAACCCTTAAAATGCCATAGCTGATCATGGCCTAAAAATGTACCTAGTGACCCAGTGAGCTACCGGCCCCAGTTCTCTTCAAGTAATAAAAAATCCCATCACCTTCCGGTTACATTCACAATATCAATGAAACAAAAACTACAGGGGAAAAAACAACTGGAATTTTTGAAATCTAAAATGGAAGGTTCAGTGAAGTGCGAGAAAAATGAAAACACAATAAGGAGGTTGTGACATTTTCTGCCTCCTTCAGGATATTAACTCTGATGGAAGTGACATGGAGACAAATTATCAAACATTTATTCCACTATACCAGATCAGCCCCGGTGAGTCAGTCAATCAGCTTGCTCTTTGAGAACAACGGAAAGTGGATTATTTTGCCAACACAGTGTTCTCGTCCTCATGAATGCCTTCATTAGCTTAAAACAAGGCAGCTTGGGACCTCGGCCAGTGGGATGTTGTGTCAACGGGATACTGAAATTGCATTCGTCAGAAGTGAAGAGTATCAATGGTCCATTTGTAAGGTCTACTGCCATTATGAAGATTGGAGTGGCACCGCTGGCCAACTACGACATTAACTTTCCAAATCTTTAGAATTACTTTGTACTTATTTAGTATAAGTTGGATACTGTTTACTAGCAATAATTAAAAGGCTTGTCCAAAATTAAAAATCATGGCTGTTTTCTTCCAAAAACAGAATCACGCATGTCCGTGGGTCATATCTGGTATCACAGCTCAGCGCCACTGAAGTGAATGAAGCCAAGTGGCAATTCCCCACACACTGTTTTTGTAAGACAGTAGCCATGTTTTTTAATCGTGAGCAAACCCTTTAAGATTGTACAAGGTAGTCCATAGTCTAGTCTCAAAGAATGTGTATGGAGTGGCGACACATTTTCTCAAGGTGAGTGGGATTTCCATTCTCGCAATCGGTGGGTGTCCCAGTGATCAGATACCTATCTTATGGGTAGGCAATAGATTTTGCTTGCGGAAAACACCCTTTCATGCAAAAGGCCCCCTGACTACCACGTGCCAGACTGGTATCTTCTTACGTAGCAGAGGCACTTTTGCGTCCCCCTCAGGGCAGCGGGGCCCAGATGCAACTACTACCTCTGCATCCCCCATAACTACAGTGTTGAAATCCACTCTTTAAAGGGAATGTGAAATTTTATGTATATTAAACATATTTTTAAAGAATTTTTGAGGATGTTATGTTCAATGTTCCATGTCAAAATCTACATTTAAATACAATCTGAAAATCCTGCAGTTTGCACACTGACCTCTAAGCCTAATAATAGCCGCCACTTCCTGGTCTGTTCAGATCACTTTTCAGGAGTCATCCCATCATCATTATCGTCAAGATTACAATGGCAAATCATATAGAGATCCAGGATCCACCATTCACAATAGGTGAAATCACAGCTTATCTCCTCCCTCCAGACCTCTGCACAGGGCACAGAGCATGCCTAGAAAACTCTTCAATAGAAGTCAATAAGGTCCCCTCCAGTCCATTGTGTCTATGGCCCATGGTGGCTGCTATAAAGAATATCTCTCAGGCAAGATGGCCACCGCCATAATCCTGTTCAGGAAATAGAATTAAAAAAAAACTACAATCAGAAAATAAGTAAAGTCATAAAAAAGTTTAAAAAAAAGGATGTGTGTCGCTATCTGGTTTTACCGGGAAAAAGAAAAAAAAATATTGATGACATTCCCTTTAAGTGTCTGTCATATAAAATGAATGTGGTAAACTCAATATAATTTATAGTTTATATATAAAGGAGCATTTATTGCGGTGAGCTCACTGTAACTGCACGTAACAGCTAGAGGACATTATAGGATCAGTGGTCAATAACCTGATTTAAATGTACATCTCGCATTACAAATTAGCAGACAAATATTACATTTGCTTAATGGGGTATAGCACTTTAGCGGCCGTGTTCATTGTGGAAGGAAAAGATTATTTGAAGACCTCAAAGCTCCAAGTGAATCAGCACAAAACCCACATTATAGGAGTTGTAATTCATCTAGTTTCAGGCTGTCCTAGGACTGGCTTAGCAATGCCTGTAGGTTAATGACATCTGGAGATATTTCTTATTCCGGGATTACATTTTGAAGTGCTTCCACCCTAAGGACAACCTCCACTCTGCCGAGGAAAACCTTTTCAAGAGTGCTTCCATCAACTTCTCATACTCTTATATGCAAGACTTCTCTTGTGCTTCCCCTCTCTTCTGGAACGCTCTCCCATTTTCCATCCAAAGCTCTCTGACCCTTCACTAGCTTATAACCTGCCAAGGGAGACTCCAAAAAGGTATTCCAACTTGGCCTTCACCTGATATGTCTAGAGCTACTTTCTTGACCAGCGTCAGAGTTAAGTCTGTTGGGCCCAGCAGAGGAAATTATTCTGAGGGCCCATCCTCTGTGTATAAAGAACCTTAAGTGCCCTGTTTTATTAGGGTTCCATTATTGTCAGAGCTTGGCCTCACCGAGGATGCTCTGGTACTGGATCCTCATGTCTTGTATTTATTTTCTGTTCTTTGCTATTCTGCGCTACAATAAGTTGCCCCAATGTTGTTCTGAGGCTGCAAAGGGGCCCTTGGAGAAATGGGGCCAACCCCTGGTTGATCTCACGCCCTAGTGGTTGGCATGAACCTATGCAGAGCTCTTCTGTCTTAAGGAACTGTGCTGTTAGCAAACAAGGGGGTAGAGAATCAGCTGAAAGGTTACAACTAGAGATGAGCAAAGTTTGCAAAAATTCTATTCGGCTGCTTCGCTGAAGTTCACAAAGAATTATTTTGTGCCAAATCAGATTCAATTGTATGTAGTGGGCGCAATGACGGGGAACAGCAATATTGCCGCGCCGTCACATTCAGCCTATAGTGGGGTTATTCTGGGGTTACTCACCTCATTCATTTGCTCGTCGTGAAGCTGTCGCAGCCATCTTGATTGAAGAAAACGTGCCAAATCTCGCGCGAGCTGATGTGATGATGTCCCCGTGCCCAGCCAGCATGTTGACGTGGTGATGTCACATGGCAGCGCGCATGAGATTTGGTACGCAAATGGATGAGGTATGTATTCTTTTTGTTTTTTTACCGCCATTTCAGGAAAAACTTATTTGTTACCACGAAGCGAGAGTAAATTAGACTTTGTGATGAATCTAATTTTTTTTTAAATTCGGATTGAAGTCCACTTCGTTAACGTTGATTCGCTCAACACTAGTTACAACCTTTCCAGGGGGGAAACTAAAGGTCCTTCTGGGATGGATAGCAAAACCCGACACCATATTACTCATTTCTATATAATGCATATTTGACCCTCAATAGTCAATTGATAATGAAATAACAAAACCCCACTACAGTGTCCCTTACACAACTTTCTTGGGGTTGGAGCTTAATATAGAATGCACTCACATTGGTCCCCGTCTAAACCTATCATCCACTGTTTGTACCAGAAGTATTCAAAAATACTGGAGTGTGAAAGCTAGAGCATCCAATGCAAAGCCATCCAAACATTGGGAGAACCCACAATCTCCATGTTGCCCAAACAAAGCAAGCCAAATATTAAGCTTCTGGAGACAATCCCAGCATGAGTTTTAGAGGAGCCTTTATATGTACTTAGCATAGGGTTCCTCAGCCAGACCCAACACTTTTCAGCAATAAATGGAATTTGCAATCATATGTAAATAGAGCTAATACATCGTATAGTCTTCTTGAGGGGTGGACTTCTTAAAGAAGACAACTATTATAAAAACCTGTTATGCAAAGATCAGGCGTGGTCTCCTCGAAAAAGTAGTCTTTTTAAGAGGTTTTACTTTATTCGGTCATACAATTCGTTAGCATTTTTAAGATTCCTGCCTCCAATCAGTGTTTGGAAACAGCCTTAAAGGGGTTTTCCAAGTGATGAATACTTGATGACCTGTCCTTAGGATAGGTCATCAGTATCTGATCAGTGGTGGTTCCGACACCCAGCTCCCAAACTGATCAGCTGTTTGAAGAGGCTGCAGCACACTGCAGCACACAGTTTTAAACACCCAGAGAATCCCTTTAATGCAAAATATTTTTGTATTTTAGACATCTATTGAAAAATCCACAGATTGGAATCCCATCTGAAATCCGTTCTGCCAACCATGATGACCAGCATTGGCTGCAGACACAGTGGAATGTGTCTGTGACTCTCTCTTTCCAAGTCTGTAAGAGCTACGGAAAGAGACAAGCACCCCAACTTATTTAACTAATGAAGACCACACTGTATAGCCGGTCTGCATTGTTAATGGCTGCGTGGCACCTTCAATACCGAGCTTCCATTAACAATGCAGACCAGCTATGTAGTGCATCTTTTTTAATTAAATAAGAGGCATCTGTGGCCTAACTGGCTGCACGGTACTGGACCGCAGCAAGGCCATACCCAAAGACTGTGCCGTGTGGTCGTACCCGATGAAAACACACAAAAAAAAAGGGAGAAAGGCTTCCCAGTACACAACGAGGTGACATGCGCAAAGATCTTCCATTTTGCTTTCAAGATTGGCACTGTCATAAAATCTAAAATAATTACCATTTAGCACTCTAAAACTTCTCGTCTCCCATCTTCTGTCTCTCCATGTATTTAATGATCATAAATGTTTTCATAATGAACCATATCAATCCAGAAGGAATCACTCCCGGGGATTCTCTGTCATCAGTTGTCAGTCACCAGGCTGGTTGTCGCTGAGCCAGTTGTTGATGTGCCAAGGATTGTCCATCTCGTATACAATCAGGTTACAACGCATTCAGACCAAGCAATGCAGCTCTCAAGTGACACTCTCAAAATACACGGGCGTACTATCCGTCCGTACTACTCGCATGCGCCCCTATGATGGTGCAAGTTCAGATTAGATAAACCTGCGGTCAGCCTATGACACACGCAAATAATATATATAATGCCCAGCATATGCTCATGTGAATCCGGCGTAAAGGCTATGTAGAGTACACCTTCGGAGGATTTATTTTTTTAATGATTGCATTTTACTCATTTTTGGCTAAAATTCTTTTTTTTCAATTGGCCTTTATTAAAAATATTGAGCCATTCTGTCACAAAGGGTTTTCTAGATGTGACTGGTACTTTCACTTTCACTTTGTGCCGGTCTTCAATCTCTGAACTATTAAAAGGTCATAAACACTTGAGTAAGATAAGAACTGAGCTGTCAGAGAGCAGAGATAAGGAGCCTGTCAGCTCCTGATCTGACAGAAAAGACAAAAAATCCAAAAAGGTGCTAGTAGAGCATCTCAGCTCTTTACAGAATAAAGGATGCCATATTTTTAATAAAGATCAATTAAAAAAATATTAATATTTAGCTCAAAATGAGTACAATGCAATAATTTTTAAAAAATGCCCCCAAAGGTGTACATAGCCTTTAATATATCTATATCACAACCAACAGTCCGTGCTTTCACTTATAATCAGGGGTGGTCCTGGAAAAAACTAAAAGTGGTGGTGTAGGTGGGTCCAGATTGACAGAAGGCGGATCAACATAAGAAGGCAGGGCAGAAGTGGGTGGGGCCAGCAATAGTGCAGCACAAAATACCTCCCCGCGGAACCAAATACCACAGTGCAGCACAAAATACCTCCCCTGTGGAACCATATACCACAGCGCAGCACAAGATACCCCCCCTGTGGAACCATATATCACAGTTCAGCACAAAATACGGCGCTGCCGCAGTATTAATCTGTGTCACTGTCCTGAGGAAAGCAATACAACTGAATTCAGAAAAGCACCTGTAGGTAGAAAACCAACATCAAGTTGATATTTGATTCACATAGTATTAAAGGGGTTTTTCCGGGTTCAGAGCTGAACCCTGACAATCCATATTCCCATCTTCACCCCTCCAGCCCCCGTGATATCAGCATTGGAGCATTTCATGCTCCGATGCTCTCCCTTGTCCTGTGTTGTATCCCGGCAAGGGATGTTTGTTCATGTTTTTAACACTACTAGGCGGAGGCTTCCGCCTAGCAGTATTGCCAGTGATGTAAAACGGCTAGGGTGGTGCTAAAGCCCGCCCATCAGAGCCGGTGACAAGTTAGGGCAGCACTTAAGCCGACCCAGTAGTGCCAGTAACATCACTAGGCTCACTGCTAGGCGGAAGCCTCCGCCTTGCTTTCCCCATGCAGAGCCCAGTACGTCACCGGATCTCCAAAAAAAGCCTTTGCCCTGCGCGATTCAACGCAGGATAAAGGAAAGCATTGGAGCATGCTCATATCAGGTGGGCTGCCTGTGCGAAAATGGGGTTATGTCCGGGTTCAGCTCTAAACCCAGACAACCACTTTGGGTGGTCAAAAATCTGACACAGAAATACTTTACAGAAGATGTGTCATTCCTCCCAACACTCATAAATAATTGCATGTATTCCCCATACCATAATTCTGGACTATGTTTTCTTAGAGCTCCGTATTGTGCGGTTATTCTGATAATCCTCCTGGAAATACAACTGGGTGTTAGAGGTGGGTCCCTTCATACTCTGACACTGTCCAATCAATGTCAGACTGTTATAGGACACATCCCTTTAACAACATGAACGGTACCATCCAGTTGTCAATTTATTCATACATTTCCAAAAGGGATAATAATCAGCACAACACAGATTTAAAAAAAAAAAAAAAAGGTACTCCCTAAGAGTTAGTTTATGGGAAATCCCAGTAGTTACTAAAATAGACATCAGCAGAGGTAACGGGTCTTCTTTAAAATACGTTATCTAAAGTCAATATCCACATCATTCCAAGTAGGTGATATGGTACCAATTAAACGGACATTAATCAGGACATACATGTTTCATCATGCACATCACAGTTTGCATTTTACCGCATCCCACTGCCAAAAAAATCTATAAAATACCATTAAGTTACTACAGCATTCAACAGAGATGGCCAAGACCCTGTAGACCAGTCTACAACACATAGTTCTCCAGTCATTGCATGCCTTGACATCATTTGGAAAAGGAAGAACTAGAGCCCACTGTGTGTAGACCATGGGAGCCAATTAAACTCCGCCAATTCCTTTGACTATTTGAGTGGCCATTAATGATAACCTCCAAAGACACCAACAGAAACCACCCAAAGGGTTAGGACCTACTGGCAAAGTTCTAGGCACATCATCTTCATGGATCCTGGGATTCGACCACCTGTGAGTCGTGACCTACAACATATCATACAACACAACCTTTCCAATGCTCAGAGGTACAATGAGAATATTGTGGCTTTGATACCCAATGGCTTTAAAGTACAATGCAGAAGTACATGTAAAGTCAATCATACAAATGTCTTCACACAACAGAAGTGATCAGAACAAAAGGAATATAGGCGATCAATGGAGATCCCGTGGACGAGCCTTACCTTTTTCACTCACACTTTCACTTTCAATCTCCACATCGTCACAACTCGTGTATTCAGGAGTAGAGGCCAACTCTTCCTCTGAGCTACTCAATGAAATCTGGCGCGTTTTACCTCCCTTTTTTGTTTTATGAGGCTTAGGTGGTGGCGGCCGGACCGATTCAGACTGGTCTGAACTGAGCGAATCGTTCCTTAGCATGGTTTCCATTTTTTCCCTTTTGGTTTTCCTCACGGCAGAACTTGGGTCCAAGTGATGTTGCTTTCGCAAGGAATCTGTGCGTCTTAACTCTGGCCTATCGTTAGGAATGGGGCTCCTTCTAGGTGTTGGGGGACTATGATTTGAGTTCCTTTGCCGACCAGGACTTGGTCCCTGTACATCTCTAGTTCTTTCTATAGAGTAAGAGCGTTGGCTCTCCATGGCCGCTCTGCGCTCAGATGCAGACCTTTGTCTAGACGGTCGATCCAGCCTCAACATAGACATCCGAGATTCCTCTAACTCTGTATTAGCTAAAGATACATCACTATGTCTTCTCTCATGACGAGCCCGCGACACCTCTGCATGGATGCGCATCTGCTCCTCATAAGGTTGGGGTTTAACTGGATACCTTGCCAAATTAGGATCGCTTCTATACCTGGCTTGATACTCCTCCTCTCGTCTTTGTCTTTCATATTCATCCCTGTCCTGAATGTCCTCTTCATCTACTGAATACTCATTGGATCGTCGCCGACTTCTCCTGTAGTCGCTATGTTCAGGCTCTTCATAGAGCTGAGGCCCACGTGGAGATCGCCTCTCAGAATAATCTGAAGGTGACCTAGGCATTGCGCTATCTGTTGTAACATACTGTGAATGTTCCCCTATATCGTCGTCGTATCGGCGATTCTGGTCTCTGGATGATGACGGGCTTCTTTTCCTGTAAAGCAAAGAAAAATAAAACTATTACTCAATAGGGAAAAATGTAACCTTCTTATGAAAAGAGCATTACATTACACATTTTAGGCTTTAGCAAATGCAAGTTGCTGAGATTCAAACTGTGCATTTACTGCATTTTGGACTATAAGAAACAACCATAATAAGAAGAATAAAAAATAGAAAATATGATTTTTACAGTATATATCCTATGGGTGATATACAGTTGATATGGTACAGACTCTGTACAAAAGCCAATGCCCCATGATACTGCCAGCCACCATATTACCACCTATAGTGCCCCCTGACTACGCCAACCAAAGTGCCTCATCATATTACCAGATATAGTACCACCTGACTATGCCAGCCATTGTGCCTCACTATATTGCCAGCTATAGTGCACCCTGACTAGCCACAGTGCCTCACCATATTTACAGCTGTAGTGTGCCCTGACTATGCCAGTCATAGTGCCTCAACATATTACCAGCTATTAGAGACAGCCTTTCTGCCTGAGCTTACCCAGTCAGGAGCAGTAATAGGAGGCTGGAGTTCCTGGGCTGGATCTGTCCCGTGAACAGTATGGGGGGACATGGCTACAAAAGTCCTGGCAGGGCAGACAGTGCACACATTTATTCTGCTGTGTGCACGAATGTGTGTATTATCTGCGCACTGAACAGTCACACTTTACAGAAATATGTGTAGGATGTGACAGTTCAGTGAGCAGATATGTAGACAGAGCACAGCACATGCTGTGTCCACACAAAAGCACTGCCAGGACCTTTCCGTTACTAACAGAGCTCAGAGTGTCCTGCTTCTAAAGCTGCATTCAGACTATTAGATGCACCAGAAAATGGCTGCATAATTTCCAGCAGAAAAAGTGCCTCTAAGTAGTCTCGAAAATGCTATAATTTCTTTGTTAAGTTTTGTGGCCTAGGAATAAAGGATTATATAGGCACATAGACATCACATACCCTTTAAATACCACAATAGATGTGGGGCCTGGAAAACAGGTAGGCAATAGGCAGAATAGGCAATTACCAAGGGCAGTATTGCGGGGGCACAATTTGCACTAAGAGATCAAGTCCATACGCAAATATGGAGTCGGAATACATTTTTGTGATGGGGATGTTCATGGAAGGACAGATCTGAAATTCTATGGTGCAGTTTCATTGATCACATTACTACTTCAATGTTTCTTACTAGAAAAAGGTCACAGGCTACCTTACCACCATCTAAAAATGTCCTATATGATTAGATTCTATTGCGATTATTGCGAGGTTGCTTGCAAAACATTTTTGACCATAGGGCCATGTCATATTCTTTGGCATCCTAGCCTTAGTTTAAGCGGTTGACAGAGTATTTGAACAGAGGAGACATCACATGGAGGTGATTTGCTTGGTCACAGCACAAAAGACTTGCCCGATAAGGGAGTATAGCACCTTTTCAACAAAGCCTATATCAGTAAATGCCATATAATCATCTTACAAACACATTGGTCACCACTCACCAGTAACCAAAACTGGACAACCCCATTAAGCAACTCTGAGTAAAGCTTACTCCTGTTGTTTAACTTTAACACCTTTGAATTGGTCATTTTGCGGCCGCACCATTCCACCACACCACTGCTGGTTTTCCTGCCTTTGCACTCCACAACGCACTACCAAGACGAAGGGCACCTCAACCATTACTAGGCAGAAGACCCCTAACCCACGGTGTGCCCGAGGGAAAGAAAAGGTGTACCCCTCCCTTTACTGTGCTCGGGCCCAGGGAGCATTAGGAAAGACCATAGCCACCATGAGTACTACCCCCACCACTCCCGTCCTCTCGCCTTCCACCCAGGCGAGAAGATAATTGCACTAATCAAAGAAAAAAAAAATACACGGAAAAAAATATTGCTGTAACAGACAGTAATAAATATGGGAGGTTCAGCACCAGCAAGTATTTTATGTTGGCCTTTAAGACGAGTCAGATCACAGCAGACTAAATCACAGAGTTAAAAAAATAGTTTCTCTTATAAGTCAGCTCCCATCATTTACAGACAATGTTCTTTCTATAAGCCTGGATCCAAAAACCTTGAGGTGTCCAGAACGAGGTAAGAATTGACAGCCGTTGCCCTCCCTGTCAGGTTTAATTGATTAGTTGGCTGAGACAGTTTTTGAGGCACTTGATCTATGTTACGAGAGTCAAGACTAATTTAAGGTTTGGTAGATGAGAAAAGTGGTGGACGGCATATTTCAGATTAAGCGCGCAGCTAATATTTTATTCCTTTCTGAATGGCTTGAAGCACAAAGTGACCTCTATAAATGTGGGCTCTCGGCAGGTCCGACTTATTCCACATTACACGTACATGGTAAAGCAGTTCCAAATTATGTTCTAGAGCTGCTCGGGTCAATATCAGAATTTTTTCATGTATGGGTCTATTTACATCTGTCTTTTACAATTTTCACATATTGAACAATGATGTCACGATCAGTGTGGGGGGAAAACTCCACACTGAACACAGGAGGGAAGGGGGAACAGTAACTGGGCCTGGAAACTAGAGAAGAAACAGGTCACCTCCTAACCAACCCTAATCCGGGCCCTAACTATCTAACAATATGAAAAGACCCTGAAGGTAGGAATATTCAAATGCAGGATACCTAGGCCTTTATATTCCTATAAGGCCCTGGAAAAAGGATAGGGCCAGAGACAACCCATTCCTCCCCAGATGGACGAATGGAAGTCTCTGTCTCAGGCCCAGATACAAACAACAGGGAATATTACAAACACAAACAAATGCAACACTTAACTTCTGTAGAGACGGACGAGCAGGAACACCAAAGACAAACTCACACCAGCTCAGCCAAACCCAAATGAAGCTATCTACCGCATAGTCAGAAGGGTGGGGTCAGACTATAAAGGGTAGAAGTGATGACCACTGAGCAACAGCTGAGAAAAGGGAAGTGGTCATTAACCCTATGAACACTGAATCAAAAGAAATCAAGGAGGCTGATAGATTCCTCCACGCTCAGCCAATCTCGTTGATTTCCTGACATCAGTCACCTGAGGGACTGTGACAAATGATTAAGAGAAGCTAATCATGGCCAGGTAAACATGCATCTTCACGGCCGAGAATTGGAACACTTGTTCACTGGGTGATCATGTCGGTCATGCAGACACCACCGATCATGGCTTCTGAGCAGCAGATCATGCTGTCTAAACAGCAATCTGCTGCTCAGAAACCAAGATTCTGTATGAGGGACTGTAATAGAGATCCCTTGTCCTCATACAGTGAAGGAGATCCGTGCATGTAAAGTAAGCGGTCTCCTTCACTGAAGAAGCAGCCAACTGTCGGGAAGGAACACTCCCTTCCTGACAATCGGTGGCTCAGTCGGCCTGTGTAATTCCAGTCTTAGGCTCTGTTCAAATTAATTAATTAATGGGGTCTGTCAGGTCTCCATCAGGGTTCTGGTATTTTTGACGGTACTAAAACAGAAGATGTAGACTTAAAGGACTTGTCCATTTTCCTATATTAATGACCCATCTTGGAAATGTGAATAGGTAAACAGTTAAGAAAAGGCAGCAACTGCACCAGCGCTATGTTCTCTTCAAAAAGCTGATTGGTGGGGATCCGACTACTAAGGATAGGTCAACAATATAGGAAACCAAACAACCCCTTTAAAGCGAACCTTTCACCAGGATTTCACTTAATAAACTATTACCAGTACCTTATAGATTATCCTCATTGTGTTTCAATGCATTCTTGTGCCGCTTTCCTGGGATGGATATTCATGAAAAAAAAAAGACTTATAAAGTCCTCGTTTCCAGCTCCTGAAGTCACGCTAGAAGTCAAGGGGGTAGCCCTTCCCTCACTCCGGGCTGTAACTCCCCTGCCCTAACCCCTCCTCTAAGTAGTGTAACTGACACCCGGCTCAGTCGCCGGGACCGCGCTTGTACAGGCGGCGCATGAGCCATCGGACTCAAGCGCGATCCTGTAACTGAATCGCGCGTGAAGAAGAGAAGACAGGCAGGCATCGGGGACGGCGCATGCGCGATTAAGTTACAGGCGCATGCGCCGCCTGTACAAGCGCGGTCCCGGCAACTGAGCCGGGTGTCAGTTAGACTGCTTAGAGGTGGGGTTAGGGCAGGGGAGTTACAGCCCGGAGTGAGGGAAGGGCTACCCCCTTGACTTCTAGTGTGACTTCAGGAGCTGGAAACGAGGACTTTATAAGTTGTTTTTTTCATTAATATACATCCCAGGAAAGCGGCACAAGAATGCATTGAAACACAATGAGCATAATCTATAAGGTACTGGTAATAGTTTATTAAGTGAAATCCTGGTGAAAGGTTCGCTTTAAAGGTTAAAAATGGTTCACAAAAATACAATCCCTCTGTCGCCCAAGATCTTTTGTGATTTTACACTAGTACGTGACACTACTTTAAAGGAGGTTTGCGAGGAGTACAATATTGATGGCCTATCATCAGGATAGGTCATCTATATCTAATCTGTGGGGGTCTGACTCCCAGCAATCCTGGGAGGAGACCATGGTGCTCCACTGAGTAGTGGCCTCCTCAAAGCATACAAAGCACAGCACCATACATTGTATAGTGGCTGTGCCTAGTATTGCAGCTCAGGCTAATTCACTAGAATGGGACTGAGCTGCGCCTAGGCCATGTAAACAATGAATGTGACGTCAATGGCCTTGGAAGAGGCCGTAGCACTCTCCAGAGCGCCGCAGCCTCTTTAAAAAAGTTTTCGGCAGGGGTATCGGGAGTCAGACTGCCACCATTCAGATACCTGTGGATGAATCATCAAATTTTACTCCCTCAAAACCCCTTTAATCACACTTATTCTAGGATACCTACTGTAGCTTCAAAGCCAAACAAATGAACCTAAACTAAGATTGTACAATATGAATAGGCCTATGACTACATTTACATAAACCAAACGAGAAGCCGGACCAACTCTTGGTTGTGTCCAGATTAGGATGCAATTCCAGCTGATCATCAGGGGGATCTTGGTGGTGATTGAAAGCACCTGTTGTAACAGCCGGGATCAAAGAAACGTCTGATCCCAGCCTTCAACTCCTTAGATGCCGCGGTCACTACAGACATATAGGCTTAATGAAACAGCTACATAAAAATGTAAAAACTGTGAATCTTGGAATGTGACGAGAAAAGAACTAAAAATAACATGCATGGTCCCTAAGGTCCAAAATGGGCTGGATATTAAAGGGGTTAAATATAGCATGGCAAGTAGGACACGCAGTAGGTGACACCAGAGCCAAGCCAAGCCAGTATAATCTTTTCCATCTGTATATCCTGAAACCTAGGAAATCAATGACGTGGACTCCTAAGTTGAGAGAATTGTCAGCAGCTGCCCATTTCAAGGTAAGAACGCGAGAAATCAAACTCCCTGCCCTCTCTTCTAGATACTTCCATGGGCATTCATGCTTGTCCAAAGAGCTTACCTCCACAAAATCTTCTACAGTGTACGTCGCTGACGATGACCAGCCAAATAAGTGTTCATTTGCACCAACGTTCTGTCCACGTAAGATGAGAGAATGTCTCAGTTATTTGTCCGTTCCCCAAGACTCAGAGCGCTGCACGTCTAAGGACCAGGGTGAGGTAAATGAAAATGTGCAGAATCACTCTCATGCTTCAGTAAACCTCAGAAGCTGAAAAAACGCTCGTTGAGGAGTACGTGTGTTGGTGTTTCACAGAACCATTACTTAAGAAGCTGCTGACACTACTGAATAATGACTCGAAATTAATGGAGAGCCTGAAGGATTACCTATCAAAGTGCAGCTCCGAACAAAGCCAGTTTTTTTCCACAGTCCACCCCATGTCTCTCCATTGTAATTACTGCACTAGGACATCAAACATTTGTGTAGATTTTGTTCTAGGTAATAAGTGGCTTTCATTCTATCTGTTTTGGGGGCCATATATTAAAGAAATAGAAATTATAGTTACAGATATAGATTTTTATATTTTTTTTATCTAAAGTCCGCACGGGAAAATTTTGGTAAATTTTGGACTATGTATATTAGGATTCCTTCACAGCACTTTTTTTTTCTATTGATGAAAGCCATGAATTTCAAAGGTTTTTCGTTGTCTTTTTACAAGTGTTTTTGTGGCATTGGGGGCATATTTGAAATCTTTTTTTTACATTTTTAGCAAATCTTTTTTTTTTTGTTATTCATTTACCATTTTTTGCCTCCTTTTGTAAGGTCTAATGGGAAAATGGCAAAAAGAGACCCAGGGTAAAAAATGCCACTGAAACACCACAAAAAACAACAACACATTGGGGGGAATATATCCTGAGGGGGATATTCAAAGTCAGTTTTCCTTGAGTCAACATTGGTGTACTTTGCAACAGTGCATGTTGTTAAATTTGGCTCATCTTTAAACCTAACTCTTTGGTCTAGATATGCCACTTAAGTTTATCTACGCCACCCTCCTACTGGAGTGACTTTGGGACTTTTTTTCAACTTTTTACCTAAAGTTACAGTCATAAATCTGGAGTGGAACTCATTAACATAGCTAACCGTGAGTGAGAATGCAAAAAGTGGCAAAAATGTTGCGCAAGTAACATAAAAAAGTAGCAAAAGCCCTATTTCCACCACAAGACAGAATTCCGGAGTGCATGCTATTATAGATTCACTCCTGCCCCCCACTGTCTGTAGTGCATTCAATATTATTTCACTATAGACTTGAATATAACGTCTAGGCGAAGAAAAATAATGAAAAATGACACAAAAAGGAAGCATAAAAAACATGGTGTGTGTGCTTGTATGAATCCGCCCTTGTATGTATTTCTATAAGTTTATGAATTTTGCTACATGGACCCTTGATACATGGCAGGAGTCTGGACGAGGCACATGGAGACCCCTTAAAGAGGACCTTTCGTGGGTTTTGATTAATTAATCGAGTTAAATACGTTTAGTTGTGGGGTATATATTTTAGTTGTAGAGTGATTTTTTTTTTAAATATCGCTCCTGCAACCCGCTGTGCCCCCCAGCAGTTTTCGCGCTCAGTATGCTAATACTGAGCATCGGTAAAGGGAGGAGGAGACACCAGGGTTCCTCAATGGGCGTCTCCAATCACAGCGGAGAGCGGCACAGCCAGGGAGAAGACGACGCTCATTGAGAAACCCTGGCATCTCCTCCTCCCTCTACTGATGCTCAGTATTGGCATACTGAGCGTGAAAACTGCCGGGGGGCACAGCGGGGCGCAGGAGCGATATTTTAAAAAGATCAGGGTGGTACCTCGCAACTTAAGGTATTTATCTCAATTAATCAAAACCCATGAAAGGTCCTCTTTAACTCAGAAAAACCCTGATAGCTCCATTTGATGCCATATTTTAGTATTGCTTTCTGGGTAGAAAACACTCACATTATGGTGACCGGTGGAATGTGGTGTCTGTTGGATCAATACAGAATTGGGCAGAAAAGAAGAACTCAGTAATTTGACTGTATGAAACTGGGTTGGTAGGGGGGGTCTACAGATGTTGTATTAAAGCACAATACAACAGAGGACAAAGAGAGTCACAATACTCTTGTGTGCATGGGGCCTTAGGCAGTGGTTACCCATATGTAGAAGAGCAGAACAGAAATCTTGTAGGCTAAGTAATGGTTGATTGACTGGTAAGTTTCCCAAATCAGGACAGTTTAAGCAGGGTGCTGGATATCCTTGAAAAGACCAGTTCTGTATGGAGACTTTCCAGGAAGTGCTCTAGGGTATGGAGATCTATTGGCAATGCTCCGTGGGAAACGAATATGCAAAGAGGTAACTCCCAAGAAAGAGAACCATCTCGCCAGCGCCACCTATTGGAAGTGGCTCCGTATCAGTCAAAATCTAGTTTTCCAACAAGTCTTGGAATCTTGACTCCTAGGGAGCCACTTCCAATAGGTGGCGCTGGTGAAATGGTTCTCTTTCTTGGGAGATCCCTCTTTGCATATCCAAATCAGGTCGCAAATCGGTATTGGGGGGGGGGGGGTTATTAAATGCGACAAATGTACTAAATATGGGAACCACTGGTGCAAAATAATGAGAAAATTGTATGGTAGCCATAAGGTATCCTAAGGAAGAGAAATGAGTTGTGCCAAAATCTGCCAAATTATATGACTATCTACCAAGTTGGCATATACGGCGTAGTAGGTGGCAATGTCACCAACACATATATCCACACATTCTATTACATTTTCATAAATTTCCCATTACTATTATTACTATTTTCTTATAGTAAAATTGTTCAGGATATATATATATATATTTATTATTATTATTATTTTTTTAATTAGAAGAAAGCTGGGAGATTTTGTTCTCCTGACTCTTTGAACGTTTTCATAGTATTACTCTTTGACATTCACACTTGCAGAATACCACTGTGTGCAATTTGAGTAACTGCAGTAATAAAACTATTCTTCTGTCACAAAGCCATATGTTTTATTTACTGCCTTCTATAGCACAAAATAAAACATGTTTAGGAGCCAGAAGGAGATGGATAATGTTATTCCAAGAAGACCCGCTTAGCATCATGCATGCAGAGGCACAAAGATCAGTAGAATTTCAAGGGCTAATTTGCTGCATGCACGTGTATTTCCATCACAAAAAGCTAGAATGCAATTTGACTTTCTGATCAGTGCGGGTCCGACTGCAAAGACCACCACTGATCATGAAAATGGATCAAAGAACCAATACCTCACCAGATCCTGCCCACCTGTACATATATTGATCTCACATATGTTTTCCTTTAGTCGTGACCCCTGGAACTGTAATGGCAGAATAGATGTTGGCCTTAAGAGTACTAAAAAATTGCCCATTCAATAAACTTTATATAAATAAATTGTACTGGCGACTATAAGAAACTTTGGAATATATCTTATCAGAGGAAAATGCCCCTTTCTTCCAGTGACAGATCACTTCTGTTTACCCCTCTCTATAAAGTTCTATGGGCAGCATGTCTGAGTGTGTCTCTCTCTGCACTTCCCCACTACTCCTCCCTTCTCCCTAGACTTCTATGGGTAGAATGTCTGTGTGTGTCTCAGGACTTCCCCAATCCTTCTCACACGTCTCTCTCCATAGACCTCTATGGACAGCCTGATCCTTTAGTGAGCTGCCAGTCTGCCTTGTCTCTCAAGATCGATTGAGCAGAGAATGTTAGTTTAGAAAAGGGGAGAAACAGATATTTTAGTCTGATAACGTATATTACAATGTTTCTTATAGTCATCTGTACTATTGATTTATGCAATAAAGTTTGCTGAGAGTGACCAAGCTGGTGATTCCGGCAGGACCGGCCAACCATCTGAGTAGGCAGATTTCAGGGGAGAAAAGGATAGGGAGGTTGGATTTCAACTGTCCGATCTTTTTGTTCTTGGGAAGAAAGCCACAGCCAGGAGTCTAATAGTGTCTACATCCCCTTTTACAACTGAGAACACACACATGCTTGGCTGAACCGAGCAGACATTTGTATGAGGGGATCGCTGTCAATCAAACAAGTGTATAGCCATCATAGTCATCAGTTTGGGCATCCCTTGTTCGAAATGTGGGCCTGCCTAAGAAAGTGTAGGTTCCACCAGCTGATATTGCCAGAAGGACTGCTAAACTTAAAAGGGCTGCCCAAGATTAGAAAAACTGGTTTGCTCATTTCCAGAAACAGCACCACTCATGTCCACAGACTGTGTCTGGTGTTGCAGATCAGCTCCCTTCACTTAGAACTCATGCACACGACCGTATGTATTTTGTGGTCCGCAAAACACGGATAGACAAAAAAAAAAAATAATGACATCCGTGTGACATCCGTTTATTTTCCAGATCCATTGTAACAATGCCTGTCCTTGTCCGCAAAATGGACAATAGGGCATGTTCTTTTGTTCTGCAGAACGGACTTGCGGACATACTGAAACGCAATGTACACAGAGTCATTTCCGTTTTTTTGCGGACCCATTGAAGTGAATGGTTCTGCATACGGGCAGCAAAAAAATGGAACGCACACGGAAAGAAAATACGGTCGTGTGCATGAGCCCTTAAATGAAGATTAGTTGCAATGCCAATAGGGGACCCCTGCTCAGCATGCCCAAAGAGGACAGAAGAAAAGGGGCTTCTACAGCACATGACTCTTTAACTAGTCAGGTCTATGGTAAATTTTATTTGCTTTTTAGCTGTTGCTTTACTACCTCAGTCTCTGTACACAGTGTATGAAGCAAAAACAGTTGTGCCAGTACGGCCTGATTTGTCTTTTTTGCTTTATGCGTACATATTACGATATGCAGTAAAACAAAAATGCAATAAAAAATCTGATATAAACTAAATCGCTCAGAAAAACAACACAGACATTAAACAGCAAAACACAAACCCGCCCCATCTACCGCCACATTATATCAGACATAAACAACAATAATTTAATTAACAAACACAATAGAGGCAAATGAAACGATAAAAAAGGTCTAAAAGATATGATGGCGGTAATGATGAAGAATCAGCCCTGGTTATAGTAGCATTAAGAACTGAACTGAAGTAAATATTTTAATACCATAAAGGCTTCCATTAAATCGAGCCTCGTCAGTTTAATGACTTTCCACAGCCTTTATAGTATATCCCTTTCCTTGGCTAATTAAAGATTAGTTAAAAGGAAACAATTATAAGTGAAACTTAAAGGTTTCTAAAATTTAATTAACATTCGCTTAAGCCCAGGAAGCTGAAGAACGTAAAAAAAAAAAAAAAGTCATGTTACAGGGTTAAAAATAGGAAGCAAAAATTAGGAATTTAATTAAAATGGTCGTATTAGACTATAAAACGTACCTCCGCCTAGAGGAAGCACATCAACGTCCTGGGTGTTAATGCAAAATATGTAGCAAGGCCCCTATCCAGCAGGTGCCATTTATAATACTGGTAACTTCATAAAAGCCCACATTTTTGTGCAAAACGTAGTTTGCACAAAAATGTGTTTGCAAATTCCAATCATCCCCCCCCCCCCAATGTCTCACAATTACTGGTGGACTGGCACATAGGTGACCCATGTATGAGGTGGTCAAATTAGTAGTTGGAAAATAAGGCCTTATATCAGTAGTGGCGAACCTATGGCTCGGGTGCCAGAGGCGGCACTCTGTGGGCACCCGCACCCTGGAAAAATTCTATGGCGTACTAATATGCCTTATGCTTTTACTGCCATTCATCAGCGCAGGGCGCACTATGAGCAGCACGGGCAGCGCACTTGAATGTAGGCAGGCTATTATAGGTAAATGATAAAGTACATGGAAGATATACTATATTGGTATTCAGGGTAAATTGCATTGTTGGCACTTTGTGATAAATAAGTGGGTTATGAGTTGCAGTTTGGGCAGGTTTGCCAGCATTACCATATATAATATTCTGGCCCTGGGACCTTCTGTAATCGGTACCTCTTAGGATTTCTCTTCATTTCAATGGAGCAGGGTACAGCTGGTCAGAAATATAATAATATAGTAAGACATTTCTTATTATATATTATGTTTTATTATGTCTCTCTATATAAACATGTACCGGTATAATTATTATTTTATATTATTATTATTACTATTATTATATTATAATGCATATTAAAAGGGTTTTCCCACAATGGACAGTCCCATAAACATTGAATGGAGCAGTATTGCGCATGCTCACTGCGAGGATTTGGACAGGGGGCGCTCAGGACCCCTGTTCAATTGTGATCAGATGCTGGGAATAGATGATAAATGTATATTGGGGGAAAATTCTCTTTACGGTACTCCTGTAGATGGCTCCAGGTGTTTGTGGGCCATTGAGCAACAGTCACAAGGGGCCTACCCCTCCTCCATGCGCCTGCCAAGCACGGAGGGCCCTGGCATCTGCTCCTACCCTAACCCAAATCTATACAAGATACACTGACCAAATGGGCATAACTATAGCCATATGGGTGTAACTACAGTACAGACCAAAAGTTTGGACACACCTTCTCATTCAAAGAGTTTTCTTTATTTTCATGACTATGAAGGCATCAAAACTATGAATTAACACATGTGGAATTATATACATAACAAACAAGTGTGAAACAACTGAAAATATGTCATATTCTAGGTTCTTCAAAGTAGCCACCTTTTGCTTTGATTACTGCTTTGCACACTCTTGGCATTCTCTTGATGAGCTTCAAGAGGTAGTCCCCTGAAATGGTCTTCCAACAGTCTTGAAGGAGTTCCCAGAGATGCTTAGCACTTGTTGGCCCTTTTGCCTTCACTCTGCGGTCCAGCTCACCCCAAACCATCTCAATTGGGTTCAGGTCCGGTGACTGTGGAGGCCAGGTCATCTGGCGCAGCACCCCAACACTCTCCTTCATGGTCAAATACCCTTACTTGCAAAGTTTTCCCAATTTTTCGGCTGACTGACTGACCTTAATTTCTTAAAGTAATGATGGCCACTCGTTTTTCTTTACTTAGCTGCTTTTTTCTTGCCATAATACAAATTCTAACAGTCTATTCAGTAGGACTATCAGCTGTGTATCCACCTGACTTCTCCTCAACGCCACTGATGGTCCCAACCCCATTTATAAGGCAAGAAATCCCACTTATTAAACCTGACAGGGCACACCTGTGAAGTGAAAACCATTTCAGGGGACTACCTCTTGAAGCTCATCAAGAGAATGCCAAGAGTGTGCAAAGCTGTAATCAAAGCAAAAGGTGGCTACTTTGAAGAACCTAGAATATGACATATTTTCAGTTGTTTCACACTTGTTTGTTATGTATATAATTCCACATGTGTTAATTCATAGTTTTGATGCCTTCAGTGTGAATCTACAATTTTCATAGTCATGAAAATAAAGAAAACTCTTTGAATGAGAAGGTGTGTCCAAACTTTTGGTCTGTACTGTATAGCCATTGTTCTTGCACCTGAATCTCGCCAAACTTTGGGCTTCATAGCAAGTGCTTTGTGGTAATAAATGTAATGCCCCGGAGTGCCATTACCACTCCGCACCCCACTACTGTCTCCTATGGGCTAACACAGTGTCATCTTATGCATTTATTGCAGGTCCTATACAATGTGCATTGCTACTCCTATGTAACTGTTAATGTTCAAATGTAATGTACCTGGTTCACCAGAAGGTGGCAGCAAGCATGGCAGAGCTACATTTGCAGAGGATGGAACCTTCTTTCCATTCTAATTCTCCCTCTAAGGAGGGGAGGGTTCTAGTTCCGTGACACGTGCACAAAACATTAAGGGACATTATAGGCTACCCTACACCACTCTGGCCATTCCTACACCTGGGAACCATCTACTACATCACTAAAAAGGGGCCCTGCACCCTTGTTGCTTCACTGCAACTGGCGTCACGAAAAACATTTACTTTAAGGGACCCCATGCCGCTCTCGGACATTGCAATAACAATATGGCGGTTTCTGATATATGGTGCTATTATACATAGTTCTGTATTATGGGTTCTTATGCTGCTGTTTTAATTTTCTTACACTAGGTAGTGGGAGCTCCATCTTATTTAGTTATGGGGCCCTATAAATTATAGTTATGCCCCTGCATTAATGTAGCAAATTAAATGCTACTCATAGAGCTGAATATGTTCAATTTCAACTCTGCTACATCTGTTCAGCAACAGAATGCACACCTACCTATTTATCCAAGCACATGGTAAGCACATACGCAACCAGCTGGAGTAAGAGCGTGTAAATCTGTGATCCCTGCCCTACTGCATTTTGGAAAAGGTTGACTTGCCATACTCCGGGCCGGATTTCGCATAGGCTGGTACAATACAATATTATTATTATTTTTATTTATTTTTTATTCTCAGCAATGCACTATGTTCCAGGACTATAAATTAATGTTAAGCACCAGGCAGACATCCTTTGAAAATAAAAAATAAATAAAAAAAGCAGCATAAAAGCGGCCTCGTTTGAAAGTGAAAGTACTGATTAATCCCGACCGTGCCAGCGTAAGCTTTTTCAGCTGTGCAATTATATAATGCTCCCTATTTGTACGCTTCGCTTCAAGACAGTCAAAAGAATTTTACCATCCAGCCGCCGCCAAACATTTCATATCAAAGACAATAAAAATAAAAGATTAATCTTATAGGAAGACATTTGCAGATTAAACCCCGGGATTAGTGCATTCCTACATGAAGCTGAAACAACCGGCGGCCTGTTCTCTCCCTATCTATACCCCTCCATCAGTCCCTGCACATCTGGGAGCGCGCAAAACACAATTGTCATGCAAATGTAATGCATCCATCCCTGAGCTGGCTGTAACTTTCATTTATTCCTTCTATGCTCGGTGAAACGGTGCAAGCAGCCTGTTAATCAGCAGCCGCAACCTCCCTAATTATTAGTAAATTATTGTCTGCTTTCGATGCATAATTACCTGTCAGGCTTAATGCAGGATCTGGGGACAAAATGATGTTGCACTTCAGCACGTTGCTGTCTTGTCCTGACAGGATAGCCCTGGGCATTCACTGCTGACCCAACGGAGATGTGGGAAAAGCAAAAGAGGAGGGTCACCGTTTAATGCTGTTACCATGTGCTGTATATAGCTGGAGGTCAAGTAAGAATTTACCCTTTAAGGAGGATTAAGGTACTTAGCTGATTACTGCTTGGCCAGTATTGCCTGCAAAATGCATGTTGTAACCCTTGACGATCTGAGGATATTATTTATATATATATATATATATATATATATATATATATATATATAATTCTAAATTTAGATTTGGCAAACAATAAATAGAGAAAAAGGGTAGAAAATAGGCTTGAATCTCTGATGCGGTCGGTAGGTAAGACAGTAGAAAAGTTGTGAATTCAATGTAACAATCACAATTAGGTATTTACAGTAGTTACAGAAGTTAAACAAAAATTTTTAAAAGTATTCAATCTAATTACTAAAGAAATTATTAAATTAGATGGATCTTTTGCATTAATAAAATAATTTTTGCTCTGCTGCTACTGCTTGAACATTATTACTCAAAATTATTTAAATAACTGCAAAATCAGAACTGTATCAAACTGTATAATCAGAAAATTACTAATTATTAAACTCAGGTTTTTATTATAGGCATTTTTTACAATATTAATATAATTTTTATGTGTTATTATTATTATTATTATTATTATTATTATTATTATTTTATTCAAACAAATCCTAAAATAATCCAGTTCTCATACTGACCACCAGAACGGTTCTGACACATCCTGCAGCTTACTTTTTAGCTTTGCTGTGTAGACCGGGACAGAAGAGTATTCGCATAATCATTAGAGGGAAGTGGGGCCAGGCTAAATGACCGTTGAACTGTTAGAAGCCTAGATTAAGCAAGATAGCAGATAAATTCTGTATGCTGCCCCCCATCACTCCCCGATCTCTGGCAGAAGGGGCTTTTCTTTATCTCTTGATGATTGATTCTTTTTTTGTCCAATAAATCCCATTCATTAAAGCTACCTTACATATTCTTTCCTGCACTGTCTATGCAGATGATACAGGAAAGACAGGAATCTGTATTTCCAATATGGCTGCTCCCATTGAAGTTTCTAAACATAAAAATAAATGGCTATAACATAGATAATAATAATAATAATAATAATAATAATAATATTTATAATAATAAACACTATTTTTCTTATAACAACTTATATGTAAATAATGAAACTAAAATTACATATGTCATACATTTACTTTAAAGGTACTGTCCAGTAATTTATTTAAAAAATAACTGAACCAGCCCTGTACCTCACATGGATCCAGAGATCTCCCCGTTCATTGCTCTGCTAGGTTTATATCAAGCTGGCAGATCAAGGGGAGTGTCTTTTCTGCTGCAACTAAGGGGGCGTGTCTCAGTTCTCCCTATCACAGCTCAGGAGGCGTGTCTCAGCTCTCCCTATCACAGCTCAGGAGGCGTGTCTCAGCTCTCCCTATCACAGCTAAGGGGGCGTGTCCATGCTCTCCCTATCACAGCTCAGGGGGTAGTTGAAGGATGAAACTGAGCATGTGCGGCCATCTCAGTGAGCAGGTCAAAGAAATAAGAAAAAAACTAATTGCAGGTGGCGCTATACAGATACATTTTATTAAATAACTCAGTGGCTATGCTAAATTTTTAATTATATGCAATTACAAAAGTATTCAGATCCATGTGCTGGTTTGAAAACTGTAGAATTTTTTTATCAGACAACTCCTTTAAAATAAAGTAACTAAATAAAAGAATATTCACCTCTATGATATCACGCTGACCCTGTTCCAATGCTTCCCAGCATGGAATCTACTGGTCTCTAATACCTTATTGACACAGTCATTGACTGCTGCAGCCAATTACTGGCTGTAGTGTGTCACCCAACCAGCCACTGATTGGCTGCACCATCACATGTCCCTGTCGAGAGGAAGCAAGAAATACAGACTGGAAGGGAAACTGGGAAGCATTAGAATGGGCGTGACAGGGATTGGTGAGGAGGGTATTCCCATTTATTTATTTATTTTTATTTTATTTTTTTTAATGGCTGGACAACGCCCTTAATCTAAGTCTACAGTCCCAGAGATCAACTCAAATTCTGCAATTTAAAGTTATTTTGCAGTCCATACATTAGGCACTAAAAATCCGCAGACGATTAACCCCACCAGACAATGGGGCTCTCATTAAGTGATTCTAGTCTGAAAACTTATATACCTAATGAACATAACTCGTGGTCAATGGAGGAACCTACCAGGAGGTTATTCACAGATGATCTCACGGAGTGAATCAATTCTAACAACAACAACACCCTTATTGATGAAAAGTTAATGGGCACACTACTAATTAAACAAATTTGTAAATCCTGCAATGCTACAAGGAAATAAAATGCAACTACTCCTGAAATTACGGAGTTTGCAAAGTCATGAGACTGCAGCAGCCGTTCTGAATCTGCACTGTACATCTTTTCCATGGCAAAAGCAGCTCTCACCAATATGTCCAGGCCAACACTGTGATTTTTCCCAGCCTGCTGTCTCCTAATCCATTAAGCCTCCATCGTAGTCTGGATGCTGATACCACACATTCTTCACACCTCTTTTTTGCCCCAATAATATGTTAGGAACAGTCCCATCATGAGATATTAAAATAAATGTATAACTAGTTTTACTGGAATAATTTTTTTTTTTAAATGCTCCTGGGTCCACGGCACCCCCTCCAGTTATTTTGATTCCCTCTAATGTGTCTGGGGCTGGTAAGAAGAAACTGATTCTTGTGCACAACAGCTCACCGCCTGTGTACGAGAGGATCTTCGGACTGGGACTGCCTTATCTAACAGTAAATAAATATTGTTCGATGACCCCTTTAACTACTGTCTTTCTTTGACCCTTTCTGTGCTGCTTTCTGACTTTATTTGACATGATAGTTTCTCTGTCTGCTTACGTTGCGCTGAAAATCCCCCTTCCCCTACCCCATACTGTAGGTTAATCTCTATTTGTTGACTTTTGTATGAAAAATCGCGCAGAACAGCAATTTTCCAAAATAACTAATCCACTTTTTTCCATTGCTGGTTGGAAAGAAAACTGCTGGTAGGGGGTTTCCCACCATGAGGGTATATATGCTGCAGACTCTCTGGGGCAGCAATGCAGACAGAAAATCTGCAGAGTTGTTACGGTAGAAACAAAGTAGATGAGATTTAAAGGAGTTATCCCATGAAAAGGAGTGGCATACCTTCAATGGTGGCAGACCCCCCCCCCCCCCCCCCAACTGCTATAGCGCCTGGGGGCCCAGTGCTTAAAAGAGCGGTGTCATCTAACATTGGTGGCATATTGCTATCTCTATAATGGGGCCCCGAAAGCATAGGATAGCACACTGTGCATGCACGGCATGCTCTCTATTCACCGCTATGGGAGTTCTGAAAATAAACTCCCATAGAAATAAATTGAAAGCGCACTGTGCATGCAGAACCATCTCTATAGCAGTTCAGGATCAGCACTCGGCTATTTTCGAAACTCCCATAGAAGTGAGTGGAGCGTGGCCATGCTTCCGCAGTGCACCTTCATTCTTTGTCGAGGTCTCATTCTACAGCTAGGTGTGGGTTTCAGAGGTGGGACGTACAGCAATATGACATTGGTGGCATATGGTAGCAATATGCCACCAATGTCTCAGATGAGACAACCGCTTTAACTCCTTTATCTTCTCCCGGCAAGAAAACACTGCATTTTCATGCAGTCACTACTTGAGGGAGTTCAAGGCATAGAGATCATTTCAGCTTCCAGTAAATCATAACTGTACAAATTCCTATTCTCTGAGCTCCCCCTAGTGGTGACTGCAGTTTAACAGCTTTATAATAGAAAGGAAGCAGATTTATCAATTTATTTTTGCCAGCTGCCTAGTGTAAATACATTGAAAAATACCGTGGTCAGAATGAGTGCCATATATATGAAGCACAGGTTCCACCTATTTCTTACACTGCTAGGCGGAGGCTTCCGCCTAGCAGTGTTGCTGGTGAAGTAAAACAGGCTAGGGCAGCGCTAAAGCCCACCTATTAGCGCCGGTGATATCACCAGCCTCACTGCTAGGCTGAAGCATTGTGGACTGAAAGCATTGTGCATCTTCTGTATCCATGGTCAGACTGGTCCACCAGAGTACCTGAAGATCCTCCGGTGGGCCCAAGCACTGACAATAATGGACCCATAATAGAACAGCGCCCTTAAGGTCCTGTGTGCTCAGAGGGTGGGCCCTCAGAATCATTTCCTCCGGTGGCCCCAAGGGACTTCAGTCTTATACTATCTGTATCATTATTGTATTCTATATAAAGAATCCAATCCAGTTGCTGTAATACAGAGCAAGGGCGCATGCACACGAACGCACCATGTGTTGTGGTTCGCAAATTGCAGATCCACAAAATACAGATGCCGCCTGTGTGCGTTCCGCAATTTGCCGCAAAATGGACAAGAATAGGACATGTTCTTTTTTTTTTTTTTTTTGCGGGGCCACGGAATAGAGCAACGAATGCGGACAGCACACAGAGTGCTGTCCGCATCTTTTGCGGCCCCGAGAAATGCGTCTCGGATGCAGACCTAAACAGCGGTCGTGTGCATGTGCCCTTACCCCAGGACTGCACCTATAAAACAGACGTACAGCCTGAGAAGTAATAATCCGAGATGGATTTCCTGCGTGCGGAGAGCTGCACAGAATCCAACCCACCAGGACTCCCTTTGACACCTCAGACACCCACTTTCAGTAAACCGTAATGTAATGTTCCGGCAGGAAGTCGCGAGAAAATAAATCAAACAATCTCTAATAATGTTACACAAAGTCAAAGTTGCCTAAAGCAGAAAATTAATTGCACAGCGGCTCTTAGATCGTCTTGAGCGACGTATGCTCGGATATTCGCGAGACAGAGTGTATCTGTTTATCTTAAACTCTGTGGGCTGCAAATATGATCTGCTTCCCACAAAAGGGAAATGGAGAGGTTAGAGACACCGTATAAACGGATTCATTGAAATGTATAATAGATTATGTGCCGTGTATCTGATTTTACACTGAAAATCCATTGCGTCTCAGCCGCTTATCACAGAAGGTAAAGAAATGTCTCTCGTGGCGAGAGAAAGATATTAGATTCTATAGTCAGAGGCTGAGACAGGTAGAAGAGGGGTTACAGCAGGGCTGTTTCGGGAGACAAATGGGTTGTGCCACAAAAAAATATTCGGCATTCTTCAAACCAGCACCTGGATCTGAATACTTTTCTACTTGCGTGTAATTAAAAATTTAGTACAGCCACTGAGCTATTCATTAAAATGGATTTGTATTGCTGTCTGTTCTTTTCCTTATTTCTCCGTCCACCTCACGGAGCTGGTCGCACACGCTCAGTTTAAATCTTCAACTGTCACCAGCCATATCTACTGTTAGAGGCTGTGACAGTTACAGGGAAAGGGCCACAGCAGAAAGGGCATTTAAAGGGGCTCTGCAGCTGATCGGCGGGACCCCCGCCGATCAGCTGTTTAGACGGCAGCGGCGCTCCAGGAGCGCTGCGGCCTTCTCACTGTTTACCGCAGGCCCAGTGACGTCACGACTTGTATCAACTGGCCTGGGCGCGGCTAAACCTTATTCAGGTGAACAGAGCTTAGCCGCGCCCAGGCCAGTTGATACAAGTCGTGACGTCACTGGGCCTGCGGTAAACAGTGAGAAGGCGGGGGGTACCTTCTCAAACAGCTGATCGGCGGGGGTCCAGAGGATAGATCATCAGTTTAAACAAACTGCAGAACCCCTTTGATGCTGGTCTATGATAAATTCCGGGTTTACCACTGAATTTCCTGGTGACAGACTCCCTTTAAGATCCTGGCTACAAAAAGTGACCCTTGGGTCTCATACACACAAACGTGTGCCAGCTGATTCGTGCACGCACAAACATGTGCGTGATCGGTCCGCACTGCAAAAAAATAGAATATGTTCTATTTTTTTGTGGTGTGGAGGCACAGAGAGAAACTCCACGGAAGAACTCTGTCTTGCTTCCGTGTGGTTCCGTGCCTCCGTTCCGCACTGCTCCTTCCGGATTGTGGACCCATTATGCAATACGGGCACGGCCAGGCAACATCTGTGTGCATGAGCCCTGAGGCCTCTTGCATACGAACGTTGTGTGCCCATGGCCGTATTGCGGCCCGCGTCTGCAATACACGGGCACCGGCCTGTGTGCACTCTGCATCACGGATAAGGACCCATTCACTTGAATGGGTCCGCAATCAGGGAGATGCGGAACGGAATCACGGATCGGAACCCCACAGAAGCACTACGGAGTGCTTCTGTGGTGTTTCTGTCCGTGCCTCCGCCCCGCAAAAAATGGAACTTTTTTTTGCAGTGTGGACGGATCACGGACCCATTCAAGTTGAATGGGTCTCAATCCGTCCCGGCCGCCGCACGGACGTTGCCCGTGCATTGGGGGCCGCAAATTGCGGTCCCCAATGCACGGAACGGATGCACAACGTTCGTGTGCAAGAGGCCTTACTATGGAGGTCCTGGAAATGTAAACTGCGCAACACCCTTTATATTCCCCAAGGGTGCCTCCTTTGTGCCATTTTGATATACGGTAGTTTTGTTTTATACAATTTCTTAAGTCCGGGCTTTGGTTTCAAAAACTGATTATAAAGGATGCCCTACAACCTGAAAGTTCTTACTGTAGATATAAAATGATAGTCTCAGCACATTTACAGTCCAGCGATAGGCAAATAGAACTCGGTAATCTATATCTCCGGAATATGAGCATTTATTAGACGATATCTGCGCTGTCAGGGCGGACACAAAGAATAGACTTGCAGCGGGTCGGACTTACAATGTGTTTTCGCGGATTCAGCCCTCTCGGCTTTAGAGAGAGAAGCCACTCACAGGCTCAGGAACACAAATCATGATTTATGAGGGACTACAGAAGAAGAACTTGTCTTTATAGATTGCAGCAGCTGCATTAAAACGGCAATCCTCAGGATCCTAATCACATTGGTTACCGAGATTTACAGTACATCATTCTGCTGTGTTCTTATAAACTATTATTTGCTTTTATATATTTGCTGATGAAAAACTTCCCATTCACTTCCCATGCTAGCTATGAAAATCCAGCGCCAAAATCTAGAAGATAAATAATTACCATACAAATATCACAGCACATAAAGATCAGCTTCGCCATAAAAAAAACCACCTACAGTAACAATAAAATATGACACTGAAGAAAAATAAGAATAGTATATACAGCAGCGCGCGCCCCATTCTTCAAGCCTCGTGCACACGACCGTATGTATTTTGTGGTCCGTACTGCATCACATTTTTTGCAGACCCACTGACTTCAAAAGGTCCGTGGCAAGTATAGGGCATATTTTTTGTGGATGGGGAACACGGACCCATTGAAGTCAATAGGTCTGCAAATAATGTGGATGTAATATGGACCGCAAAATACATGAGGTCATGTGCTCAATGGCGTTGCCGTAAAGAGTATTATTATTTTTCTTTAGTGTCATATTTTATTGCTACTGTAGGTGTTTTTTTATGGGGAAGCTGATCTTTATTGTATGCTGTGCTTAGTTTTGCTATTGTGATTTACCTTCTAGATTTTGGTGCAGGATCTTCATAGCTAGCTCCCTGACATCCATACGGGGTCTACAAAATATCCATATGGGTCCACAAAAAAATGAGGACAGCACAAGGACCGCATCCATATTTTGCAGATCTGCGGACCGCAAAATGGACTGAGCCTCACAATAGGCTGACACTGTTCTGTAGAGTGATCTGAATATCAGGAGTACAATGAAAGGTAACACCAATTAACAGATGACACAGGAGACACCATTGACAATAGGGGATGGTCACAGCTTATCTACAGAGCATGCCCACAAAAGTCAGTGAATCATCTCCAAACTACAGGATTCTACGGCCAAGTGAAATGCTGTTAAAAGCAGCTCAGGTAAGATGGCCGCCCCCATTATCATGTATAAAAAAAAATACTAAATCTATAATCCGCAAATAAAAACCTGATACAAAAGAATATATTTCTGTATCTGATCTTAATTAATAAAAAAAAAATCTAGGTGACACATTCCCTTTAACATTACCTGTTACATTTTGGCATACACTGTTTAACCCCTTAAAGACCAGGTACTTGTGATCCTACATCCTATCAAAGGGTTCTCTCAGTATAGAAATTCGTGCTCAGATAAGCCACCATAAAAGTCTGATCAGTAGCTGTCTAACCAATATGTCTTTCACCGATCCCTAAAATGGATCTGGAAATCTGTGAACTGAGTTCTGCCTCGGATCCAGGGGGGGGGAGCGCAACGTGGCAATTGCCCCCCCCCCCCCCCCCGAGCTGCTCAGAAGTGGGGGGGGGGAGGGGCGCAGCGGCGGGGCACAGGGAAGCGTTCATCTCCATAGTCATCTGTATCGCCGTCCTCAGGACAGAGTTACAGATGACTGTGCTGAGGCAGGGGAGGGAGAGGCGTGTCCCTTTCCCTTCCTCTGATAGGCTGCAGGCACTAGGCCGGCAGCCTATCAGAGGCCTGCGCAGGCGGCGCGATGACGTCATCACGCCGCCTGATCCGTACAGCGCGGGACACAGGCCGGAAGAGGCCTGCATTGTATCGCTGCCAAGGAGGTAAGTATAAGTGTTTCTTTTTTTTGGTGTACAATACTGGTGGCTACTGGCACATAATGGGGGTCTCTGGCTACTGGCACATAATGGGGGTCTCTGGCTACTGGCACATAATGGGGGTCTCTGGCTACTGGCACATAATGGGGGTCTCTGGCTACTGGCACATATTGGGGGGGCTCTGGCTACTGGCACATAATGGGGGGCTCTGGCTACTGGCACATAATGGGGGGCTCTGGCTACTGGCACATAATGGGGGCTCTGGCTACTGGCACATAATGGGGGGCTCTGGCTACTGGCACATAATGGGGGGGCTGTCATTACTGGCACATAATGGGGGGCTGTCATTACTGGCACATAATGGGGGGCTGTCATTACTGGCACTTAATGGGGGGCTGTCATTACTGGCACTTAATGGGGGGCTGTCATTACTGGCACAAGGGGGGCTGTTATTACTGGAACATGATGGGGGGGGGCTGTTATTACTAGCACATGATGGGGGGCTGTTATTACTAGCAAATGATGGGGGGCTGTTATTACTGGCACATGATGGGGGGCTGTTATTACTGGCACATGATGGGGAAGCTGTTATTACTGGCACATTATTGGGGGCACTATAGGGGCATCTACTGAGGCCACAAAGAAGGGGTGTTTTATATGGGGGGCTCTGTACAGTAGAATTTTATACTGGGACACATTATGGTGGGTACTATGAGAAAGGGGGGAGAGGAGTACTATGGGGTCATCTACGGGGGGCACTAAGAAGTAGTATTTTATACTTGCTAATTATGGGGGACACTGAGGGCATCTACTGGGGCATTTTATACTGGTACATTATGGGGGGCACTAGGAGGAAGGGGGGAGAGGAGCACTATATAGGGGTATTTTATAGTGGCACATTATGGGGGCACTATGGGGACATTAGCTCAACTGGGGGCATTACATTATAAGGAGAATTATTTCTACTGGGGGGCATTATGGTGGGCTTTATTACTCCCACATGGTATGACCCCCTAGTAACAGCATCAGCCTCTCCCTGTTCTGCTATCCCTCTGCCCCTTCTCCAAATCCTTATTATGAAATCTTTCTCATTAGGATAAAACACATCAGCTCCACCGAGCCCCCAGCCAAGTGTGGAAGTGGTGTCCGAGATCCCCAAGGGCCAAGCCAAGTAATTGTAAGTTTTCATGTGAAATATGTTTATGTTATGCACATATAGCCTACACCGTGCCACACAATATACAGTATACCTCTACACTGTGCCACACAATGTACAGTATACCGCTACACTGTGCCACACAATGTACAATATACCGCTACACTGTGCCACACAATGTACAGTATACCGCTACACTGTGCCACACAATGTACAGTATACCGCTACACTGTGCCACACAATATACAATATACCGTTACACTGTGTAGTCTGTTCTATAAGCACCATTGTTTTGTGGCGGCGGACAGAAAATAATCTGGAAGTGCCCCTCCCGAGACCAGGCTCTGGATCCGCCACTGCAAAGCTCATGCGTTATTATACTTTGTGATAATGAATATGCCCCTCCCCTTCATTACATTCTCAGAAACAAGCAGAGCATGGATGACAATAAAATTATTCATTTTTCTATCACATTACACACGGCTAGTTTCTATGTTTATGACCACCCTGGAATCTAGCAGCAGTGGTCGTGCTTGCTCACTATAGGAAACACCACCAGCCTATACACACTCCTGCGGTCCCGGCCAATAGAGAGGCCGGCGCTTTTTCCTATAGTGTGCAAGTACGACCACTAGTGTTGAGTGAATCGAAGTTCACAAAGTGGACTTTAATCTGAATTTCAAGAACAATTTGATGCTGCATAGGTAAAGAGGAGCAGCTGCCCATAACAACCAATCAGGCTCCAGCTCCCATTAAAAAAGTCTTTGAGCAGAAATGTGATTGGACCATTTTTCCCTTGCGCTCGTTTTGATACATCCCCCTCACTGTAAAATAAAGTTGCACTCCGACCCTTTGCTCTCAGGCGTCTTAGTCTGACTATCAAACCAAAAGAACTCCGCAGAACCGCTGGAATTTCCAAAACTCATTTCTATTCAGTCTCTTCCAATTATTTGACAGGGTTAAAGATTTTATGACAGGTATATTCCACCATATCCATCTCCTGGCAGAATGACTTTGGAGATCAAGTTATACAAATAATAAAAACAAAAAAAGTTTATTTTAACCCAATGCTGTCCAAATACCGGACTGAATTGTTTGTTAACAATTGCTTTAAAGGGACCTTCTCACAAGTATATCACTTAAAGGGATATACCGGTAATAAGTTCGAGAATAACTGCTAGATTGATTGATTGATTGATTGATATGAGAACAGGAGCCCTGAGTCCTGCATCGGAATGCAGAGGTGGAGCATACACACTACCTCACCATTCATTGTCTATGGCAGTGATGGGCAAACTGCGGCTCTCCAGCTGTTGTAAAACTACAAATCCCATCATGGCCTGCTGTAGGCAGACTGGGCATACTGGGAGTTGTAGTTTTACAACAGCTGGAGAGCCGCCGCCCATCCCTGGTCTATCGGTTAGATGGAGATAGCAGTGTAAGGCGCTTGACGATCTTTCTCAGTGTAGTAGAGTACATGCTCTACTGCTCCTTTCAATGGGAGAATCGGGAACCGATTTTCATGATCAGTTGGGCCCTCACCAATGAGCGGTTATCCCTTCACTTATCATAGTAGTCCTTTTTAAGTCATTGGGCCTTTTAAGTGTATTGACACCTTTTAAGAGTTTTTTTTAAAATAATCATATTTTAGACTGCCTGTCAGTTTCCTGACAGCATAATACACTGTACGACATAAGTAGTACAGTGTATTATGTAAGCAATCAGAGAATTGTGTGTCAAAGTGGGATTAATAAATTATAAAAATAAGTAAATGTTTGATGTATTAAAAAAAAAATCTGCAAGTAAAAAAAACAACACCTATTAACACCTACACATATTTCATATTGCTGCATGTGCAAGGACGGGAATTATGAATGAAACATCCGAAGTCGATTCGCATAAAACTTTGTTCTAATACTGTACGGAGCAGGAGCTTTGTACAGTATTAGAATGTATTGGCTCCGGTGAACTGAAGTTATTGCTTTGCGAAGTCTCGCGAGACTTCGGGTAATAACTTCATAAATTAATTTGTACTGTAAAAAAACATTTCCCGAACCCGGGTTCGGTTCCAAGGTACCACTTGGAACTGAACCTGAGTTCGGGAAATGTTTTTTTTACAGTACAAATTAATTTATGAAGTTATTACCCGAAGTCTCGCGAGACTTCGCAAAGCAATAACTTCGGCTCATCGGAGCCAATACATTTTAATACTGTACAAAGCTCCTGCTCCGTACAGTATTAGAACGAAGTTCTATGCGAATCGACTTCGGATGTTTCATCCAAAGTCGATTCGCTCATCCCTAGCAGCAACATAAAAACGTTTTCCTTTTTTTAATCGTGCAAAAGCAATAAAACTTAAAATAAAACATTTTGAATTTGGCATCGCTGTAATTGTACTGATTTAGAGAGTAAAGTTATCATGTTTGTCATTATTTATGCCGCAAATTGAACATCACAAAACGTACAATGTAAAAGACAATGATGGATGATAATGCTGTTTTTTCCCAACTCCCCCCAGAAAGAGTTAATAAAAAACAATCAACAAGTTATGTTTTCCCTTTAAAATGGTGCAATGAAAACTACAACTTGTCTAGCAAAAAAAAACATGAACTCGCATGGCTATATTGACACAAAAAAAAAAGATAGAAGTTAAAGCTCCTGGAATGCGATGATGAAAAAAGGCGCAAAACAGGCATGTCACTAAGGGGTTAATTTTACGTGAACTATTTATTCACAGGTGTGAATAACGGGCTGTCCGGTTTGGAGAACGTCTTATCAAACTGCAGGTTTCCCTTCCTAAGACCAGATGATCATGGACAGCTCCGCTGCTGGAACCCCTCCAAATCATCTGCTATTATCAGGGGGACCTCAAGGCTCCATATCCCTGAAACCCTATGAAATCAATAGGCAGCAAGTGTGGCTCCAAATTCTAGTTAAAGGGTTTCTCCCATAACTAATGTAAAAAATAAAAATCAGACATCATATAGTACATGACAATCTCTATCTAACAAAGCTAGAACCAGCCCTGTACCTCACATGGGTCCAGAGATCTCCACATTCATTGCTCTGCTAGGTTTATATCAAGCTAGCAGCTCAGGGGAAAGGCTTTTCTGCTGGAGCTCAGGGGGCGTGTCTCAGCTCTCCCTATCACAGCTCAGGGGGCGTATCTCAGCTCTCCCCATCACAGCTCAGGGGTGTGTCTCAGCGCTCCCTATTACAGCTCAGGAGAAAGGTAAAGGATGGATCTGAGCATGTGCGGCCTTTTCAGTGAGTCGGACAAAGAAGTAATAAGATAAACAGTAGGTGGCGCTATACAGATACATTTTATTGAATAACTCAGTGGCTATACAAAATATTTAATTACATGCAATTACAAAAGTATTCAGATTCAAGTGCTGGTTTGAAAACTGTACAATATTTTTCATGGGACAACCACTTTAATAGAAGGGTCACTGATGAAAGGAGCTACACACACCCTACAAAAACACCATACCATCAAGGTTAGGCTTCATGCCCACGACCATATGTATTTAGTGGTCTGCAAATTGCGGATCAACAAAATATGGCTCCCGACCGTATTGCATCCGCATTTTTCGCAGACCCATTGACTCCAATTGGTCCCAAATGGACATATGGATGCGGAAAGCACATGGATGTATGTCCGTTACACAAAAAGATAGAATATGTCCGCAAGATGCGGACCACAGACCCATTGAGGTCCATGGATCTGTAAAAAAAATGTGGATGGCACACTGAAAAATGGATGCTGTTGTGTGAATGTAAATAAGGCTGGCCCCATGTTACACATTAGGTTAACCTATATACCGTCAGATTCTACACAGGTGGAGTCTAGTATATGCCATTATTAACATTATACTGGGATTGAATAAGAGGTCAGATAGCTTCAGAATTTACAAGAAAGGTCACCGCGACAATGCCCCTTGAAGTCAGTGGGCAATGCTACAGGCTCTTCTGCTGTTTAGACTTGCACATGAGGATAGCGAGCTGGCACTGAATACATGCAGAATAAACATTAGCAAATTTCATTTTAGCTCTTAGGGGGACATTTTTGAGCTGGGCCATGCAGTCCATTCATTCATGAACCATGATGTGATGTCACATGCTCAACAAGATCAGCCTTTAGGTTCTGTTCATATCTGGTTATCCAACACTTTAGAAGTGATGACCAATCCTCAGGATAGGCCTTCACTATATGATCAGTGGTGGTTCGACACCCCGCACCTGCAGCCATCAGCTGTTCTCCAGAAGCTCTGAGAACTACACTACTCCATCCGTCATGTAGTGGACAGAGCTGGTTACTGCAGCGCTGCTCCCATTCACTTTGGATGGAGCTGTGTAGTTCTGAAGCTGAGTCCGGAGCTTCTACAGGACAACTGATCGGTGGGGATGCGGGGTGTTGGACCCCAACTGATAAGATAGCGGTGGCCTATCCTAAGAATTGGTCATCACTTTTAAAAGGTTGGACAACCACTTTAAGTCAGTGGGGTCCATTGGGCACCATCAGCCGGCACCATTAAATTACTTGGTGCTCCAAAGTATACCAAGATAACGACAGGAGTGCTATTCTGTCCTTGTTAACTCTTTCTGCAATTCCAGAACTGAAGGGTCCAGAGCGCCGGTCCATCTCAGAGTGTGGTGGGTGTTGGAAGCAATGAACCCTCTCCACAGCAGTAAAGTATTTTCTGCCATAAACAAGCGAATACCTTACTATCGCTATCTTGCATAGCCTTGTTGGTTCTGGAACTTAAGATGGAGACTTTCTCTCAAGGAGACTCAGTTGGTAAGGTATCTTCTCTGGCAGCTGAAGCCTCAGAGAGAAAGGTTCTCTGGACTTGTGCCTAATTTGCAGGTGCTTGCACATGTAGGTCCTGTCTATGGCTCTGTTCACTAACCAGTTGCGGACGAAGTCCATTACCCTGGTAACCTAACCAAATCTGCCAGCGTTAACTATATATTACCCATACAATGCTATTAGGTATACACAATGTATAAAGAAACAAGTGCTTTAACAAGTTACATTTGTCTCAATAACAGTAAATTAATTCTTTTAGCAGTAATTAACCCTTTGCAGTTGTCCTCTGGAGCACTGCATAATCAAAAGGCATATTCCCATCTGGACATTTATGGCATATTGACAGGATATACCATAAAAGTCCAATAGGTGAGGCACCCACTCCTATCTCACAGACAGGGCCCACCATGAATGAAGATCAAGCTGCATTTGCACGGCATCTCCATTCACTGCTATAGGACTTCCGAAAATAGCATAGTTGCCAACTGTCCCGAATTTGGTGGAATTATCCCTGATTTTCAGAGAAAATCCTGACAAATTTGCGCTGTCCTGGGCTGAAAATAGGCAACTAACTCAAGCCTAGCCCATAAGTGGGCATTCCACGGACGGGGTTGGTGTGTTCCAAGGGGCAGGGTTTAGATGTGCCGATTTTACCAACAGAAACGTTGGTAAGTATGAAATTTGCCGCACGATTGCCGTACCAAAGAATATTTCCTTAGGCTCTGGAGGCCGCCTGGAGCCCTTATCAAGCCTCCGCCAAAAATGCTGAAGAATGGGGGAAATTTATCAAAACTGGTGTAAAGGAAAACTGGTTTAGTTCCCAACAGCAACCAATCAGATTCCACCTTTCATTTTCCCAAGCAGCTCTGAAAAATGAAAGCTGGAATCTGATTGGTTGCTATGGGCAACTAAGCCCGTTTTTCTTTACACCAGCGTTCATAAATCTCCTCTATTAAGCTTAAACTGAGGTGATTTTTGGCTGTTTTTTATCCATTGAGTTCAATGAAGAAACCATAAGCGTAATAGAAACCACACCATTTCATTGTGGTAGCAGATTTACACCAAAAAATTCCCGCTTCCCAGTTTTTTGTGATGTGGCAATGGTGCTGCTTTCCTACTGATGACATGTTTGTGTGACATATCAGATATTTATGTAAAGAAGCAGCCTTTAAAGGTATATTCCTGGAAAAACTAAGGGGGGAGGAGCTTGACATACAGAGAGCCAAGATGGAATTCGTGCTCCGCCCCCTCAAACATAGAGAGAAGACATCATTGTTTCCCATAGCAACCAATCACAGCACAGCTTTCAGTTTTCAAAAGCTTAGGGAGGGGGGATACTGCCTCTGCTTATGGAGACTAGCTGTATATGGAAACTTAGCGGCAATGCTCCATGGATAAAAAATAGGCAAAGAGGTATCTCCCAGAGAAATAGCATTGTCTCGCTAGCACCACCTTCTGGAAAAGGCTCCCTTTAAGTCAATGGGGGCATTTATCAAACTGGTGTAAAGAAAAACTGGCTTAGTTGCCTTTAGCAACCAATCAAATTCTACCTTTCATTTTCCAAAGGAGCTCTGAAAAATGAAAGGTGGAAACTGATTGGTTGCTGTGGGTAACTAAGCCAGTTTTCCTTTCCACCAGTTTTGATGACTCTCCCTTATTTTAGCACGACAAGAGAGCATAGCCGAGCCATATATCCATTCGCAGACAAGGATGCATCCTTAGATGCAGTTTACGGGAGGTATCGGCTCTCCTTAAAGGGGTATTCCCATCTCTGACATTGGATAGACCACTAATGTCAGGTGCAGTTCCCACCTCTGGGACCCGCTCCCATCTCCAGAACGTGGCCCCTGAAGTGAAGGAGAGCGCACCGCACATGTGCTGCTTGCTCTCTATTCATGGCTAAGGGAGTTCCAAAAATGGTGAGCGCACCGCGGATTCACTGCCTCCTCTGCATTCGCCGCCATGGGACTGCTCAGCTATTTTCAGAACTCTCATATCGATGAATGGAGGGTGGACGCGCATGCGCAGCTGCTCTCTCGTCATTTCGAGGGGCTCGTTCTGGAGATAGGAGCATGCACCTATCTGACATCACTGCCATATCCTAGTGTCACAAATATTTAGACAGCACTCCTTTGTAGGTGATAATTAAATGATTTTATTTCATGTTATTTCAGCCGGAATAGGTGGTTTGTCAGTTGCAACGTTTCAGGCGTAATAATCGCCCTTCATCAGGCACTCTGAGGACCACACTAGGTATACAGCCGGCGCTAGTGATATGCCATCAATATTTGAGATGGCAATAGCGCTTTACGGAGACCAACTATGAATTAAAAGCTGCGCTGTGATTGGTTGCATCTTTGTATCCGATCTTCCTGGAGTGTCCCTTTAAGATTAAAAAGGAAATAAAAACACACGAGACAATTTTGAGGGCACAACACTGATCAAAGGCTAGCGCTTCATGTACCAGAGCAGAGTTAGGCTACTTTCACACTAGCGTTTCTATTTTCCGGTATTGAGATCCGTTATAGGATCTCAATACCGGAAAAAAACGCTTCCGTTTTGTCCCCATTCATTGTCAATGGGGACAAAACATAACTTAACAGAACAGAATGCTCCAAAATGCAATCCTTTCCGTTCCATTTGGTTGAGTTCCCATACCGGAGAGCAAACCGCAGCAGGCTGAGGTTTTCTTTACGTCATGGGATGCGGAGCAATGCACAATGCAAGTCAATGGGGACGGATCCGTTTAACTCTGCCACAATAGAAAACAGATCCGTCCCCCATTGACTTTCAATGGAGTTCATGACGGATCCGTCTTGGCTATGTTAAAGATAACACAACCGGATCCGTTCATAACGGATGCAGACTGTTGTATTATCAGTAACGGAAGCGTTTTTGCTGATCCATGACGGATCTAGCAAAAACACTAGTGTGAAAGTAGCTTTAAACAAAGGCCGAATGCACACGGCCATGTTCCGTGGTGTGCCGGGCTGGATTCCTGTTCAGAGCAGGAGCACACGGCGTCATTGGTTGCTATGACGCTGTGCGCTTCATGCCGCCGCTGCACTACAGTAATACACTGGTATGATCTATACAAGTGTATTACTGTACAGAAGCGGCGGCATGAAGCGCACGGCGTCATAGCAACCAATGACGCCGTGTACTCCTGCTCTGAACAGGAATCCAGCCCGGCATACCACGGACCGCTCTCGGCCGCGGAACATGGCCGTGTGCATTCGGCCAAAGGCAGACAAAATTCAGGGCCCGGCCCTTTCACTAAGCTCCACTCATTTGGAAAAAGTCGCAGGTTTTTGCATAAAATGCAATTTGCACAGAAATGAGTGACTTTCCTACAACTTTGCATGCGCCCCTATGTGTTTCTCTCGGTGACCACACCGCGTTTCTCTATGGTTTCGCACAAAATGCATGCCTAAACATATAAATACAGAGCTTTGTAAAGAGTCGAGATCGCGTTCCGCTTGACCTTGCCGCTACCTATGGATAGGTTTACTGCTGACGAGATGCAGGCACTGTCGGATAAATATAGAAAAGAGAAAGCTTCATAACCTCGTGGAAGCACCAGCAAAGTCTTCACACCCTCTTCATTCTGAGCTATATCAAACATGGCAGCAGGGGTATAACTATAGGTAGTGCCGAGATTTCCCCCGGGCCCTGGTGGATCGGGGAGAAGACAGTTGTGTCTCTGGCCCATAGACGGTCACCGCTATAGGGTGTTCAAAGGTGGCAGTCAAACCTGGGCCCTGGTGCATGATGGGGCCCCTATGCCACATAACACACTAGTATTATAAATAGCCCACGGAAGGAAGATTTTGCATTGAGGCTTGAGAGCTTAAACGGGTTCCCAAGATTTTCGAACTGATGACCTATCTTCTGTATAGATCATCAGTATCTGATCGTTGGGGGTCAGACACCTGGGACCCTCGTCGATCAGCTGTTTAAGAAGGCATGGGCACTTGCAGCTTTTCCTAGCCCATTTGACGTCTCGGTCAATGGTCACCTCGCCTAGGTGCAGCTCAGCTCCATGGTAGTAAATGGGGCTGAGCTGTGAAGCCAAGCACAGCCACTATACAATGGACGGCGCTGTGCTTGGTGAGCTGAGAGAAGGTCATGATGCTACTGTGAGCACTGCTGCCTTCTCAGACTCAGCCGAGGGGCCCAGGTGTCGCTACCCCATCGATGAGATACAAAAATCTCAGAAAACCCCTTTAAAGGGTCAGACATTGATGACATATTGCTAGGATTTGCAATGTCCTATTTCCAGATACCTCCAGAACGGGTCGCCCAAAGTGAAGTAGAGCGTACTGTGCATGTGCAGCATGTTCTCTACTCACCGCTATGGGAATTTCGAAAATAGTAGAGCGAGCCCGTTTGGCTGTTTTCATAAGGGGTGAATGGACAGAGCACTGCGCAAGCGCGGCCACCTCTCCATTCACCGGTATGGAACTGCTGGAAATAACCGAGCCAGTCCTCAGCTATTTTCAGGACTTCCACAGTGTTGAATGGAGGGTGGCCCCGCTTGTGAGGTCTGCTCTCCTTTACTTTAGGGGCCCGAAGTGGAGACAGGAGTGGGTATCAGAGGTGGCCCACCTATCTGTTATTGATGGCCTAACCTAGCGATATAGCATCAATGTCTGAGGTGGGCCATCCCCTTTAAAGGGATTTTCCAGGATCAGGATATCGGCTTCCTCTCTTTAGGACAGGCCATAAATATCAGGTCATAGGGCCCCAAATCTCTGCGTCCATTTGGAGTCAATTCTTGTGAACGTGCCACAGCCCTTTAAAACCGATTATTGGCGGGGGGATGGGGTGAGAGCCAGACCAACCCCGATCTAAAGTTATGCTATTCGTAGAAAACTGCTTTAACGTTACACCCTACAGGAGACAATTTATCTGGAATACCGCGGGGTAGGTATGAGAATATGAACAGATAATGGATCATATACATGCAAAGGACGTCAGCAGATAAACTCCATATAATGTTTAGAGAATCACATTCTCACTAAACAGATTTTTTAATTATACTTGAATAGACCGGAAAGATAAAACATTTTTCTGTTTTGCCATCTAAAAAAAAAAAAAAGACAGATTAGATATGGCAGTCATAGCCCGGATGGCTCAATCATCATTCATCATTCTGTTAGCAGAGAACAGAATAGCATTTCTGTACAATTCAGAAGCGCTTGGCTCGCCATGCACCAATTATGTACAATAAGCATTTCCTTCCTTCTGCTATTTTTCCAGATTTCTGCAAAAAAACAAAACAAAAAAAACTTCCTCCATTGAAAATTAACAACATTGCATTACTGGCTGAACAACTTCTCGGTATACGGACATGTTTCTCAAAAGATCTTTTTCCTTTTTTTTTGTATCTTTTTTATTTGCATTTTGTTTTGTATTTGTGCATTTGGGTAAGTTTTTGTTTGCGCACCGATTGTGTGCCGCGTTAAAGGGAAAGTGCGACCTATCTTTTTTTTCTTCTTCCAATTAAACCCAAATAGTGACACATTTTGTATCTTGTCTGTTTTTATGTTCTGATTGTAGATTTTTTTTATTCGATTTTATGGGCAGGGTTATGAGGGCAGCCATCTTGCCTTAAAGGGATTATCCCATCTTAGACAATGGGGGCATATCGCTAGGATATGCCCCCATTGTCTGATAGGTGCGGGTCCCACCTCTGGGACCTGCACCTACAAGGAGAATGGAGCGGAGAAAGTTGAGGAGGGCGCACTGCCGCACCTATCAGACAATGGGGGCATATCCTAGCATGGCCGCACATGCGCGGCCGCACATGCGCGGTGTGCTCCCATTCACTTCAATGGGAGAGGCGGGGAGCTGCGCCTGGTGGTGGACGGACCCTGGGAAACCCGGGGTCCTCCAGCCACAACTCTCCCCGGCTCCGTTCTCCTTGTAGGTGCGGGTCCAAGAGGTGGGACCCGCACCTATCAGACAATGGGGGCATATCCTAGCGATATGCCCCATTGTCTAAGATGGGATAACCCCTTTAATGGCTGTAAACAGACATGCTTTACAACAGCCACCATGGGCCATAGGACACAATGGGCAGGAGGTGTTCATTTAGGCCGGGTTCACATCACTTTTTATTTTTCTGTTCTTCTGATCTGAACAGTCCTATCCTTGTCAGTCATGTGGACAAGTCCTATCCTTGTCAGTCATGTGGACAAGAATAGGACATGTTCTTTATTTTTGCGGATGCCACGGAATAGACATTCGGATGCGGACAGCACACGGTACGCTGTCATTGAAGTTAATGGGTCCTATCTAACCCGGACAAAAAATACATTTGTGTGCATGAGTCCTTATGCACATTTGGCATCCGTTTTAGCCATTAGATCCGTTATCTTAGACGGAAAAAAAAGTCCTGCACGCAGGACTTTTAATGTAAAAGGACCTTCAGTAGAAGAGTGCTATCGTTGAGCAAAACCGTAGAAAAGAAAGGATTTGCAGGTACAAAAATCCACAGAGATCCAAAAAGTAAAAACCAAGCAGTCAACTGTTTGTGGAAATGAAAGGTAGCTGGCACCTGGGCATTTAGTAAAGTGGTTACATGAGACTAAAACTGCAATTAGCTTCAGCATGGAAAACGCTAAAAGTTTGTAATTTTCATTTCTACTGAAATTGATTCCCAAAAGCACAACTGCTATACATTTCCCTTGCATTGGCCACCGCAGGAGTAACGTATTAAATGCCGGCCATTCATTTGAAGTATGAATTGCATAGTCAGACCGGATCTGCCGGAGCAAAAGCTACTCTTTTTCCGAGGCAAGGATCAGAATAGGGTCGCTATACCAGGTACAGAAGTATAGGAGAGAATTGCTATTTATGCAGGTTCCTCTTTAATTCAGTACATGGGGAATATTTTTCCAGGTCCTACCTGTCACCTAATGAGTTAAAACCACAGTGCGCAACTTGCAGAACTCATTACCTCTGTACAACGACTCCGAATCGCCACCGCACTGGCGGCTCCTAACAGCTGAATCTGCAATTGTGTTGCTCCAGCAATTTTTCCAGTAGCCTTGACTATGACGATATCAATAAAGGCTGCAGATTTAAGAGCTCGGGTGGCTCGGGATGGAATAATAGCTTAGTTAACAAATATTTCACAACAATCCTATAGAAATACAACCTCTGGCACCTCAACTGCATGACTGATGGGAACATGGACTGCCAATGTAAAAGTGTATTTCAGATTATTCAGAGTCCCGCCAGATCACATGGATTCTGTAGAGAGACTGGTGACAGCTACATATTCATCACAGACATGAATGTGTGAACTGCACAATAAAAGATTAGCTCTGACTGCTTCTGTAACACCGCAGAGTGGGGTTACCACTCCTGCACCCTGCTACTATCTCTAATTGGCTAACACAGTGTCATCTTATGCATTTTTGTCCAGGTCCTCCACAATGTGCATCTATAATATCTTTATGCAACTGTTATGTTCATGTAATATGCCTGGTTCACCAGCAGGTGGCAGCAAATACGGCAGAGCTATCTTAGATAGAATGGAACTTTCCTTTCCATTCTAACCCTCCCCTTGGGAGAAAAGTGGGCTAGTCCTACTTCCTGCAGGTAGGGTGGGGACCAGTTCTAGTTAGTTTAGTTTACCCCTGCTAGGGGAAGGGTGTGCAGGGGCACGTCTCAGCCAGAGCACCTTAAGCTCTGCTGGACATGGAGGCAGAAGCCTAAAGCTTCAGGAGCCAGGAGGAAAGTTCCCTGGCATAACCTAGAGTCAGACTACAGAGAGAAAGTGCAGCATCAAGAAGAAAGCAAAGATACTATTTAAGCTTGTCAGTACAACAGAGTTGAGTTTGCCTGTCAGTTTAATGCTAAAGCCTGCTGGAACCAAGACCAAGCCTGTAAACTGTTTGAAGAAATGTTTATTCAAAGCAAAGCTGCCATTGAACTTCATCTCAAGGTCTGGACTCAAGTTCTTTCCAATCCCTCAATTATTCCCCCTTTTCATTGCTTCGGAGCCAAAGCCTGGGGTCCAGCAGTATCCAGGTAGGAGCACCGTGACACATAAAGAGACATTTAGGTCGCACTACACCACTCGGCATTCCTACTACACCTGGGACACAATAGAGGAGCTCTGGGGGGAGGCGGCCCGTTGCACTTCCCCACTGGGACAGCGCCACAGCTGTCCATGAGTTGTGCCTGGTATTGCAGCTCAGCTCTATTGAAATGAATGAAACGATCTGCAATATCACTCAACACCTGAGGACAGGTGTGGGCGCTGTTTCTGGGAGAATGCAATCATGTGTTTTTCTAATCGTGTGCTTGAAAGAGGACCTGACACGTTTCTTTTACTAACTACTTGCATTTCCTATGTAATAATTCTGTTAGTAGTTACTAAAACAGACATGTCAGGAGAGGTGTCAGGTCCTCGTTCAGTCCTTCTACTCTGTCAAATTGTAGCAATTTTTTAAGTTAAAGGCTAGGGACACCTTTGTGTAGTGCTTTTATGATTGAATTTTCCTAATTTTGGTCTAAAAATCATTTTTTCAATAGATCTTTATTAAAGATCTTCAGCCGTTTCTGAGATACAGGGTTAAACATCTGTCGGGATTCGAACCAGTGACCAGCCATGTCCCAGGCAGTAGCTCTAGCCACTAGACTACCAACCCTTCTGGACATTTCCTTCTACTGAACTCTTTGATCTACCTTGTTCCAGCCTTGCCTTGTTAATCTCTGTGATTCCTTGCACCTGCTACCTCCTCTTTATAAGCCCAGCCTCTTGCACCAGATCCCTGCTGGTTATTGTTCTTCTGGACTTGATCCTGCTGCATCTACTGCTGTTCCTCTGCTGCTACTGCTACCAACTTGACTGCTGCCGACCTTGGAATTGTCCCCGACTACTCTTCTGCTTGTCCCTACCAACTGACCTGCTTCCACCGTTCCCGATCCGGATTGTCTGACCACGCTCACTGCCGCCTGCCCTGACCCACCGCCTGCTAACCGATTACGCCTCTGTCTGACTACGCTGCAACTACAACCTGCCTGCGGTCCTTGCCACTGGGCTCCACCTCCAGCCAGCTATCCTCTGACTCAGGTGAGCCTGTAGGATTGTAACAGAATAACCAGCCAGAAAATGGAGTCCGCGATGGCCACCCTGCGCAAACAAGTCTCCGAACTTCAGGAGTTTGGCACCTCTGCCCAAAAGGAAATGACTCAACTTCAAGGCGCAATCCAGAGTCAACAGAGAGAAATTATCGATTTACAGCGTCAACTACTGGACGTACGCAGCGCGGTCACAGACTCCCGCATGCCTCTCCCGTCAAAGTTTAACGGGGATCGGAGCCAGTTTCGGGGGTTCCTCAACCAGTGCCGTATCTACTTTCAGATGCAGCCGGGCTCCTTTTCCTCGGACAGAAAGAAGATCCTGTTCATCATTAACCTTCTAACTGACGAGGCCCTGGCATGGGCATCCCCATATGTGGAGTCCCACAGTCTCTTATTAAATAATCTAGACAACTTCACCGCAGCCATGAGCCAAGTCTTCGACGACCCTAACCGCTGCGCGACTGCCGAGGCTAGGCTGCACAGTCTACGGCAGGGAAGACGCTCTGTAGCCGAGTATTCCTCCGAGTTCCGCCGCTGGGTCACGGACACCACCTGGAACCCCGCTGCTCAGAAAAGTCAATTTCGCCGCGGACTCTCCGAACTTATAAAGGATGAGCTCGCCAGGGTAGACGCCCCAGACGATCTGGATGACTTCGTCCAACTGTGCATCCGAATTGACCGGAGACTCGCGGAAAGAAGGAGAGAAAGACTCTGGTCCTTAGATAACAGGCCCGCGTACCCTTTCACTCCAATGACTCAGCCGGCTCACCAACCCTCCACCGAACCGATGCAGGTCGACACACTGCGCAAGACTCTATCGGCTGCTGAAAAGGAGAGACGACTGGCCGCGGGCCTCTGCCTTTACTGTGGCGAGCCAGGGCATTTCGCTATTAGGTGCCCCAATAAGACTTGCCGAACCATTGCTGTCACTGAATTACGGGAATTACAACAAGCTACAATTTCACCCTTGGCCTCTGAAACCATGGACACTACAGGTACCGGGTCCCACTTCATTGTTCCCATCCTTATCACCATTGGGGAACGACAGCTTCCCTGCTCCGCAATGCTTGACTCGGGGGCTGGCGGAAATTTCATGGACTTGACCTTCGCCCATGAGAACAACATACCACTGGTAACCAGGGCAGCCCCCATCGATCTGGAAACCGTCGATGGGACCCCGCTCTCTTCTGGGCCGGTTACGCACCAGACCGCTGATCTTCAACTTCTCGTCGAACCCGATCATCAGGAAACCATTCACTTCTCCCTGATCACCTCCCCTAAGTTTCCGGTGATCCTAGGCATCCCTTGGTTGGAAACTCACAACCCCTCGGTGGACTGGGATGCCCGCTGCATACGGTTCAGCTCGGACTTTTGTTCTCAGAACTGTTTACGTAAATCCGTCCCTTCTCCGCCCGAAGAACCTACCATATTCGGACTATCGACCAAGGAGCTTTTACCCCCTCAATATCTGGAGTTCCAGGATGTCTGTGACAAAAGAAATGCAGACAAACTGCCCCCGCATCGGCCTTATGACTGCCCGATTGAGCTGCTACCTGGAGCCGAAATACCATTCGGCAGTATATACTCCCTCTCCGAGCCGGAACTAAAGGCCCTGAAGGAGTACTTAGACGAAAATCTAAAAAAAGGTTTTATCCGACCTTCCACATCCCCTGCAGGGGCCCCTTTCTTCTTCGTGGAGAAAAAAGACTCTTCTCTACGCCCTTGCATAGATTATCGAAAGCTCAACAACGTTACTGTGAAGAACCGGTACCCTCTCCCCCTGATTTCTGAACTCCTTGAGAGACTTCGGGCGGCAAAAGTCTTCACTAAGCTCGATCTCCGAGGAGCCTACAACCTGGTCCGAATTCGCCCGGGGGACGAGTGGAAAACCGCCTTCCGAACCCGCTATGGTCACTTTGAGTATCTGGTCATGCCTTTCGGCCTCTGCAATGCCCCTGCTACCTTCCAACATTTTATCAACGACGTCCTCAGGGACATGCTTGACCAATTTGTGGTAGCATATCTGGACGATATTTTGATTTTCTCAGAAGACCCTGAACAACATCGTGGGCATGTCCGCAGGGTGCTACAGAAACTCCGTGAACAGTCTCTCTATATTAAGCTGGAGAAGTGCGAATTTGAACAGACTTCCACCCAATTCCTCGGCTATATTATTTCACCGGAGGGCTTAAGTATGGATCCCCGGAAGATCCAGGCCGTGACTGAGTGGCCTGCCCCGAAGAACGAAAAGGAGGTCCAGAGGTTTGTAGGTTTTGCAAACTTTTATCGGAAGTTCATCAGGAACTTTTCAAAAATCATCGCCCCAATCACTCAACTAACAAAAAAGACTGTCCCCTTCGGGTGGACTCCGGAGGCACAGGAGGCCTTTGCTAAACTGAAGTCCCTCTTCACCTCTGCCCCGATCCTGGCCCACCCAAACCCTGAATTACCATTTACGGTCGAGGTGGACGCCTCCGACGCTGCGGTGGGCGCAATTCTGTCTCAACGTTCAGGGGAAAAGATGCTCCTACACCCTTGCGCTTTCTTCTCCCGCCAGATGTCCCCCGCTGAACGGAATTACGACATCGGGAATAAGGAACTGCTGGCAATCAAGGACGCTTTCACCGAGTGGAGACACTTGCTGGAGGGGGCCCATAATCCCATCTCTGTATACACTGACCACCGGAACCTAGAGTTTATCCGCAGCGCCAAGAGACTCACCGCCAGACAGGCCAGGTGGAGTCTGTTTTTCTCCAGATTCAATTTTGTTATCTCCTATCGCCCTGGGTCGAAGAACGGCAAAGCGGATGCTCTCTCAAGGATGTTCTCTGAAACCTCTCAGATCAATGAGGCTCCGGCCGGTATCCTTCCCGACAGAAGCATCATAGGAGCCACCTACTTGAAGGAACTTCTGGGTTCCCTCAAGGAAGGGTATGAGAACGATCACCTCCTCACCTACCCACCTGGAGCTGTAAACCTTACTCTCAAGGGTGGCTACTGGTTGTACCGGGATCAGCAGTTGTACGTACCAGAATCTGCACGACTTGACGTACTTAAACTCAACCACGATTCCAAACCGGCCGGCCATCTGGGTATCAGGAGGACCCAGGAGCTCCTCTCCCGTTTCTTCTGGTGGCCAACTTACAGAAAAGATACCGAGAGGTTTGTCTCCTCATGCACGACGTGCGCCCGCAACAAGACCCCCCGCTCCTCCCCCGTGGGCTTGCTATGTCCACTCCCGGTTCCCTCCCGCCCCTGGGGTTCAATCTCCATGGACTTTATTGTGGAACTTCCTCCCTCCAAAGGCATGAACACCGTTCTGGTCGTCGTCGACCGTCTCACCAAAATGGCCCACTTCATCCCCTGCAAGGGCCTACCTACCGCCAAACAGACGGCCGATCTCGTACTCCGAGAGGTTTTTAGGCTACATGGGGCCCCGGACGATGTTGTTTCGGATCGGGGAGTACAGTTCACTTCCAGGTTCTGGAGAAACTTCTGTCAAGCCCTTGGGATCAAGGTGAACCTGTCTTCTGCGTTCCACCCCCAATCCAATGGGCAGACCGAGAGAACGAATCAAACCCTCGAGCAGTATTTGCGCTGTTTCGTCACCCATCTGCAGGACGACTGGCTGGACCACCTCTCTACGGCCGAGTTTGCCTATAACAATGCGGAGCACAGTTCTACCCAATACAGCCCGTTCTACGCTAACACCGGCCTACACCCAACCTTCATCCCTCACTTGCCCATTTCCACCACAGTCCCAGCTGTGGCCGAACGTCTTGCAAGTCTACAACAGGCACAGGAAAATATTCGGGACAATCTACATCGAGCCCAGAGCCGCTTCAAGCAGGCAGCGGATAAACACCGCAAACCCGCTCCGGAATTCCAGGTAGGGGACAAGGTGTGGCTCTCCACCAGAAACCTAAGCCCAAAGGTTCCCTCCCGGAAGTTGGGCCAAAAATACATGGGTCCTTTCCGGATCACGGCTCGAATCAACGAAGTCACCTTCCGACTCGACCTTCCCGACTCCATCCGAGTGCACCCGGTTTTCCACTGCTCTCTCCTGAAACCACATGTTGAGAACACTTTCCCAGGCCGCCACCCCCCTCCTCCCCCTCCGGTAAGAGTACAAGACCAGGAGGAATACACTGTGGCCAAGATCCTTGACTCCAGACTCCACCGTGGAAGGCTGCAGTATCTAGTTGGGTGGAAAGGCTATTCCCCCGAGGATAACTCCTGGGAGCCGGAGGAAAATGTCCATGCCCCCAGACTGGTAAAATCTTTCCACCAAAGACATCCCGATAAACCATCATCTGCGGTGCCCGGAGGTCACCTTGGAAAGGGGGGAGTACTGTCGGGATTCGAACCAGTGACCAGCCATGTCCCAGGCAGTAGCTCTAGCCACTAGACTACCAACCCTTCTGGACATTTCCTTCTACTGAACTCTTTGATCTACCTTGTTCCAGCCTTGCCTTGTTAATCTCTGTGATTCCTTGCACCTGCTACTTCCTCTTTATAAGCCCAGCCTCTTGCACCAGATCCCTGCTGGTTATTGTTCTTCTGGACTTGATCCTGCTGCATCTACTGCTGTTCCTCTGCTGCTACTGCTACCAACTTGACTGCTGCCGACCTTGGAATTGTCCCCGACTACTCTTCTGCTTGTCCCTACCAACTGACCTGCTTCCACCGTTCCCGATCCGGATTGTCTGACCACGCTCACTGCCGCCTGCCCTGACCCACCGCCTGCTAACCGATTACGCCTCTGTCTGACTACGCTGCAACTACAACCTGCCTGCGGTCCTTGCCACTGGGCTCCACCTCCAGCCAGCTATCCTCTGACTCAGGTGAGCCTGTAGGATTGTAACAACATCAGTCTGTTTGCAGTGTGTCAGTTTCTGTTTTCGTTGAATCCTGTCATCTGACAGCTTATATGTAGTTCTTATTTGGGATGCCCTGACCTTATAAACACTTGTTATCGCTCAATTCTTATCAATCTAATAAGAATATATGTCTTAAGTAAATGTTTATGAGGTCAGGAGATCATAAAGAGCTCCACAAGATCAGATGATGGGAGTCGAAGCAAACAGAAACTGACAGTTTACGAGCAGACTGATTTTTAACCTTTGTATCTCATAAATGGTTAAATCTTTTTAATAAAGACCAACTGAAAAAAATAAATTTTGCCCAAAATGTGTAAAATCCCATCCTTACAAATATGCCCCAACGGTGTACATAGCAGTTAAATCGCTTTTGAGCAAGGCTGGATGACAACCAATATATAGTTGCACAGTGGCTATTCCACAGATTACTGATAGTCTTGTTGCCATTGAGCAATATATTCCTCCTCCTGCATTACTGTATATGGCGGTAGATTTGCCATTCAGGAGCAGGGTAACATTCGTGGAAGCTGTAGTGGTGACAATATTGACTACTTGCCAACAGTGACAATTACCTTGGGACTCTACCGCAAACTGGACCACAAGTTAGTCATAATTTGAATAAAAATAAATATTTCTGGGCCATTTAGCATTTTTTTTATAGTAAAATGGTGCATAGTTTGAAATAACCTGCAAATTGGGATGTTGTTAGGTAGGCATATTGGTTGCCGCCCATTAGGATGCACGGTGCAGTGCCAGATCCCAGGCACACAGTGGAATATAAAGTATATGTAGTAGCAGGATCTAGTTACAAAATATTATATACACTGCATATTCTCTATATACCTCCTATGCATCTTCATGGTTACAGACTATGTAGTCTGATCCTTCTTTTGCTCTCTCTCTTCCATCAGTCCTCTGCATCTCATATTCTACTAAATGTATATTTGCAGTAAAATAGTAAGATTGGAATGTCAGACTACACAGTGTCTGTTTGTAGTCTGTTACCATGGAGATGGGTAGGCACGGAAGTTGCACAGACAAGACAATAACTTCCTTTCAAGGTTCTTCTGTAGAGAGCATATTTAAAAATGCCCTGATACCCAGCAGAAGTCTACATTGGGTGCCAGCCCCTGGTGGCCCTGTGGAACATACAGTACAGCTGGAGTCTTTGGTGACCCGTATTATATTCTATAGTACTGTACATACAGAATTCATTCACTGTAAGCTACTCATGTACACTGTGTCTACCTTTCCAATATATAACACTGCTTTTAGGTTAGGATCATTATTAGAATGTCAGACTACACAGTGTCTGTTTGTAGTCTGTTACCATGGAGACGGGTAGGCCTGCAGGGGAGCTGTAATGGCGAAACAATAATTAAGGTTTTGCAATTTTTCTTCCTTTCAAGGCACTTCTGTAGAGAGCACATATGAAAATGCCCAGTGACTACAGCTGTACTATAGTCTATTGTACCGGGATGGGCCATTTATATGGATACACCTTAATAAAATTGGAATGGTTGGTGATATTAACTTACTGTTTGTGGCACATTAGTATATGTGAGGGGGGAAACTTTTCAAGATGGGTGGTGACCATGGCGGCCATTTTGAATCCAACTTTTGTTTTTTCAATAGGAAGAGGGTCATGTGACACATCAAACTTATTGGGAATTTCACAAGAAAAACAATGGTGTGTTTGGTTTTAACGTAACTTTATTCTTTCATGAGTTATTTACAAGTTTTCCTAGAAAGTGGATTGGTCGTCGTGGACCAGTTGAATGGCCCCCAAGGTCTCCCGATCTGACCCCCTTAGACTTTTATCTTTGGGGTCATCTGAAGGCAATTGTCTATGCTGTGAAGATACGAGATGTGCAGCACCTGAAACTACGGATACTGGAAGCCTGTGCTAGCATTTCTCCTGCGGTGTTGCTATCAGTGTGTGAAGAGTGGGAGAAGAGGGTTGCATTGACAATCCAACACAATGAGCAGCACATTGAACACATTTTATAAGTGGTCAGAAACTTGTAAATAACTCATGAAAGAATAAAGTTACGTTAAAACCAAGCACACCATTGTTTTTCGTGTGAAATTCCCAATAAGTTTGATGTGTCACATGACCCTCTTCCTATTGAAAAAACAAAAGTTGGATTCAAAATGGCCGACTTCAAAATGGCTGCCATGGTCACCACCCATCTTGAAAAGTTTCCCCCCTCACATATACTATGGTGCCACAAACAGGAAGTTAATATCACCAACCATTCCCATTTTATAAAGGTGTATCCATATAAATGGCCCACCCTGTATATACCGTACCAGGGGTAGGCAACCTCAGGCACTCCAGAAGATGTAAAACTATAACTCCCAGCATGTACACTTGCTCTACTGTTCTCAGAACTCCCGCAGAAGTGAATACAGCATGCTGGGAATTGTAATTTCCCAACAGCTGGAGTGCTGAAGGTTGCTGACCCCTGGTATATACAGTACACAATCCATTCACTGTACGGTATTCATGTACGCTGTGTCTACCTGTGCAATGTATAACCTCGCTTTTAGGTTCGTGTTGTTCTATGCAGAGTTCACTTACGGATATAAAATCTTAAGTAACTAAACTTGGAAACAGGAGGAGATACATCAATCCTCCAAACTTTGCACTCTTTGCAAAATTATATAAGTAGTGATCTGGAAGTGCTTCACACAGAATCATCTCTCAGAACGTGTTATCATTGATTTGGAGTTCAATAATTATTCAAACGCTTCACAAATGGCTTAAAAAGACTTTAGGAAAGTAGCGCTCGAGTAATCCCCCATGATGTATATTACTAATAATATTACTTCTCATCAATGAGAATTTACAGGACAGGAGGATTAAAGGAACTGTCCATTTTGGTCAATCTCTTGGCTCTGGGCGTTAAGCGAATTATAGGTTGTAGGAACTTCTAGCAATTAATGCAATGTTAGAAGGGACTCAGAACCTAGCGGTCTATTTCCCTGCAGTGCCTCCACAGGTGACATGAAGTATTACACAGTTTGCCGTTAAATCAAAGGTCTGCCCTTGCAATGTTAGGACATGTGAGGTCCTCCCAAAATAGCCGCTCAAGGTGATATGGGCAGGTTCAAATGAAAGGCCAACCATGTAAAGCATGGACATTCCGGGTCTGCTAGAGTAGGAACTGCTTGTACATAATGTCGCTTCGCTCTGGATCAGTCCTCAGTAGGGAACCCAAATGGGGCACAGGGCCAGCATCAGACTGGCTCCACCAGGGTAATAGAGGTCCAGGAGAAAAAAAAAACATATTTGCAGCCAATCACTTGCTACTAGAGTCTATTTCTTTGACTTAAAACTTGGTAGACTTCAGTGATGATATGGGGGTTGGACCCCAAGAATAATTTAGACTGGTGGGCCCAGGGAACTCCAGTCCAACACTGCTCAGTCCAACACTGAAGGGGACTTCACAAATGACCTGGCATCTTATGGCTGCCGGTCAATCGACATGCCAGATTGTGACCGCTGTCGCTACTGAGGCCACTTATTGACTTCAGTGGTGACATGCATGCAGACGGCACATCACACTTCTGGTCCGGGAGGGGAGGGGGGGGGGGGGGTTGCAAAAATATAATATATAAAAAATATCCTGAGAGGGAGATTACAATGCAGTTACTAAAAAACCCCACAATACCAAGCACAGAGGCTACCCAATAGATGGCGCTGTGCTTCCTAAGCTGTGAGAAGGTTGTGGCGCTCACCAGAGCAGCCTCTTCAAACAACTGATTGGCGGTGGCGACAGGCATCGGATCCCTACCTACCAGATACTGATGACCTATCTTGAGGATAGGTCTTGGACAACCCCTTAATACTGCTACCCCAAGTCACCACTGCAAAGAATACTGCAATCACTATTACGGTTTGGTAGAACATTTTACCACATATATTGGACTGAAGCTTCCTAAGGAAATACATCATACTATTGTAAAAATGTATCTGTGGTGCACTTGCACATACTTAGGCCTCATGACCATGTTTGTTTAACAGTCTGCAAAATGTGGATCGGCAAAACACGGATCCCGACTGTGTGCATGCCACCATTTTATTTCAAACTTCTGTAGAAATGTTCAATCATTGTCTGCAAAATGGACAAGAATAGGACGTGTTCTATCCTTTTCCCACCCCATTGAAATGAAAGGGTCCTTATCCGATCCGCAAAAAATGTGGATCGGAGGCGGATGGAAAATACGACCGTGTGTATGAGGTCTTACACGTATTTCTGCCACACGTGACCATCACGGTTCCTTCCCGTCACTTAGCAGTAATGTGACCTTGTTTAAGGCCCTGACCTCTAACAATTTAGGTTTAATTAGTTAACTCCACCCAGAAATACATTTTTTTTTCCCTATTGATCAATTCCAAGGTTCATTGATTTGGCAGAAAAAGATTTTATGGTAATCGAAAAAACTGACACGGTGGACCTTCTGTCTCGTAGGAAACATCAAGCCAATTTCCAGGGATCTCATAAAAAACATTCATGCCGTGACTTCAGGCCGCCTGCTTTGGTTTCAGTGGAGGAGGAGGAGAAGCTTAGCTACTTTTTCCCAGTATTCCTCAATTTTCAAATTGACTAATAACAATTGCAATGTAACCTTGCAGGCTATAATGGACGATAAAGGCTCTGGGTTATCCTAGGCCACCCCCCCCCCCCCCAAAAAAAAAAAATATGTTCACCGGTACCAAATCATGTGTGACACTCTACAGGTCTGGACTGAGGCAAGTATGTTTTGCTCAGTGAGGGACATGACAGGGTTATCTGACTGTGACTGACCACCAAGAGGACATGGACCCTCTGGGTGACCAGGTGACATTGTAAATCCCACTAGGAGCTAATATGGCTGACTATACCAATTCAAAGGAACCCAGCAGGGGCATAGATTCAGTGCAAACAGACAACCAATAAGAACCAATGCAAAAAACAAAGTCATACAAAAACACAGGAAAAAGTGCACTGTATTTAAAGGGGTTGTCTGAGTTTTTAAAGGGGTTTTTCAAGAGTTTTTTTTACTGATGACCTATCCTCTGGAGAAGTCATCAGTATCTGATTGGTGGGGGTCCGACACCTGGGACCCCGCCGATCCGCTGTTTGAGAAGGTACTGGCGCTCACAGTAGCAGTGCTGCCTTCTCTCAGTTTGGCCTAGGACTTGTGAAGTCACGTTCATTGGTCACGTGGCCGAGGTGAAGCTCAGCCCCATTGAAGTGAATGGGGCTGAGCTGCAATACCAAGCACAGCCACTATACAATGTACGGCGCTGTGCTTGGTGAGGCCATGCTGCTACTATGAGTGTCAGAGCCTTCTCAAACAGCTGATCTGAGGGGGTCCCAGGTCTCGGATCCATACTGATTAGATACTGAGGATAGGTCATCAGCAAAAAAAAAAAAAGGGAAAACCCATTTAATGCTGTCCTCAGATTAAGCCTAGAATATCTGATCGGTGGGGGTCCAACTCCTGGGGCCCCTGCTGATCAGCTATTTGAAGGATCTCCATGGCCTCCTCCTACGACAGTGACGTCACATTCATCACATGGCGTAGGCGCAGCTCAGCCCCATTCAAGTGAATAGACCTGGGCCGTTATACAATGGACGGTGTCGTGCTTGGTGCGAAGAGGTTGTAGCACTCAGGGAGCACCATGGCCTCTTCAAACAGCAGATAGGCAGGGGGGTGCCGGGCGTCGGACCCCCACCAATCAGGGACTGATGATCTATCCAGAGGATAGGTCATCAGTAGTAACCACTCGGGACAACCCCTTTAATGCATCAGATAACTACATATCACAACGCAAGATTTTACCAGTAAGCCCCAAAAAGGTGCAACCGTCTCTACTACTGGCAGAGACGTAGCAAGATTGAGTTTGTCAGATGTAGCAGCAAAGAGTTGCTCATTCTGCACACTCATGCACAATGCCTACACACTCGGCTCTGCTATATCTGTAGAAAGCAAGGTGTTATCACAATACAGGCACAGTCTGACTGTAGCTATGAATGGCTGATGTATTTCGGCACTCTGAAGAGGGAGGTGTATGAATTAGATTCATTTATGCCTGGCAGCAGGGATTTTTCGCCTACTGTACCGAACAATCCCGCTCTGCAATACGGACAGAAAAGAAAAAGAAAAAAGTTGCATTGTGGTCTCGCAGTGGCCTCTGGCGTGGAGCACTATTGTAGTTACTGTAAGCCAGGCATCTCCAATGTCTAGAGCTTAATAAGATCTCATTATAAATTCTATACAGAGTAAGCGGCCAGAACTGCAGGACCGTAATCACATCAGACAGGAAAGCATTCTCATTTTATGGAATACTATATCAACAATAATGCATGGTGATTAGCAGCGAATGTTTATGCAGCAGATAGCAGAGTGGATGCTGTGTGTTCTGCTGCCCGATACTACAGCTCCAGATACTACATTATTAAGGGTTTATCTTTTTGTGGCAGTCGGTTCATTATTAGACGTTTGCATTGTGCCATAGTATCATGATATCTCGTTGCCAGTGTCTTACACCGGCTGCCCACAACACACAGCTCTTTTCTTGGTACCCGGTATCTGTGAGTAATACACACCTCGAGTGAAGGACAAGCCGTAAGGCTATTCAAATTGAGGAATTAGCAGGTTTTGCTAAGATCTCCAGATGTTGAAATTTTCAAGCACCTAGCTCCATTCTGTGGCATAAAAGCCAAATTGAAAATAAAGTTTTTGACCCACATGAAACCTCAAAAATCAGATCAAGTTGTGCGGGATGATTGTGTGATGCCTCCTGTCCTTCCTGTCTTGCCAGATATCGATGAGAGGGACAGACTCCTTGAACTGAGAGGCCTTGGCTTATCACTTTGCAAGATCGTTACGCGCCTAGGTGGAGATGTCAGCACTCTTCAACGCTGTACGTCGCTGTAAATGGGAGAGCAATGACAAGCTGGAATGAAAGCAAGAGGTGCACAGAGGCCAACCTCTGCACAGAACAATGGTGCTGCAAGTTAAATTGGATGTCATATCCCAAGCCTAGGGCGGCAAACAGTGTCCAAACAATCAGGAGGCTTTGCTACGAGCCAGACGTTCGGCTACAGGTGTTCTATTGACCTCGGAAAGATGGTGATAGAGTCTGGAAAGCAGTTCTGTCCTCTTCAGCGACGAGTCCTGCTTTTGTCTCAGACGCAGTGATAGCCATGGATTAGTTTGGAGACCACAAGGGCAACATCATGAAAAGGCCTTTAGAAGGGAACATCACAGTAGTCCTACTCCAAGGATTATGGTGTGAGGTGGCCTAATGTGTGGTATGCAGAACCCTCTAGTCTTCATTTAAAAGGGTTGTCCACTTTTTACTATTGATGACCTATCCTCAGGATGGCTCATTAATATCAGATCGGCTGTTTGAAGAGAAAGCCGTCCCATAGGAATGAATGGGGATGCCATACTTACATTGCAATTGCTGCGGCGAGCAGGTACACAGAGAAGAAAAGGCAAAACTCGTACGAGTGCAGCTGATCGGTGGGGGCGCCAGGAGTTGGACCCCCGCCGATCTGATGTTGATGACCTATCGTGAGGATAGGTCATCAATAGTAAAAAGCAGACAACCCCTTTAAGGTACACTAACAGATCGGTGTTACATTGATTTGTTGGGAGGAACCAGTGGTATGGCCATTTCTCCGAAGTGTCCCAGGAGCCGTTTTTCAACAGGACCATGCCAGGACGCATGTTGCTCATGCTACTATAAGCAGGCTGTGTGGCCTAAATGTACTACTATGGCCTATAGCAGCTCCGGACTTGTCTCCCATCGAACACATCTGGAACAATCCTGGTCGGAAATAGCAAAGGAAACTGCCAGCAGCGGATCTTGATGATTTGCGTGCCCAAGTGTATCCACAGTGGCAGAGCATTCCTCACAAAACCATTAATAACCTAATTGATAGCATGCCCAGGTGTTTTAGCATGTGTATATCTGCGTGTGGCGCTGATACGTGACACTGAATAAATCGAGATGTTTTGAATATTTTGATTCAATTTTTTTGTTATTTGCATTTTACTAATGTGTCTATCAATCCAACCATTTCCATAACTCCTTCTTGGTGTTGCAATTTCAATGTTGGGGAGTGTAATGTACCCGCATGATATGGCTTCTATCCTAAGTGTGCTATGTATTCCTCCTGCATTCATACCTGTGTCTGTTGTCACTTATTTCTGTCCCCCGATGAACCGGGGACAGCCTGACTTGCGCCTGGTATAGTCTTATACAGTGAGGCTTTATGACGTTGATACTGGTTGATCATCTGTATGCATTGGTCGGGACTGCAGGTTTCTGGCAGCTTTTTTATCCTGTTCAGGGTATTGCAGGGCCAGGTTTCCAGTGCAGGCAAGCCATTGTGTGGTGAATTAGCTGCCTTATCTGTTTAGTAGCACAGGGACGTCTAGTGTGAGACAGGTGACCCTGCATTTCCAACAAGTTCACGTTGTTATAGTTTGTACCCCAACTTTTGCAATTGCATTAATAATGTAGGTCTGACCTATTCAGTGACACATACATGTCTTGTTGCAGACTACATTGCATTGGATTTCTATTGCCGCCTGGGGCCTTCTGAAGGTTCCCAAGCTTGCGATTTTTTCTTATCATGTGAAAGCGTGGCCACTGCTGCTGGATTTCAGGGTGGTCGTAGCCATGGAAACGAGCAGTGAATCCAGCCTGCAAAGGAGGCAATATGGAGAATCACAATACATTACTAAGTGCCTTGTATTAACTTTCTCGACATGATAAATGCCATTTGCTGAAGTGAGACAACCCCTTAAGGGCTCATGCACACAACCGCGCTGTTTTTTGTGGTCCGCAAATTGCGGATCCACAAAACATGGATGCCACCCGTGTGCGTTCCGCAATTTGCGGACTGGGCTGCCCATAATAGAAATGACTATTCTTGTCCTCAAAACGGACAAGAATAGGACATGTTCTTTTTTTTTTTTTTTTTTTTTGCAGGGACATGGAACGAAGGTCCGCATCTTTTGTGACCCCATTGAAGTGAATGGGTATGCAACCAACCCAACCCAACCAACATTCGTGTGCATGAGCCCTAAAGCAAATACTACAAGTACCATTGTAAGTTCTGGATGAAAGACATTTGCAAATGTCTACACAGGACGCATAGTGGCATAAAAAAAAGCCAAAGGAGACGCACCAGGAGTGAGCCCAATTAATGGGGACCCATTTCTCCCAGAAATCTCATACTTTCCATCTCTCCCGGAACATCTTGAAGGCTCCCGGAAAAAGGAGAGACCTCACTGAAGAGCATGGAGTGTTGATCTCTGGTGGAAGGCAGCATTGTATGTACTGTAACTACAAGTGACACAAGCATTATGCATTATTAGATGTGGCCCTGGCACCCAAAGTACCTTGAGAGAGCAGGGCGCTGCTACACGGGGGGCAACCCCTCAACTCCCCCATACCAACCTCCAGAAGTTAGCAACTATGATGTTCCCCTATAGATAGAATGTTGATTGGCATTTATTATGGCACTGCACTGGCATCTGTAAAAAGGACCCGATGAGGATAGGACCACCCAGAGCCCGGACCGACCTCTTCAAGGACCATATAGCAGCCACATGTGCTGCCTCTATATGTGCTGCCTAAACTGCCAGTAAATCCTGGTCAAACTATCTGGACACGGAAGAGGAAGCAAGAAGCTGATATAAGGAATCCTGCAAAAACGTTCAAGTTTTTGTGAAGCTTTGGACTTCAGTAAAACATAAGTTACCCAATTTTCATTTTGGAATCACTGCACGCAAATACATCTCCTGGGCACTGGAAGACCCCTTTACCAGGAACAGAGTACAGGATAATGTTCTGTTTACATGAGAACATTCGTTTTCAGCGCCACAGAAAATCTGACACGTAACCAGCCAGGCCATTTTCTGAAATCAATGAATTCCAATTATAATATACTGTTTAGGCAGTGAGATAGATTACACACGTCGCCAGTGTCCGTCTTATCTTCTCAGCACAAGGGGAAAAAAATCATTAGTGGCAGATAATGGTGATTGGCAAACAAAGAGTTAAGTGGGAGTCTGCAAATCTGTGTGGGAATTGGGAAATTACAACAATCAAGGAAAAGCATTATTAACACATAAACACGTTCTTATTTACTCTGTCCAGGATTCCCAGAAATGATGCACTTTTCCATCTGCTTACGGATTTCTGTCGTCAGCTCCATGGAATGTGAATTAAGGATAATACCCTGGACTAACAATATATTACTAAATACATATATTAGAGCCACTCTAATGGAAATACGCCGCAGCACTGCCCTACACCTAGAAACTGCTTTAAGTAGGGGGTTCAGAGCTAGAGAGTATCCCCTGTTTCACATCACATATTTAAATGATAAAATTCTGGCTGCTTAGAGCCACCACTAGAGGGAGCTCCCATCATACAAATTCATACAGCTCACACTGAGTTCATTCAGAGCTGTATAAACCCGTAAGCATAGAGCTCTCCCTAGTGGCAGCTGCAGGCACCCGTGACTTTAGGGAAAAAAAGGGGTTATCCCCACTATCAGATATCATATTTATTGTATATCACATAAAAGGAACAATGTTGGCCACTTGTTACAGGTATGTTCATACACTTACCCATTAGGCTACTGCTAGTGGGTAGAACATGGAAACTTATGCTAATGCGGTATTAAGTAGAAGCTAGGGTTAACATACTTTTTTTAGAGGGGAGGAATAGCTTGGGCACTTGGACTTGGCATCTCTGCTAGTCCGTTAGTTCAGAGTCAGAGGTGGGGCTGTGTTGGAGCAGGACAGATCCAGCCCACACCAGTCCTGTCAGAGGTAGGTTTAGCCAAGTTTGAGGCCCAGTGACAGTATCATGTAGGGTAGGGAACAGTGAAAACTTGTACTCCACCTATAACGCTGTCCCTACCTACTTGCCACCCTGAATGGCAGCAACCAACTGGGCGACAGCTTCTAACTTGACTATGCAGGCCTAAACCTATTGGGGTAAAACAGTAGTCAGACAGAAAGAAGTCAAAACTAGACAGGCAAAACCAGAACCAGATCAGAATTCAAAGGCTAAGTCAAAATGAGGCCATAGTCCAAACCAAAGAGATACATCAGAACCGACACAAGAGACAAACCCAAGGTCAAATACCAGAAAGGTCAGTGCCAGGAGATAATTGCCGAAGAGTTGATCAGGAGTCAGGAGCAAACTCAGGGACAATCCAGAAGTCAGAATACCAAGTATTCAAACCAAAGTACAATATACGCTAGCGAGGCTAAGAAGACCAAGAATAGGCACCTGATACCAGCAGCTGCTTGTTTAAATCTCCCACTGACAGGAAGCATGTGACGCTGGCGCCCGTGCTCTCTGATAGACTGACGCCCGTGCTCTCTGATAGACTGACCAGTCTGACTGTCTGCGGGGCTGGTTGACAAAGCAGTGAAACGACTCCACCGCTACACTGCAGCAGAGAGGTCGGGCTTGCCACCGGAGAAGGTAAGTATGATGGTATGTGGATAGAGAACCCCTGAGAAGATTGGGCAGCTAACACAGAGAGTGCTAGATTTAGCCTGTGAGAGTAAGGCACGTCTAGGCTACTGGATCCCACAGCCTTGGTTAGGATACTTCTGCTTCTGGCAGCCATCTCTTATCTTTGCAATAGTTTGTAGTACTCTTTTGGTGTCTGCAGCTCGCAGTCAGGAACTGCAGACATTGCTGAAAAAATCGGATTTTGGTGCACCCCTCATCTAAGGTGGAATGTTAGGTATAGTGATAGTTAAGACTGTATCTGAGAGTTGCTGCGGAGAAAACCCCTGCTTCAGCTAAACAATGTTCGAACATTATTAAAGGGGTTTTCCAATCTCTTTTAAGTTATGGCCTAACCTCAGGTTAAGCCATCACTAGATAATCGGCACCATGCACCCCCAACGATCAGCTGTGTAGATCTGGTGCGGGAACCACACAGCACCGTCAACTGTGTAGCGCATGGTGTTCATCACTGCATCGCTACTCCGATTGAAGTGAATGGAAGAGGTTCTGCAGTGACGGGTTCTGCCCACTATAATGTTGGCAATGCTCTGTAGCTCCGGCGCCGACTTACGGCAATGGAGCTATGCAGAACAGCTGATTGGCGGGGGTGAGGGTTGTCGGACCCCTGCCGATCAGCTAGTGATGGCCTATCCTAAGACTAGGCCATCACTTAAAAAGTGCTGGACAACCCCTTTAACAAGTTTTGTGTGCCTCCATCTTATCTGGAAGACATCTTGAGTTCTTGCACTAAAGATTCCTTATTTATGTTCAATTTAAGGATGAACGAATTGATTTGTTATAATCAATATTCGACCTAAATTTTTTTTAAAAAATCTGATTTGTTTGGGTACAATATTTCCAGAGAGAGAGAATTTCTTGGCTGATTCGGATGAATCAGACCATAACAAATTTTTGGAAATTCGCTCATCTGTAGTTCAACTGCACTTCGTTGCCTGACTCCTGTGTTTTGCACCGCACCTCTGCAACAAGAAGTAAACCCCACCTTCCATCAGGCAGGAGGCTACAACCAGGGTGTGCCTTGCGGGAAACAGCTACTAGGTGCACCCCATTATTACTAACAGCCCTAGGAGCGAGGGAAAAGGACACACCATAGCCAATGTCAATACCGGGGTGACTACATCCACCAACAGGACTACCACTTCTATCATCCTTCCCTCATTATCCACTCTGAGTTATTGCATTCAGACTATGGAAATGTTATACAAATTTCAGAGCATGTTCTGCACCGACATCCATGTAAAATCTGCCCACAAACTGCCTTCCATTGTTTTCAATGGTAATTATGCATGACAGCGTGGATGGTGACAGGTTATTCAAAAACAGATATAAAATCAGCATTTTGGAGAAAAAAGGGGTTGCCATGTCACTTCTTATTGTGGATTTTGCTTGGAGACCATGAAGGGTAGCCACACAAATATATGAAACGCCCGTGCCGATCCGAGGAATATATCCCAGGTGAACCCAAGCAGATTTTTTTCCAAATCAGTGTAGGATTTTTCAGCATAAAAAAAATCTGTCATCTCAATGTACCGTACATTGTTCCAGTAGAGACACTGACATTTAATTACATAGTATGGCTCAACCTGGTGTTCAAAGCAATATGCATGTCCATCTGGCGGACACACATGCTCAGTCACTCTTCTCACAGCCAGGTCTCTGCATAGTGATCCTCTATTCACTGCAGGCAAGAGAAACTGCTTCCTGTTCCTCTGGTCATGAAAGGAGGAGAACCTCTGAGGCAACTTGGCAGTTTAGCTGAGAAATCACCTTTTGCAGGGGAAGTAAGAAGGGAATATATTGTCAGCTGCAAGTGGGGGAAGGAGGCTGATTCTGTTCAGAGCTGGCCCCCAGCAGAACAGATTAGCAGTAGCACCAAGGGGGACGCATGGAAGCAAAAAATATCAAAAACATGTATTCTGTATGCTAGAAACAAAGTGCATTACATTAAAGCAATTATGAACAGCGGTTCAGGACTTCTGGTGTGTAAATAATTCACAGAATAACTGATTTAACTTGGGGCTCTCTAACAAGAAAACACAGCTCTGATGCCCTATACAGATATAGGGTGCATTCACACCACCGTAAGTGTTTTGCGGTCCGCAAAAATTGCAGATCCACAAAACACAGATACCGGCCGTGTGCGTTCTGCAATTTGCGGACCACACATGGCCAGCGCTATATAGAGAATGCCTAAGCTTGTCCACGGTTGCAGACAAGAATAGGATATGCTCTATCTTTTTTGCAGGGCCACGGAACAACGGATGAAATGAATGGGTCCGCACCCGTTTCGCAAATATACTTTCAGGAAATAAATTGTTCCGAACCTTCAATGATTAGAATTGACTATTCTTCCTTATAATGTGACATTACATTGGATTCAATAATATGCACAGGATAGATAAATAGATTGATAAAATGTAAATAGAAATTATGTAAATCGATATAAAATAAATTTATAGGTGTAGGTAGGTAGACATGAGATAGAAAGATAGATAGATAGATAACAGATGGATAACAGATAGATTCATTTAGATATCTTAACTAAACAGGTGTACAGTATTTGTGATTGTAAATGGACCTTGCCAGCTAATAGAGTCCTGTGATTACAGCAGCCTCAGCACTGATTCAAGCAGTCAGTCTTTGCACACTGTGAAAGGGGTATGACCACAGGAGTTTCTGTATATAAACATACAGCATGTATTATTTTGCAGCTATCACAAATCACAATTGTGTCATCAGATTGCTGGTGTTGTAGATTATAAGCCTGTGCATCAGTGGGTGACCAGTAGTGATGGTATTTTTTACACTGCTGTATTGGCAGTTTGATGGTTCATTTTCTCTGTGTCAGCTCTTCAATGTGGCAGGATAGATATGAGATAGATAGATAGATAGATATGAGATAGATAGATAGATAGATAGATAGATATGAGATAGATAGATAGATAGATAGATAGATAGATAGATAGATAGATATGAGATAGATAGATAGATAGATAGATAGATATAAAATAAAAAATTCCACAGCACATCCAAGGCGTAAAGAAGTAGAAAACGGCTTTATTCACCAGACCCGCGACGTTTCGATCCGCTTACTGGGATCTTTCTCAAGCCTAGATAGATAGATAGACCGGATACACCGGTTTCCTTCCACACTCCAAAGACATACTGATAGGGAACTTAGATTGTGAGCCTCATTGGGGACAGCGCAATGCTAATGTCTGTAAAGCGCTGGAGAATATGTCAGCACTACATACAGGTGAAACTTGAAAAATTAGAATATCGTGCAAAAGTTCATTTATTTTAGTAATGCAGCTTAAAATTAGAATTTTGAGAAAAGGTTCAGTATTCTAGGCTCAAAGTGTCAGACTCTATTCAGCTAATTAATCCATACCCCCTGAGCAAAGGGGACCTCAAAATAGAGACCTTGGGGTTTCATAAGCTGTAAGCCATAATCCTCCAAATTATAAGAAATAAAGGCTTGAAATATCTCGCTCTGCATGTAATGAGTCTCATATGTTAGTTTCACCTTTTAAAGTTGCATTACTGAAATAAATTAACTTTGCACGATATTAACATTTTTCGAGTTTCACCTGTAAGTGAGAAAAATAAAATAAATAAATAGAGATAGATAGATACAGCAGATAGATATGAGATAGATAGATAGATACGATAGATAGTCACTGTCTATAGACACAATCTGAGCGGACTGCTTTAAGTCATTTATAACTTCAAAAACAGCTAAAGCAAAATCAATGTGCGTTATGGAAGAATATCAACAAAAGTCGTGTCTTCTGGTGATCACAGATAAATGGCCTCCCTTAGGACTTGCACAATTCTGCTCTCATCATTTGAAATACTGTGCCGTAAGATGGCAAAAGAGCAGCCTAGCATGCAGGATATAAACGAGTTCCAATAGTAGCTGCAAGCCAAGCCATAAAACCGGATTACTAGAGCAAACTGTAGTTTTGGAAGTATTAAAATAGTTTTCGCATCTGCAGTATAAAAAGTAATTCACTTATTCAGCACAAGTCAATGGGACTTTTTTTTTTTTAAGACGTCATAATGGGGTCCAGGGACCTAGACACGGGGTGCAGATAACAACATGGCAGATAGGGGTAAGCATGACATGCTATATATTGTAAGCCATTTAAGGGCTTGTCTGAGATTTTTTATTAAAAATTGTAAGCAACTTTCCAAATAGTTTTCAATAAAAATCTCTATAGTATACAGCACGTATGACAAAATGCCATATGTATCTCCATGATAACAGACTACAAACAATTGCTGCACAGTCCTGTCCTGCAGACTTTCACATGACTACAAGATCAAACTACACAGGGTACATCTGTAGTCTGTAACCATTGTGGTGATGTGAACGCTAAAGTGAATAAGGATCCCGGAAGAGGGGTATATCTCACCCATGTTCCTCAACTGGGTGAGATAAGTAAAGTTCCAGAGTAGTGCTAGCCTCAGCAAGGCATAGTTGCTGGAGCTATTTTGTTTAGAATTTAAAGGGGTTGTCTGGGTTCAGAGCTGAACCCGGACATACCTCCATTTTCACCCAGCTCTCCTTTGCTCTGCGCTAAATAGTGCAGGGCAAAGGCATTTTTTTGAGATCCGGTGACGTACCGGGGCTCTCCATGGGGCTGCCAGGAAGCCCGGTGATGTCACCGGCACTGATGGGCGGGATTTAGCGCTGCCCTAGCCAGCTAAAGCCCGCCCATCAGAGCCGGTGACGTCACCGAACACACTGCCGGGCGGAAGTTTCCGCCCGGCAGTGTGTTATTGAAAACAAAAGAGCCCGTGCCCTGCGCGATTTAGCAAGGGAGCGCATCGGAGCATGAGATGCTCCGATGCTAGGCTCAGGGGCCTGCCTGGGTGAAAATAAGGGTATGTCCGGGTTCAGCTCTGAACCCGGACAACCCCTTTAAGGGCTGGATTTTACTTGGATTGGGTGCTAGGTTGGTAGTGGGATCTCCCAATCCAGGGCAGGTTTTCCCTAGCATGAGGGATCCCCAGGTGTAATCACCTGGGATCATTACGGGGGAGTAAAAGCCCATCCCAGACTGTCAGTCGGGGGCGTGGTTGCAAACAGAGGCCGGGTGAGGCTCTGGGTGTGTGGTTTCAGCCGGGCTAGGCTGAGAAACCACGAGGCTGGGACAGAGCCTGGACTGACCGTGTTACAGCCTGGGGGGCTGGTATACGCTTAGCTGAGGAAGCCGGATCTGACGCTGTATCTGAACAGCACTGTATAGGTGAGTCAGGGATTGTATCATATATTTAGTTAGAGCCCAGCCGGGCAGGTGTTTGTTTTGTATTATCTATGTTTTTCTGGAGCGAGATTAAAGCACAAGTTTGGCCCTGTAACCCGGCTGTTTGTGGAGATAATTGTGAGAGTGACCCCCGAAAGAGAGCTAATCCCTCACAATTGGTGGAGGATGCGGGCACATGTCTGTGCTGAAAAGTAAAAGGCAACATGGTTGCTAGAGGCAACGACAACTCAGGAGCCTGTTTGCTCGTTGGAGCAGGTGCTGCCCGTATAATCTGGACTTTTTTCCCCCCTGTTGTGTGGTGGAGTTTAAAGAGCCAGAAACTCAAAGGTACAAAGACATACATTTTTTTTGTTGTTGTGTGGTTTTTTGCTCTCTGACTAAGTGAACTGTGTTGCTGCGAGACTAACTCTGGTCATGGGTCTCAGGGAAAAATTTTCGGTCAAGATGACGTCCCATGTGAATTGTGCTCCAGTTTGGCGGAAAACAAGGGCCACGGAGGACATAATGAAGCAGCTGGAGCAGATAAAAATTCATTTGCAGAAGAAAGGTTCCTTTACACATTGTAAAATTCCAAAAGTCCGGTGGCGTGCCGGGAGTGTTGGAGGAAAAGCGAATATATGCCGTTGCCAAGGGCAACCGTCGGGAAGAAAAAGAGCGGTTCGGCTCTCAGGAATTCGAGTGGTCCCTGCAAGTGTATACAGAATACTAGAGATGATGTCCGGAGGTGCCATAAGGCCGTTGCTGGGAGCAACCCAGCACGACAGCATGCAGTTGTCCCGCGTCAGAGAGAGTGCTGCTGGAGATGCCATCGGTTCGAAAAGTGTGCACCTGATTGTCCTATGGTCAGGAGACATACGTCCAGGAATCAAAGGTGGGAGGTACCTATTATCCAGGAGAAGGATGATGACCTCGGAGGGGATGGTCCTGGAGACCCCTCACCTCCTGAGCCTGACGAACCAGTGACACCAATGGGTAAGATGGTTCCGATTATTCATTGTGTAGCTGGGGACGATGTGCGGGACATTCGTGCGGATAGGAAGGACTATCTGGTGGCTCTCACTGAGTGTCAGACACCAGTGCGAACTGGGACTTATGAGCTTGGGGTTGCCGATACCCTCATGCCGGATAGGAAATTGGGCAGTGCTTTCCCCTTGCTTTGGGAGATGTCAGGAAAAGGAGACACTTCTGCAGTCAGTGATGCAACTCCTGCAGAATTTGTACCTGTCCCTTTAAGGGAAGATATCAAGTTAAATGCATTTCTGGATGAAGGTGTGAAGTTATGTAAAATATGTAGTGATAATGAAGGTTTCTTTTCTTCATCTGGTATTGTTCAAGAAGAACTTTATGACTTGATCAGAAGGTTTGAAGAATTGCATATAAGTAATGTGGATTCCTGTGAAATGTCTGAGGATGTCAACCCATTTTCTTTGCAGGCTGTGACTGGGAAAGAAGCTTCCCTTGTTGGTAAAAATGTGAAAAATGTGGCAGTGCTAGAGGGTGTACCACACATATCAGATTGGAATAAGCAGTCTCCCCAGTGTTCTATGGGTAATAAGAAAATGTCCCAGGTGGGAATGAGCTCATCAACGCCGCTAGTGGTCAGGATTGCTAATGACACAAGCGGTATGCATGACGTATATGCTGTGACTGATAGCGACTCAGAGAGTGAGCCTACCATGTCAAAATCCTGCAAAATAAAGTTACTAATAGCGACCAGAGGACAGTCATATCTGACAAGACGAGAGTTAAGGTGGGTAACGGCAGCCTAGTGTCTCAGACCCAGATCCAGACAGTTATAGTTGACCCGGCAGGACAGTATAGCTGCAAACTTGAAGATGGTTCCGTTCGCTCAGCGCCTTCCGTAGATACATTAGAGATGGGACTAGCTGCCTTTACAGAGCAACTGAAGAAGGCTATAGAAGGGTCAAAGGAGGAGACCCAGAAAGAGACAAGTGAACTGAAGGGTCTACTGCCTAATGTCCAGAAGAAGAGTAAAGACTCCAGAAAGACACCAAAGACTACAGTAGACACAGACAAAGTGCTTAAAGGGACCCCACAGGGTGTCCAAAAGAGAATGGGGATACTCCCACTTCTGCTGCAGCAGGGCAGAGCGAGGAGCAGTTGGAACAGGAGGCCAAATAGGAGGGCGGTTCCAACAGGCTGGTGCGAAAAACTGAGAAGAAACAAAAGAAGTTTGACTGGCTTCTGGCTGAAGAGAAATACATCTTGACCCGATATGCCGAAGAACGTGACTGAGCGAAGGCTGATGCTCGGGAGAAGGAGACCAAGGCCCTCTCCTTGGCTAGAGCCCTTGAAGAAGCGCTTGAGGAGCGAGATGAATTTGAGAGGCTGCACAAGCAACTCAGAGCAGAGATGGAGGATCTTCGGAGCTCAAAGGATGAGGTCGGGAAGAACGTCTATGAGTTCAAGATGTCTAAGCATGCTCTCGAGCAGCAGGTGAAAGAAATGAGGACTAAGCTAGAAGAGATGACAGGTTGGCTCAATCAAAGGAAAATTAGAAACCTGAAGAGGAGAGTCCTCTGAAAGATGCCAAAAAGTCTAAGCTAGAGCTTGTTAAGAAGGGGACTGGAGAGGGTGGCGCTGCAGTGCCGACCAAGGCAGAGAAGATGGAAGATGTTTCTGCTGAACCCGTTGATGGGGCTGATGTGGATGCAGACGCCAAGAGACTCATGGCAGTGGGTAGCCAGGACCTGGTCCTGAAAGACGTCCCCTCCGTCTACAAGGCCTTCCAAATAGCCAGCAGCCTGCTGGGGAAGAAGTACGAGGAGATGGATGACCAGTATGTAGATCCAATATCCTACTATGGGATGGCTCTCATGAATCCTGCACAAAGGGAGAGCAATGTCCCAGCTGACCCTCTGGAGGGAATGCCAGAAGACGAGGAGTCTGTTAAAGACCCCGGTGTTCCCCGTACCTCCAACCTTGATAAGAAGGAAAAGAAAGAAATATGAGGGCTGGTATATAATACCCTGTCCGAGAAGGATGAGAAGGCTCACAAAGTGAGTGGAGACTCCAAAGAGACAGCAGCTGAAAGAGCTAAGGCCAATGACTTGGAGTGGGACAAATCCTCAGATGTTGCAGAGATCAAAGAAATAGCTGAAGGAGAATATGCCGAAGTGGAAAAAGTCACTGAGGAAGCAGAGCACTCTGAAACTGCCGCCAAAGCTGAGGAAACCACTGCTGAAGTAAAGGATAAACTTGAAAGTGGAACTTATGGTTGTTGCAGAGCTATCAAGTCTAGAAGCAGAATTGCTGGAAAAACTAGAAAGAAAGGAATGGTGACAAAATGGAGGTTCCTGGAAGTGCATGGGCGAGAGCCAAAGAAACAAAGAGAGCGAGACCAGAGAGTAAAACAAAAGTGTCAGGCCATTAGATGGGCACTCGAGTCCCTTAGGTATTTTCTACTAGGTAGAAAGCCAGTATTAGTGACAAACCAAACTTGGCTGGCCTGGGCAGGGCAGAATAAGTGTAAAAAGGTGATACTGACCACATATTCCAGGGGGAACATTGAGCCAGAAGGTTGTAGGATAAGGCGGATGCCCTGTCGTGAGCATCCGGTGGGTGCAAGTGTTCACCCCCACAGGTTTGAACAAAGGGCGGGGAATGTGGTGATGTGAACGCTAAAGTGAATGAGGATCCCGTAAGAGGGGTATATCTCACCCAGGTTCCTCAACTGGGTGAGATAAGTAAAGTTCCAGATTGGTGCTGGCTTCAGCAAGGCATAGTTGCTGGAGCTATTTTGTTTAGTATTCAAGGGCTGGATGTTACTTGGATTGGGAGCTAGGTTGGTAGTAGGATCTCCCAATCCACCCCTCCCATTCCAGGGCAGATTTTCCCTAACATGAGGGATCCCCAGGTGTAATCACCTGGGATCATTACTGGGGAGGAAAAGCCCATCCCAGACTGTCAGTCGGGGGCATAGTTGCAAACAGTGGCCGGGTGAGGCTCTGGGTGTGTGGTTTCAGCCGGGCTAGGCTGAGAAACCACGAGGCTGGGACAGAGCCTGGACTCACCGTGTTACAGCCTGGGGGGCTGGTATACGCTTGGCTGAGGAAGCCGGACCTGACACTGTATCTGAACAGCACTGTATAGGTGAGTCAGGGATTGTATCATATATTTAGTTAGAGCCCAGCCGGGCAGGTGTTTGTTTTGTTTTGTATTATTTAGGTTTTTCTGGAGCGAGATTAAAGCACAAGTTTGGCCCTGTAACCCGGCTGTTTGTGGAGATAATTGTGAGAGTGACCCCCGAAAGAGAGCTAATCCCTCACACGATGGAGACACTTAGCTCTGCATGGAAATTGTAGACACTGAATGAAAGAATTATTTTTTTATTTTTTACTGAGACCCATTTGTAAACTTAGGGGGTCAATTATTTACACGCCGGTCTTAATAAGCCTCTACGTTGGCAGTGGATCCGCTGAAGTGATGTAGAGGCGCCGGCTTCCTTGCTGGCTTACATTTAGACCATTTTCTACGCCTAAACGTAAGGCGTAGAAAATGATGAATGAGACATCCTACTGGCTCGTCCCCTTCCCCGTCCACGCACACTTTTTTATACCTGGCGTTAACGGGGAAAGGTCGCAGATTGCGGCGCAAATAACCTCTGCGCCGAAATCGGTGCCAAAAATACGCCTAATATAGATGTATTTCTGAACGTAAGTGACCCAAACGATTGGGAAGTTGGACATATCCTTGATGTATGGTGCAATGACGTCATTAGCTCAGGTGCAGTACCCAAGAACGGCCACTACACAGTGTATAGAGCCTTCTGCTTCTGGCTCCATCCACTATTATATTTCCTGCTCCAGTGACTGCTGGTTGTAGGGGGCGCCCGGTATTAGACCCGCCACCAAACTGATATTGATGACCTATCCAGAAGATAGATCAGTATAAAGGTGGACAACCACTTTAAGGGGTGGTCTTACTGATTCCTACTTATGCATGATTTCCTGCCAATATAATCCAGGTCTGGAGTTTTGGTCTAATTAGGAAGGACATTCCAGAGGAACAAGGTGGATTTCCATATGAATTATGTGTAAATTATGGCTAGCAGGGGTAATTAGTGGCAAGAACAAGTGAATATGAAGTAATTAGCACAATTATATCCACAGAAAGCTGCACATTCTGTACTATGTGTTTCCTCCATCATCCTCCCCAGCTGATTGGCATGGATTTGCAAAGAAGCTTAATTGGGGGATGAGAAGAGCAAGAATTGTCCTGCTAGATCTACGTTTTTTTACTTGTATGAAGAATGCTATCAGCTATGGGTAATCATTTCCAGAATCATCAATATCAGGAGAATATGGATATAATAAGAGAATAATAATAGAATATATCTTCTTTCTGACCTGCAATATTATAATGTAATAAATAAACAAATATATTATACTGTAACAAAATAAAAGGAATAGAATAGGATAGATATACCTTCTTTCCGGCCAACAATAGTATAATGCAATCAATAAATGATATAATAAATAAACAAATTATAATGTAATAAAGTAAAAGGAATAGAATATAATATACCTTCCTTCAGGTCTGCAATATTATAATGTAATTAATAAATTATCTAATAAATAAACAAATTAGAATGTAATAAAAGGAACAGAACATGATATACCTTCTTTCTGGCCAGTAATAGTATAATGCAATAAATAAATGATATAATAAATAAACAAATTATGATGTAATAAAGTAAAAGAAATAGAATAGAATACAGTACAGACCAAAAGTTTGGACACACCTTATCATTCAAAGAGTTTTCTTTATTTTCATGACTATGAAAATTGTAGATTCACACTGAAGGCATCAAAACTATGAATTAACACATGTGGAATTATATACATAACAAACAAGTGTGAAACAACTGAAAATATGTCATATTCTAGGTTCTTCAAAGTAGCCACCTTTTGCTTTGATTACTGCTTTGATTACTGCTTTGCACACTCTTGGCATTCTCTTGATGAGCTTCAAGTGGTAGTCCCCTGAAATGGTTTTCACTTCACAGGTGTGCCCTGTCAGGTTTAATAAGTGGGATTTCTTGCCTTATAAATGGGGTTGGGACCATCAGTTGCGTTGAGGAGAAGTCAGGTGGATACACAGCTGATAGTCCTACTGAATAGACTGTTAGAATTTGTATTATGGCAAGAAAAAAGCAGCTAAGTAAAGAAAAACTAGTGGCCATCATTACTTTAAGAAATGAAGGTCAGTCAGTCAGCCGAAAAATTGGGAAAACTTGGAAAGTAAGGGCTATTTGACCATGAAGGAGAGTGATGGGGTGCTGCGCCAGATGACCTGGCCTCCACAGTCACCGGACCTGAACCCAATCGAGATGGTTTGGGGTGAGCTGGACCGCAGAGTGAAGGCAAAAGGGCCAACAAGTGCTAAGCATGTCTGGGAACTCCTTCAAGACTGTTGGAAGACCATTTAAGGGGACTACCCCTTGAAGCTCATCAAGAGAATGCCAAGAGTGTGCAAAGCAGTAATCAAAGCAAAAGGTGGCTACTTTGAAGAACCTAGAATATGACATATTTTCAGTTGTTTCACACTTGTTTGTTATGTATATAATTCCACATGTGTTAATTCATAGTTTTGATGCCTTCATAGTCATGAAAATAAAGAAAACTCTTTGAATGAGAAGGTGTGTCCAAACTTTTGGTCTGTACTGTATATCGGGTGGTTTTTTGGCCTGCAATATTATAATGTAATTAATAAATTATCTAATAAAGAAGTTATAATGTAATAAAAGGAATATAATATGAAATACCTTCTTTCTGGCCTGCAAAAATTGCTAGATTGTCCAACATGTGATTGTGAGCAGTTCAAACGATCACTTGGGTCACAAATTCCTCCAATTTTATCTTTTTATCTTATTTTATTTTACTACAGTGTGTACGTTTTCTCAGAACTAGCGTAGGGAGTCTTGTCGACCATGCAATGCTAAAATCTTCCTGATCTGAAGCACACCATCAGGCTTGCATTGGTCCACCAGAGTACTTTGGATCCCCTGTTGGGCCTAGCCTTTGGCACAATAACGGGCTCTAAAATTCCAGCAAAAGACAATGGCTTTGGAGCCAACCATTATCCACTAGGCTGGGACGGCAAAGGGCTCTTGTGCAAGAACAGTAAATGGACCTCTTATTCTTGAGTAGCCCATCTTAGAGCATATGCCTCTTATGGCGTGCAATCTAAAATTCAGTAGGATATTGTTTTTAAGATGGTGGTGGTCCTCCTAACCTACCGTGCCCCGGTGTGTCTGCACAGGTTGCACATATGGTATGTCAGCTCACAGCACTAGGTTTAATTTCGTAAGGATGGTTTCTATCTCCTATGTCTTTGTCCTCCATCCCCTACACGCTCCATCACTCAAAGTAACATGCTGCTGGAGGAGATGGCTCATCACTTTATTATCAGTGGGGGTCTGACTTCTGGGAATAAGTTTTCCAACGCTGTGTCCAATTCACTGTTGGCCGCTGCAGAGTGGCACCGATCGCCCCACTGTGCGGGAATCGGCAGTAGATCTCCAATCAAGTTAATGGGACTACCAGATGGTCGGAAGAACTGCTGTACTGGGATAACCCAAAGGGGGACGCAGTGCTAAACCAATGTTGTGACTGCTTCATTCTGAGGATCGGTTGGGGTCTCAGAGATCAACCCCCCACCCCCACCCCAATGATCATAAAGTGATGGAATGTCCTAGCGATATGCTACCGCTAATACCCCTTTGTCAAGTGACCAGCTAGATATGTCCACAATAACAATGGCCGTCAACCACTGTGCTTTTCATGTATGATGGAATTTTCCAAGCTCACATCTTAACGGCTGGAGAGGGTTGGCCTGATGAGTCATGGGTGAGGGGTGCATCAAAAAGCTATACTGCCTTGGCCTGACTATTTAGATACAGGTCCGGCATTGAATGTTTGCCCCATGTGAAGGAAAACCTAGCTGCCATTTGTACAAGATGTGTCTCTTTACATGTCCTTCACGTGGTAGATGTAGATTCCCGTTCTACATATTATAGGATATCCATTTCCATCTTACAATCCCCTTGTGGAATAGGCACTTTAAGGAAGAAACAATTCACAATGCAGGGTGCTTAAGAACAGAAGGAAGATCTAAGAACAATCCAAGAAGCCAAACCAGATCTAATACAGAAGAAATATAGGGTTTCCCCCCCTTCTACAGACAACATAAGAGGGCACATAAATGTGCCACCTCCCAGAATATCAGCAGTCAGATAAAAAAAGCATGTAATCGTAGGCGCAGAGGTAACCTTCACCATCACATCCCATCTCTGAAGACCTGATACCAGCTATACACCATCATCTCCAAATTTGTCCAATTTACTCAATTTGCTGCTGAGATCTTAAGATTTACACATCAATCTCAAACGCCGCAAACACAAACGCGGACATAGGCAAAACTAGGTCAAAGGCAGGCGGAGAGCAAAAGTCACAAATCTGACCAGTTCCATTGAAGATGGTGGAATTCAAGATCGGAGAAAAGGTAAAGAGAGATGTGTCAAGCATTAGTCAGGTAGTTATAGCTAATGCAGAACCGGTTTAATAAAGGGGTTGGCAATCTGGGCAATTGCCTAGGGGCACCATCTCTTAATGCCCACTGATAGGACCACCAGGATAAATCTAATTTTATTATTTTATTGCCCTAGACTACCAGGAAATATAACATTAATCCTTTTTAGCTTGTACCACTAGAGAATTTACAATTAGCACTTTTAATTGCCCTAGACCACCAGGGAATGCAAAATGAACACTTTTATTAGCTTGAGACGCCAAAAACATTACAATTAACCCTTTCCCGTGCCATAGACCACCAGGGAATGTAAAATTAACCCTTTTATTAGCTTGCACCACCAGAGAATTTACAAATAACCCTTCCTTTAGACCACTAGAGAATTTAAAATTAACCCTTTTATTAGCTTGCACCACCAGAGAATTTACAATTAGCCCTTTCACTTGCCCTAAACCACCAGGGAATGTAAAATTAACCCTTTTATTATCTTGAAACTCTAAAGACATTACAATTAACCCTTTCCCATGTCCTAGACCACCAGGGAACATAAACTAAACCCTTTTATTAGCTTGCATCTCTAGAGAATTTACAAATACGCCTTCCCCTTGCCTTAGACATCCAGGGACTGTAAAATGAACCCTTGTATTAGCCACCAGGGAATTTACCATTAACCCATTTCCTTGCTCCAGAGTACCAGGGAATAGAAAGTTAACCCTTGTATTAGGTTAAGCCAACCGTGAATTTACAGTGAACCCTTTCACTTGCCCTAGACCACCAGGGAATATAAAATTAACCCTTTTATTACAGTAGCGTAGAACACCAGAGAATTTATAATTAACCCTTTCACTTGTCCTAGACCACCAGGGAATGTAAAATTAACCCTTTTATTATCTTGAAACTCCAAAGACATTACAATTAACCCTTTTCCGTGCTCTAGACCACCAGGGAACATAAAATTTACTCTTTTATTAGCTTGCATCTCTAGAGAATTTACAAATACTCCCTCCCATTGCCTTAGACATCCAGGGACTGTAAAATGAACCCTTGTATCAGCCACCAGGGAATTTACCATTAACCCTTTTCTTTGCTCCAGAGTACCAGGGAATAGAAAGTTAACCCTTGTATTAGGTTAAGCCACCCGTGAATTTACAATGAAACCTGCCCTAGACCACCAGGAAATATAAAATTAACCCTTTTATTACAGTAGTGTAGAACACCAGAGAATTTACAATTAACCCTTTCATTTGTCCTAGACCACCAGGGAATGTAAAATGAACCCTTTTATAACAGCAGCTTAAAGCACCAGAGATTTTACAATGAACCCTTTCACTTGCCCTAGACCACCAGGGAATATAAAATTAACCCTTTTATTACAGTAGCGTAGAACACCAGAGAATTTACAATTAACCCTTTCACTTGTCCTAGGCCACCAGGGAATATAAAATCAACCCTCTTATTATGGTAGCATAAAACACCAGAGAATTTACAATTAACCCTTTCACTTGTTCTAGCCCATTAGGAATATAAAAAGGAACTCTTTCATTACATTTTCCACCAGCAGAGAACATACAGTCAACCTTTTCACTTGAATTTGGGAACCAGGGACTGTAAGATTAACCCCGTTATCGCCTCAGGGGCCTGTAGAACTCACAGTTATCCCTTTCACTACCCTAGACCACCAGGGATTGTGGAATTACAAGAAAAAGCAACTACAAATAGCAACTGAGGGAGAGAAGGGCTACAGTGCTTGTTGTCCCGGATGTGGAGATATATCTCTCTATATACTATGTGTGTACGGTATATACTATATACATGTTATCTCACATCTACACACACAATGCACTCACGCTACTGCAGGCATATGTGCTGTGTATACATCCCTTTGTATAGAGAATTAAGGATTGCTGGAGGAGACCTACATCTGATCAGTAATTGCATCCTCCATAGGGTATTATAAGCTGAGGATAATACTGCTGCATCTTGCACATAGCAGGAGCTGTCCAGCACACAGACGGCTGCATCCCCAACTGCAAGCAATCCCTTACCGCTGCTTATTAATGGGGATTGTTTAGGGGCAGAGAGGGGCCAGTCTTCAATAGGGATCATCAATCACTCCCGCACAATAAAAAAAAAGTAGATCCTGTAACTATGCTGTGATCGAATGCACCAAATCTCATCCCTTCCATAAATCTCTCAGGTCATCGGCGACGTCCCTCTGTGTTTATCCTCTCTTCACCCCCCCCCCATTCATAGAGATTTATTTTGTGATATACATTTGTGCAAAGATGCAGCTGAGCCGAGTTTGTAATTTGGCAATGCACCTGCTGAAAGGATAGGCAATCTGTGCTTTTACGTAAGGCTGCAGGTAAAGCAACTGCATTCACAAGAGTTCAATGACAAATTCAGCTCTGCTACATGCCAGGTTTGATTAATGATGGGTTCTTCCATGCACTTCTGTTTCCTCCCAAACGCCAGAGATATACCGAAAGGTTAATTGGCTTCCTATGAGAGTGGACGGCGCTGTGGAATTTGCTGGCGCTATAGATATATATATTATGGCATACACAGCTCTCACCCTCAAGGGTAATGAGCAGGCTGGGAGAGCAGCACGCCAATGCCATCGCCTTCATGCAGCAAAAAATTTAAATTGCCATTTTTTTGCACATACCTGGAGTTGTTCAAGGTCTGACCAAACAGATCATTCTGTAAAATGTTGGGAGGTGTGGGCAAAGCCTCGTGAAAATGAGAGAGGACAGTGTTGCAAAACTGGCGTAATGTATCAAACTGCATTTTTCTCTATATGCTGGCCGCCTGTCTATAAAGTCGCTGCTCGCACAGATGACGCCAAAAGTGTACATGCCAGTCAAGTTCCGTAGGCTTCCCGGACTCGGTGAAAACTGTGTTTGATTGAGCAAGGACTGACGAGCAAATGTACAGTCATTATTCTCTGCTAGCAGCGCCGTCTGAAGATTTAGCACCTGTGCGGCTGTCTCCTGACTGAAGCATCACGGATTGGAAGCCGCGCAGAGCTGGACGGGCTTCCCCGGCACAAGTGTGAAGCTGAACGGCTCCGCTCCGCTCTGCTCATAGTCCTCTAAGCCTATTAAAGGCGCACGGTGCAGAGATGCTGGCGTCAGGGATTTCAGCACATCTGGCTGCCAGTAATAAAATCTCAGAAGTAATAAAAAAAAAAATGAGGACGAGGCATCCTCGTACAGTTACTACTGTCTGCGAGAGAGGGGAGGAAGACGAGGAATCCTTCACCTCCTCCCATTCAAATGACTGCAGCCAATAGCACCAAGGACTCATCCCATAGAGATGGGGCTTCCATGAAGGAGGCGCTGCGGGGATACCTACCTCAGGACCTCAAACTGTGACTGTGCATGTAAATGCAAGAAAATATCCATCTACTGTATCTATATTTCTATTTCATATCTATCTACCCCATCTTTCTATCTATTATACCGTATCTACCATATCTATCTTTCTATTTCATATCTATCATGTATGTACAGTACCTATCTATCTACAGTACAAGAAAATGTCTATCTATAGTATCTATTATCTATCTACAGTATCTACAGTATCTATCTACAGTACCTATCTATAGTATCTATCTACAGTATCTATCTACAGTATCTATCTACAGTACAAGAAAATGTCTATCTATAGTATCTATTATCTATCTACAGTATCCATCTATCTACAGTATCATATCAATGCATCTCCTATGACTGTCATCTGTAGTATCTATCTATCTACAGTATCTATCTACAGTATCTATCTACAGTATCTATCTATCTACAGTATCTATCTATCTACAGTACCTATCTACAGTATCTATCTACCTATCTACAGTATCTATCTACAGTACCTATCTATAGTATCTATCTACAGTATCTATCTATCTACAGTATCTATCTACAGTATCTATCTACCTATCTACAGTATCTATCTACAGTATCTATCTACAGTACCTATCTATAGTATCTATCTACAGTATCTATCTACAGTATCTATCTATCTACAGTATCTATCTACAGTACCTATCTACAGTATCTATCTATCTACAGTATCTATCTATCTACAGTATCTATCTATCTACAGTATCTATCTACAGTATCTATCTACCTATCTACAGTATCTATCTACAGTATCTATCTACAGTACCTATCTACAGTATCTATCTATCTACAGTATCTATCTACAGTATCTATCTATCTACAGTATCTATCTATCTACATTATCTATCTACAGTATCTACAGTACCTATCTACAGTATCTATCTATCTATCTACAGTATCTATCTACAGTATCTATAGTATCTATCTACATTACCTATCTATCTACAGTATCTATCTATAGTATCTATCTACAGTATCTATCTACAGTATCTATCTATAGTATCTATCTACATTACCTATCTATCTACAGTATCTATCTATAGTATCTATCTACAGTATCTATCTACAGTATCTATCTACAGTATCTATCTACACTATCTACCTACAGTATCTATCTACAGTACCTATCTATAGTATCTATCTACAGTACCTATCTACAGTATCTATCTATCTATAGTATCTATATACAGTATCTATCTACAGTATCTATCTACAGTATCTATCTACAGTACCTATCTATAGTATCATCTACAGTACCTATCTATCTATAGTATCTATCTACAGTATCTATCTATAGTATCTATCTACAGTACCTATCTATCTATAGTATCTATCTACAGTATCTATCTACAGTACCTATCTATCTACAGTACCTATCTATCTACAGTATCTATCTACAGTACCTATCTATCTACAGTATCTATCTATCTACAGTATCTATCTACAGTACCTATCTAACTATAGTATCTATCTACAGTATCTATCTATCCATCCATCCATCCTATAGCGTTGACCCTTCTACCTAGAAATATTACAGAAATGTCCTTGTTCTTCTTACATTTTAATACCCCAAAAAAGCAGAATATCCTGACACGGTTAACCCTCACATTGCTGAGAAGCTCTTCAGACCCCAGCGCAGGCCTGAACCACTCTGCGCTCTGTCAGCACAAAACCTCTGAAGCATGAGCCTGTCACAGGGAACTCGAAGGGTTAAGACAGGCATTACCATCCCCGCTGATCCGGCTGCCCTGGGATTGGTACTGGGTCTGTTTAATACACATTTTCCAGGCAGTGATAGTAAAGGGGGCAGAATCAGAGATTACACCCTGACCGCTGGCGCTGAACATGGCGGCCCTTTTCTCCGCTGTGCTGGACCAGAACCTCCGGTGAAAATCAGGATTTTTTTTTTGTGCTGTTAATTTCCTGTCTTACCACCGAATCCCAGTGGCCGTAGTCTTTAAGGCGGATTACCAGCGCTGAGAGAGGATCCCTGCCCAGTATGAAGAAGCCATTTTAACGAATAATTCTCATTTGTGCGGTGCTCTGTAGCTGTAGGCAGGGAGCAGCGCGGCCCCGCGTTCTCCCTGGTATTTAAACGGCTATAGCTTGCGCAGGATAATGGGAGATTCAGCAAATTACGCTTTTAATGTCTTCTTCCCCCCTGTTCAATTAAAATGAGCAGCATCCCTCCCATTCCCCAACGCTGTTCTTTTATGCAACCGCAATCTAATGAAAGGATGATCGTCTATTTTAAGAACACATGGGGGGGAATAAAAGTCAGTCAGATGCGGTCCTCTGTATTGACATGACACAGTCTGCAGTATCCATGCAATGTCTAACAGCTACCAGCCGCCATCATAATACCCAGCAGCGCACCTTGTAAAACCGCTTCATCGCAACGGAAAGATGCAAACTTTCTTGATCAAGGCGGAATTGGCGATTATACGCTTATTTATTTATTTTTCTAGGCAGTCACCAAACTAATGAGAACATATAGGTGGAGGTGGTGCGAAGGAAAACTGGTTCAGTTGGCAACAGCAACCAATCAGATTGTTCCTTTCATTTTCATTGAAAAGTGGAATACGATTGGTTGCGATGGGCAACTAAGCCATTCCTTTGCACCCTATATTTGTGAACTACGCCTGACTAAGCAACCGTAACACAGAGAGCCAGTAAGAGCAGTCATTCACGTGAGGATCGGCAGTAGGGTGGCCACTTGCTTAACACCCAAAAAGGAGGACATTCTAGGCCACGCCCCAAGCTATACCCCTTCTCCCAGTAACGTGAGGGGGGAGACCTTACGGTGAGCTGCGCGCAGGCCCAGAGTGCTTCTCTCACCCTCAGTAAGTCTCAGGGAGTCACAGAAAGCCTTCGTCAGTCACAGGGAGTCACAGAAAGCCTCCGTCAGTCACAGGGAGTCACTGAAAGCCTCTGTCAGTCTCAGGAAGTTACAGAAAGCCTCCGTCAGTCTCAGGAAGTTACAGAAAGCCTCCGTCAGTCTCAGGGAGTCACAGAAAGCCTCCGTCAGTCTCAGGGAGTCACAGAAAGCCTCCGTCAGTCACAGGGAGTCACAGAAAGCCTCCGTCAGTCTCAGGGAGTCACAGAAAGCCTCCGTCAGTCTCAGGGAGTCACAGAAAGCCTCCGTCAGTCTCAGAGAGTCAGAGAAAGCCTCCGTCAGTCTCAGGGAGTCACAGAAAGCCTCCGTCAGTCACAGGGAGTCACAGAAAGCCTCCGTCAGTCTCAGAAATCCTCCGTCAGTCTCTAGGAGTCACAGAAAGCCTCCGTCAGTCACAGGGAGTCACTGATTGCCTTCGTCAGTCACAGGGAGTCACAGAAAGCCTCTGTCAGTCTCAGGAAGTCACAGAAAGCCTCCGTCAGTCTCAGGAAGTTACAGAAAGCCTCCGTCAGTCTCAGGGAGTCACAGAAAGCCTCCGTCAGTCTCAGGGAGTCACAGAAAGCCTCCGTCAGTCACAGGGAGTCACAGAATGCCTCCTTCAGTCACAGGGAGTCACAGAAAGCCTCCGTCAGTCTCAGGGAGTCACAGAAAGCCTCCGTCAGTCTCAGGGAGTCACAGAAAGCCTCCGTCAGTCTCAGAGAGTCAGAGAAAGCCTCCGTCAGTCTCAGGGAGTCACAGAAAGCCTCCGTCAGTCACAGGGAGTCACAGAAAGCCTCCGTCAGTCTCAGAAATCCTCCGTCAGTCTCTAGGAGTCACAGAAAGCCTCCGTCAGTCACAGGGAGTCACAGAAAGCCTCCGTCAGTCACAGGGAGTCACAGAAAGCCTCAGTCAGTCACAGGGAGTCAAAGAAAGCCTCCGTCAGTCTCAGAAATCCTCCGTCAGTCTCTAGGAGTCACAGAAAGCCTCCGTCAGTCTCAGGGAGTCACAGAAAGCCTCCGTCAGTCACAGGGAGTCACAGAAAGCCTCAGTCAGTCACAGGGAGTCAAAGAAAGCCTCAGTCAGTCTCAGGGAGTCACAGAAAGCCTCCGTCAGTCTCAGGGAGTCACAGAAAGCCTCAGTCAGTCTCAGGGAGTCACAGAATGCCTCCGTCAGTCTCAGGAAGTTACAGAAAGCCTCCGTCAGTCTCAGGGAGTCACAGAAAGCCTCAGTCGGTCTCAGGGAGTCACAGAAAGCCTCCGTCAGTCTCAGGGAGTCACAGAAAGCCTCAGTCAGTCTCAGGGAGTCACAGAATGCCTCCTTCAGTCACAGGGAGTCACAGAAAGCCTCCGTCGGTCTCAGGGAGTCAGAGAAAGCCTCCGTCAGTCTCAGGGAGTCACAGAAAGCCTCCTTCAGTCACAGGGAGTCACAGAAAGCCTCCGTCAGTCTCAGGGAGTCACAGAAAGCCTCCGTCAGTCTCAGGGAGTCACAGAAAGCCTCCGTCAGTCTCAGGGAGTCACAGAAAGCCTCCGTCAGCCTCAGGGAGTCAGAGAAAGCCTCAGTCAGTCTCAGGGAGTCACAGAAAGCCTCCGTCAGTCACAGGGAGTCACAGAAAGCCTCCGTCAGTCACAGAAAGCCTCTGTCAGTCTCAGGGAGTCAGAGAAAGCCTCTGTCAGTCTCAGGGAGTCGCAGAAAGCCTCCGTCAGTCTCAGGGAGTCACAGAAAGCCTCCGTCAGCCACAGGGATTCAGAGGAAGCCTCAATCAGTCAGTTTATAGCTGTAACATGCAATGGTATGGTCTGAGCATGGAACCACAGAAAAGGAGGACACCCCAGGAACTGTCCGGCCACCCTAACCGGCAGCCACGTGCTATCAGTGCTACAGCACTGCGGTGTTTGTAGCCCAATAATTATCACTCCAGCACATGTATTGCAGTAGCGGCCATTGCTTTCTTCGCCAAGGGAAACACTGACAAAAAAATGTGTCAAAGAAAGGCAGTGAAGTGACCTATAACACCTAAACTGGTTGCTCCTTTAACCACTTAAAGGGCTTGTCAGGATTAGAAATAACATGGCTGCTCTCTTTAAAAAAAAAAAAAAGTGCCACATCAGTTCACGGGTTGAGTTGCTGTAATACCCTATACAAACTGTCGCTGTTTTGTGAAGAAGCAGCCATTTAAAAAAAAATATTTTTTTTAAGGACATATTTCTTAATTTGTGCCATTGTGCTAACAGTGGGGGAATCCACCAGGGATGTACACAGATCTCATAGGGCCCCATAGCAAAACTTACTATCAGCCACCAATTTCCCAGGACGCATGAGTCAAACACTCCCAAGCAATGCCAAACGAAAAACACAATACCCCAGATTTTTGATGAATGTTATTTTAAGCAGGAGAAGTTTTAATTAAAAAGAAAATTGGAATAAAAAAAAGTTGCCCTCCAAAATCTGCACGACAGGTCAATTACCGCACGGACCGAAAAGGCAAAGTGTAGATGAGATTTATGAAGTCTCGTACACCTGGCTGGTACTGCATTACGCTGTGATTTTTACACACAAGAATCCACAAGGAATAAAATGTGCAGAATCCACGGTAGGCTACATAGCAAAGATCACGCCAAACATTCACCCATGTCCCTTCCTGTTCAGTAACTACTTGCACATGCCACAAAGCATGCCCACAACACTCTTCCATAGACTCTAATGGATCATTTTATGACTTGTAGTAACCAAGAAAGATGGCTGCTAACACAGTAATATAAAGAAATTAAAATACTGAATTCACAATAGAAACATTTTCTACACAGTCGAGCCGCATTATTCTGACCACTGTGCTGCACGGACAGCAGCTAAACAGGCTGCGAGTGACTCAATAAAGTCCTGGTAGGTTGTCACAGGTATCTGGAGCCATGCTGACGGCAGTGCATCCCACCGCTGGTGGAGGGGGCGTGGGAGAGGATCCATAGAGCGACCACGACGATCGAGGAGGTCCCACAGATGCTCAATTGGGTTCAGGTCTAGGGAATTGTGGAGGGCAGGGCAGTTTGGTACTAGGAAGTCTTGGTCGAGCTCTTCCAACCAAGGTCGGACATTTCTAGCCGTGTGACATGTCACATTGTTTTGCTGGAAGATCCCATCCACTCCAAAGAAGACAATCGGCATGTATGGGTGTACGTGATCTGCAAGGATGTTTACATACCCAAGATTCATAGCCCTTGCACATGGAGGAGTGGACCCACAGAATGCAATGAAAACCTTCCCCAGATTATAACCCTGCCACCACCAGCTTGTGTTCTTCCAGCAATGGTTGCAGGGTGTTTGGTCTCTGATGTTCCTCACCCAACTCGCCAACATCCATCCATTCAATAAAGGCAGAAAATGTGACTCATCAGAGACAGCAACCCTTTGCCAATCAGCAGAGGTCCAATTCTGATACTGATGTGAAAACTGAAGCCTTTTCTGCCAAAGCAGCCTACTTAGCAGAGGTGCAGCGACCACCCGTCTGCTTCAGAGCCCCAGACGCAGTAGGAATCGAGGAACTGTTGTGTTAGACATTTGGTGGTGAGCTGCTCCACTGCAGTGTGTAGGTCCACCCTCGTGCACCCTCGTAGCCGACGGTCACCTCTCACATCAATGGCCCGTGGTGCTCTGCAGTTTCCACGTTGCTTATTCACAATGCTGCCATTTGTCCTCTCACCATACACTTTCACCACAGCAGCACAAGAACAGTTCACAAACGTCAGAAATACCGCCACCCGTGGCCTGAAAGACAATAATCGCCCCTTTTTTCAACTCTGATAAATCGTCCCTTTTACCTATGACAACGAGGGATATGTGTGCGGACAGACTATCACAAACCTTATATACCCACCGAGCCAGCTCAGCACACAGAACTTCCTTCATTAGCTATAGCCTAACGACCACGAAAGTAGGAAGCGGTCATAATAAAGTGACTCGACCATGTAGATATATAGTACATTGCCTTTAAACCTCCAGCTCTAGAACGGCGTCTATCTCTGAGCATATTTGTCAGCGTAAGCAATAAATACAGTATAACAACGACTTTATGGTAGCCAGACTACATTTAAGTCTATCATGTGGGACAAGTGAATGAAACCACCACTTACTGTATATAATCTAAATAATACATTACCAATTAGCGATGCCAGGAACACCCATTTAATAATACATGGAGCAAACTATTTCTGTGCACAGTTTGGCATCCGTACCCCTTGGTGCAGAGACGTTCTTCTCAATATTGAGCATGCCAGCATGCCGGGCAATAAACTGGTTGTAGTATGCCAGCACATAATCATCTGGAGCAGCGATATCCATCTCGAGTAGCTCCTCCATGAATAAGGAAGAGACGCCGGTGAGGGGCAGGTGTCAGATCCTCACTGTACGATACATTGTAACAGAACTTCTGAAGGACGCAGTCTATCAATCGGTGTATATCATGACATGATACGTAGCTGTGACAGGTACGCTGCCCGCTTGATCTTGCCGCAGCTGAGCCTTGCCAATGCCATATATTATGTTCAATCTACCGCTTATTCTGGTTATGGGCACAACAGATAGCAGATGGGGTGCAGAGGTGGACCACATCTCAGGGCAGTTTTGCATTATTCATACATATACAGTACAGACCAAAAGTTTGGACACACCTTCTCATTCAAAGAGTTTTCTTTATTTTCATGACTATGAAGGCATCAAAACTATGAATTAACACATGTGGAATTATATACATAACAAACAAGTGTGAAACAACTGAAAATATGTCATATTCTAGGTTCTTCAAAGTAGCCACCTTTTGCTTTGATTACTGCTTTGCACACTCTTGGCATTCTCTTGATGAGCTTCAAGAGGTAGTCCCCTGAAAAGGTCTTCCAACAGTCTTGAAGGAGTTCCCAGAGATGCTTAGCACTTGTTGGCCCTTTGGCCTTCACTCTGCGGTCCAGCTCACCCCAAACCATCTCGATTGGGTTCAGGTCCGGTGACTGTGGAGGTCAGGTCATCTGGCGCAGCACCCCATCACTCTCCTTCATGGTCAAATAGCCCTTACTTTCAAAGTTTTCCCAATTTTTCGGCTGACTGACTGACCTTCATTTCTTAAAGTAATGATGGCCACTCGCTTTTCTTTACTTAGCTGCTTTTTTCTTGCCATAATACAAATTCTAACAGTCTATTCAGTAGGACTATCAGCTGTGTATCCACCTGACTTCTCCTCAACGCCACTGATGGTCCCAACCCCATTTATAAGGCAAGAAATCCCACTTATTAAACCTGACAGGGCACACCTGGGAAGTGAAAACCATTTCAGGGGACTACCTCTTGAAGCTCATCAAGAGAATGCCAAGAGTGTGCAAAGCAGTAATCAAAGCAAAAGGTGGCTACTTTGAAGAACCTAGAATATGACATATTTTCAGTTGTTTCACACTTGTTTGTTATGTATATAATTCCACATGTGTTAATTCATAGTTTTGATGCCTTCAGTGTGAATCTACAATTTTATAGTCATGAAAATAAAGAAAACTCATTGAATGAGAAGGTGTGTCCAAACTTTTGGTCTGTACTGTAATTCAGTAATGACATCACTCTATGGCTCGGTGATGTCACTAGACCGCAGCGACATGTCCTGATGTGCTGCCTACACTCAGCTAATAGTAACATAGTTTATAAGGCTGAAAAAAAAACATCCATCCAGTTCGGCCTGTTATTCTGCATGTTGATCCAGAGGAAGGCAAAGAATCCCATGAGGTAGAAGCCAATTTTCCTAATTTTAGGGGGGAAAAATTCCTTTCCCGACTCCAATCAGGCATCAGAATAACTCCCTGGATCGATGACCCCTCTCTAGTAGCTATAGCCTGTAATATTATTACACTCCAGAAATACATCCAGGCCCCTCTTGAATTCCTTTATTGTACTCACCATCACCACCTCCTCAGGCAGAGAGTTCCATAGTCTCACTGCTCTTACCGTAAAGAATCCTCTTCTATGTTTGTGTACAAACCTTCTTTCCTCCAGACGCAGAGGATGTCCCCTCGTCACAGTCACAGTACTGGGGATAAATAGATGATGGGAGAGATCTCTGTCTGTACTGACCCCTGACTGGACCATGGTAACATGAAATCCTTATTTTCGTTAAAGGGGTACTCTCGTAAAGAGAACACTTCCCTGTTAGGACATATAGGAATTATAGAGGGGAATCTCCCGTTCTCAAAGTCAGGACAGAGAGCAACTCCCCCTCGGTTAAACTCCACCAGTCCCTGTATAATGCTACATTTCACCAACAGGGGGTGCTGTCGGGGGAAAAAGAAGAAACTTCAGATAATGTATGTCTTTTTTCAAAGAAGGCATCTTGGCCAGATAAAACCTTTAAGGCCCCATACACACAACCGTAGTTTTGGTCTGCGTTTGATCCACATCTTTTGTGAACCCATCCGTTTCTATAGCTCCGCAAAGAATGCAGACAGCACACTGATGTCATCTGCGTGCTGTCCGCATCCGTGTGGCCTTGTATCCGTATTTTACAGATCCACCGTTTGTGGACCACAAAATCGATACAGTTGGCCTCTTTCACAAGAGCGAGTTTTTCGCGCGGGGGCAATGCGTGATGTGAACGCGTAGCACCGGCACTGAATCCTGATCCATTCATTTCAATGGGTCTGTGTAGATGAGTCATTTTTTTTCACACATCAGTTCTGCGTTGCGTGAAAAACGCAGCATGTTCTATATTCTGCGTTTTTCACGCAGCCCTGGCCCCATAGAAGTGAATGGGGCTTCAGTGAAAAACGCATTGCATCCGGAACCAACTGCGGATGCAATGCGTTTTTCACTGATGGTTGCTAGCAGATGTTTGTAAACCTTCCGTTTTTTATCACGAGCGTGAAAAACGCATTGCAAAACTGACTGAACTTCCCTGCAAAATGGTGTGAGTTTCACTGAACGCACCTTGAACGCATCCAGACCTAATCCGTCACGCTCGTGTGAAAGAGGCCTTGTGTATATAAGGCATAAATCTGTATGGTCTCATGTCTCCATCCATAGGGGTTAACCCTTTAATCTCCCTTTTGTACCCCTTCATTGTTACAAGACCATTTCCAATCCAAAATGTAAATAAATCAAGCAAGTTCGTCATATAGGCCCTTTCAATGCTTGTATACCAAGAATACCAATGATCCTGCCATGGCACAGATCGCCAAGATCCTGTTTCCACTGCCCTGATTATATACCCTTTGTTAACTCACTATAGACATAGATGGCAGATCTACCTATAGGGGCATACATAGAGCTCATAGGACCTGCATGCAGTGTTGCACTGCTAGTGCAGTGTTCCACTGCTAAAAGGGTTAAAAATGTGTGAAATTATGTAAAGCGTAGTTTCCTGTCTGCAAGCTACAGAAGGGTTAATTGGCCTTCCATTGCTAGGTGGGGCTGCTACACAGGGAGTGGGTTAGGTTGGCTGATGCAATCAGTTGGAGCTGAGTCAGTGAGGTAAAAGGAAGGAAAGAAAGCAGCTCTGGGGGAAAATTATGCAGCCAGCCTGGAAGACACAGCCTTAAACCACCTGCCTCTGAGGAAGCAAATGAGGATTTATTGTGAAGGTAGAGCCACGTGTAATAAGAAGCAGAACTTAGTTGGTCATGAAGGGGGCCATGCCATGTTTGAATTTGGAAGACTTCATTGTCTATTCAGAGGGTGACTTAGGGAGCATTAGGAGCATTAGGCCCATCTACAACCTTTGAAGCCTCTGGAATTGTGAAGACTGTGGAAATTTCAACATGTGTAAGATCTGCCAGTCCATGCACTGCTACTGCAATATTGCTGAGTAAAGAACAGTTTAGCACTGCCTTCTGCAAGCTTCACTTGGGCCCTGCCTTGCACCCTTAACACCCAACAGCACCAAGGGCACCCCAACCAACACCTGGCAGAACCCTACAATCAGGTTGTCACTGCATGACCCAGGGAGCGAGATAGCAAGGACTGCCACTGCGAGTACAACTACTCCCATCTTCTCAGCTCTCCTCCTGGGTCGCTGCATATATAGCAAAACTTACTATGGGTCCCAGCTCTGCCCCACCTAATTTCCCAGTACGTCTATGTCATACACTCATAAGTGTGAAATGCTAAAACACAACTCCCCAGATTTCTAGCAAATTTACTCACCCACTTCATCTTTGCTTCATAAATATGGAGCTCATTCTGAACACCATATTTTCAATGTATTCACGCCACACAACTGGCATACATACACTGACGTCCTGCTTCCCTTCACACTGTATATTATCATACTGGATTCCTGCAGCCACCACTAGGTGGAGCTCAGTGCATAGAAATTTGTCATTGATAGCAATGGAAGCTGTAAATAATTTCTTTACACTGAGCTCCCCCTAGTGATGGCTGCTGGACAATCTATGTTGGGAATAGGAGAAGCAGCTCAGTGTTGGTCCCCCCTTCACCCCAGGGGCACAAAGAAGTCAGCGGGTCTGCTTCCATGTTAGTTAGACCACTCCTTTAGCAGTGAGTGGAGAGCATGCCGCGCAAGCGCTTTCTTTAACCCCTTCCCAACCTTTTGACGTACTGTTATGTCATGGGAACCACTGAGTTCCCGCAATTTGACGTAATAGTACGTCATAGTGATCGCGCGGGCACCGGAGCGGTGCGCGCGCGATCACTGCAGGGGCCCGGCAGTCCATGGTAGCTGGGCCCCTGCTGTATCCGCCGGCATCGCTTTAACCCCTTCACGACCTTTGACGTACTGTTACGCCATGGGAACCACTGAGTTCCAGCAATTTGACGTAATGGTACATCATAGTGATCGCGCGGGCACCGAAGCGGTGCGCGCGTGATCACTGCAGGGGCCCGGCAGTCCATGGTAGCCGGGCCCCTGCTGTATCCGCCGGCCTCGCTGTAAAAGCCGACGCCAGCGGATTAACCCCTTCTATGCCGCGGTCCGTGCTGACCGCGACATAGAAGAGGTTTGTGTCAGGTGAGGGAGAGCATCGAGTCCCTGTGCTGCTGTGGCGGGGACCCGATGCGACACAAGGCAGCCCGATGCCGTGCAGAGGCTGCCCAATGCCTTGCACAGCATCGGGAACTGCCTTCTACGGGAGCCGAGGAGATCCAGACTCAGGCCCGTCTCCTAGGCAACCTGTTAGTGTATGACTCAGTGTCATACACTAACAGCCTAACAGGCAATGCATTACAATACAGATGTATTGTAATGCATTGCAGAGGGGATCAGACCCCCAAAAGTGAATGTCATAAATAAAGTAAAGTAAAAAAAAATTTGTTTTTAATAAAATTAATAAAGTAATAAAATTAATAAAGTAAAAAAGAAAAAAAATGCCCCTTTCCCCTTATTTTATAATAAAAAACGGAAAAAGCCCCAAAACCCACACATATTAGGTATTGCCGCGTCCATAATGACCGGCTCTATAAATATATCACATGATCCACCCTGTCCGATAAACACCCTAAATTTTTTTTTTTTTTTTAAAACTGTGTAAAAAAAAAAGAGCCATTTTTGTCACCTTACATCACAAAAAGTGCAACACCAAGTGATCAAAAAGGCATATGCCCCCCAAAATAGTACCAATCAGACTGTCACCTCATCCCGCAAAAAATGAGACCCTACCTGAGAGAATCGGTAAAAAAAAATAAAAAAGCTATGGCTCTCAGACTATGAGACACTAAAATATGATTATTTTTTGCTTCAAAACTGCAATTATTGTGCTAAAGTGAAAAAAAAAAATAAGTATACATATTAGGTATTGCCACGTGCGTAACGATCTGCTCTATAAAAAAGTCACATGACCTAATCCCTCGGTTAAGCGCTGTAAAAATAAAAAATAAAAACGGTGCCAAAACATCCCTTTTTTTGTTACCTTGCCTCACAAAAAACGTAATATAGAGCAATAAAAAATCATATGTACCCCAAAATAGTACCAATAAAACTGGCACCTTATTCCGTAGTTTCCAAAATGTGGTCACTTTTTGGAGTTTCTACTGTAGGGGTGCATCAGGGGGGCTTCAAATGGGACATGGCATCTTAAAACCAGTTCAGCTAAATTTGCCTTCCAAAAACCATACAGCGTTCCTTTCCTTCTGCGCCCTGCCATGTGCCTGTACAGCAGTTCACGATCACATGTGGGGTGTTTCTGTAAACCGCAGAATCAGGGTAATAAATATTGAGTTTTATTTGGCTGTTAACCCTTGCTTTGCTACTGGAAAAAATTTATTAAAATGTAAAATCTGCCAAAAAAGTGAAATTCAGAAATTTCCTCTCCATTTTCCATCAATTCTTGTGGAACACCTAAAGGGTTAAGAAAGTTTGTAAAATCAGTTTTGTATACCTTGAGGGGTGTAGTTTCTAAAATGGGGTCATTTTTGGGTGGTTTCTATTATGTAAGCCCCACAAAGTGACTTCAGACCTGAACTGGTCCTTAAAAAGTAGGTTTTGGAAATTTTCTGAAAAATTTCAAGATTTGCTTCCAAACTTCTAAGCCTTCTAACGTCCCCAAAAAATAAAATGTCCTTTTCAAAATGATCCAAACATGAAGTAGACATATGGGGAATGTAAAGTAATTACTATTTTTGAAGCTATTACTATCTATTATAAAAGTAGAGAAATTGAAATTTGCTAATTTTTAAAACTTTTTGGTAAATTTAGTTTTTTTTATGAATAAAAATGTTTGTTTGTTTTTTACTTATTTTTCCCTCTGTCATGAAGTACAATATGTGACGAGAAAACAATCTCAGAATGGCCTGTATAAGTAAAAGCGTTTCAAAGTTATCACCACATAAAGTGACACATGTCAGATTTACAAAAAATGGCCTGGGCAGGAAGGTGAAAACAGGCCCGGGGTTGAAGGGGTTAAATTTGGGGGGCCCATTCTGGAGATAGGTGGGACTCGCACTTATCTGACACTGATGATCCTAGAGATATGCCATCATTGTCTGAAATGGGTATAACCCTTTACAGAGCTTGGCCCTTCCCCTATCATGCGTGTACAGTCCGCCTCCATGTGGACGTTCTGCAAACTGCAACATATTCTATTGTAAGATATGGTCATATAAAATGTCTTATGGATGGAGTTATAATATTTCTTACACTATTCTTGTCCGTTTTGTGGACACGAATTGCCATTTCTAGTGATGGGAGTGAGAAAACTGAGGAATGCACACAGATGGTATCCGTATTTTGCAGATCCGTGGTTTGCAGACCGCAAAACGGATACTGTTGTGTGCATGAGGCCTTATAGCTGTTAAAGGGGTTGCCCACTCCTTTGCTACTGATGGCCTATTATCAGGACAGCCATCAATATCCGATCGGCAGGGGTTCGACACCCCAATCCTCTGCCGATCAGCTGGAACTACTGAGCATCGTCCATGTGTAGTGGATGGAGCTGGTGATTGCAGCGCTGCTGCCATTCACTTCAACGGGAATGGTGCTGCAGTAACCAGCTCAGTCTACAACATAATGGACGAGCTGTGCAGTCCTGGTGGCAGAGCTACTGAAGAACAGCTGATCGCAGGGATGCTGTGTGTCAGACCCCCACTGATCAGATATTGATGACCTGTCAATAGTAAGAGTGGACAACCCCTTTAAGAGTTAAGGAATATGCCATATCTAAGTATAATAAAAGGTATATACAGTATAGCTCAAACATTGTACATGTAAACTGGATATCAATCATATTTCTGATTTCATAACTGTCTCATATAAATAAGTATATTGTGAGACAGTGACAGATCTCACACAGGTTAGAGACAAGGAAGGGGTGGATAGTGCGGCCCACACCCCTAATCCACCACAGGTAACACCAGCTGGAGGTACTCAGGCTGGCATAAAGCACCTCCCGGGGTGTCAGTAAGGGGGAAGTGTGCAAACAGAGGCCTGGTGAGACTCTGCGAGTGTGGTCTCAGCTGGGCAAGGCTGAGAGACCACAAGGCTGGGAGATATTCTGACCGTGCTCCAAGTTCTGCGGTTGGAGTTCCTATATTTCCTGCAAATGTGCACAGAGTCCTAAAGGGTGCGGATGGAGTGACCGTCCGGGAAAAGTCTGGACTCAAGGCCAGGGCGTTTCCAGTAGCAACGGTTGCATTACGGAGTCTGCAGGTGATCGTGGAACCAGGGGCAGGTTTCCAAAGTCCAGAAGAAGGATGATGATCTCGGTAGAGCTGTCCCTGGAATGTCCTCATCTCCTGAACCTGTGACATCAGGGGGTAAGAACGTTCCTATTGATTGTGTGGCAGACCCCGTGACAGTGAGCCAGCGGCAGTTGCTACTTGCTGTTCCGATATGGGGTAAGACACCCAGTCGAGAAACTGCTACAAAAATATGTGACAATGTGAAAAAAAGCAGTGTCTGAACAGGCGGGTAAGCCTGTTGTGGTTGCTGCCCCATAGGAGTCTGCAGGGGAGAAGGTTACTGTGTTGCCTAAATTGCCCGTAACAAAAGCTAGGTTTTGAATGGCAAAACTCAGAGATCCGCAAAAAACGGAAGGCGCCCGTGTTGCCTTCCGCAATTTGCGGAACGGAACGGGCGCCGGCAATATAAATGCCTATTCTTGTCCGCAAAGCACGGACAAGAATAGGACATGTTATATTTTTTTAGCGGGGCCGCGTAAAGGAAATGAATGGGTCCGCATCCGAGCCCCCAAACGGCAGCTCGGATGCGGTCCCAAACAACGGTCGTGTGCATGAGGCCTAAAGGGGGAGTGTGCAAACAGAGGCCTGGTGAGGCTCTGTGAGTGTGGTCTCAGCTGGGCAAGGCTGAGAGACCACGAAGCTGGGAGATATTCTGACCGTTCTGCAGCCTGGGGATTGGTGGACTATTGGGCTTAGAAAGCCGCACCTGAAACAGTGTGTGCACTGTGATGTATACTGTAGGTGAGTCAGAGAGACACGTCTTATGTTTTAGTTAGTGCCCAGATGGGCAGGCTTTTATTTGTTACTGTTTATGTTTGTGCTTTTGCCACAATAAAGCACAGTTTAAACATGAAAATCCGTTGTCTGTGAAGATATCTGTGAGCGTGACCCCAGTGAAAGAGAGATACCCCTCACAATATATTATATTGAAGTTATTTACAGATGAATAAGATGTCACAGAACAGGCAGAGAATCTAAGAAATTGTGGGGGAAATACTGCAGCAAATCCACTGAAGCTGGGTAATTACTGCAATCTAATGAGCGCACCACATAGAGTACAAACTCTCCGAGCACATTACTGAACTATGTTTGCTAAGCCGCATATAACTCATTAGCGCTCTTACACGACTGGGCTCAGTGAGCAATGTCCAGCCTGGAATACAGCACAGTCCACACAACTGTGACCCAAGCTGGTCTCCCTGTATATCCTACAAGAGCCAAAGCTACACATATAGCAGCTGTGCTATAGACACATCCCCCCCCCCCCAAAAAAATTATCTGATTAGTAATACACTTCAAGCACCCGGTTATGCAGGGTGGATTTTCTCACTGTGGAAATTCTGCTGCAGATTTTCATGTGATTTCGCGTCAGAAATTCTGTTGCACTTTTGCGGTGGATTTTGCTACGGATTTGCTGCAGATTTCACCCTATGCATTGCAAAGGGTTAAATTCGTAGCATTAATAAAAATTCTGAGAATTTAACCACCTCAGGACCGCCGTACGCAGGATTGCGTCTTTGCGGCGGTCCTGTTGTTCTGGGTGGACGCGCCGGTGCGTCCTCTCGCGAGACGCGAGATTTCCTGTGAACGCGCGCACACAGGCGCGCGCGTTCACAGGATCGGAAGGTAAGCGAGTGGATCTCCAGCCTGCCAGCGGCGATCGTTCGCTGGCAGGCTGGAGATGTGATTTTTTTAACCCCTAACAGGTATATTAGACGCTGTTTTGATAACAGCGTCTAATATACCTGCTACCTGGTCCTCTGGTGGTCCCCTTTGTTTGGATCGACCACCAGAGGACACAGGCAGCTCAGTAATATGTTGCACCAAGCACCACTACACTACACCCCCCCCCCCCGTCACTTATTAACCCCTTATTAGCCCTTGATCACCCCTGATCACCCCATATAGACTCCCTGATCACCCCCCTGTCATTGATCAACCCCCTGTAAAGCTCCATTCAGATGTCCGCATGATTTTTACGGATCCACTGATAGACTGATCGGATCCGTAAAAATCATACGGACGTCTGAATGCAGCCTTACAGGGGAGTGATAAATGACGGAGGTGATCACCCCATATAGACTCCCTGATCACCCCCCTGTCATTGATCACCCCCCTGTAAAGCTCCATTCAGATGTCCGCATGATTTTTACGGATCCACTGATAGACTGATCGGATCCGTAAAAATCATACGGACGTCTGAATGCAGCCTTACAGGGGAGTGATCAATGACTGTGGTGATCACCCCATATAGACTCCCTGATCACCCCCCTGTCATTGATTACCCCTCTGTCATTGATCACCCCCCTGTAAAGCTCCATTCAGATGTCCGCATGATTTTTACGGATCCACTGATAGACTGATCGGATCCGTAAAAATCATACGGACGTCTGAATGCAGCCTTACAGGGGAGTGATCAATGACTGTGGTGATCACCCCATATAGACTCCCTGATCACCCCCCTGTCATTGATTACCCCTCTGTCATTGATCACCCCCCTGTAAAGCTCCATTCAGATGTCCGCATGATTTTTACGGATCCACTGATAGACTGATCGGATCCGTAAAAATCATACGGACGTCTGAATGCAGCCTTACAGGGGAGTGATCAATGACTGTGGTGATCACCCCATATAGACTCCCTGATCACCCCCCTGTCATTGATTACCCCTCTGTCATTGATCACCCCCCTGTAAAGCTCCATTCAGATGTCCGCATGATTTTTACGGATCCACTGATAGACTGATCGGATCCGTAAAAATCATACGGACGTCTGAATGCAGCCTTACAGGGGAGTGATCAATGACTGTGGTGATCACCCCATATAGACTCCCTGATCACCCCCCTGTCATTGATTACCCCTCTGTCATTGATCACCCCCCTGTAAAGCTCCATTCAGATGTCCGCATGATTTTTACGGATCCACTGATAGACTGATCGGATCCGTAAAAATCATACGGACGTCTGAATGCAGCCTTACAGGGGGGTGATCAATGACAGTTGGGTGATCACCCCATATAGACTCCCTGATCACCCCCCCTGTCATTGATCACCCCCCTGTCATTGATCCCCCCCCCCCCTCTGTAAGGCTGCATTCAGTCTTTTTTTTGGCCCAAGTTAGCGGAATTTTTTTTTTTTTCTTACAAAGTCTCATATTCCACTAACTTGTGACAAAAAATAAAATCTCACATGAACTCACCATACCCCTCACGGAATCCAAATGCGTAAAATTTTTTAGACATTTATATTCCAGACTTCTTCTCACGCTTTAGGGCCCCTAGAATGCCAGGGCAGTATAAATACCCCACATGTGACCCCATTTCGGAAAGAAGACACCCCCAGGTATTCCGTGAGGGGCATATTGAGTCCATGAAAGATTGAAATTTTTGTCCCAAGTTAGCGGAACGGGAGACTTTGTGAGAAAAAAATAAAAAATATCAATTTCCGCTAACTTGTGCCAAAAAAAAAAAATTTCTATGAACTCGCCATGCCCCTCATTGAATACCTTGGGGTGTCTTCTTTCCAAAATGGGGTCACATGTGGGGTATTTATACTGCCCTGGCATTCTAGGGGCCCCAAAGCGTGAGAAGAAGTCTGGTATCCAAATGTCTAAAAATGCCCTCCTAAAAGGAATTTGGGCCCCTTTGCGCATCTAGGCTGCAAAAAAGTGTCACACATCTGGTATCGCCGTACTCAGGAGAAGTTGAGGAATGTGTTTTGGGGTGTCATTTTACATATACCCATGCTGGGTGAGATAAATATCTTGGTCAAATGCCAACTTTGTATAAAAAAATGGAAAAAGTTGTCTTTTGCCAAGATATTTCTCTCACCCAGCATGGGTATATGTAAAAAGACACCCCAAAACACATTCCCCAACGTCTCCTGAATACGGCGATACCAGATGTGTGACACTTTTTTGCAGCCTAGGTGGGCAAAGGGGCCCACATTCCAAAGAGCACCTTTCGGATTTCACTGGTCATTTACCTACTTACCACACATTAGGGCCCCTGGAAAATGCCAGGGCAGTATAACTACCCCACAAGTGACCCCATTTTGGAAAGAAGACACCCCAAGGTATTCCGTGAGGGGCATGGCGAGTTCCTAGAATTTTTTATTTTTTGTCACAAGTTAGTGGAAAATGATGATTTTTTTTTTTTTTTTTTTTTTTCATACAAAGTCTCATATTCCACTAACTTGTGACAAAAAATAAAAACTTCCATGAACTCACTATGCCCATCAGCGAATACCTTGGGGTCTCTTCTTTCCAAAATGGGGTCACTTGTGGGGTAGTTATACTGCCCTGGCATTCTAGGGGCCCAAATGTGTGGTAAGGAGTTTGAAATCAAATTCTGTAAAAAATGATGAGTGAAATCCGAAAGGTGCTCTTTGGAATATGGGCCCCTTTGCCCATCTAGGCTGCAAAAAAGTGTCACACATCTGGTATCTCCGTACTCAGGAGAAGGTGGGGAATGTGTTTTGGGGTGTCTTTTTACATATACCCATGCTGGGTGAGAGAAATATCTTGGCAAAAGACAACTTTTCCCATTTTTTTATACAAAGTTGGCATTTGACCAAGATATTTATCTCACCCAGCATGGGTATATGTAAAAAGACACCCCAAAACACATTCCCCAACTTCTCCTGAGTACGGAGATACCAGATGTGTGACACTTTTTTGCAGCCTAGGTGGGCAAAGGGGCCCACATTCCAAAGAGCACCTTTCGGATTTCACTCGTCATTTTTTACAGAATTTGATTTCAAACTCCTTACCACACATTTGGGCCCCTAGAATGCCAGGGCAGTATAACTACCCCACAAGTGACCCCATTTTGGAAAGAAGAGACCCCAAGGTATTTCGTGATGGGCATAGTGAGTTCATGGAAGTTTTTATTTTTTGTCACAAGTTAGTGGAATATGAGACTTTGTAAGAAAAAAAAAATAAAAAAAAAAATCATCATTTTCCGCTAACTTGTGACAAAAAATAAAAAGTTCTATGAACTCACTATGCCCATCAGCGAATACCTTAGGGTGTGTATTTTCCGAAATGGGGTCATTTGTGGGGTGTTTGTACTGTCTGGCCATTGTAGAACCTCAGGAAACATGACAGGTGCTCACAAAGTCAGAGCTGCTTCAAAAAGCGGAAATTCACATTTTTGTACCATAGTTTGTAAACGCTATAACTTTTACCCAAACCATTTTTTTTTTACCCAAACATTTTTTTTTAATCAAAGACATGTAGAACAATAAATTTAGAGCAAAATTTATATATGGATGTCGTTTTTTTTGCAAAATTTTACAACTGAAAGTGAAAAATGTCATTTTTTTGCAAAAAAATCGTTAAATTTCGATTAATAACAAAAAAAGTAAAAATGTCAGCAGCAATGAAATACCACCAAATGAAAGCTCTATTAGTGAGAAGAAAAGGAGGTAAAATTCATTTGGGTGGTAAGTTGCATGACCGAGCAATAAACGGTGAAAGTAGTGTAGGTCAGAAGTGTAAAAAGTGGCCTGGTCTTTCAGGGTGTTTAAGCACTGGGGGCTGAGGTGGTTAAAGGGGTTGTCCCACAAAAAATATTCTTCAGTTTTTCAATCCAGCACCTACATCCGAATACCTTTGTAATTGCATGTAATTAAAAATTTTGCATAGCCACTGAGTTATTAAATAAAATGTATCTGTATAGCGCCACCTGCTGTTTGTTTCTCTTTGTTATTTCTTTGACCTGCTCACTAAACTGGCCGCACATGCTCAGTTTCATCCTTCAACTGCCTCCTGAGCTGTGATAGGGAGAGCATGGACACGCCCCCTTAGCAGCAGCAGAAAAGACACTCCCCTTGAGCTGCCAGCTTGATATAAATCTAGCAGAGCAATGAATGGGGAGATCTCTGGATCCATGTGAGGTACAGGGCTGGTTCTAGCTCTGTATTATGTGATGTCTGATTTTCATTTTTTACATTAATTAGTCATGGGATAACCCCTTTAAAACCTGAGGCTCACATCAATTTACACTGCAGTGTCTGGATCAAATTTCTTAAAATCTTATCCACTTTGTTTGTACCGTATAACGCTGCACATATGCCGTGAGCGTAAATGCAACGGCGAGTGCGCAGCTAATGCCTCTCTTTTGGACAAATCCTAAAAGTTCAGATGCATCTTAGGTATCCATTGCTGGGAATGCCTGCTAGCTAAAGAGATATCATGACAGCTCCTACAAGGGTTCACAAAAAATCTGCTGGTCAGGAGTCTAGTAGAGGCCATGTGAGCACCAACTTGCAGCTATATTGGTTAATAAGTATAAATAAGAATCAAGTGAAGTGAATTTTTGAAATACGAAAGGAGAGAAAAATATTAAGTGAATGTCCCATTTTTAACACCATGTTTATACTGTAATAGTCTTCACTGATCAATTTCTTAATAAATCTATAAATAATATATCATATATAGGGCTACATTTTTCTTAAAACACAGCTCCAAATCTGCATAGACAGAGTTAAAAGGTACTATTCTGGCTGACAGCAGAGACCACTAGAGGGAGCTCACTGCATACTATTATTATTAAATTCAATGTATAAATAGTATACAGTAAGCTCAGCCAGAATTGTATCCGTTAAATGTTCACTGTACTTTCACACAACATAGCATAAATCAATAGTACAGTTAAATATAATAAAATTTGTAATATATCTTATCAGAGAAAAATGCCTTGCTGCTCCCCCCCCCCCCCACCCCCCCAAAAAAAAAAAAACTTTCTCTGTACAATTTGTGAGAGATTTGATGTGGGGGCCCCTTCACATATATCTGGCGATCTGGTTTAGGTCTTCTCCAGCGAAGAGAAGAAATTGCCAGAGGGGAACTGAATCCAGAACTGATCCCATAGTTTTCAATTGGAACCTTCTAATACATCAGATCACCTGTGATGCTGGATGTCAAATAGAGCCAGACAGAAAAATGCTGCATGCAGAGTTTTTCTGTACATTGAAGTATAATATATATATATATATATACACAGTATATCTCATAAACATACTGTATATCAGTTGTGTCCGGCTCCCAGCCTAAAAAAGTTGGCAGGGAACAACTCATAGATGTGAAGCTGTTCTTAGACCGAGGGCAGCCTCTTTACTGAAGGATCAGATTACAACATCCCATAGAAGTCTAAGGAGCTGCCAATAGTAAGTGTTATATCTCACTCCAAGTGCTTTATTCGCATCTCTACTGCTCAGTACTTCTCTATAATGTTCTATAATGATTGTGAGTGATTCTGTGTTGATGGGGGACAATTAGGGAGCAGAATCTCCTGTATCATTATGTAGTCTACGGGCAGACATCATTATAGTTAGTCTCCAGCCAGAAGCTTAGGGAAAACTGAGAATTAAAGATGTGGCATGAAAGGATAAAAAAGCTAATAAAATGCATACAAGTCACGTGGATTATTGAAATTGCATAATGGAAACCTTTTTTATACTTTAGAGCACACAGTTTTTAGCAAGATACAAAATGTGAATGGACAATTTTTTTTACTATGTGACCTTGAGTCCTTCCAAGGTCATCCTAAAATACATCATCACTAATGATCCAGTGACCTCTAGACCCACCAAGACCTGGGTCAAACACATCTAAAAATAAACTTGTGTAGCCTCCCCCATTCCCCTAAAATAGTATTGACTTACAGTCAAGCATATAATCTGGCACAATTTATTACCTGTGCTGCCATGAGGACAGGCACTTAGTACTGTAAAGTACAAAGACATCTGAACCTACAAGGTATCCATCAGCTCGAGGCACCTCACACACTTTTCAAATACTGGACCAATTTGTCAGCGGGGTGGTGCAGCACAAGAGAAGTTCTGTCTAGCCGGCCCGATGTATACGTGTAGATTTTACACATTGGCGTGACTAGACCTGACTGGAGCTCCCCTAATGCAGAACTCAGAGCAGACCAAAAAAAATACTTCTCTTCTCCTCCTACACGCACCTCCACTCGTCGGGTCAGGTCATAGTGCACTCCTATGCAGACTATGCAGTCCCATCCTGAGTATGTGCACTGCCAGGACTTAGTGCAGTGCAGGCGCCTGGAGAAGACGACCAGGGAAAGATGAGTCATACCAGTGCAACATACTTGTCTGTCGCTGGGCCCTGAAAATAAATCCATTTGTCCTCCTCCCGAGCCCTTTTCAGCGTTTTTTTTTAATATACCCCATTCTCTTTCCATGAAAGAATGAGAATTTGAACATTTTAAGAGCCCAACTCTATAAACTAAGCGGCCTGGGTTATCTTGTATTTCTACTGCGGCTAATAAACTACATGTCCCAGAAGGCTATGCTCCCTTGTCAGGTGTCAATTTCGTGTAATACTAAATAAAACTTTGCATACAAAGATACATTACAAGTGTTGATCCTAAGCATGCTACCAATATTCTTTAAATCCATTAGCTCTTATGTCACTTTGAAGCTAACACTAATGCATGTCCTCATTTCTCCCGGCCTAACGAGTATAACCTTCTGCTAATTGACCTTCATGCATCACAGCTCTAAAGAGTATTCACAATGCTGCTTTAGGAAACATTCCGCTTCCTCCCAGACTGGTCTCTATTTATCCAAATAATCTCCTCTAACGCATGAAACAACAGACTGGATCTGCACTCTCTCTCTCTTCCAGTGTAAAACAAGTTGCAGCCACCCATAGGTTAATATATATACTGCCTTAATATCTCTTGAAGGAAGGTGGCCAAATGGCAACTTAAAACGTACCTCCAGTGATGCACCTAAAAACTCCCAGGATATGTACCTCTGTGTGTACATTCAAGTTTCTGATTTATGCTGTTATTAGCTTTATTCATTTGCGTGCTGTACACATCATTAATTTCAATAGCAGATTTGAATTACTAAAGCACTTTACTTCCTCCCTGCTGATGTCACAAAGGAGGAGATAGATAGGTAGATAGATAGATAGATAGAGATACTCCAGATGCAAAAATATGCAAAAAATGAGGCAGCACTCCAACATATTCTAGAGTATCTAGTGGTCCTTGTCTGTGATTCGTAAGGGATTGCAACTATTTCTTTTGAGTGACAGTGTTGCTGTTTTTTTCGATTAGATAGATAGATAGATAGATAGATAGATAGATAGATAGTAAAGGGAGAAAAATCAGCAGCACAATGAAAAAGTCAGTGGGTGCAATTCCTCCAAGACCGTCAACTCTAAGTCCCAAATAATAAGAAAAGAGGCATGGAGTGCTGGCCGTTTTCTAGATAGATAGATAGATAGATAAACTTAGATAGCTTAACTAAACGGGTGTATTTGTGATTGTAAATGGACCTTGCCAGCTAATAGAGTCCTGTGATTACAGCAGCCTCAGCACTGATTCAAGCAGTCAGTCTTTGCACACTGTGAAAGGGGTATGACCACAGGAGTTTCTGTATATAAACATACAGCATGTATTATTTTGCAGCTATCACAAATCACAATTGTGTCATCAGATTTCTGGTGTTGTAGATTATAAGCCTGTGCATTAGTGGGTGGCCAGTAGTGATGGTATTTTTTACACTGCTGTATTGGCAGTTTGATGGTTCATTTTCTCTGTGTCAGCTTTTCAATGTGGCAGTATCTCATCTTCTTCTTCTTCTTGTCTTTGGAACATCAACAACTGAAGTACTGCCAAACAAAAACCCCAAAATGCCAGCAGCTGTGAGGGGCCATAAAAGGGTTTGCTGAAAAGAATCAGTCTCTAGGGCTTATTGGCAAGCAATGAATTCAGTTTACAATTTACACTGTATCTTACAAACCTATCATCTCCAGTACTTGATACTGTATTTCCTTACGAAATTTCTGCACCGTTGGAAGACATTCAAGTAAATGTTATATGGTGTACTATAGATTTTTATTTTATTTTTTAAGTAACCGTTTATTACACTGCTATAGAGAAATATTCAAGCCTTTCCCACACTTGTTTACATAAGTCCTGTTATTAAAGGGCATCTGTCAGCAGTTTTGTACCTATGACACTGCCTGACCTGCTACATGTGCGCTTGGCAGCTAAAGGCATCTGTGTTGGTCCCATGTTCATATGTGCCCGCATTGCTGAAAGAAATTATGTTTTATTATATGCAAATGAGCCTCTAAGAGCAACGGGGGCGTTGCTATTACACCTAGAGGCTCAGTTCTCTCTCTAACTGCCGCTCACTCTCTACTTTAATTGGCAGGGCCAGTTGTGATGACGTTTCCATTGCCTGGTCCTGTCAATCAAAGTTCAGAGGGCTCAGGAGTTGCATAAAGAGCTGAGCCTCCAGGTTTCTCGCGGCACAACCCCTATAAGGTCAATCAAGGACATGAGTATGATTGTGTTACTCGTCCGGTGGCTGGTAATTAGCAAATTTTATTTCCATAGAGTGTTGCTGCAGGAGCCAATTACAAAAACATTTTTGTTGTATCATCGTGTTCAGGCACTTTATAAATGTGTGCTAATTAGAGCAATGTGTAAAAAGTTACCAGTCAGACGCAGGCGTGCTGAATATTCTTACAGAGCAAGGGGTTTTTACTTTCCTCATTGTGCCTATTTTACGCCATGTGACTGATGAACATGATGTCACGTGGCCTAGGAAGAGGCCTAAACACTCACCAGAGCACTGTGGCCTCTTCATACATCTCATCTGAAATGGATGACATCTGCAATCTGACACTGATGACCTATACCGAGGATAGGCGATCAATATCAAAATCCTGTAGAACCCCTTTAAGGATGCAGGTCCACCACTGATAAGGTACTAGACGTTCCCTTTTTCCCCTCATTTAAGGGTCTGTTGGTGCCATGAGGCACAAAATAGTGTCCATTGAGTTTAACAGGCATGTATAGTTTTCAATGGACAAAGCAGTAGTCTTCCAGTGCCAGAAGCTTAGCAGGACAAAACTCTAACCTTCAAGGATGGATCAAGGATAGTGGTGGCCCCTAGGCCAAGACACAATTCGCTAATCCTGCCAATGTCCACAGGTTTCAGAGTTATGGGTATGTTGACACCCCAACAGTCCCCCATTGTGTGCTGTTAAAAAAGTGTTAGGTATGTTGTACTGTATCATATCAGAGATTAGTAGAGCCCAATGTGACTGGCAGCTGCTTATCCCCTTCTCAAGAGAATTGCCATAGATGATCTTTTTTAGTTAGCAGTCAACAGAGAGAGGAGAACTGAAGAGAACTGGGAAGTGGAGGCCCTAAGGTGGTGGACGCCCCTGACCAAAACAGGTTCCAAGAAGGGCATTTGGAAAAGATTGAAACAAGTTAACACCTTGCAAGCAAGAAATGTTCTAAGATATTATTACAGTTAGATAATTTTATGGTTATACACATGGTCTTCGGGGGTTCACTGGCATCCAGCGTCCACGATCAGTAAATGAATGTGTACGCTTTTAATGGCCTACCCAGAGAATTCATCCCTATGGGTGCACATTTATTACAAGGTTGGTTCATTAACTCAATGAGAGCAGCAGTGTCATCTACGTAAGAGTTTAATGGCCACAGCAAAGTCAAAGCACGATACTTCAACATACTACACAGTGTTAGAAATCTAATCATCCTTAGAAGATTAGGAGCTTAATCTTCCTCATAAGACTTTAATATGTCTCCCATTTAAGCCCCAGTCTTATTCCTTATTGCTGCAATTTCAATATTTAAGAAGCCGAGGGATGACTGTGCCATTTCCCTACTGAATCTTGTCTATTGTGTTCTGAACACAACCTACACGAAGACAAAACGTACCTATGGGCACAGTAGGCCAGTACCTATAGGCAACCCTAGAGTGCCTGCTGGAGGGAAGATTTATATATGTTACTAAGACGCTCAGGTGGGCACCCAGGAAGGGACAAGGGGAAGCTACAGGTGGCCCCAGATATGGTGAGGTGCACACCGCAAAGTTCTACTACATTTTGTAAGACCAAACTTTTAAAACCATATACAACTTACTGTACAGCCTATTAGATGGGAATGTTCACACATAAGATTTCATTCTTTTCCTATAGATATATTTTGATACTTCCTGATTAGGGACCAAAAATAGGCCCGCATTTGATGGAGAGTTGATATTACTGAACATGTCCTCACGTGGTGGTCACCAACACAGGAGTCTTGTGGTTGCTCCGTGGACTGCTACAAAGAGTTGTAATAATAAGTAAATAGTTTAGAGGGGTTCGGCCTTACTGCTACAGATAAAGGATACATACATCGGTCGTATGAGTTATAATAGCGGATCGGAAAAAGCTAATGGCCTGATTAACTCCCAGAAGACTGATGAGGCATTCCTAAGGAAGATCTCTGTTAGGTCCATAAATCCTTTAAGATAATTGTCTTCCACATATCTGTGCCTTGAGCCACATGTTAAACCTGAGTACAAGCTAATCTCACGCAGAGGCCCTATAATCATTTTACACAAACACATCATTTTAACACACATTAAAGTTGTCGGCAAATGCACTAATGGTTTAAAGGTCCATGGAGCCTAAAGTACAAAGCTTATAACATCACTCACAAACACTTTATACAATAATGTTCCTGGAGGTTCCCGAAGCTGGAAACATGAAATAAGGCAGTGAACGCAACGTGAAGATAATAAAGGTGCTCATTTATAGATTTCACCTTTAAGGTCAAATGTCAAACATTTGTAATGCTAAGTCTTTTTCTCACAGGAATGGTTGTGTGGCTGGCGTGACTTTCCAGGCTGCCATATAGAGGTGCTTGGGCCCAACACACCCTAGGGTCAATTTCATAGAAAGGCAATTTCTGCCTATTTATAAATGACGCATATATTGGAGTTCATAGCACTTTCTTTGTACTAACAGATGATACACAGCTCTGTAGTAATGGAGGTACTGAACAGAGAAGCTGGCCAAATGAGCACCAAAATGGCAAATGACAATGAAGAAGGATTTAGGTGTAATGTTTTCTAATAAACTAAATTAGAGCACTCAATGCCAGTCTGATGCATCTAAAACTAACAATGTTTTCTTGCATTAGGAAAGGGATGGATTCCAAAGAAAGAAAAGAAGTATTATTTTACCCCTTTAAAAAGCAATGGGTTAATGCATCTTGAATATACAGTCCGGTTTTGTGCACCAACCCATAAGAGGATATCAGATCTGGCGAAACTATGTGATGTGTCTAAATCTTCTGAGTAACAGGGGATTCTTTGCTGCCTCCTCCTCTCCTGCTTAGGCCTCATGCACACGACCGTTGTTGTGTTCCGTGTCCGTTGTTCCGTTTTCCGTGATTTTCTGCGGACCCATTGACTTCTAATGGGTCAGTTAAAAACTCGGATAATGCACCGTTTGTCATCCGCGTCCGTGATCCGTGTTTCCAGTCCGTCAAAAAACTACGACCTGTCCTATTTTTCTCACGGACAACGGTTCGCAGACCCATTCAAGTCAATGGGTCCGTGAAAAAACACGGAGGCACACAAGATTGTCATCCGCGTCCGCGTCCATTTTTTTCCTATCATTTGCAAGGCAAACTTGACTTAGATTTTTTTTCACTTTCCTTTATGTCTGGTGGTCCTCCAAAAATCAAGGAAGACACACGGAAACAAAAACGGAAACGGATCATGGAACAACGGAACCCCGTTTTGCGGACCGTGAAAAAATACTGTCGTGTGCATGAGGCTTAACTCACATTGTTTGCTATACAAGTGCCTCACACCTGAATCTGGTTCATTTTATCAACTTCCTTAACCCCTTAGTGACCAGCCTGTGTTGATCCTTACTGACAGCGTTTTTCTTCCTTTTTTCATCATAGCGTTCCAAGAGCTATAACTTTTTTATTTTTCCGTCTATATAGCTTTATGAGGGCTTGTTTTTTGCGGGACAGGTTGTAGTTTTTAACGGCACCATTTTGGGGTACACATAACTTTGTGATTAACTTTTATTAACTCTTTCTAGGAGGGAGATGGGAATAACAGCAATACTGCCACTGCGTTTTTACGTTATAAATTTTACGGCATTCATTTTTCGTAATAAATGACATAATATCTTTATTCTCTGGGTCAGTACAATTACAGTGATACCAAATACATATAGTTTATTATTTTTTTGACGTTTTGCTAATTTTTTGCAATAAAACCAGTTTTTTAAAAGAACATTTTTTTTTTACATTGCTGCTTCCCAAGACCCATAACTTTTTTTCTTTTTCTTTCTATGGAGTTCCGTGAGGGCTTGATTTTTGCGGGACGACTTGTAATTTTCATTGGTATCATCTTGGAGTAAATGGCGCTTTTTGATCGCTTGTTATGTTTTTTCGGTGGCAACTAAGAATAACTTGGCAATTCTGTCCTTTTTTATAAATTTTTATTTTTACGGCATTCACCATAGGGGCTGTTAGAGCAGGGCCACAGCTCTCAGCGGCGGCCCAGCCTGAGGCCCTTAGTGACCGCCGTAAAAAATTATTGATGACCTTGATGGATATTTTCAACCCCTAATAGCTATTGTGACACAGTGAGAGGCTTGGTCTGGGAAAACAGGTATTTTCCTCCCAGCATGTGCTGCTGGGCTGAGTTACAGACAGATGAGGCCAAATACCGGACCGGATTTTAAATGCCGGTCTGGGTTTTGGCAGCCATGTCTCTGTGTTGGGATCTGGGAGCCTGGTGTCTGGATGAAGGCTTGCTACCTGTTTGGCGTGAAAACAGGTTGGTGCTGCTATCAGCAAAGACTCGTTGAGCCAGAATTGCCGCATGGTGTGAATTACCACCAACACCGCAAGGTGACATTTTTGTTTGAATATGACTGCTTGTTTTGTCCCTTGCCTAAAGTGTGAATAAAACACTGAACTGTTTGATCTAAAGAACTTGTTGTTGCCTCTATACTGCGTCCGCTAATCCTGTCTACCAGAGTGAAACCCCACAATTGGTGGAGGATGCGGGCAAGAGTAGTGAAGCTGTCGTGCCAATATTTTTGGTTTCAGCATTTTTTAGGCACGGTTGTATGTCGTACATTAAACCAGCTGTATTACAACCAGTGCCCCACGACAAAATGGAGGCTGTTGTGAAGGCCCTCATGAAGGCTAATCTGCAGCAGTGAGAGACAAACCTGCAGCAACGTGAGGCTAATAAGCAGCAGCAGGAGACTAACCAGTTGCTGCTACAACATGTGATGGCTTTGCAGACAACAGGAGCAACCCCGAGTGTCCACGATGCCCGGAAAGCAATCCGTGCTGCGATTCCTAAGATGACCCCCGCAGACGACATCGAAACCTACCTGGCAATGTACGAGATAGTGGCCATCAGGGAAAAGCTACCCCGTGACCAGTGGGCTGAGGTCGTTGCTCCATTCCTGCCATCCGATTACCAGCGTGTGTATTTCATTTTGCTGGACAATCAAGCGGCCGACTATCAAAAAGTAAAAGGGTGAGATAGCAAGACTGGGGGTGAATGTGTTAGTCTGGGCCCAGCGAGTACATCAATGGGGGTTTAAGCCGGCTGAGCCTGCGAGGACCCAGTATTATGACTTACTCCACCTCTTGCAAAAGTGGCTACAGCCTGATGTGCTGAGTCCCCCGGCTATGCTGGATAGGCTATTGGCCGATATGTTCTGGAGGGCTTTGCCATACCCTCTCCAGCACTGGATCGGTCAGGTGTCTCCTGGTGGAACGCTACAAAGCTACCAGGCTCTAGATCACTTGTGCCAGATGGAAGTGGGAGACATTCTGGCAGAGGCTCTGCTGGACTCAGGGAGTCTGGTGATGATGCAGTCCACTGAGGTTTATTGGCCGGAAAGTCGGGGTGATGTGCATCCATGGAGACTTAAAAGACTACCCCACCACGCTGGTGTCTCTAACCATGGTGGGCGGTAGATGGACCCACGAGGTGGCTGTCGCCACAAATCTACATTATGAACTTATAATAGGGAGAGACTTCCCGGGCTTCCCGCCACTGTGGCCTGCTATCAGAGTGACTGATACCAATGAGACAGGGGTAACCCTAGCAGAGTGGCCCGACCCAAGGGGGAGACCAGAACCCTGGGAACCTGAGACCGAAGGGCCAGCGGTAGGGGTGACTGCTACTTCGGTGGAAGAGGGGGAGACAACCCCACTAAGTGTGATGGTGGGAGATGCGGAGGACTTGCCACCAGGTCCTGAATTGGCAGACCTCAATGTCTCCGGAGATAATTTTGGTACCGCCCAACGTCGGGACCCAACCCTATCCCGCGCCTGGGAAAATGTGTTAATAGTAGATGGTGAACCACAGCAACCTGGGGCAGAGTCAGTGTTTCCCCGTTTTGTGGTTCATCAGGATATGTTGTATCGGGTAAACCAACTACAGGGTGAGCCTACTGAACAGTTGGTGGTCCCCAAGGCTTATCACAAGCTTGTGTTAGATCTAGCCCCCCAACACGTTCTCGGGGGTCATCTGGGCTGCAGAAAACTCAGGATCGTATTCTACAGCGGTTTTACTGGCCCAGCATATTCAAATAAGTGGAAGAGTTTTGTAAGTCTTGCCCAACCTGCCAGATAACTAGCCCCCAGCCACATTTCCGTAGTCCCCTAGTACCTCTCCTGATTATTGAAGTACCATTTGACCGAATAGCTATGGACCTCATAGGCCCAGTACCGAAGTCCAACACATCTTAGTCATTCTAGACTACGCCACTCGGTACCCGGAGGCGGTGCCACTGCGACATACCTCGGCCAAACTCATACCTAAGGATTTAATGGAGATGTTTTTCCGAGTAGGACTACATAAAGAGGTTCTGACCGACCAAGGGACCCCTTTTATGTCCAAGGTGATGAGGGAACTCTGTAAGTTGCTGCACATAAAACAACTACGGACGTCCGTTTACCATCCACAAACGGACGGTCTGCTAGATCAGATTAACCAAACATAAAAAAATATGTTGAAAAAGGTGGTGGCTAAAGATGGGAAGGACTGGAACCTTCTGCCCTATCTCATGTTCGCAGTGCGAGAGGTACCCCAGGCCTTCGAGCTGCTACAGTCAGGTCCATAAATATTGGGACATCGACACAATTGTAACATTTTGGTCTCTATATACACCACCACAATGGATTTGAAATAAAACAAACAAGATGTGCTTTAAATGCAGACTGTCAGCTATAATTTGAGGGTATTTACATCCAAATCAGGTGAACGGTGTAGGAATTACAACAGTTTGCATGAGTGCCTCCCACTTGTTAAGGAACCAAAAGTAATGGGACAAATGGCTTCTCAGCTGTTCCATGGCCAGGTGTGTGTTATTCCCTTATTATCCCAATTACAATTGAGCAGATAAAAGTTCCAGAGTTCATTTCAAGTGTGCTATTTGCATTTGGAATCTGTTGCTGTCCACTCTCAAGATGAGATCCAAAGAGCTGTCACTATCAGTGAAGCAAGCCATCATTAGGCTGAAAAAAACAAAACAAACCCAGCAGAGAGATAGCAAAAACATTAGGTGTGGCTAAAACAACTGTTTGGAACATTCTTAAAAAGAAGGAACGCACCGGTGAGCTCAGGAACACCAAAAGACCCGGAAGACCTTGGAAAACAACTGTGGTGGATAACCGAAGAATTCCTTCCCTGGTAAAGAAAACACCCTTCACAACAGTTGGCCAGATCAAGAACACTCTCCAGGAGGTAGGTGTATGTGTGTCAAAGTCAACAATCAAGAGAAGACTTCACCAGAGTGAATACAGAGGGTTCACCACAAGATGTAAACCATTGGTGAGCCTCAAAAACAGGAAGGCCAGATTAGAGTTTGCCAAAGGACATCTAAAAAAGCCTTCACAGTTCTGGAACAACATTCTATGGACAGATGAGACCAAGATCAACTTGTACCAGAGTGATGGGAAGAGAAGAGTATGGAGAAGGAAAGGAACTGCTCATGATCCTAAGCATAGCACCTCATCAGTGAAGCATGGTGGTGGTAGTGTCATGGCGTGGGCATGTATGGCTGCCAATGGAACTGCTTCTCTTGTATTTATTGATGATGTGACTGCTGACAAAAGCAGCAGGATGAATTCTGAAGTGTTTCGGGCAATATAATCTACTCATATTCAGCCAAATGCTTCAGAACTCATTGGACGTCGCTTCACAGTGCAGATGGATAATGACCCAAAGCATACTGCAAAAGCAACCAAAGAGTTTTTTAAGGGAAAGAAGTGGAATGTTATGCAATGGCCAAGTCAATCACCGGACCTGAATCCGATTGAGCATGCATTTCACTTGCTGAAGACAAAACTGAAGGGAAAATGCCCCAAGAACAAGCAGGAACTGAAGACAGTTGCAGTAGAGGCCTGGCAGAGCATCACCAGGGATGAAACCCAGCGTCTGGTGATGTCTATGCGTTCCAGACTTCAGACTGTAATTGACTGCAAAGGATTTGCAACCAAGTATTAAAAAGTGAAAATTTGATTTATGATTATTATTCTGTCCCATTACTTTTGGTTCCTTAACAAGTGGGAGGCACATATGCAAACTGTTGTAATTCCTACACCGTTCACCTGATTTGAATGTAAATACCCTCAAATTAAAGCGGACAATCTGCAGTTAAAGCACATCTTGTTCGTTTCATTTCAAATCCATTGTGGTGGTGTATGGAGCCAAAAATGTTACAATTGTGTCGATGTCCCAATATTTATGGACCTGACTGTATATGGCAGACACCCTCGCGGTCCCTTGGATGTGGCCAAAGAGGCGTTGGAACAACAACCCACTCCACATAAAAGTGTAATTGAGTACGTTATCCAGATGCAAGATCGGATAGAGACAGTGTTGCCTCTTGTTAGGGAGCATATGGAGGCAGCTCAGCGAGCCCAGAGTCGGGTCTATAATTGGCAGGCTCGGGTCTGGATCTTCAACCCGGGTGATCGGGTTTTGGTTCTGGTGCCGACCGTGGTACCGGCCCCTCTGTCTGATGCAAGAGAGACGGTTGCCACAGTAAAAATTGCTGACAGCCTCTCCTCTAAACAGACTCTGGAGGCCAGGGAGTTCGTTAGTGTGAACACGAATGTGTTCTCGGACCTCCCTGGACGCACTTCCATAATCCAGCATGACATTGTCACTGAGCCTCAGGCAAAAGCCAGATTAAAACCATACCAGTTACCCGAGGATTGGCGACGAGCCATATCGGAGGAGGTGCAGCTAATGTTGCTAGACGTCATTGAGGAGTCAAAAAGTGAGTGGGCCAGTCCTATAGTATTGATATCCAAGCAGGACGGAATGTTGCGGTTTTGTAACAACTTTCGAAAAATTTACGACGTTTCCAAATTCAATGCGTATCCGATGCCCCGGGTGGATGAGCTCATCGAGAGGTTAGGACAAGCCCAGTATTTTTCTGTTTTGGACCTCACGAAAGGGTACTGGCAGGTGCCCTTAACGGAGGCTGTCAAAGATAAAACTGCCTTCATCACGCCTGAGGGGCTGTATCAATATAAGGTCTTACCCTTTGGTCTGCATGGCGCCCCCGCCACTTTTTAGCGACTAATGGACATTGTGCTTCGTCCACATCGTCAGTACGCTTCGGCTTACCTGGACGATATTGTCATCCACAGTACCGACTGGGAAAGTCACCTACCCAAAGTGCAGGCTGTAGTGGACTCCCTTTGGAAAGCTGGCCTAACCGCTAACCCAAATAAATGTGCGATAGGGTTAGAAGAGTCTAAGTACCTGGGGTATGTCATTAGGTGTGGAGTCATCAAACCCCAAGCGAACAAAATAGAGGCGATACGGAATTGGCCCCGACCTGTCACCACTAGGCAAATAAAGTCATTCCTGGGAATGGTGGGCTATAACATGAGGTTTGTTCCCCACTTTGCTACTCTAGCCGCGCCCTTGACAGGTCTCTTGAAGGGACACAAGTCAATGATGATTCGCTGGGATGATCGGGCGAAAGAGGCTTTCTCCGCTTTGAAGTCGGCCCTGTGCGGCTCCCCGGTTTTGGTGATGCCCAACTTCAAAAGGGAGTTTATAGTACAGACCAATGCCTCCGTAGTAGGCTTCAGTGCTGTACTGTCTCAGGAAGTCAACGGGGAGGAGCATCCCATTGTCTTCCTCAGCCGTAAGCTCACCCCAGCCGAGACCAGGTACAGTATAGTGGAGAGAGAGTGCCTGGCTATCAAGTGGGCACTAGAATCTCATCGCTATTATTTATTGGGGAGAAAATTCCGCCTGGTGACTGACCACTTCCCTCTCAAGTGTATGAGCCAGGCCAAGGACAGAAATGCCCGGGTCACCCGATGGTTTCTCTCCCTACAAAACGTAAAGTTTTTGGTGGAACACAGGGCAGGCCGGTTACAGGGAAACAGGGCAGGCCGGTTACAGGGAAACGCGGATTTCCTGACCCGGGTACACTGTCTGGCATGTGTTCAACCCTTTCAGGGTTGAACAAAGGGGGGGTTATGTGACACAGTGAGAGGTTTCGTCTCGGAAAATAGGTATTTTCCTCCCAGCATGTGCTACTGGGCTGATTTACAGTCAAGCTGAGGTCAAATACCGGACGAGTTGAGGTTAAATGCCGGTCCGGGTTTTGGCAGCACCTGGCTGTCCTTAAATAGGCAGCTGGGCTCAGAATCCAAAGAACTTGTTGTTGCCTCTATACTGCGTCCGCTATTCCTGTCTACCAGAGCGAGTCCCCACACTATGTAACATTCAGGGAATTCAAGAAAAAGTGTCACCAAAACTTTTATTTGCCAGTTAAAACCAGAGCACATCTCATTTTTTCTGATTGTAGATTTATTTTATTTCCTAAACAGGGTTATGGGGCGGCCATCTTGCCTGAGCTGTTCTTAACAGCATTTACAAAAGATTAAGAAAATTGCTTTACGGCAGCCCCACAGGCCATAGCCACAATGTCGACAGTGTCCCCCATAACCTCTACAGCACCCAGCCCATTTAACAGTGACCTCCACAGTACCCAGCTCCCTTAACAGTGAATTCACAGTACCCTGCTGCCTTAACAGTGACCAACACAGCGGCCTGCCCCCTTAACAGTGACCTCCACAGTGAACGCCTCTTTAACAGTGACCTCCACAGCGCCCTGCCCCTTTAATGCTAGGGCTACGCGACGACATGTGTCGCATGACATTTTGTCTCAACAGTTTTTATCAAAGGCTATGGTGTCGCACTGCGACATGTGACATGCTGCGACTGTGCATGACAGTCGCAGAAAATCCATCCGAGATGGATTTTTCTGTGACTGTTGCAGTCGCAGCATGTCACAAGTCGTAGTGCGACACCATAGCCTTTGATAAAAACTGTTGAGACAAAATGTCATGCGACACATGTCGTCGCGTAGCCCTAGCATTAAAGGGGCAGGGCGCTGTGGAGGTCACTGTTAAAGAGGCGTTCACTGTGGAGGTCACTGTTAAGGGGGCAGGCCGCTGTGTAGGTCACTGTTAAGGCAGCAGGGTACTGTGAATTCACTGTTAAATGGGCTGGGTGCTGTAGAGGTTATGGGGGACACTGTCGACATTGTGGCTATGGTGTTTGTGTGTGTCGTTAAAAGATATCCACAATAAAAGGGATATCTACAGTACCCCTTCAACAGTGACCTCCACAGCGGCCTGCCCCCTTAACAGCAACATCCACAGCGCCCTCCCCTTTAACATTGACTTCCACAGCGGAGGCCCGTTTATTAGTGACCTCTACAGTACCCTGTCTCGTTAACAGTGATTTCCACAATAACCCGCCCCCTTAACAGTGATCTCTACAGAGCTTTGTTCCCTTAAAATGTGACCTCCACAACACCACGCCCCTTAACACTGACCTCCATAGCGGACCGCCCCCTTAAATGTGACCTCCACAGTTCCCTACAGTTCCCTGTGCCCTTAACAGAGACCTCCACCGCGCCCGCCCCTTTAACAGTGATCTTCACAGCATCCCGCCCCCTTATCAGTGACCTCCATAGCAGCCCGCCCCTTTAACAGTGACCTCCACAGTGGTCGGTCCTTTATTAGTGACCTCCACAGTACCCCATTTCCTTAACAGTGATTTCCACAACACCCCGTCCCCTAACAGTGGCCTCTACAGCAATCTGCCCCTTAACACTGACCTCCATAGCGGACCATCCCCTTAACTGTGACCTCCACAGCAGCCTGCCCCTAGGGTGGCTAGAGGTCCGGTTTTAGGCCGGACAGTGCGGCTTTTAGACTCCCTGTCCTCCGTCTGGCGCAGGACCTGGACGGACACAGGGATGTCCTTTTGAACAGCTCACTCTCAGACAGCAGCACTGTGCTGTGTGAGCGAGAGCTGCAGGGAGAAAGTCACCCTCCCTCCCACCCCTGCAGCTGACAGTTGATTTTTATCTTAATTTGTTCAATCCCCGTCGGCTGCGGAGGGGGGTGGGGGGGCGTGGCTTAGCAGGACCTGGGGGCAGGGTTTTTAAGTCCATCTTTTGAGGGTGGCCTGAATGGCCACCCTACCTGCCACTGAACTGAGACCTCCACAGCACTCCGCTCCCTTAACAGTGTCATCCATAGCGCCCTGCCCCTTTAAAGCTGACCTGCAGCAGTGAAGAAATATGGCTAGGTTGTTATGGAAACCTGCTGTAAAACTGTGTGTATGTAAAGACTAAGGGCCTGCGAGCTTCTATTGGCTGATAAGGGTCATGTGATCAGGTTCCTATTGGCTAATGCATTTTTTGGGAATATCTCACGCAGTGATGTCCTTTTAAACAGCTCACTCTCAGACAGCAGCACTGTGCTGTGAGTGTGAGCTGCAGGGAGAAAGTCACCGTCCCTCCCACCCCTGCAGCTGACAGAAGTTGAATTTTACCTTCATTTTTCAATCCCTGTCAGCTGCGGAGTAGAAGGTGGCGTAGCATAACCAGATCGGGGGCGTGGCTAAGCAGGGCCTGAGTTTTTAAGTCTGTCTTTTGAGGGTGGACTGAATAGCCACCCTACCTGCATCCTGAACTGTGACCTCCACAGCACTCCACTCCCTTAACAGTGTCATCCATAGCACCCTGCCCCTTTAAAGCTGACCTACAGCAGTGAAGAAAAATGGCTGGGTTGTTATGGAAACCTGGTGGGAAAACTGTGTGTATGTGGAGACTAAGGGCCTGCGAGCTTTTATTGGCTGATAAGGGACATGTGACCGTGTGTATGGCAGTTTTGATATGAAGAGAAAGACCTGCAGGCTTCTATTGGCTAATGCAGGTCATTTTTTGGGAATATCTCAGGAACAGTACGTCCTAGAGAGCAGTGACCCCCACAAGATTTCTTTCCAGGTAGCAGGGGATGTGTATACCAAGTTTCGTTGAAATCGATGGTTACGTTTTTGAGTGATCGCGGAACATACATACATATATATGTCCTTCTTTATATATATATAGATAGTGGCCAGTGCGAAAACTGTAGGATTTTTGGTTTTACTGTAGTTTAAATATAAAAAGTGACATGGAAAATTAAAAATAACATCAAAATTTTTTTTAAAAATATGTTAAACATAAAGTAAATTTAACAGCAGGTCATTTTCTGATGACGCATTCCCTTTAAGAGTATTACACACATCAGGTCAGATGTCTCATCATCCCTTCTTGCTGTTAGTGTTTCTGTAGAAGTTTTCATGAAGTTTCCCTATAGAGTCCATGTAAATGTTATGGTGTACTCCTTCTTCAGACCTTCCATACCTTCTTACCCCAGTGCTTAATCAATGCCACAGTAAGACATGCCACATAGTAACGTTTGTTTTTATGCCCCTGTTATTAATTAATGACGGTGACCTTTCCGTGAGGTGTGGATTAGCTGACATGCAATTACTAGATGCAGTCAATGAGTGGGTGACATTTACACTTGTTACTGATACACAGAGACTAAAATGAGCGGAAAAATATCGCCTCCTACAGAAATGAATAGAGCAGAGCACAGATTTGACTTTCTGATGCACGGATTACCAAAAGATGCGTTAAATTCATTAATGTGGTCGTGTCACAAAACATATTGTACATTTTTCAAACCAGCACATGTATCTGAATACTTTTGTAATTGCATGTAATTAAAAATTTTGTATAGTCACTGAGTTATTTAATAAAATGGATCTTTATAGCGCCACCTGCTGTTTATTCTTTTCCTCATTTTTTTTCTCTGTCTCACTGAGCTGGTCGAACATGTTCAGTTTAAATCTTCAACTGCCACCAGCCATAGGTTCTCTTAGAAGCTGTGACAGTTACAGGGAGAGAGCTGCCGCAGAAAGGACACGCCCCTGAGCTGCCGCAGAAAGGATACGCCCCTGAGCTGCCGCAGAAAGGACACGCCCCTGAGCTGCCAGGCTAAAGAAAATCTAGCAGAGCAATTGGAGCAATGAATGGGGAGATCTCTGGAATCATGTGAGTTACAGGGCTGGTTCAAGCTTTGTTAGAAAGAGATAGTCATGTGCTATATGATGTCTGATTTTTCACTTTTTACATCGATCATGGCATAACCCTTTTTAATAAATTCAGCACATCTTAGTCCGACAGATCTGTCACTAAGACTTAATAATCTGCCCGTTCTGTCTAAAAATAAATAACACAACTTTAAGTGACTGTTCAGCCAGGAGCTCAAAAATCATCAGTAAGTCAGAACCTACAAGGGATGACTGCCTGCTAATTATTTTCCTCAGATCTTGTTCTTTGTCTGCTTTTTAGCTCTTCTCTATTAAGGCTGTGCTGAGATCTTTGACTACAGCGTATCTACAGGGAATCTGAGGTAGTCTAAGACACACCTCCTGCCTGCTTATTGGCTCAGGTTGCAGCTCTCTCCGCCCCCTGCAGCACTACACACTCGGATTGGCTGCTTTGAATAAGTCTACCACAGACTCATCAAGAAGACATGGAGAGCTGATTTCCATGATAGCAAGAGTGATTAAAAAGTACAGATCACTAAACCAACAGAGAGAAAAAGATGGTGATAAGGTAATTGCTATATTGTATAGTATAGTAAATAAAACTCGGTATGGAGGAGCAGTCATAGCATCTGAGCCGATATATACAGAGGGAGGTGGTTTCCGCTCCACTCTGTCTCTGGACAGGAACTCCCCCCCCTCCTGGCAGGAGCAGGACCAGCCCACTCCTACCAAGAAGGGAGGAACAGGGTGGTTTGCCCTGCTCCTTGCCAGCCATCTGCCGTCCATATCTTTACTGGAAGATACAGCCATAACAAAAGTGTAGTACCTCCAGTCCCGAGGATAGGTCATCAATATGAAAATCTCAGAAAATCTCTTTAAAGCTGTGCCTGTGGCATAGCTTAATAAGCAGCCCGTCAGAATCCTATAGACTGCAATAGTATACTACAGAAGTCTATGGTAAAAATAATCAGAAGATCACACATTCAAATTAAAGTTTTTTAAAATTGGGGGGAAAAGGGCAAAAATAGAAAACATTCAAATCACCACCCTTTCCCAATTTTACATATAAAAATAAGCAATACAAATAAGCATAATTTATATCACCACATAGGAAAATGTCAGAACTATTAAAATATAAAAAAAAAAAATCCTGTGTGGTGGATGCTATAACAGAAAGAAATGGCTGACTTGTTTTTTTGGTCACCTCACAGAGCGCTGCGGCCTCTTCGTACAGCTCCTAGTCGCCCCCCCACTGATATCATATTGATGACCTATGCAAAGTATAGGCCACCAATATGTAAATCCTGAAAAACCTCTTCTAAGACCCAAAATAGGCTGGCCACTAATAGGTTAACACTTTATGTGGAATAAAATAGCATGAAATCCCCGTTTGTACCTTGTGCAGGCCAAGTGGCGGCCATTCATTCCTGTAAGGCTATGAGGACAGTGTAAAGACATCTTACAATGATGCTGCGAGCGACCATCCGAGAGCTCAAGAGTGGAAATAGTACCGGGCTTTTATTAAATATAGCTGGACGCGTCTTTCCATCATTTCTCTCAGCATTGTCATGTGGAGGAGGAAAGGAACATGTGAAAACGCCATTATGTGCTGAGGAGACAAATAGACCGTCGCCATCAGAGGAAACGATTACAATAGTTGCGCTGAAAAAGCTATTTAGCGGCAAATGTTGGGCAAGATTTCAGTTGTGTGGCATTGTGCAGCCTGGCATTGTGCAGCCTGGCATTGTGCAGCCGCATGATTCAGGAGGACCTGGAGCTTTGTGCTTCTCCACCAAGACACATCAGCTCGAGTCCACAAATGTTTTATCATTAACGTCTCCTAGTATGGAGGTGAAAAATTTAGAAAATTGTTCAGGGCTTCACCCCTAATTCCCGGCACCCCCACCGATCAGCTGTTTGAAAAAACCAAGGTGCTTTGTGAACAACACGGCCAGTGACGTCACGTTCATCACTCGTGTGGCCTAGGCACTGTTCAGTCCCATTCGAGTAAATGGGTCTGAGCTGCAATACCGAGCATAGCCATTTTGAAATGGATGGCGCTGTGCTTGGTAAGCTGCGAGGAGGCCAGAGCACCGCTGCCTCATCAAACAGCTGATCGGCGGAAGTGTCAGACCCCCGCCGATCTGATATTGATGACCTATTCTGAGGATAGATCATTAAAAATAAAAATCCCGGAAAATCCTCAAACTCACTTTAGCTGCCCCATGTAGGAGAGGTGGCGATACATTGAAGTCTCTAAGTTATGGAGACCTGCACATTAAAAACCACCTTAAGAAATAATTTATCATATAAGGATCTGGGGGACACACACACACAAAAAAGAGGGCGTGATGCGCCCCCCGCCCCTTGAGGCAGTCGTACCAGGCCAGGTACAGCGGGGGGGATGGGTGGGCGGTTGGAAGGGGATGGTTTTGTTTTGTTATGGGTGACAGAGAATTGGCGATAATTTCGAGGCGCTCTTGGTTTTGATATTTGTTGGGCTATATATGCGTGCCTCGACATCATGGGTAATATTGTACAAATGTACCTGTTGTGTCCATTCTCTGTGATCAGATACCTTTTTATATTGTTATGTCGCAAGAAAATCAATAAAGATATTATCAAAAAAAAAAAAACACCTTAAGGGTATGGCCACATGTGGAATACACAATACAGGTTCTCCGCAGGGGAACTGCATGCAGAAAACCACAGTGTTTACCGCAGCAAATTGGCTGAAATATTAAAAAATCTCATCCATCTGCTGTGAAAACTTTCCACAACGGAATCTGTGAATGACTTGACCTGCAGTAGAAATTATAAATCCAGTTATGCAATTTTTTGGATGCAGAGGGTGAGATCCACAGCAAATATGTAGCCAAATACAGTGCAAAATCCGCATGTAACATGTTCCGATTTTGCTGCATTTTTTGGTCATTTCCGGCATGGTGAGCTGGGACCAGGAAGTGGAAGAGCAGCAGGATCGGCGAGTATGGCTTATTCTTTACATTTTTTGTCTCCAGAAAACCGCCTTAAAATGAAGTGTTGCTTTGGAGCCACTTTATATAGTATATTGGGCACTGTATATGTCTTTCCCTTTCTGCACAAGAATAAGTGACTTTTCACACTGTGCTCTCCAGCGTCCATCCAGGGTTCTGTCAGGAGCAGGTCATCTTGGACATATACACGGAACAGGTGCATCAAGTGGCCTCTGTCACCCATAGGAGTGAAAATGTTTAAAAAAAAAATTATAGCCTGCGGTATACTTTTTTTTTTTTTTTACTGAATGCCTCTGTATGGTAGAGCAACGTTTACTGTGCTATTCCAGTTAAAAACGGGTATGCCTCCTGATGAAGAGCTCTTGTATACTGCCGCATAAGGCAAATGTGCAGGGGAAACACCGTGCAAAAGGAGCCTAATGGATAACAGGACAGCTAGCAAGATATGCATATATTAATTACCCCTTGCAGTAAGCGAAAATCCTGCAAACACTGAATTTCCTACTGTAATTGTAAAAAACTAATATACCCTGCAATATATACATACACATATATATATAACATTTTATAATTAAAGGGGTTATCCGGTGGCCAGTGGCATGGTAACGAGGTCACAGCAAGACCTCCAGTGCCCTGCTCATGATGACATTGTGGCAGGGCAGCCTGTATTGCAGTGGGAGCGTCAGCCCCGCTGTGATGTCATCAGAACACAGACCATATAGATGGGATTGCAGGCTTAAAGCAGGTGACCTGGGGCAGATCGGGTAAGGATGTGCATCTCAGGGTTCATTCAAAGAACTGTACCTATTTTTGCAGAGTGCAAATTGCGGATTTGCAAAATACGGATACCGGCTGTGTGTGTTCCGCATTTTGCGAATCGGAACGTCCTGCCTATTTTTGTCCGAAAAAACGGACAAGAATGGGACATGTTCTATATATATATTTTTTTTCTTTTGAAGGCCGCAAAATGGACATACGGATGCATTAAGCACACACTGTGCTTTTCACATCAGATCTGCTAAAAAAAAGTGGATCGGACGCGGAGTGAAAATACGGTCGTGTGAATGGACCCTAAGGGACATTACAATCAATAAGACAATTAAAGAAAAATCTCCTAGTCCCAGATAGCCCCTTTAATTAGCCATTGGGCACGTCCTAAGGCTTCCAATGTCTAAAGATTAGCTGGAAGCCACGTCCTAACCATGGGTCCTAGTTATTATAATGGATGTTAAAAATACAGATAAAATTGAAATGCAGGCGTCAACCAGTACATCAGATAATGAGAGCGATGGTCAACGGCCGCAATTAAAAATGAGATGATCGGCAAAACTGTACACCTGACAGACAATGCACCACAACAGGGATGACCCTGTGTAACACTCGGGTTGTAAAAAGACCAGCTGCTCATGGACTGCAATATCCACAGTCTATGGACAAGGGTGGCACTGTTTCTAGAAATAAAACAAATCCTTTTTCTGCAGTTCTGAACAATCCCTTTTAGAGAGTGTCTGCCGGGGCCCCACATGCTTTCTGTTTTTGGCCTTTGGTTTAGGGTGCAGTCACAAGACCGTATCCGTTTTGCGAACCACAAATCACGGATCCACCCAAGACAGAAGGGCCTGATCTTAGTTTTTACTCCTCCACCCACTTACCTTGACTCTTGAGCCAATTCCCCCCCCCCCCCCCCCCCCCCCTCTCCTACCTTGTTTGCCTAGAGTCCATTAGTTCTTGACACCTAATAGTGAAGGCAACAACCAGGACTGGGCCCTCGTTCTCCACCGGCTCCGGAGTAGCCACATGGGCCGCCTCTATGACTTGCTAACAACCACCATTAGTCAGTTTATGACCAAAGACTCATTAACATGAAATACACTTTCCCCATTTGCCGCTCAGATGATAAGTATGAAAGGTAGAGGAGACATCGTTACCTGTCTGACGGGAGATCACCTGCAGCCGAGTGCTTCACTCCAGATCCATTCTTAATGGAGTCCTGCCTTACGATCCCCTGTGATCGGCTCTTCTCTGAGGCTGGTGTAATTAAGTCCCCTGAGGGTCCCTGGTATTGGGATTGCTCTTGTAGTTTAGCCTTCTTCTCCTGAGGTGCTTCTTCGTTCTGGAGCCCTGCTTGAGCCTCTTCTCCGTCCTTCTGTGCTGTGGTTGACCCGCTGTTGTAGAACCAGGCTCCGGACTTGGTGAGGATTTCTTGTTGTTTTCGGCACAAATTACATACCCACATTACCTGCGGAACGAAGGAGAAACAAATCAGGACAGAACTCGGCTTCCATGGATGTTTAGAAGGATTTCCTATGGTGTCAAGTCAATCACAAGTGTAAGGGACATGATATGGAGAAGTATCTATCTATCATCTATCTATTATCTATCCTAACTATATCTATCTCATATGTATCCATCTATCTCCCAGGGGCGCAGCTATAGGGGGTGCAGAGGAAGCAGTCGCTACCAGGCCCAAGAGCCTGAGGGGGCCCAAAGACCCTTGTGCCGCATAAGAAGACATTGGTATTATATGTAGAAAGTGCATGCTGGCCAAGTCACACCTCTGGCCGGAGGCAAGGGGTTAGGTCAAAATTTGGCTTGGGGAAGGGGGATTGACTTCCATCATCCCCACCTATTAGCTATTCTGCACTAGTTGTGGCGCAGGAACTATACCGCTCTGTCCACTACTGGTCACTACTTGATGTGAATGAGAGCAGCGCTGCAGTAATCGGCTCCAGTAATGAGAGTTGTGTAGTTCCGATGCTTATATTGGAGGGAGCGGTGAGAGTAGCCCATCAATATAAAAATCTCAGAAAATCCCTTTAACAACACACTTCTGACTATTCGCAGCTGCCACTAGGTGGTGCTAAGAAGCTGTTATGCATACAGATTTTATGTTAGGATCAATAGATGCAATATGCAGGAAGCTCATCCGCGCCCCCTAGTGGTGGCTGCCAGCAGCTTAAATTTTATCATTGTCTGTATGAAGGACACCTGGGGATATGGAGCTCTGTAACTACAAAGACATATCACCAAACGAATGTGTGCACAATGGTGAACCTATGGTAAGAGTGGACGTTCAGCAACCACGGACATCATTCCCTCCCAGTGACATCCGGTGTAACCGCCGAGCTGCCATCTGACATGACGTGATTTACTGTAACAGATCACAAATTCGGACATTCTCTATCGACTCTCTTTACAAGAAATGGACAATATTTTAATATTGAATAACTGATCTTTATTTTACTCGTAATAAACCGCTATAACAGGCAATTAACATCAATGTTTAATTACTAAACCAATTGGATTCTAAATATTCAGTCTTTTAAAAATAGTTTATAATGGGCCAGTAAGAGCAGTGACGATAATTACCGCCATAAACTGCGTAAACAGCCCGTAGTTCTGGCTCCGAATGCTCACTAAACTGCCAGGGTATGAGATGGAGATTATTTTATTGCAAGATGCAGACCAAAGATGAACGCAGACCCTGTTTTAGGAAGTGGGGGACTGGCCTAGGGCCCTCAAGTTCTGGGGGGCCCCAAAGGCTACGCTAGTTTAAAATTATATGGCAGCATTATTTGGGAATGAAAAGCTTTATATAGTATTATACGAATACTTCATAATGTATTTTTAAATTGTATGGGTGACATCCGTGGTTTTTGCTAAAGGAGTCTCCTGCTGTTTGGAAGGGAAAGAGGAAGACTCGGAGACCACCATGAGTTATGTCTTTTCATTATTTTACTGAATTTTTAAATGTGGAGCATTGCAGACACATGGTTAGATACCCTTTTTTAGGGATCATTAAAAAATTCTACCATGATACACTATACGGCGGCATTACATGGACATTGTACGGGAGTATTGTTTAGGCATTGTGTGGAGGTACTGTATTATTTTTATATGCCGTTTTTGATATAACAGTAAAATTATCTAAACATTTTGAGTGGGGTAAAGAGTGGAGGTTTTACTTTGCTTCGTGCCCAGTGCCCCCATTTTATATAAAATTAAAGCGGCACAAAACAATAGTAACAGTGCGACCACGCGGTGCGATGGCGGTGCATTGGGGACACGGCTGTGCTGCTGTCGAGTACAGCTGCCGCTAAGTAAACTACCACACTGTTCAGTGGGTCTGTATTGTTAATAGCTGCGCAGTATTGACGGTGCCGCACGGCCATTAACAATGCACAAAAACTATACAATGCGGTCTTCATTAGTTAAAGGGCATCTGTCAGCAGTTTTGTAGATATGATACTGGCTGACCTGTTACATGTGCACTTGGCAGCTGAAGGCATCTGTGTTGGTCTCATGTTCATATGTGTCCACATTACTGAGAAAAATTATGTTTTATTATATGCAAATGAGCCTCTAGGAGCAATGGGGGCGTTACCATTACACCTAGAGGCTCTGCTTTCTCTGCATTTTGATTGACAGGACCAGGCAGTGAAAACATCAGAACATCTGGCCCTGACTTCTCCTAAAGTGCAGAGGGCGCAGCAGTTGCGTAGAGAGCAGAACCTTTAGGTGTAACGAAAACGCCCCTGTTGCTCCTAGAGGCTCATTTGCATATAAACACATCATTTTGATGCGGACACATAATAAACATGGGACCAACACGGATGTCATCAGCTGCCAAGCGCACATGTAACAGGTCAGCCGGTGTCATAGGGCCAACCTGCGGACCTCCAGCTGTTGCAAAACTACAACTCCCAACATGCCCAGACTGCCTACAGCTATCAGCCTACAGCAAGGCATGGTGGGAATTGTAGTTTTACAACAGCTGGAGAGCCACAGGCTGGCCATCCCTGTGTAATCAGGGGATAGATGGAAGGCAGATGGAAAAGGGTTACCCAGAATTTCTGTTTTGCCTGTAACTATAGAGACACATAGATCTGCATAGGAACTGCATACCATAAAATGTTAGGAAATTTGTCTTTAAGAAAAAGTTGCTTCTTCCCCCCCCCCCCCCCCGCTTACATCACCAAGATACAGTAACTCCTACACTAATATCGACATCAACATTGCTGTACGTCCTACCTACGCAGCATGCAGAGCAGTAAATTAGTTTAGAAAGCACTTTGCAAATTTTACATCTTTTCTCGCAAGACTGTCACAAAAAGAAAGAAAAGAAGAAAAAAAAGGCGACGTTCAGTCGAAATTCAATGACATCTGCCAAAGACTGTCAGCGAGATTAAGGGTGCAGCGTCTCCGCGGAGCACTAATCAGTCAACTGCTTTCAGGCCTTTCTGTGAAGACGTATAATAGATAAATGTACAATTATGTTGTCTACATGGAAATAAAAGATTTGTACTAAAGAAATAAAAAATAAAAAAACATGAAATAAAAGGGCAATCAGACATAAAAACAAGTCTATCAGAAGGGAGGGAAGTGAACAGAGGAATAATAGAGGCTTCTTGTAAACTATGGCTGAGGTCACGGGGCAGAAGAGCGGGGGCGCGCGCAGCTACTTATCAGGTAGCATCACCGCCCCTGGTAAAGAGGTCTCATGAAGACCATCCCTGTCATAGATGGGGTGCCGGAAGGGAGAGGCGCTCGGTACCAGAGGCTCCCATTCACAAACCAATGTAATAATAATAATATAACGTATGTGGCTCTACAGGGGACATTCCTGGCTGGCCATGGCTTCCTCTTCTGTTTGCCGGGAGTGCCAGGTGATCCACTGTGCTGGTCACATTATGAAATGGGTTCCTGGTGAGACAACCCCTTTAAAGGAGTTCAAATTTAAAATGTTTTCCGAGATATTTATACTGATTGGTGGGGGTCCGACACCCAAGACCCCTGCCGATCAGCTGTTTGAAAAGGCACCCGCAGTAGCGCTTCGGCCATCTCGTCAGCACAGCGCCTTCCAGCTGATCGGCGGGGGTCCCGGTTGTCGATCCCCCACTGATCAAATACTGATGACCTATCTAGAATTCTAGAGGATTGGTCATCTGTATAAAAGATCTCAGAAAACCCCTTTAATTTCTAATATACTTTGCGTCAGTTCTTCACTGATTTAGAGATCTGTGCTTGCTGTCAGTGAATGGAAACCTGAAAGCCTAGTCCTAGTGATCAGGCTTTGTGCACACTACATTTGCATTTTACATTTGGTACACACGTTTCCACAATCTCCTGATGTATGCGTGTCTCGTTCCGCAGTCCAGCAATTGTGCATGCTGGGAGTAGTAGTTTCACCACAGCTGGAGTGCCGGAGATTGTTTATCCCTGGTCTAAACTAAATACAACTGCATTCAGCACACGCTTAGGAGTAGAACTTAGAGTGGTTGTCCCATAACCAACACTTACAGTGTCACCTGTCCCTAGAATTGGCTGACCATGGTCTGATCACTGGGGTCCGACTGCTGTGGCTTTCACCGATCATGAGAACGAGGGTCCAATGTCCCCTGTTTGAACGAACCAACATCTGGATAGGTGGTAAGTGCTGATCATAGGACAACCACTTTAGGCCTCGTTCTCATTTCTATGTCTGGATGACGTCCATGGAAAATCCATCCATGTTTCATCCGTGAAGGTGTCTTTGAAGAATCCGTGTGTCCATTTCTTTTTTCCTCCATGTGTCATCCGTTTTCCAAGCATGACGCTCAGCTGAAAATTTGTTTCCAGAGCATCTCCTACCAGTCGTCTGTGAAACAATGACAGAACAGATGCCATCTGTGTTGTGTCAGTGGTTTTTCACAGACCCCTAGACTTCAATGGGTGTGTTTGGTCCCCATCACAGACCAAACTAGTACATGTCTCCCATGATGTGTAAAAAAAAAAAAAATCAATGGGTTCATTTACTAAAGGATTTGTGACTTTTAGTCGAATAAAAATTCACAGCCTTTTTTAAAGGGCCATGCAACAATATTTAGTCGCACGGCCGGTTTTCAACAGTTGTGCTGGATGCGGGTGAATCAGGGGTGCTTCACACCTCGTCATAAATTAGCAATAGAAACATAAAATGTGTCGGCAGATAAGAACCATTTGGCCCATCTAGTCTGCCCAATATACTAAATACTTTGGATAGCCCCTGGCCCTATCTTATATGAAGGATGGCCTTATGCCTATCCCATGCATGCTTAAACTCCTCCACTGTATTTGCAGCTACCACTTCTGCAGGAAGGCTATTCCATGCATCCACTACTCTCTCAGTAAAGTAATACTTCCTGATATTACTTTTAAACCTTTGCCCCTCTAATTTAAAACTATGTCCTCTTGTAGCAGTTTTTCTTCTTTTAAATATTCTCTCCTCTTTTACCTTGTTGATTCCCTTTATGTATTTAGCAGTTTCTCTCATCTCCCCTCTGTCTCGTCTTTCTTCCAAGCTATACATGTTAAGGTCCTTTAATCTTTCCTGGTAAGTTTTATCCTGCAATCCATGTACCAGTTTAGTAGCTCTTCTCTGAACTCTCTCCAAAGTATCAATATCCTTCTGGAGATATGGTCTCCAGTACTGAGCACAATACTCCAAATGAGGTCTCACTAGTGCTCTGTAGAGCGGCATGAGCACTTCACTCTTTCTACTGGTAATGTCTCTCCCTATACACCCAAGAATTCTGCTAGCATTTCCTGCTGCTCTATTACATTGTCTGCCTACCTTTAAGTCTTCTGAAATAATGACCCCTAAATCCCTTTCCTCAGATACTGAGGTTAGGACTGTATCACTGATCTTATATTCTGCTCTTGAGTTTTTACGCCCCAGTTGCCAGATTTTTGACCATTCCTCTAGTTTTCCTAAATCCTTTTCCATTTGGTGTATCCCTCCAGGAACATCAACCCTGTTACAAATCATTGTGTCATCAGCAAAAAGACACACCTTACCATCGAGGCCTTCTGCAATTTCGCTGATAAAGATATTAAACAATACGGGTCCCAGAACAGATTCCTGAGGTACCCCACTGGTAACAAGACCATGGTCTGAATATACCATTGACTACAACCCTCTGTTGCCTGTCCCTCAGCCACTGCCTAATCCGTTCAACAATATGGGAGTCCAAGCCCAAAGACTGTAATTTATTGATAAGCCTTCTATGTGGGACAGTATTAAAAGCCTTACTAAAGTCTAGATAAGCGATGTCTACTGCACCTCCGCCATCTATTATTTTAGTCACCCAATCAAAATAATCAATAAGATTAGTTTGACATGATCTCCCTGAAGTAAACCCATGCTGTTTGTCATCTTTCAATCCATGGGATTTTAGATGTTCCACAATCCTCTCCTTAAGTATGGTTTCCATTAATTTCCCCACTATTGATGTCAGGCTTACTGGCCTATAGTTGCCCGATTCCTCCCTACTACCTTGTGAATGGGCACAACATTTGCTCATTTCCAATCTTCTGGGACGACTCCTGTTGCCAGTGATTGGTTAAATAAATCTGTTAATGGTTTTGCTAGTTCGCCGCTGAGCTCTTTGAATAGCTTTGGGTGTATCCCATCAGGCCCCTGTGACTTATTTGTATTAATTTTAGACAGCTGACTTAGAACCTCTTCCTCTGTAAAGACACATGCATCAAAAGATGCATTAGTCTTCCTTCCTAACTGAGGTCATTTTCCTGCATTTTCCTTTGTAAAAACTGAACAGAAGTATTCATTGAGGCAGTCAGCTAGTTCTTTATCTTCTTCCATATACCTTCCTCCTTTTGTTTTTAATTTGGTAATTCCTTGTTTTAGTTTCCTTTTTTCATTTATGTATCTGAAGGATGTCTTATCACCTTCATTCACTGACTGAGCTAACTTCTCTTCTGCCTGTGCTTTAGAAGCTTTTATAACTTGTTTGGCCTCTCTCTGACTAATCTTATAAATTTGCCTGTTATCCTTGTTTACCAAAAATTTGTCAAAAATTGCAAATTTCCAAGTTTCAATTTCTCTACTTCTATAATACATAGTAATACCTCCAAAAATAGTTAGTACTTTACATTCCCCATATGTCTACTTCATGTTTGGATCATTTTGGGAATGATATTTTATTTTTTGGGGATGTTACAAGGTTTAGAAGTGTGGAAGCAAATCTTGAAATTTTTCAGAAATTTTCAAAAACCCAATTTTTAGGGACCAGTTCAGGTCTGAAGTCACTTTGCGAGGCTTACATAATAGAAACCACCCAAAAATGACCCCATTCTATAAACTACACCCCTCAAGGTATTCAAAACTGATTTTACAAAGTTTGTTAACCCTTTAGGTGTTCCACAAGAATTAATGGAAAATAATTAATAATAATTTTTTTCCAGTTACAAAGCAAGGGTTAACAGCCAAACTAAACTCTATTTATGGCCCTGATTCTGTAGTTTACAGAAACACCCCATATGTGGTCGTAAACCGCTGTACGGGCACACAGCAGGGTGCAGAAGGAAAGGAATGCCATACGGTTTTTGGAAGGCAGGTTTTGCTGGACTGTTTTTTTTGACACCATGTCCCATTAGAAGCCCCCTGATGCACCCCTAGAGTAGAAACTCCATAAAAGTGACCCCATCTAAGAAACTACACCCCTTAAGGTATTCAAAACTGATTTTACAAACGTCGTTAACCCTTTCGGTGTTCCACAAGAGTTATTGGCAAATGGAGATGAAATTTCAGAATTTCTATTTTTTGGCAAATTTTCCATTTTAATCCATTTTTCCCAGTAACAAAGCAAGGGTTAACAGCCAAACAAAACTCAATATTCATGGCCCTGATTCTGTAGTTTACAGAAACACCCCATATGTGGTCGTAAACTGCTGTACGGGCACACGGCAGGGCGCAGAAGGAAAGGAATGCCATACGGTTTTTGGAAGGCAGGTTTTGCTGGACTGGTTTTTTTGACACCATGTCCCATTTGAAGCCCCCCTGATGCACCCCTAGAGTAGAAACTCCAAAAAATTAGCTCCATTTTAGAAACTACGGGATAGGGTGGCAGTATTGTTGGTACTAGTTTAGAGTACATATGATTTTTGGTTGCTCTATATTGCATTTTTTGTGAGGCAAGATAACAAGAAATAGCTGTTTTGGCACCGTTTTTATTTTTTGTTATTTACAACATTCATCTGACAGGTTAGATCATGTGATATTTTTATAGACCAGGTTGTCACGGATGCGGCGATTCCTAATATGTATACTTTTTTTTTTATTTATGTAAGTTTTACACAATGATTTCATTTTTGAAGCAAAAAAAATCATGTTTTAGTGTTTCCATAGTCTGAGAGCCATAATTTTTTCAGTTTTTGGGCGATTACCTTGGGTAGGGTATGATTTTTGCGGGATGAGATGACGGTTTTATTGGCACTATTTTGGGGTGAGTGACTTTTTGATCGCTTGCTAGTACACTTTTTGTGATGTAAGGTGACAAAAAATGGTTTATTTAGCACAGTTTTTATTTACATTTTTTTACGGTGTTCATCTGAGGGGTTAGGTCATGTGATATTTTTATAGAGCCGGTCGATATGAACGTGGCGATACCAAATATGTATACTTTTTTTTATTTATTTAAGTTTTACACAATAACAGCTTTTTTCAAACAAAAAAAATGATGTTTTAGTGTCTCCATATTCTGAGCCATAGTTTTTTTCATTTTTTGGGCGATTGTCTCAGGTAGGGGCTCATTTTTTGCGGGATGAGGTGACGGTTAGATTGGTACTATTTTGGTGACAAAAAAATAGTTTATTTAGCACAGTTTTTATTTTTTATTTTTTACGGTGTTCATCTGAGGTGTTAGGTCATGTGATATGTTTATAGAGCCGGTCGATACGGACACGGTGATACCTAATATGTATACTTTTTTTCCCCCTATTTTTTACCAATTTTTTTTAACTTTATTTAGGGAAAATTACGTTTTTGTTTATTTTTACTTGAAACTTAATTTTTTGGGGGTAAACTTTATTTTTTCAACATTTTTTTCACTTTATTTTTTGTCCCACTTTGGGACTTGAACTTTTGGGGGTATATTCCTTTACAATGCATTCCAATACTTCTGTATTGGAATGAATTGGCTGTATGAGTAATTATGTGTGTATTAGGCCTCCTGCACACAAACGTATTTTTTTGCGGTCCGCAAAAACGGGTCCCGTTTTTCCGTGATCCGTGACCGTTTTTTCGTCCGTGGGTCTTCCTTGATTTTTGGAGGATCCACGGACATGAAAAAAAAGTCGTTTTGGTGTCCGCCTGGCCGTGCGGAGCCAAACGGATCCGTCCTGAATTACAATGCAAGTCAATGGGGACGGATCCGTTTGACGTTGACACAATATGGTGCCATTTCAAACGGATCCGTCCCCATTGACTTTCAATGTAAAGTCTGGAGTCCCTTTTATACCATCGGATCGGAGTTTTCTCCAATCCGATGGTATATTTTAACTTGAAGCGTCCCCATCACCATGGGAACGCCTCTATGTTAGAATATACTGTCGGATATGAGTTAGATCGTGAAACCTCATCTCCGACAGTATATTCTAACACAGAGGCGTTCCCATGGTGATGGGGACGCTTCTAGTTAGAATATACTACAAACTGTGTACAAGACTGCCCCCTGCTGCCTAGCAGCATCCGATCTCTTACAGGGGGCTGTGATCAGCACAATTAACCCTTCAGGTGCCGCACCTGAAGGGGTTAATTGTGCTATCATATCCCCCTGTAAGAGATCAGGGCTGCCAGGCAGCAGGGGGCAGACCCCCCCCCCTCCCCAGTTTGAATATCATTGGTGGCCAGTGCGGCCCCCCCCCCCTCCCTCCCTCTATTGTAATAATTCGTTGGTGGCACAGTGTGCGCCCCCCCCACCCCCCTTCCTCCCTCTATTGTAATAAATCGTTGGTGGCACAGTGTGCGCCCCCCCCCTTTATTGTAATCGTTGGTGGCACAGTGTGCGCCCCCCATTGGCCCCCTCCCTCTATAGCATTAACAACATTGGTGGCCAGTGTGCGGCCTCCCATCTACCCCCCCCCCCCCCCGATCATTGGTGGCAGCGGGTTACTAGCAATAGTACAATAGTAAAAGATTCATACTTACCTGGGAGCTGCGATGTCTGCTTCCGGCCGGGAGCTCCTCCTACTGGTAAGTGACAGTTCATTTAGCAATGACACTTACCAGTAGGTGGAGCTCCCGGCCGGACACGAACATCGCAGCAGCCGGTAAGTATGAATCTTCTACTATTGTACTATTGCTAAGTAACCATGGCAACCAGCGTCCTGGTTGCCATGGTTACCGATCGGAGCCCCAGCGATTAAACTGGGACTCCGATCGGAACTCCGCTGCCACCAATGATGGGGGGGGGGGGGGGGGGTGGGAGGCCGCACACTGGCCACCAATGTTGTTAATGCTATAGAGGGAGGGGGAGCCGATGGGGGGCGCACACTGTGCCACCAACGAATTATTACAATAGAGGGAGGGAGGCGCACACTGTGCCACCAACGAATAATTACAATAGAGGGAGGGAGGGGGGGGCGCACACTGTGCCACCAACGAATAATTACAAACAATAGAGGGAGGGGGGGGGGGCCGCACTGGCCACCAATGATATTTAAGCTGGGGAGGGGGGGGGAGGGTCTGCCCCCTGCTGCCTGGCAGCCCTGATCTCTTACAGGGGGCCGTGATCAGCACAATTAACCCCTTCAGGTGCCGCACCTGAAGGGGTTAATTGTGCTGATCACGGCCCCCTGTAAGAGATCGGGTGCTGCCAGGCAGCAGGGGGCAGTCTTGTACACAGTTTGTAGTGTATTCTAACTAGAAGCGTCCCCATCACCATGGGAATGCTTCTCTGTTAGAATATACTGTCGGTTCTGAGTTTTCACGAAGTGAAAACTCAGCTTTGAAAAAGCTTTTATACAGACGGATCTTCGGATCCGTCTGTATAAAAACTAACCTACGGCCACGGATCACGGACACGGATGCCAATCTTGTGTGCATCCGTGTTCTTTCACGGACCCATTGACTTGAATGGGTCCGTGAACCGTTGGCCGTGAAAAAAATAGGACAGGTCATGTTTTTTTCACGGCCATGAAACACGGATCACGGATGCGGCTGCAAAACGGTGCATTTTCCGTTTTTTCCACGGACCCATTGAAAGTCAATGGGTCCGCGAAAAAAAAACGGAAAACGGCACAACGGCCACGGGTGCACACAACGGTCGTGTGCAGGAGGCCTAACTCATACAGCTTCCGGGGCCTGTGAGATCCAGGGGGCTGGATCTCACAGGCTCTTCACCGGAAGGCAGCGCAGATGCCTCAGGAAGGCATCGCGCTGCCTTCCATGCCATCGGGTCCCCCCCCACCCCCACAGCCCCATGGGGACCCGATGGCACCGCCGCCGCACCAGGTAAAAGCCGCAAACCGCAGGTCTGAATTGACCTGCGGTTTGCGGCGATCGCCGACACGGGGGGGGTCACGGGACCCCCCCCCCCCGCGCATTTAGCCGAGGTGCCTGCTCAATGATTTGAGTAGGCACCTTGTTCCGATCCTTAAGGACTCGAGAAACATGCCGTACCGGTACGTCATGTGTCCCTAAGGGGTTAAAGGGGTTGTCCCATGAAAAATATTCTACGGTTTTCAAACCAGCACCCAGATCTGAATACTTTTGTAATTGCATGTAATTAAAAATTTAACATAGCCCCTGAGTTTTTCAATAAACTGTATCTGTATAGCGCCACCTGCTGTTTTTTTCTTATTTCTTTGTCCAGCTCACTGAGAAGGCCGCATATGCTCAGTTTCATCCTTTGACTGCCCCCTGAGCTGTGATAGGGAGAGCATGGACACGCCCCTGAGCTGTGATAGGGAGAGCATGGACACGCCCCTGAGCTGTGATGGGGAGCGCTGAGACACGCCCCCTTAGCTGCAGCAGAAAAGACACTCCCCTGAGCTTCCAGCTTGATATAAATCTAGCAGAGCAATGAATGGGGAGATCTCTGGATCCATGTGAGGTACAGGGCTGGTTCTAGCTTTGTTAGAGAGAGATTGTCATGTACTATATGATGTCTGATTTTCTTGTTTTACATTAGCCATGGGATAACCACTTTCAGCTGATAGTACACTATAGATTTCAGGCAGTCGAAAAGGCCATTTTCTGACAACACAATAACAAGTTGTGCTGGATTTCTTTTTGGTCATTGTCAGGTTCAGTTCCCAGTATTCGGGAAGTCATTTGTGCCAAATGGGAGGTGTGAATCCCATTGATAGCAGCCTTATCAGATCAGTGATCGAGGTAAAGACTAATTCAATACTGTAAACTGTGAATGGCAGTCTGTCCATGAAATGGTTGTCTGAAGTCTCTAGTGGACGGCTAGCTTTAGGACTGTCACCGAACCTGTACCGCAGTGCACGGAGCCTGTATGATTGTACAGGCCATGCTTGACTCCTGCATGGAGCTATATGTTTTATTATATCACCATACGTAACGAATCCGAACATTTGTTCTGTCGGATCCCTAGGGAAAGTACTCAGAAGCATGGTCGCTCCCTTCAAAGCAAAGTCATAATGTGCATGATCCATCAGGTTCAACAACAGCAAGAAGAGATCTTGAAAAAGGCAAGAAGCAAGCAAGAGGTTGTAATAATCATTGTACCCCTTCATTCTGTCAATTGGTGGGGTCTCAGCACCCTGATTCCCGTTGACCAAAACTTCTCCGTAGAAATTGAAAGAAAAAGGTTACGGTCACACGGTCAGGTTTTGTGATGCAGTTTTGGAAGACAAAATCAGGAGTGAATTCAAAAAGGAGAAGAAGTCTTATATGTCCTTTATACTTTCCGTCCTTTTATGATCCACTCCTGATTTTGGCTTCCAAACCTGCATCAGGAAACCTGACGGTGTGGCAGCACCTTTATGTTTTGCTCCCCCTCTAGATATGCAGTAAATACTAATCACTGAGTGGTGTCTCCCTATGCCAGGACTTGGAAAATGCAGCTCTAGTTAAATCTCGGGTGTTTGTTGGGCTCATCTTTAACAGAACTAATCTGATCCTGATAAACACTGTGCTGCGCCAGCAATACTCCTAAAAGCAGAAGAAATGGCCACGCGCAGCAGACTCCGCAAATGAAGACACCCGTGTAATCTGCAGCAAGTTCAGCAGCCCAGACACTTCTGAAACTTTCCACTAAGTAATTACACCAAGGTGAAGTCTCATTGTTTGCTGAGATTCCACAGAGAGAGACTACCTCTTGCCAAAATAATTGGCATCTGAATAGGAAGTAATTAGATTATTAAATACGGTAGTTACCACAATGAAGGCGTTCTGAGCCAGATCATCTCAACCACTGTTCAGTTATCCGGAAAGATTGTGCTGCAGCCTTCTATCAACAAAGAGCATGATAGATAGATAGATAGATAGATAGATAGATAGATAGATAGATAGATAGATAGATAGATAGATAGATAGATAGATAGATAGATAGATAGATAGATAATGAGAAAGACAGATAATAGATCCCCGTGTTTATGTGGGTTTACTCTGGATACTCTGGTTTTGTCCCACACTCCAAAGACACACTGATAGGGACCTTAGATTGTGAGCCCCACTGGGGACAGAGCGATTATAATGTCTGTAAAGCGCTGCGGAATATGTCAGTACTATATAAGTGCATAAAATAAAAAAAGATATTGACAGAACGATAGAAGATAAGAGAGACAACTGATAGATCAGATATATATATTAGATAGATATGAGACAGATAGATAGATAGATAGATAGATAGATAGATAGATAGATAGATAGATAGATAGATAGATAGGAGATAGATACTGACAGACATTTGGCTTTCATTTCAATCTACAAGATTGAGGACCTTTCATGGTTTTTATTAATTGAGATAAATACATTTACTTGCTGATGCTGCCACCCTGCCTGATTATTTAAAATATCGCCCCGCTGTGTTCTCCCGTAGTTTTCCCGCTCAGTATGTTAATATTGATCATCGGTACAGGGAGGAGGAGACGCCAGGGTTTCTCAATGGGCGTCTCCTTCTCCCTGGCTGTGACTCTCTCCGCTGTGATTGGATCGCGGCACAGTCAGGGAGAAGGAGACGCCCATTGAGAAACCCTGGTGTCTCCTCCTCCCTGTACCGATGATCAATATTAACATACTGAGCGGGAAAACTGCAGGAGGGCACAGCGGGGCGCAGGAGCGATATTTTAAAAAATCAGGCAGGGTGGCAGCATGGTACCACGCAAGTAAATGTATCTATTTCAATTAATAAAAAAGCATGAAAGGTCCTCTTTATAAGCTATCTCCACCTTTACAGCCCAAACTGTTTATTTCTCCAGTGTTACTAAAATTTAAATAAAATGCAGTAACTTTGTATATGTGTGTGTATGTGTGTGTGCCCATAGCAACTAATCAGATTCCACCTTTCATTTTTGACAGCTCTTTTGGAAAAGGAAAGGTGGAATCTGATCTGAGCCAGTTCTACTTTACACCAGTTTGATAAATGACCCCCATAGAATTTTGTGTCTACAGCTCCTAGGCAGATGCATGTGTCTCCATAGTAACAGGAAGAAAAAAACAAAAAAAGCCTGTGTATTAGTAGGAAGTAGGGAGTAGATGGAAGTATGACTGCAGGATCAGACTACACAGGATTTGTTAGTAGTCTGTTACCATGGAGACATGAATGTATGCGCAGAAGTTTTATGCACATGTTAAATAATTTTGAATCAAAACTATTAGAAGGGTTGCTTGCTTTGTGTTTCAGGGGAACAAAATGGTTACAGAGGGGTAGAAACATTTCAATATGACCAATTTGATAGTGATAACCCTGCTCCAGGTACGACCGGTAATAGATCACATGGAGTGAGCTCTGGCCGAGGCGCGGAGCGGTTATCACGTCTCACACTATGTTAGGCGTAGCGGTGTTCTGAACGGGGGTTACTAAAACTCAATCCAGTAATCAGAAGTGGAACTTAAAGCTCCCGCATCCTAATGTAAAATATGTGGTCCCCTGCTTACCATGTGCCATCTATAACACCGGTGTCTTATCATGGGGCCAAGAAGTGTTTTGTTTTTTCAGAAATATCTGCAACCATTTCATACAGCGGAATAAGGTTTGTAGAAACTTAAGAACAAATCTTATGTTGTAGAAATGTCTGCATTAAATCTGGCGCATGTGAATATCCCCTAACTCTCCTGTATCCCACAAGTCTCTAAATAGAGGCAAATATCCCCAGTAGAAATGCCTTTCGGAAGGAATATTAAACCTCCATCTGAAATATTATACAAAGCACGTGCTATATATCTATCTATCTAATATCTATCTATCTAATATCTATCTATCTAAAGCTACTTTCACACTAGCGTTTTTGCAGGGTTCAGCAATAATGTTTCCGTTACTGATAATACAACCATCTGATTCCGTTATGAACGGATCCGGTTGTGTTATCTGTAACATGGCCAAGACGGATCCGTCATGAACTGCATTGAAAGTCAATGGGGGACAGATCCGTTTTCTATTGTGCCAGATTGTGTCAGAGAAAACGGATCCGTCCCCATTGACTTGCATTGTGGGTCATGATGGATCCGTCTTGCTCCGCATCCCAGGACGGAAAGCAAAATACAACATGCTGCGGTTTGCTCTCCGGTATGGGAACGGAAAGGATTGCATTTTGGAGCATTCCGTTCTGTTCAGTTACGTTTTGTCCCCATTGACTATGAATGTGGAGAAAACGGAAGCGTTTTTTTTTCTGGTATTGAGACCCTATGACTGATCTCAATACCAGAAAATAGAAACGCTAGTGGGAAAGTAGCCTAATATCTATCTATCTCATATCTATCATCTATCTATCTAATATCTATCATCTATCTATCTATCATCTTAACCTCCTCAGGACCGCCGTACGCAGGATTGCGTCTTTGCGGCGGTCCTGTTGTTCTGGGTGGACGCGCCGGTGCGTCCTCTCGCGAGACGCGAGATTTCGTGCATTGCCGGCCCGCGCATGCGCATCGCGGGCCGGCAAAAGTTAAAGAAGTATTTCGTCACCAGCCTGCCAGCCACGATCATTGGCTGGCAGGCTGGCGATTTTCAAAAAATCAAATCACAAGCCAGATAACAGATCATATTAGTAAATATGATCTGTTATATGGCTTCTCTGCTTCTCTGCTGGTCCTTTTCGTCGGTTGGATCCAGCAGAGAAGCAGAGATCACTGTGAGTACCCACCAACACTACACCTTAGCCCCTGATCACCTTCCATCACCCCCATCATCCTAATTAACCCCTTGATCGCCCCTGTCAATCACTTAGTGAAAGACAAAAAGTGATCAGTGTAAACTGTCACTTTTTTTTTTCACTAGTATTGGCTGTTAGGTTTTAGGGATAGTTTAGGCCCCTTGGTTAGGTAGTTAGCGTCAGTTAGCGCCCAGCCCACCGCACCGCAGTCACTTTTATTCGCTGTTTAGCGTATCGCTAATCAGCATTTGTACTTTTATAGTATCTGTAAGTGATCAAAACTGATCACGGTCAGATCTATAATAGTATTAGTGTCACTTTAGTTCGCCCTCCACTCAAAACGCAGTGTTTGCCCGATCAGGCCTGATCGGTCGCCCACACGTGCGTTCACCCACGCCCGCCCCACCACAGTGACAAAAAAAATTTTGTTTTTTGATCACTGCACATTCACTTTACACGCACTGCGGCGATAAAAAAAATCAGTTTTGATATTTTTTATCAACCGCAGCGGCCTCCGGTACTTCGCTAGCCTCCCCTTTGTAAGACAGGCTTGCTTTTTTTCTTGGGTAGTCTCAGGGAATACCCCTAAATTTAGTAGTCCAAAATGTCAAACAGGGGGTATTCTTCTGAAGAGGCCTACAGGATTCTGACCCAGTCGGATGATGAGTGGGAACCCTCATCTGATGAATCTAGCGGGTCAGAATATGAACCTGTAGAAAGCAGTGGCTCTCTGACCCAAAGTTCGGACGAGGAGGTGGAGGTCCCTGGCAGCACCAGGCGTACCCGGCCCCGTGTCGCTAGACCACAGGTTATGCAGGATCCGCTTCAAGAGCAGCAGAGTGGGGCTGTTGCTGCCGGATCACGTGGTGAGGCATACACCAGCAGCGCAGCCCTTCCTGGACCTAGTACCAGCACTGCCGTACAACATGGTGACGTGGCGAGCACCAGAAGGGCAGTTGAAGCTGGTACGGTGGCACGTGCACTAGTTACCCCGTCGCAGCCACCGCACAGACAGGCCAGTAGAGCCCCTAGAATCCCTGAGGTGCTGGCAAACCCTGATTGGCAGTCACCAACTTCAGCCGCACCTGTAGTTCCCCCTTTCACCGCCCAGTCTGGAGTTCGGGTTGAGACGGCTCAAATCGGTTCGGCCCTGGGATTTTTTGAGCTGTTCTTGACTGCGGAGCTCTTGGACTTAGTCGTGGCAGAGATCAACCAGTATGCCACACAATTTATATCCGCCAACCCGGGAAGCTCTTATGCCCAGTCTTTCCGGTGGAAACCAGTCCAAGTTTCCGAACTTAAAATTTTTCTGGGCCTTCTCCTCAACATGGGTCTAACTAAAAAGCATGAATTGCGGTCATATTGGTCCACGAACCCGATTCATCACATGCCCATGTTCTCTGCTGCTATGTCCAGGACACGATTTGAGACCATCCTCCGTTTTCTGCATTTTAGCGACAACACCACCTCCCGTCCCAGAGGCCACCCAGCTTTTGACCGGCTCCACAAAATTCGGCCCCTCATAGACCATTTCAACCAGAAATTTGCAGATTTGTATACCCCCGAGCAAAACATCTGCGTAGACGAGTCCCTAATACATTTTACCGGGCGCCTTGGCTTCAAACAATACATCCCAAGCAAGCGTGCCCGGTATGGGGTCAAATTGTATAAGCTCTGTGAAAGGGCCACAGGCTATACCCACAAATTTGGGATCTATGAGAGAAAAGATCAGACCCTGGAGCCGGTCGGTTGCCCTGACTACCTGGGGAGCAGTGGGAAGACAGTCTGGGACTTGGTGTCACCCTTATTCGGCAAGGGGTACCATCTTTATGTGGACAATTTTTACACAAGTGTGGCCCTCTTTAGGCATTTGTTTCTAGAACGGATTTGCGCCTGTGGCACCGGGCGAACTAGTCGCGTGGGCTTCCCCCAACGGCTTGTAACCACCCGTCTTGCAAGGGGGGAGAGGGCTGCCTTGTGTAACGAAGAACTGCTCGCGGTGAAATGGAGAGACAAGCGTGACGTTTACATGCTCTCCTCCATTCACGCAGACACGACAATCCAAATTGAAAGGGCAACCCGTGTCATTGAAAAGCCCCTCTCAGTCCACGACTATAATGCGCTCATGGGAGGGGTGGACTTCAATGACCAGATGTTGTCTCCGTATTTAGTTTCCCGCAGAACCAGACGCTGGTATAAGAAGGTGTCTGTATATTTAATTCAATTGGCTGCCTATAATAGTTTTGTTCTCTACAGTAAGGCTGGGAGAACAGGATCCTTCCTCAAATTCCAGGAAGAGATCATCGAGAACCTCATTTATCCGGGAGGTTCCGTGGCCCCATCCACCAGTGTAGTTAGCCGTCTACACGAGCGACATTTCCCCAGTGTCGTTGCTGGTACCTCAACCCAACCGCCACCCCGAAAAAAATGTCGTGTCTGTAGCAGGAGTGGAATAAGGCGTGACACCCGCTATTTCTGTCCTGACTGTCCGGACCACCCTGCCCTATGCTATGGTGAGTGTTTCCGGAAGTACCACACACAGGTACACCTAGCATAGGGATCACATCTCACCAGGACAGGCACACAGGGCTATTAGGGCCCTTTCTCTCACAGCTGCTGAAAACCTCTCCTTTCACCTGGGATAAAGTGCATAACGTACTTCGCCACATCTTTGGGCGATTTGCGCTTTGCACATTGTCCCATGGGGAAGGAGAGGTTTGTTCTATAAAAGTAAAAAAAACTAAACAAAAAAAAAATTACCGGTAAGTAAAAAAGTTTAAAAAGTTTAAAAAAGTTAATATGTTCTGTTCTAAAGTTAATAAAGTTATTGCGTTGCGGCCTGGTTTTTTCTTTTTTTTTTTTTTTTTTTTACCTTCCAGGTGGACCAACCGATCGACTAGCTGCAGCACTGATGTGCATTCGGACAGAAGCATTGCGCTGCTGTCAGATTACACGCAAGTCGGTGTATGCGGCGCTGCAAGACGAGATTTCTCCTCTGCAGTAAAAGATACGTTTGCCGAGGCATATGAGCTGAGGAGGTGGCGGTGTTCATATACTTTGGCAAACACTTTGTATATATAAAAAAAAAAATCCCGGCAATGATTTATTCATCCACATCGATTGATGTGAATGGAGAAATCTGGTTTGCCAGGGCATACGAGCTAAGTGGGTATGGATGTTGGGCGGAGCTCCTATGTCCTGGCAGACGCCTTTCCCCTCCTTTTTCTTTTTTTGGCAGAGATTTTTTCATCCACATTGATCGATGCGAATGAAGAAATCTGTGCCGTTCATTTTTTTCTTTCAGCCCAGAGGCTGAACGGAAAAAAAAAATCTCATTACCCGTATGCTCAATATAAGGAGAATAGCAGAAACTCCTAATGCTGGGCATACATGTAATGATTGCGGAGACCCTCAAATGCCAGGGCAGTACAAACACCCCACAAATAACACCATTTTGGAAAGAAGACACCCCAAGGTATTCGCTGAGGGGCATATTGAGTCCATGAAAGATTGAAATTTTTGTCCCAAGTTAGCGGAAAGGGAGACTTTGTGAGAACAAAATCAAAAAAATCAATTTCCGCTAACTTGTGCCAAAAATTTTTTTTTTCAATGAACTCACCATGCCCCTCATTGAATACCTTGGGGTGTCTTCTTTCCAAAATGGGGTCACATGTGGGGTATTTATACTGCCCTGGCATTTTAGGGGCCCCAAAGCGTGAGAAGAAGTCTGGTATCCAAATGTCTAAAAATGCCCTCCTAAAAGGAATTTGGGCCCCTTTGCCCACCTAGGCTGCAAAAAAGTGTCACACATCTGGTATCTCTGTATTCAGGAGAAGTTGAGGAATGTGTTTTGGGGTGTCTTTTTACATATACCCATGCTGGGTGAGATAAATATCTTGGTCAAATGCCAACTTTGTATAAACAAATGGGAAAAGTTGTCTTTTGCCAAGATATTTCTCTCACCCAGCATGGGTATATGTAAAATGACACCACAAAACACATTCCCCACCTTCTCCTGAGTACGGAGATACCAGATGTGTGACACTTTTTTGCAGCCTAGGTGGGCAAAGGGGCCCACATTCCAAAGAGCACCTTTCGGATTTCACAGGTCATTTACCTACTTACCACACATTAGGGCCCCTGGAAAATGCCAGGGCAGTATAACTACCCCACAAGTGACCCCATTTTGGAAAGAAGACACCCCAAGGTATTCCGTGAGGGGCATGGCAAGTTCCTAGAATTTTTTATTTTTTGTCACAAGTTAGTGGAAAATGATGATTTTTTTTTTTTTTTCATACAAAGTCTCATATTCCACTAACTTGTGACAAAAAATAAAAACTTCCATGAACTCACTATGCCCATCAGCGAATACCTTGGGGTCTCTTCTTTATACAAAGTTGGCATTTGACCAAGATATTTATCTCACCCAGCATGGGTATATGTAAAAAGACACCCCAAAACACATTCCTCAACTTCTCCTGAGTACGGAGATACCAGATGTGTGACACTTTTTTGCAGCCTAGGTGGGCAAAGGGGCCCACATTCCAAAGAGCACCTTTCGGATTTCACAGGTCATTTTTTACTGAATTTGATTTCAAACTCCTTACCACACATTTGGGCCCCTAGAATGCCAGGGCAGTATAACTACCCCACAAGTGACCCCATTTCGGAAAGAAGAGACCCCAATGTATTCGCTGATGGGCATAGTGAGTTCATGGAAGTTTTTATTTTTTGTCACAAGTTAGTGGAATATGAGACTTTGTATGAAAAAAATAAAAATAAAAAATCATCATTTTCCACTAACTTGTGACAAAAAATAAAAAATTCTAGGAACTCGCCATGCCCCTCACGGAATACCTTGGGGTGTCTTCTTTCCAAAATGGGGTCACTTGTGGGGTAGTTATACTGCCCTGGCATTCTAGGGGCCCAAATGTGTGGTAAGGAGTTTGAAATCAAATTCTGTAAAAAATGACCTGTGAAATCCGAAAGGTGCTCTTTGGAATATGGGCCCCTTTGCCCACCTAGGCTGCAAAAAAGTGTCACACATCTGGTATCTCCGTACTTAGGAGAAGGTGGGGAATGTGTTTTGGGGTGTCATTTTATATATACCCATGCTGGGTGAGAGAAATATCTTGGCAAAAGACAACTTTTCCCATTTTTTTATACAAAGTTGGCATTTGACCAAGATATTTATCTCACCCAGCATGGGTATATGTAAAAAGACACCCCAAAACACATTCCTCAACTTCTCCTGAATACAGAGATACCAGATGTGTGACACTTTTTTGCAGCCTAGGTGGGCAAAGGGGCCCATATTCCAAAGAGCACCTTTCGGATTTCACAGGTCATTTTTTACTGAATTTGATTTCAAACTCCTTACCACACATTTGGGCCCCTAGAATGCCAGGGCAGTATAACTACCCCACAAGTGACCCCATTTTGGAAAGAAGACACCCCAAGGTATTCCGTGAGGGGCATGGCGAGTTCCTAGAATTTTTTTTTTTTTGTCACAAGTTAGTGGAAAATTATGATTTTTTTTTTATTTTTTTTCATACAAAGTCTCATATTCCACTAACTTGTGACAAAAAATAAAAACTTCCATGAACTCACTATGCCCATCAGCGAATACCTTGGGGTCTCTTCTTTCCGAAATGGGGTCACTTGTGGGGTAGTTATACTGCCCTGGCATTCTAGGGGCCCAAATGTGTGGTAAGGAGTTTGAAATCAAATTCTGTAAAAAATGACCTGTGAAATCCGAAAGGTGCTCTTTGGAATGTGGGCCCCTTTGCCCACCTAGGCTGCAAAAAAGTGTCACACATCTGGTATCTCTGTATTCAGGAGAAGTTGAGGAATGTGTTTTGGGGTGTCTTTTTACATATACCCATGCTGGGTGAGATAAATATCTTGGTCAAATGCCAACTTTGTATAAAAAAATGGGAAAAGTTGTCTTTTGCCAAGATATTTCTCTCACCCAGCATGGGTATATATAAAATGACACCCCAAAACACATTCCCCACCTTCTCCTGAGTACGGAGATACCAGATGTGTGACACTTTTTTGCAGCCTAGGTGGGCAAAGGGGCCCATATTACAAAGAGCACCTTTCGGATTTCACAGGTCATTTTTTACAGAATTTGATTTCAAACTCCTTACCACACATTTGGGCCCCTAGAATGCCAGGGCAGTATAACTACCCCACAAGTGACCCCATTTTGGAAAGAAGAGACCCCAAGGTATTCGCTGATGGGCATAGTGAGTTCATAGAACTTTTTATTTTTTGTCACAAGTTAGTGTAATATGAGACTTTGTAAGAAAAGAAAAAAAAAGAAAAAAATCATCATTTTCCGCTAACTTGTGACAAAAAATAAAAAGTTCTATGAACTCACTATGCCCATCAGCGAATACCTTAGGGTGTGTACTTTCCGAAATGGGGTCATTTGTGGGGTGTTTGTACTGTCTGGGCATTGTAGAACCTCAGGAAACATGACAGGTGCTCAGAAAGTCAGAGCTGCTTCAAAAAGCGGAAATTCACATTTTTGTACCATAGTTTGTAAACGCTATAACTTTTACCCAAACCATTTTTTTTTTTACCCAAACATTTTTTTTTTTATCAAAGACATGTAGAACAATAAATTTAGAGCAAAATTTATATATGGATCTCGTTTTTTCTGCAAAATTTGACAACTGAAAGTGAAAAATGTCATTTTTTTGCAAAAAAAATCGTTAAATTTCGATTAATAACAAAAAAAGTAAAAATGTCAGCAGCAATGAAATACCACCAAATGAAAGCTCTATTAGTGAGAAGAAAAGGAGGTAAAATTCATTTGGGTGGTAAGTTGCATGACCGAGCAATAAACGGTGAAAGTAGTGTAGGTCAGAAGTGTAAAAAGTGGCCTGGTCTTTCAGGGTGTTTAAGCACTGGGGGCTGAGGTGGTTAAAAGGGTTTTCCGGGATTTTGATATTGATGGCCTATCCTTTAGATAGGTCATCAATACTAGATCAGAGGGGGTCCAACTTCCGGGTCCCCCACCGATCAGCTCTGTATGAAGAGGCCATGGCACACCGTGAGCGCTGCAACCTCTTCCTAGGCCAGTGATGTTATTGATCACATGACAGCTGATAGGCAGGAGTGCTCGGAGTCGGACCCCCCCCCCCCCCCCCACCAATCCCATATTTATGACCTACCCTGAGGATAGGCCATCATTATAATAAATCCAAGAGAACCCGTTTAAATATTAGCACATTAGACTGAAATGCTTCTATTGCCATTTGTAGGCTCAGCCTGCCCTCTAGTGGCCGCTGGTGGAAAACAGCTTAGACCAGTTCTGAACACATGGTGGGAAATGTATGAAACATTGTGCAAAGGAAAGGTTTGGGATCTGTAAGCAGCGACATGCTCACACCTGTGTGTGATTCCTCCACTTCTGATATATCAGGGGGGAAACAAAACAGAGAGGGTCCCATGTCAAAGATGGAAATGGGCCCCCCTACCCAGGGCCACTATCCTTGGGCCATTTTTTCAGTGCCTTGTCAGCTAACAATACAGTTCTTCTGCAACAGAGAGTCCTGTCGGGGTTCACACCATCCAGTCCCAGCCAGGGCTGGGCCCCTTCTCCCCAAGGGCCCCGCAGCAGCTGCATGGTCTGCCTCCCCCTGTTCACATATAGCTGTTCCTAAAATCTCCTGCCACCAGTTTCACACAGTGCAGTTTTTCATGCATTTTACCTTATGGTTTTGACTATGCCTTAGGCCCCTTTCACACGGGCGAGTATTCCGCGCGAATGCAATGCGTGAGGTGAACGCATTGCACCCGCACTGAATCCTGACCCATTCATTTCTATGGGGCTGTGCACATGAGCAGTGATTTTAACGAATCACTTGTGCGTTGCGTGAAAATTCCAGCATGCTCTATATTCTGCGTTTTTCACGTAACGCAGGCCCCATAGAAATGAATGGGGTTGCGTGAAAATCGCAAGCATCCGCAAGCAAGTGCGGATGCGGTGCGATTTTCACGCACGGGTGCTAGGTGACGATCGTGATGGGGACCCGATCATTATTATTTCCCCTTATAACATGGTTATAAGGGAAAATAATAGCATTCTGAATACAGCATGCTAAGTAAAATAGCGCTGGAGGGGTTAAAAATAAAATAAAAAATAATTAAACTCACCTTAATCCACTTGATCGCGGAGCCGGCATCTCCTTCTGTCTTCATTAGCTGTGTGGAGCAACAGGACCTGTGGTGACGTCACTCCGGTCATCACATGATCCATCACCATGGTAAAAGTGTGTTCCCGCAACGCACCCGCACATTTTGCCGCAACGCCCGTGTGAAAGAGGCCTTAAAAATTACAACAAACTTCCCTGTGTCAACATGGCCCGAAAAAAAGTTCCACCCTTAGGCTACATGCACACGACCGTATGTGTTTTGCGGTCTGAAAATTGCGGATCCGCAAAAAAAACGGATGACGTTCCGTATGCCATTTGGTATGTTTTTTTTTTGCGGATCCATAGTAATAATGCCTATCCTTGTCCGCAAACTAGAAAAAAATAGGACATGCACTATTTTTTTTGCGTAGCAACGGAACGGACATACTGATGCGGAATGGGTCCGCATTCTATCCGCAAAAAAAAACGGATCGAACACGGAAACAAAATACTGTCGTGTACATAAGGCCTTAGGGCTTATGCACACAAACGTATTTTCTTTCCTTGTCCGTTCCGTTTTTGTTTTTTTTGAGGACCGTATACGGAACTATTCATTTCAATGGGTCAGCAAAAAAACACGAAAGTTTAACCGTGTGTATTCCGTTTCCGTATGTCCGTATTTCAGTTCCGCAAAAAAATAGAACATGTCCTATTATTGTCCGCATTACGGACAAGGATAGGACTGTTCTATTAAGGGCCAGCTGTTCCGCAAAATACGGAATGCACGCGGACCGAAAAATACATATGGTCATGTGCATGAGCCCTTATTCATGGGCTGGGCCTGGTACTGCAGCTTGGCTACATAAAGGCCTCTTGCACACAACCATATGGCTTTTTCAGTATTTTGCGGTCCGCAAAAAACTGATCCGCAAAAAATACGGATGACATCCATGTGCATTCCGTTTTTTACGGAACAGCTGGCCCCTGATAGAACAGTACTATCCTTGTCTGTTATGCGGACAATAATAGGACATGTTCTATCTTAGAACGGAAAAACGGAAATACGGAAACGGAAAGCATACGGAGTACCTTCAGTTTTTTTTGCGGATCCATTGAAATGAATGGTTCCGTATATGGAATGCAAAAAGACGAACGGAAACGGGGGAAAAAAAAAAAAAAAACATTTGTGTGCAAGAGGCCTAAGTTGAATGAATCTGTGCTGCAGTGATAGACTCTGCCCAGAGCCCGAGGGGTGCTGTGTCTGGAGCCAATCCAAAGTGCCCCCAATAAGCGGGATCCTTACAACTTTCGGATAGTATTTAGTAGTCCATTCAATATTAAGATTTGTATAATTTTTTTACATAGTTTTGTTTCAATTCTTCAACATTTCAAGATCTCTGCTTGCTTATACAGTCAGGTCTATAAATATTGGGACATCGACACAATTCTAACATTTTTGGCTCTATACACCACCACAATGGATTTGAAATGAAACAAACAAGATGTGCTTTACCTGCAGACTGTCAGCTTTAATTTGAACGGTGAACGGTGCAGGAATTACAACAGTTTGCATATGTGCCTCCCACTTGTTAAGGGACCAAAAGTAATGGGACAGAATAATAATCGTAAATCAAACTTTCACTTTTTAATACTTGGTTGCAAATCCTTTGGAGTCAATTACAGCCTGAAGTCTGGAACGCATAGACATCACCAGACGCTGGGTTTCATCCCTGGTGATGCTCTGCCAGGCCTCTACTGCAACTGTCTTCAGTTCCTGCTTGTTCTTGGGGCATTTTCCCTTCAGTTTTGTCTTCAGCAAGTGAAATGCATGCTCAATCGGATTCAGGTCAGGTGATTGACTTGGCCATTGCATAACAATCCACTTCTTTCCCTTAAAAAACTCTTTGGTTGCTTTTGCAGTATGCTTTGGGTCATTGTCCATCTGCACTGTGAAGCGCCGTCCAATGAGTTCTGAAGCATTTGGCTGAATATGAGCAGATAATATTGCCCGAAACACTTCAGAATTCATCCTGCTGCTTTTGTCAGCAGTCACATCATCAATAAATACAAGAGAACCAGTTCTATTGGCAGCCATACATGCCCACGCCATGACACTACCACCACAATGCTTCACTGATGAGGTGGTATGCTTAGGATCATGAGCAGTTCCTTTCCTTCTCCATACTCTTCTCTTCCCATCACTCTGGTACAAGTTGATCTTGGTCTCATCTGTCCATAGGATGTTGTTTCAGAACTGTGAAGGCTTTTTTAGACGTTGTTTGGCAAACTCTAATATGGCCTTCTTGTTTTTGAGGCTCACCAATGGTTTACATCTTGTGGTGAACCCTCTGTATTCACTCTGGTGAAGTCTTCTCTTGATTGTTGACTTTGACACACATACACCTACCTCCTGGAGAGTGTTCTTGATCTGGCCAACTGTTGTGAAGGGTGTTTTCTTCACCAGGGAAAGAATTCTTCGGTCATCCACCACAGTTGTTTTCCGTGGTCTTCCGGGTCTTTTGGTGTTGCTGAGCTCACCGGTGCGTTCCTTCTTTTTAAGAATGTTCCAAACAGTTGTTTTGGCCGCGCCTAATGTTTTTGCTATCTCTCTGATGGGTTGTTGTGTTTTTTCAGCCTAATGATGGCTTGCTTCACTGATAGTGACAGCTCTTTGGATCTCATCTTGAGAGTTGACAGCAACAGATTCCAAATGCAAATAGCACGCATGAAATGAACTCTGGACCTTTTATCTGCTCATTGTAATTGGGATAATAAGGGAATAACACACACCTGGCCATGGAACAGCTGAGAAGCCAATTGTCCCATTACTTTTGGTTCCTTAACAAGTGGGAGGCACATATGCAAACTGCTGTAATTCCTGCACCGTTCACCTGATTTGGATGTAAATACCCTCAAATTACAGCTGACAGTCTGCAGTTAAAGCACACCTGGTTTGTTTTATTTCAAATCCATTGTGGTGGTGTATATAGAGACCAAAATGTTACCATTGTGTCGATGTCCCAATATTTGTGGACCTGACTGTAATTAATAAATGTATACAAATGGAAAAGACAGTGAGCGATCCTCAGGATCTATGCCAGGCCAGACAATGGATCTATAGGAAAGAACATAGAGGGAAATTTATCAAAACTGGTGTAAAGTAGAACTGGCTTAGTTGCCCATAGCAACCAATCAGATTCTTCCTTTCAAGTTTCACAGCTCCTTTGGAAAATGAAAGGAGGAATCTGATTGGTTGCGTTGGGCAACTGAGCCAGTTCTGCTTTACACCAGTTTGACAAATGACCCCCACAGAGCAGCGGTCCCCAACCGCCGGGCCGCGAACTAGGACTGGGCCCTGGAAGATTGTTTGCCGGGCTGCGGCGATCAGGGCCGTCTTTAATGTGGTACTAATGAAGCGCTTCCATAGCGCTTTATTAGTACAGGAGGACCAGGAAGCGGTGAAGGATCTGTACTCACCGCTTCCTGGTCCTCGGCTATCGGCTGTGCAGGGCTGCGCACAGCGTGAGGTCGCTCTGTGACCTGACACTGTGCGCCGCGATACACAGCCGACAGCAGAATAAAGAGGATCGCGATGGTGACCAGGAGCAGGAGAGGTAAGTGTTTTTTTTATTTTATTTTATTTGCACTGGGGGCTGACATAAGGGCTGATGGCTGACATAAGGGCTGATGGCTGACATAAGGGCTGATGGCTGACATGGGGGCTTATGGCTGACATGGGGGGCTGATGGCTGACATGGGGGGCTGATGGCTGACATAAGGGCTGATGGCTGACATAAGGGCTGATGGCTGACATAAGGGCTGATGGCTGACATGGGGGCTTATGGCTGACATGGGGGGCTGATGGCTGACATGGGGGGCTGATGGCTGACATGGGGGGCTGATGGCTGACATGGGGGGCTGATGGCTGACATGGGGGGGCTGATGGCTGACATGGGGGGGCTGATGGCTGACATGGGGGGGCTGATGGCTGACATGAGGGGCTGATGGCTGACATGGGGGGGGGGGGGCTGATGGCTGACTAAAGGTTAGGGGGTTGATCTGAGGCACTGGGGGTCTGACCTGAGGTCTGATTAACATTGGGGGTCTGATTGCTGGTCTGACCTGAGGTGTAATGAAAAATTTTTTTTTCTTATTGTTCTACTCTAAAACCTAGGTGCATCTTATAGGGCGAAAAATACGGTACAGTGCAGCAGAGACCAGTGCAGCAGTGACCCAAGTGAGTTTATATAGTCGTTATATATTTTAATATGCACTTTGTGTTTTGTTATGCGCATGAATCAGTCAGCGAAGACTAGCAGCACCTAAGCCCCGCCCCAGAACACCCGATTCCTGGGAAAATTGTCTTGCATGAAACTGGTCCTTGGTGCAAAAAAGGTTGGGGACCACTGCCATAGAGTCTCGCTTGGAACAGGATAAGTTCTCATGTGGCAGTTGTTTTTTTTTTGTTGTTTTTTCAGAAACATCTGCAACCGTTTCATCCAGTGGAATGACATTTGAAAATTCTTCTACATGATGCAGAAACAACCCTATTCATGTGACAGAACAAATCTTATGTTGTAGAAATGTCTGCATAAAATCTGCTGCATGTGAATATCCCCTAACTCTCCTGTATCCCACAAGTCTCTAATCAGAGGCAAATATCCCCAGTAGAAATAGAACAAGTCACTGGGACCTAAAACGCCTTTCGGAAGGAATATTAAACCTCCATCTGAAAAATTATACAAAGCACGTGCTATATATCTATCTATGGTTCTGTCCCCTCTCAGTCATCAGAACATGTAACTTTTGGATGGCGCGTTATTGTGCTTCTGATCACCCGATAGTGACCTGTTGGGTGACAGTCGCATAGTCAGCATGATGGATGCCGCTGCGTCACTATACGTACTATCCAAGTTCCCATTACTGGATCTCTTTTGTATCATGGATCTCTATAGATCTGCTAGCCTTTGCTGCAGCAATCTATTCAGATGGCCCCACTGATGACATTACTACCCATACCTTGAAAAGTATACAAACTGTTCCGGTCGCTATGGCGACCGGACACACCCCTAGTATGGATTGGCTGATGTGGAGTCACATGGTCTGCTCCTTCCCCCCCCCCCCCCCCCCTTTGGTGCGGGTGACGTGTTCTCCGTCATCGCGTCCCGATCACGTGGATGGGTGTTCGGAGTTGCACCGCTCGCGCCTGGGAGGATGGGGCGGGGCGTCGGGCCCCGAGCCTGCGCAGTGCATACACAGGGACGCCGGATACATGCGGGCACACTGAACCACCAATGGTATAGATAGATAGTCTAGATCAGGGGTGGGGAACCTTTTTGCTGCCGAGGGCCATTTGAATATTTGTAACATCGTTCGGGGGCCATACAAAATTCTTAACTTAAAAGTTTGACTGCTGTATTTGGTCAAACATATAACTGACTTAGGGGTAAGTTAAAGAAATTGCACTTCAATTTAAAAAATCTAGATCGCTGTATTTTTGCAGCACAAAACGGCGAAATTGTGCATAGCAATCTAATTTTTAAGTTGAGAATGTTATATATTTAGTTCTTTATTTGGCATTAATGGCAGCCAAGCTCATCCCAGAGGGGTCCAGAGAGGGGTTCACCCAGCTTTCACTCTCCATGCCACTGTCCCTGCCTGTCCCTTTCTCAACCTCAGATCTGCCCCCACCTCCTATCAGACCCCACCAGCCTACAACAGCCTCAGATCAGACCCTCATCAGACCCCACAGCCTCAGATCAGACCCCACAGCCTTAGATCAGACCCCCCAGCCTCAGATCAGACCCCTATCAGACCCCCAGCCTAAGATCAGACCCCCAGCCTCAGATCAGCCCCCCCCCCCCACAGCCTTAGATCAGACCCCCCCCCCAGCCTCAGATCAGACCCCCATAGGCCCCCCAGCCTCAGATCAAACCCCTATTAGACCCCCAGCCTAAGATCAGAACCCTAAACTCAGATCAGGCCTCCCAGCCTCAGATCTGCCCCCCCCCCCCCCCCCCCCCAACATCAGATCAGCCCCCCACCCCACCTTAGATTAGACCCTCTCCACCCTCAGATCAGCCCCAATCCGACCATAATAGAAGCGGTCATTAGCATTTTCACAATATTTTCTCGCCGGGGGCCACATGAAATGGGGGCCGGAGGTTCCCCACCCATGGTCTAGATCGGGGTAGGCAACCTCCGGCACTCCAGCTGTTGTGAAACTAAGACTCCCAGCATGCATACTTGCTATGCTCCTCTGAGAACTCTCATAGAAATGAATGAAGCATGCTGGGAATTGTAGTTTTGGAACAGCTGGAGTGCCGAAGGTTGCTGATCCCTGATCTAGATAGATAGATATTAGATAGATAGTTCTGGAGATATATATATATATATATATATATATATATATATATGTTGTGACACAGTGAGGGGTTGTGTCTGGCAAGGCAGGTATTTTCCTCCCAGCATGTGCGGCTGGGCTGGTTTCCAGCCAGGTGAGGTCAAATACCGGACCAGAGTTTAAGTGCCGGTCTGGGTTTTGGCAGCACCTGGCTGTCCCTAAATAGGCAGCTGGGCTCAGCAGAGATGTCCCTGTTTTTGGGATTTGAGGCTTTGTGCCGTGCAGGAGGGCTGAGAGCCACATGTTGGGGAAACAGTCCCCCCCCCCTAAAGCCTGCTGTGGAATACTGGAGGCAGAACTGCCAGCAAGGTGACTTGTGTTATATGAACTTTCCATTGTGTGTGAATTAACACCAAGACTGCGAAGTTACGTGCTGCTTTGTGTAATTGCCTCAAGTGTGAATAAACACTGACGTTTTGAGTAAAGAACTTGTATTTTGCCTCTGTACTGCCACCGCTTACCCTATCTACCAGAGCCAAACCCCACAACATATATATATATATATATATATATATATATATATATATAGTTTTTTTTTTAATTATTGTTCTCTTAGAATTTCAAAGTGAGATACAATATCTCCTAAGAACAATACATTAAATGATAGAAATATTGGCTGCAGTGACACACTGTAACAATCTCTCAGCTGCGTGATCCATGGTTTCTATCTATTACATTCCCATTCACTGACATCATTACCCCTATGTGTCTTTCGCGCGTAAAAAAAAAAACTTGCATCACCTGGTTTTGTGACTCTTTCAATGCCATGGTGACTTTTTAAGTCGCAGCTGGCATTTTATGCCGCCCTCGCCAGGTTATGAGAAGGGGTAAGGACAGGATGTTGGCGGGGCCATCTACCCCATCACATTCATCTTTATTTGGAACGACCGTAGATTTCATTCTGGCGCACGGACTGCTGGTGGAGCCGGATAATGTATGACGAGGCTTGCCGGCAGTGCAGACCCTATCAGGAGCAGTGCAGCAGACGCCGGTCCTGATGAACCGGGGGCCGCCATCTTCCCTTCTTACTACAGCACTGAGGACACTGCGGCCGAGTCTTCTACAATTTTACACAACAAATTAAGACAATATCCACTTTTTAAAGGGGTTGTTCTCCCGTTTCATGTAAATATGTTATGGAAAATTTAAAGGGGTATTCTCATCTTAGACACCTATGTTATATCCACTGAATAAATGTCTGACAGGTGCAGGTAACACCTGTGAGACCCTCACCTATCTCCAGAACGGGGGTCCCCTGCCCCACCTGTGGAGGTGGCCGCTGCTCAGGAGGTGGCTACACAGGACTCCATTGAGTTCTATGTGAATCACCGAAACAGCCAAACATGACTGCTCCCATAAAAGTGAATGCCACATGTGCGACCACCTCTCCCTTGACCCCCGGCCTGGAAGAGGTGGTAGGAGAATTGAGACCCCCATGTTGTAAACATAGGTGGCAGTCCCAGAGGTGCGACCCGCATTTTATAGATATTTATGGCAAACCCTGGGTCTAGACCATGAATGTCCAAGACGGGAATCATCACCGTATACGAGTTCTGCAACTTTCCAGCACACCTTGTGTTTCCAATCCTCACTGTGTTTAAGATCTCTGCTTGCTGACAGTGAATGAAAAATGTATTCAGTACATCCATAGGCTGAATATCTGTGTACACCAACTACTTCTCAAAGCTCAGAGAGTCTGTTGCTTGTATCCGGTAACCAGCGTATAGCCCACCAGTGAGCGCAGGCACCGTGAGGCCCCACCGCCTCGTGTCCAAATGTAATGTAATCCTGTAATTAACGTCATACAGGTGAATATTAGCGCGTTGCTGCCTCCGTCCTGATCCTGGGCTCCTTCCTCTTACCATCATTTGTATGATTTTAGTGCCATCTAGTGGAGAACAGGTTTTATGTCCAAACTTTTAAGATCACCAGTCCCAGTATCCAGAATAATGTACCAGTACGAGGCACAGGTTTAGGACTGGTTTTATGTTATTAGGACTACATTGTGTTACCTTTGTGTGTAAGTCAAAGAAATATACAAACCATATTACATATATATTCATATATAATACCAAATATATATATATATATATATATATATATATAAACACGCTGTAAAGTAAGTTAGCACAAGGGCAAGAAATTACAGCATCCTTGGACTACAACTCTTAGCCCTCTTTCACACGGGCGAGTTTTCCGCACGGGTGCAATGCGTGAGGTGAACGCATTGCACCTCCACTAAATCCGGACCCATTCACTTCAATGGGGCTGTGCAGATGAGCGGTGATTTTCATGCATCACTTGTGCGTTGCGTGAAAATCACAGCATGTTCTATATTCTGCATTTTTCACGCAATGCAGGCCCCATAGAAATGAATGGGGCTGCGTGAGAATCGCATCGCATCCGCAAGCAAGTGCGGATGCGGTGCAATTTTTCATGCATGGTTGCTAAGGAGACAGGGATGTATGACCCGGGACCCCATTTACTTTATTATTTTTCATTATAACATGGTTATAATGGAAAATAATAGCATTCTTTAATACAGAATGTTAAGTATAATGTCAATAGAGGGTTAAAAAATAATAAAAACAATACTCACCCCATCCACTTGATCGCGCAGCCGGGATCCTCTTCTTTGTTCTTTATGAAGGACCTGCAAAAGGTCCTTCTATCTTCATTCAGCAGGACCTGCGCTAACGTCAGCGAAGGTCCTTTTGCAGGTCCTTCAAGAAGAACAAAGAAGAGGATCCCGGCCGTGCGATCAAGAGGAGGTGAGCAATGTTTTTATTATTTTTTAACCCTCAAGTGACATTTCACTTTGCATTCTGTAACAAGAATGCTATTATTTCCCTTATAACCATGTTATAATGGGAAATAATAAAATCTACAGAACACCTAACCCAAACTTCAGTGAAGAAGTCCGGGTTCGGGTCTGGGTACCACATTCAGTTTTTTCTCACGCGCGTGCACAACGCATTGCACTCGCGCGGAAAAAACTGAACAACGGAACGCAATCGCAGACCAAACTGACTGAAATTGTGTGCCTACTTGCACGATTTTCCCTGAACACACCTGCATCGCATCCGGTCCGCGACGCCCGTGTGAAGGGGGCCTTATAAACCCAAAAGGAGGAGGGGACCACACTACCGTTCCTGAGATCGTCGGCCATTATCAGAGGAGTGGGGGATTAAATAAAACCTCATTGACTTGACAGTGAAAAACATCCGTGTGACTATTTTGGGGCATTTTCACGGCCAGACAGATCCCATTCACATCAATGGGACCATTTTTAACAGCCATATAGACAGTTGTGTGCCCGTCTAACAGCTGCTAAAATGGCTACAAAGGCCTTTCAGGGGTTAAAATGCCTTATATTGGGGCCACTAAAATGGGCATTAAAATACTGTGGGGCTCTAAGAGGGGCCTTATATATACTGGGGGGCACTATGTGACATTCATGTTGCACCTGCTTTGACTTCAGTGGGTCCATGGTCAAGTACAGGACATATTCTCCTTTTTGCAGAACGGACATATGGATGCGGAAGCCCTGCAGATGATCGGCGTGTTTTCTGCATCCATACTGTATGTCCACTCCGCAAAAGACGGAAAAACGGAAATGTGAACAAGGCCTTAACACTGCACATTGGGGTAGTAATAAACCCAAATATGGCACAAATACCATAAAAATGCCCTGACTGTGTCCACGCTGAACCTGACAGGTAGCCAAGGTTTCCTTTTATTAACCCTTCGTATGTAGCCCACATCCATGGAGGAGGCCGTATCACGGCAAACGAGAAGTACAGTGTATATATATATTGAGCCTCACAAAATCCTGAGAACTGGGAGGAATTCTCAGAAGAGACCAGACAGTTTTGCGTTGAGAGGAGAACATATGTTGTGTCGCCTAGAAATACGACATCGCTGAAACACTAGATTGCATTTTCCACTCATATGAACAGCAATGTGCTAACAAAGGATGACTCAAAGGAGCATATTTACGGAGACGCATGTGAGGTCAGCATCCCGGGGATCTGACGTCGGTGCCGGATATGCTATTTATTCAAACAATGTGTCCGATAAGTGACCCAGCAGCAGCTCGCCAACTTTCCTCACTGCAATCTGACTTAAAGCAAAAGCTGTCAGTTCTGGAGAATCTATTCTTAGATCTGTGTTGTCGCTCCTCTGTTATTCCTCCTGGAAATTTCTAGACACAGAGGCATTGGCTATTTGGCTCCTAGAGTCCCAATTTCGAACTCAGCACCCCATCCGTAAGGTTCTATCAATATAAAATCAATCTTCTATCCACCGGAAGTGTTCCTGGCATCTCCCCTTCCAGTGGAATTGGGTCGTCGGCATCTGCGCACTGTGAATCTGCTCTGCTTGGAGCAGGTGCCTCCAATAGGAGGGAGGATAGTACTGAGCACCAGGGCGTAGCTGTAGCAGTGCTCCTAGCAGTACAGCCAGCCCCTCGGTGCTCCAACTAACTAAATAAAAGTAATGATTTCTATGCCTCCAATCTCACTAAAAACAAAATAAAGGTATAATTTTAATCAGCATGATCAACCCTACCAGGATATATGCCTGCTTTAATAGGGTTGATCATGCTTACAGAAGTTCTGTAGTTTAAGGTTTGATGCAGTGATGTATTTAACACATTAAAGGGACCGTCTCATCTCAGATATTGATTGCATATTGCTAGAATATTCCATCAATGTCAGATAGGTGCAGGTCCTACCCTCTGGGACCCGCTTTTATCTCTAGAACAGCTTCCCCCCCAACATAGTGAAGGAGAACGCACTTATTAGTATTAGTTCTTAATAGTATTAAAACCATTAATAGTGGAAGCAGAGAGCCTAGTAAAGTCTGTGGTCCGGTGCGCTGGCATTGGCAGTAGTTGCAATATATATGTCAGTTCCAGTACATGGGGGAAATTTATTGAGCCCTGTACACCAGGTTTCTACCGTGACCAAAAAATTGGCAAATTTAGATACTGGTCATCTAGTAGGTAAATGAGTTTTTTTTATTTTACATCACTCTTGCCACTTTCAAAAATGTATGCCAGATTGATCAAAAGTTACAAAAATGCTGCCATATCACTCCTGTGGGAGGAAGGTGAAAAACTGGAAACAACTCCAGACAGTAGAGTTAAGGTGGGTTTACCCGGGCCGAGCTACAGCCGATTGTCGGGAAGGAAGTCATCTTTAAGAGGAGGTGAAGCTCTGATCTCCTCCACAGTATGACGAGCAACGTTTGTCTATCTATATGTCTCTCATATCTATCTAATCTATACACTGTATCTATCTATCTGCATGTCTTTGTCTGTTTATCCATCTAACTATCTACATAACTTATTACAGTATTTTTTACTTAATTTCAGTTTAAGGTTCCATTCACACGTCCGCAAGTTGGATGCGCAAAAAAACAAGGACTCCGGCCCTGTGATAGAAATGCCTCTTCTTCTCCGAGGCTGCGGACAAGAATAGGGCATGTTCTATTATTATTTTTTGTGCGGCCGCTGAACGGACGTGTGAATGGACCCTAATTCAGTTAATAAAACATATCACCCCTTATGGCTATCTATCTATCTATCCATCTATATGACTTGTTATAATATGTTTTACTTTATTTCACTTTAATTCTGCTCAATTAATAAAACATATCACCACTTAAGTGTATTCGAGTGGCCAAGAAAGACTGTATTAAAATCTTTTCTGTCTATCTCATATCCATCTATCTATCTATCTATCTATCTATCTATATATCTCATATCTATCTATCTATCTAATATCTATCTATATATCTCATATCTATCTATCTATCTATCATCTATCTAATATCTATCTATCTATCTATCTCATATCTATCTATCTCATATCTATCTATCTATCTATCTATCTATCTATCTATCTATCTATCTCATATCCATCTATCTATCTATCTATCTCATATCTATCTCATATCTATCTCATATCCATCTATCTATCTATCTCATATCTATCTATCTATCTATCTATCTCATATCTATCTATTTATCTATCTATCTATCTCATATCTATCTATCTGTATATCTATCTATCTATCCATCCATTTCATATCTATCTATCTCTCATATCAATCTATCTATATATCTATTTTATCAACAATACATTCATATATACTCCTTTTCTATACATAAATTTACACAATCCCGTAAAATGGTCACATACAGGGTTTAACTAAACAACCACATAAAAAGCAAAAAAAAAGTAGACGCATTACGACTTGCAAAACTTGTCAGCTATTTCTTTGCATGTTAAAACACTTGTACAACAAAGTAGTTTAATATATTAGTAAAAGGGGCGCCTAAAACTATCAACACTCTGATAGATTATTACTACTACTACTACTACTACTAATAATAATAATAATAATAAAAATAGATATACCTGAAATCCAGGATTTTCTTCTACCCCCCTTCATTTTTCAAGTTCAAAAAGTTATCCCGTAACAGAGTCCTGTCCTAAATGTAAATCCAAGCAGCAAAATAAACACAAACCCAAAAAACTTCCCTATAAAAAGTTTTACAATATAAAACAAAACTAGAAAGTCAATGAACTCTTCCCCACAAAGTCGAGGAGCCCAGGAAATCCCTCATGTGCTTCTTAAAGACACATCTCTGGTAGTCGCCGGCTCCCTAGCACTTTCCCACTTGTGAAGAAGCAGTTGCCCACAAGAAAGAAAACCCATTAGTGCTTTCTCTACTTCACCCGCAACGTCTTCATTATTTATATATGCAGGCACTGGTTTCCAGCAACTGAAGTTGAATCTAGCTGATGAAATATTCATCTCGTCCTGCCCCCCCGCTGTGCCATAATGCCTAAATGTACTCAAAGAACCTTAACTGTGCTGTTACACACCTGTGACCGGAATGGGGGATTTGCCAAGACGCACTAGTGCATGAGCCATTATTTAACATCACATTAATTAACGAGATCAATACGTTTCTCTGCCGTTGTAGCAAAGGAAGGAAAGAAGCCTCTATCACTGAAAAAATAGGCGAAGCATAGCCCGGCTCACCAAGACATCCATCATGGCGGCGTCAGAGACCAAGACTTGTCAGATCTCTACAATCTATACAATCAGTGAACATTACTTAATACATCATAAAGGAACTAATTATTTTAATCTTTTTTTTTTGGGACTAAGTTTGGGTCCAAGTCCAAGATTGGTAAACTGATGGCTTCATATATCCTGTACTCCCGGTTTAAAAGGGAAGCGAACAATTCATCAAGTCCTTGGAATTTGGGAGACCACCTTTTTTCTATATTCAGATACTCCTGGGTCTCCCTACGGTAATCCTCAGGAATAAGCGAGCATCACTGGCGGAAACTACAGGGGAAGGCATCACACATTTGCTCTACATGGCGCCCATGCAAGCAGGAATGGGTAACTTCCAGAGTTGGAGGTTCTCTTAGGCCTCATATTCGCATTTCCGTCCACAAACAACAGATTTACAAAATGCAGATACCTTCCGCGTACACCTGGGACAGATTTACGTCAGAATGCCGCGTGCCCCCTTTTTTAAAGGCTATGGACATCTTCGGGGCAATTTATTTCATGATTGCATTTTGCTCTTTTTGGGCTAAAAATCTTTTTTCTATTGTTTTTTATTATCTGCCACTGTGCCAGCCTCCTTAACTTAGCATCTGTGTACAGATTATTGTTGGATGTACTACAACTCCTATTTTGCACTCAAGTAAAAGAGACATTTATTCTTCTACCTGGCCTATAAGTCTCCTGGCGCCGATTAAGGCGCTCTCTCCCCAAGGAGAGACAGTACCCCCCAAATACTGACTTACCCAGTTAAGCCAGTACTCTCTGCTCTGCACTGATGAGAGGCAATCACCCCGAAATTGCTGTCTGCAGATGAGATGCTGGCTTATATAATATCCGAGTCATGTATCAAGACCTATTTAAAGGGCTGAACATTGACCTATAGGATAGATGCCTTACATCTGGTGGCATCAGAGGCGGAGCTTGTTAAGAGCTCATTTGCATACCTCGTTCCCAGAATTCCAGAGGAGCATGTATGGCCTATAAGTCTCCTAACGCCAATTAAGGCGATCTCTCCCCAAGAAGAGATAGTACCCCCAAAATTCTTCTACCTCTGGCCTGGTTTCCTGACTCCTACCACACCATACGCTGGCCATTGCATTACTACACCTCCTGCCAGGAAATCCTACAACCGCCAACATCAAGGTCACCCCAAACTACCATCAGGCAGTAGCCCTAACTATAGGGAGTATCCCGAGGGAAGAAAGGGTGCACCCCCTCACTGCACCGGCCCTAGGGAAACCACCGTGACACATCCTACAGTCAGAGCCATAACCACTCCCATACTCCGCTCCAACTCTTGAAGGTCTCACTGAGCATGTAATAAGAATAGGAGCTGGAGAGAAGTACCCACCATGGATCCCCCCCTCTTGATGTCCATTCCAGTATTTTCAGATTGGACCATTTGCTACATACAAGCCCCAGTAGGAAGGCATGACATTCATTTCATCTAAATTCCAGTTTACAGAATGATTTATTAGGATGTATTCCCTGAGATTTTTAACAACGCCCTTGTAAAAAAAATAAAAATGGTGGTAATCAATAAGTCCTCTTCACTAACGAGAACATGGATTTCTAATTAAATCTATACAGGTTTAAACAGATAAATGATTAAAGCTGAAAACCATTTCACTTTTCGCCTTTTTCAATCGGTGCGTTCATTTACATCAATTACTCCGCTGAGCTGAGCCGAGTCTGTCGTCTGCGCTGCCGAGCGGGAAGCTCTCCTACCATCCAGAGACCAGATCGCCAGAGACTACCGGCCAGGACATACATTATAATAGAAGGACAATTTTTGCTTCCATGAAATCTCATCTATCTTAAACGCTTTATTAATTATCCAAGTCAAATCCATCATTACAGCGATGTACTCGGCATCGGCGCCTCCAATCAATGGCTTCCCTTACAGTCTATGCATACAAATCTAGAATACGGTTCAAGTTCCTCCGTTCGTGATTTTACTTACTCCACGGAAGAGCGATCAACAGGTTTTTATTAACCACCCCCTCGAATCCACGTATAGAAATTATTTCTGGTCAGTAAGAAGCACACAACCTCGGATGGGACAACTCCAAGGTTAAAACGCATACAGGGTGGCTCAAAAGTAAGGAAACATGCATATAAAATGAAACAAGCCATGTCACCAGCATGACGGCCATTTTAAAAAATGCCGCCATCTTGGATTCAGTTTTTCAAATGGGAAGGTAGGTATGTGACGTATCAAACTGGTTGAGAATTTCCCCAGAGAAACAATAGCGGACTTCGCGTTAATGCAGCTTTATTCATTCTCATGTTAAGGGCTCATGCACATGAATGCATTTTCTTTCCGTGTCCATTCCGTTTTTTGGGGGACTGTACGTAGAACCATTCATTTCAATGGGTCTGCAAAAAAAATGGAAGTTACTCCTCGTGCGTTCCGTTTCCGTATATCCGTTCTGCAAAAAAAAATAGAACATGTTCTATTATTGTCCGCATTACGGACAAGGATAGTACTGTTCTATTAGGGGCAAGCTGTTCCCTTCCGCAAAATACCGAATGCACACGGACGTCGACCATATTTTTCGCGGATCCGTGTTTTGCAGATTGCAAAATACATACGGTCATGTGCATGAGCCTTTAACCAGTTATTATACTTCGGACAGACGATATGAAGGATGCCATTATTCCCAAGCAGAACGTGTTGAGAGATCATCCTTATTTCCGGTAAACGAAGCACACGCGTCATCGCAGAAGATTTCAACCAATGGCACCCACACAGGCCACAGCGCAGTTGTCAAACTTCGTGCCAAATTCCAAGAAACAGGTTCTGTCGCCAAGAAGGTGAAAGCTGGGCGACCAAAAAAAAAACGCAATGGATGCAGCAACAGCAATCGCCGTTCTGGTTTCAAGTGCCCTTACCGTCTCTGGAACATGCATCAGTTCGGCAAATGTTATCTACCCATGAATCACACCCATACAAAATTCAGATGCTGTAACACCCGACCAAGGATGATCAAGCCCGTTGGAGAATTTACAGAATAGGAGACACAGCAACTACAAATGAACAGGTGCTGTTATAAAAAGAAATTGGCAACTGCACTGTGTGTGCTGAGAGGCCTGTTTGGGTGGCCTTGGTTGAAATATTCTGCGAGACACATGTGCTCCGTTCAACGGATATAAGAACGATCTCAACACATTCTGCTTGGGATAACGTCATCCTTCAAAATGTCATTGTTCTCGGGGTGAAATTCTCTACCAGTCTGAAGTGTCGCACACCTACTTTCCCATTTCAAAAACTGAGACGGAAACCAAAATGGAGGCACTCAAAATGGACGCCATGTTGATGACATGGCCTAACAGGTATGTACTACTACAACCATCATCTATTCAGTAAAGAGAGACTTTATTTATTATAACTAAATTGGCCTGGTCATGGCATCCATCATCCGCCAGACCGTTTGCTTACTCTCCTACCTTGCACCCTGCTAAACATCCAACCAACATGAAGGACATCCCAGCCACCATCAGGCAGCAGCCGCCTCCAAAAAGTCCATAAGTGCCTGCAGCCTTTAACATACGTGCTCAGTATCCTTTCGATATATCATCAGCATCTTATCGGCGGGGGTCCCGACTGTTTCAAAAGGCAGAGCCGCTCGCAATAGCATTAAAGTGAACGGGCCGGAGCCGCGCCCAGGGCAGTGATAGTAGTCGTGAAGTCACTGGCCTGCGGAAAACAGCGAGAAGGCCGCAAGGCTACTTCAAGTGCCACTGCCTTCTCAAACAGCTGATTGGGGGGGGGGGGGTCCTGGGGGTCAGACCACTAGGACCCCACCAGTCATGACAATGGGGGTCAAAAGTCCTCCATTTGAATGAAGCGGCGCTGGATCATGCACGCTCACGCTCCATTTATCTCTAGGAGAGTTTAGTGCTGCACTTGCCATTCTCTGGCAGTCTCTCAGATTATAAAAGGGGCCTCACTGTGCATGCTCGACTGTAACTTTATTCAGACGGGAGACATGAGACTCCCATTCATGTGATTGTGGGGGTGCCCCGCAGTCATAACTCACTGTAATGGAATACCCTCTAATCCCTTAAAGGGTTGTCCAGGGTTAGAAAAACATGGCTGCTTTCTTTGAGAAATACGCCACATGTGTCCATAGGCTGCAGCTGGTATTGCAGCTAAGGGCCATTAAAGTGAATGGGGTTGAGATGCAATAACACTCATAACCAGTGTACGGGGAAATCCTAGATAACCCCTTAAAGGTGTTGTCCAGCCGTTAATATTGATGACCTATTGTCGGTCATCAATATCTGATTTGCGGGGGTCCCGGCTCCCCCGCCGATCAACTGTTTGAAGAGGAGGTGGCGCTCCCTGCAAGAGCCGCTTCCTCTTTATTAACCCCTTTCTGACTGCTCCACGTAAATTTACATTGGTGGTCGGGCATTTAAAAATGACACCCGCTAGTGGGCAGAGCGGGCAACGTAGCCGCCAGGTGCCTGCTGTTTTAAGACAGCAGGCACCCGGGACTAATGTGCACGACTGGCCGTAACGCCAGTCGCAGACTCTTAACACTTCAGATTCCGTAGTCAAATGTAGTCATAATCATACTGACCTGGAGAATGAAAGTAACAGGTCAGTTTTACCACATAGGAAACGGTGTAAAAAAACAAAAACATAAAACTGTCGCGGAATAGTTTTTTTTATAATTCCACCCCATTTGGAATTTTTTTCCAGCTCCCCACTACATCATATGAAATATTACATAGTGCCATTAGAAAATGTATCTTGTCCTGCAAAAAACAAGGCCTCATAAGGCTATGTGAATAAAAAAATAAAAAGTTATGGCTTTGGGAGGGCTGGGAGTAAAAAACTAAAATGGAAAAAAAGGTAAAATCACCCAGTCTTGAAAGGGTTAAATTCTCTTCGTCTTGGAAGTGCAGTGTAAGTGAATGGAGCGAGTACTTGCAATTACACTACACCGCCGCTCCACAGGAGAAGACGCGGAAGCAGCGCTTGTATGGAGTGTCGCCAACTCTTCATACAGCTGATCTGCGGGGGTGCCGGCTGTCGGACCCCCACAATCAGATATTGATGGCTAATCCTGGGGCTAGGTCATCAATATTAATAGCTGAACAACCCCTTTAAGGACCAGCCTATTCTGGGCCTTCAGTTCCCAGTGATTTTCTCAAGAGCTATTACTTTTTAAGTTATCCGTCAACAAAGCTGAGGGCTTGATCTTATTGAACTTTCTATTGACACCATTTTAATGTGTTAATTTTGATGTATTAATTGACTTAAATTTTTTGGGTGGGTGGGATCAAATACAGCAAAAAAAAATTTTAAGTGGGATCAAATACAGCAATTTTTTTTTTTTTTTATGCCATGGACTCTGTGGTATAAATAAGATATCAAAAACTGTTTTTACCACACTTCATAAATTCTATATTTAATATATAATTATTTTTTTAATTTTTTTTTTACTAAATATCTTTAATATTTCATGTAAACATTTTAAATAGTTTATTAAGGGGTCTCGGACTGAACTGTTATTTACTAGCTCCAGCTGATTGGAAGAATTTAGGGTAGCTTCATTCTAGGAGCAACGGGGGCGTTGCCATTACACCTAAAGGCTCTGCTCTCTCTGCAACTGCCGAGCCGTCTTTGACAAGACCAGACAGTCAAAACATGATCACCCCTGGTCCTGTCAATGAAAGTGCTAAGGGCGCGGTACTGCAGAGAGAGCAAAGTCTCTAGGTGTAACGGCAACGCCCCCGTTGCTCCTAGAGGCTCATTTGCATATATGAAAACATCATTGCGGGCACCTATGAACATTTATCTAAAGGTATTTCATATCTATCTATCTGAGACAAAGCAGAAGATAGAGTCCGGGTGCCGCTGTACGAAGATCCTGATCCAAGATTGCAATAACATAAGCAAAAATATCCAGCACTCCAAGGATGGCTTAGGCCGCATTCACACATACGTGGATTTTCACGGACCACGGTCTGTGAAAACCCGTCCTGCTGAGTCCACGAGCGCATGGCGTCATTGGTTGCTATGACACCGTGCGCTTTGTGCCGCTGCCGCTTTACAGTAATACGAGTGCATTACTGTACAGCGGCGGCAGCACGAAGCGCACGTGGTCAGTGAAAATCCACGTATGTGTGAATGCGGCCTTAAAGTGAAAACTTGGTCTTTATTAACTCATGTTACAGCAGCAACGTTTTAGTCCTATCACAGGACCTTTCTCGTGAAAGGTCCTGTAATAGGACTGAAACACTGCTGTAACATGGGTAAATAAAGACCAGGTTTTCACTTTAAGGCCGCATTCACACATACGTGGATTTTCACTGACCACGTGCGCTTCGTGCTGCCGCCGCTCATATCTGTTTAATGTCTACGGTATCTATCTATCTATCTTAATATCTATTTATCATTGCCTCCCACCTATATACTGTTTGCTCCCATACTATTACCATATACCATACTATTGCAGTACCACTTGTATGTTTGCAATTCAAGACTCCATGAAATGCTGGTGACATGCGCTCATGGTAGCTTTATCAGCAACCATATTGTCACCCAGTTTTCCTTAAAACAGATAACTTAGGGACTTTACTAGTTTTACTTTACTACTTTTCTTTTAGGGTAAAATGTACTTTTCGCTATATGTTTGTCTTATTGGGGGAAACGATCGTCATCTGTAATTTTGCAAACAGGCGAAACATTCTGTAACCAGAAACGACGCATGCTCCAAATACATAGAAACAATGGCAAATGTCATGCATAAATGTAAAACATGCATCAGGGTGAAATCAATCCAATGTAACAGTATATGAACCCACACTACTAGTGGTGCACTAATATATGAAATATAAGATAAGAAATTATTCTAACCACTTTATCCTCCTGCAGGAATATCCAGGGAACCCAATGAGAGCGGAGAGGAAGAAAAGACAGAAAAGGGAAGAAAATACGGTTATGTTCATAGTAAGGTTACACAGGGTTAAATCAGCAAAATGAGGTTTTATACATAATACAAGGGTATATAACAGTTAGGGTTGCCCGTACATGGCTGAATCGCACATGACTTACCGCCATGTTTTCACGGCAAGTGATCGCACGTTTCATATGCTTCACTTATATTTTCTGTGAACCTGTGGCAAACAGTGGTAAACCCATAGAGATGACTGCAAACTGGAGATTAACAGTAATCTGCACGCAGTTATTGCAGGTCTGCCGCTATGGGTACCCTTACACTGATCTGTCATAACATTAAAACCAAAGTCAATACCATGGATTATCTTGTGACAACTGCACCTGTGGAGAGGTGAGATTTCAGGCAGCAAGTGAACAGTCAGATCTTGAAGTTGATGTTTCAGAAGTTAGCAATGTTGCAGGTCAGCCGCTACAAGTACCCTTACACTGGTCAGCCTTAACATTAAAACATTGATTATCATGACAACTGCATCGGTGAAGAGGTGGAATACTTCAGGCAGTCAGTTCTTGAAGTCGATGCGAGTGTAAGCATCTGAAAGAATTTGACAAGGGTCACCACTGGGTCAGAGCATCTCCAATATGGCAGGTCTTGTGGGGTGTTCCTGGTATGCAGTGGTTAGTACCTGCTAAACGTCTCCCAAGGTGAACAAATATCCTGGACCACCAAAGTGTGTGGAGGGTGAAGGCTAGTTCATATGGTCCAATCAATTAATTAAAATGATACTGCTAGACAGCTTCGGACATCTTGTGGAGTCCATGCCCTGATGGGTCAGAGATGTTTTGGAGGCAGGAGGGAAACTTACCTAATATTAGTCAGGTGCTTTTAATGTCATGGCTGACTGGTATACACTCACCTAAAGAATTATTAGGAACACCTGTTCTATTTCTCATTAATGCAATTATCTAGTCAACCAATCACATGGCAGTGGCTTCAATGCATTTAGGGGGGTGCTCCTGGTCAAGACAATCTCCTGAACTCCAAACTGAATGTCAGAATGGGAAAGAAAGGTGATTTAAGCAATTTTGAGCGTGGCATGGTTGTTGGTGCCAGACGGGCCGGTCTGAGTATTTCACAATCTGCTCAGTTACTGGGATTTTCACGCACAACCATTTCTAGGGTTTACAAAGAATGGTGTGAAAAGGGAAAAACATCCAGTATGCGGCAGTCCTGTGGGCAAAAATGCCTTGTGGATGCTAGAGGTCAGAGGAGAATGGGCCGACTGATTCAAGCTGATAGAAGAGCAACGTTGACTGAAATAACCACTCGTTACAACCGAGGTATGCAGCAAAGCATTTGTGAAGCCACAACACCCACAACCTTGAGGCGGATGGGCTGCAACAGCAGAAGACCCCACCGGGTACCACTCATCTCCACTACAAATAGGAAAAAGAGGCTACAATTTGCACGAGCTCACCAAAATTGGACTGTTGAAGACTGGAAAAATGTTGCCTGGTCTGATGAGTCTCGATTTCTGTTGAGACATTCAAATGGTAGAGTCCGAATTTGGCGTAAACAGAATGAGAACATGTATCCATCCTCTGATGGCTACTTCCAGCAGGATAATGCACCATGTCACAAAGCTCGAATCATTTCAAATTGGTTTCTTGAACATGACAATGAGTTCACTGTACTAAAATGGCCCCCACAGTCACCAGATCTCAACCCAATAGAGCATCTTTGGGATGTGGTGGAACGGGAGCTTCGTGCCCTGGATGTGCATCCCTCAAATCTCCATCAACTGCAAGATGCTATCCTATCAATATGGGCCAACATTTCTAAAGAATGCTATCAGCACCTTGTGGAATCAATGCCATGTAGAATTAAGGCAGTTCTGAAGGCAAAAGGGGGTCCAACACCGTATTAGTATGGTGTTCCTAATAATTATTTAGGTGAGTGTATATTGATACAGTAAATATAATATAGCATACCACTTTATAGTCAGAAGCACCCGTGCAACACAACCAAGCAACCGTAGGACTAAATTATACCCAATAGGCAGAATGTCTTATCTTAGGGACTAAGGATTAAAGGGGTCTTCCAGGATTACTATGGTTTTATCAGATATGCTCATGTAGTTGCTTACCTCATGTACATCTTTCCCATTGTTATAGGCAATGGGTGTAGACCCACTGTACCATCTAACTGGTTACTCTAAGAGCATTATCTTGGTGGTCCCCTGGTTTTCCCCCTTTCAACCATGTACAGGCATCTGCAGGGGAGCCACTAGGCCACTACCTCTTGAGAAAGTCCTGGTTTAGTTGGTTGCTGACCCATGGGCCACCAAGGGATCAGGCAATATACGTAGTCCAGTAACAGGCTGAGGTCAGGACAGGCAGTGTACAACAAATCCGAGAAACAAGTCCAGGTTCAGGGCAGGCAGCAATGGGGCGATATGTAAAACAGGCTAGTAAGGGATAGGAGTCAGAATTGCCAATCAGGCTGGAGTTCGGTATAGGGGTAGTCAAAGATTAACACTTTAGAAGGTAACTAGAGACTAGGTAACCTAAAGCTCAGGCACCTTCCACCTGGAAGCTAAATGCACACAAGGTGCCAGCCATAGGCTGGAACACATCGAGGCACACACTGGCCCTTTATGGCTGGGTTCACACGGGCGTTGCCGGAAAATGTGCGGGTGCGTTGCGGGAACACCCGCAATTTTTCCGCGCGAGTGCAAAACATTGTAATGCGTTTTGCACTCGCGTGAGAAAAATCGCGCATGTTTGGTACCCAAACCCGAACTTCTTCACAGAAGTTCGGGCTTTGGATCGGTGTTCTGTAAGATTGTATTATTTCCCCTTATAACATAGTTAGAAGGGAAAATAATAGCATTCTGAATACAGAATGCATAGTAAACTAGCGCTGGAGGGGTTAATTATTATTTTTTTTTAAATTAACTCACCTTAGTCCACTTGATCGCGGCCCGGCATCTCCTTCTGTCTCCTTTGTTGAATAGGACCTGTGGTGAGCATTAATTACAGGAACAGGACCTTTGATGATGTCACTCTGGTCATCACATGGTACGTCACCATGGTAAAAGATCATGTGACGTACCATGTGATGACCGGAGTGACATCATCAAAGGTCCTGTTCCTGTAATTAATGCACACCACAGGTCCTATTCAACAAAGGAGACAGAAGGAGATGCCGGGCTACGCGATCAAGTGGACTAAGGTGAGTTAAATTATTTTATTTATTTTTTTAACCCCTCCAGCGCTGTTTTACTATGCATTCTGTATTTAGAATGCTATTATTTTCCCTTTATAACCATGTTATAAGGGAAAATAATAATGATCGGGTCCCCATCCCGATCGTCTCCTAGCAACCGTGCATGAAAATCGCACCGCATCCGCACTTGCTTGTGGATGCTTGCGATTTTCACGCAACCCCATTCACTTCTATGGGGCCTGGGTTGCGTGAAAAACGCTGAATATAGAGCATGCTGCGATTTTCACGCAACGCACAAGTGATGCGTGAAAATCACCGCTCATGTGAACAGCCCCATAGAAATGAATGGGTCGGTATTCAGTGCGGGTGCAATGCGTTCACCTCACGCATCGCATTTGCGCGGAATACTCGCCCGTGTGAAAGGGGCTTAAGAGTCAGCAGGAGCACTCCCTAAAGGAAATGCAGAAGAGGCCTTAGCAGCAGGAGCAGGACGTTGCATTCGAGGGGAGCACATGGAATGCCAGCTCCTGGGCCCAATTTCAACAGCTGGAGAACGAGAAGTAGGTCCGGGATACCAGGCAGAAGAGGGAATGGTCTGGTGAGTGATGGGGTGCCCATTCCGGACCAGAGGAGCGAGACATCGGCTGGCATAACACCCACTCAGCTAGTTACATAGACACGCCCACTGCCCGATCACTGCCCCGCCCATGGGGTGATGATGTTTTCACTGCCTGGCCTAGAGGGAGCGGCAGTTGCAGAATGAGCTGAGCCTCTAGGTGTAATGGTAACGCCCCCATTGCTCCTAGAGGCTCATTTGCATATAATAAAATATCATTTTCCTCAGCAATGCGGGCACATATGAATATAGAACAAACACAGATGTCTTCAGCTGCCAAGCGCACATGTAACAGGTCAGCCAGTGTCATAGGTACAAAACTGCCCTTTAAGACGTCACCAGTCTTGTTACAAGGTAGGAATATATGAATATCATACAGACGTTAATATTTAAGGGGGTGACAAATTAGTTAACAAGTTGCTGAGATTTTCTCCGGATGACATTTACATAGCAGATGCCAGACAAGCTGCAGTTTACGTGCCAAGAACCCGGCTGCGTACGTCATACGGAACCGTTAATTTGTGGAACCTTGTGATTTGGAAGATATTTAATATTGCTGCTAATTGAATTAAATCCCAAACTACGTCTTATGTACAGTAAATCCCTGTTTCGCTATTATTCACACGGCTATATTTAGCTGGCTGTTATTTCGTTGCGACCCTGTGTTCATTCATGATTTCCCATTAGACAAAACGGTGCAGACTCTAAAACTTGCAGCCAGATATTGGGCGTGATCCATCAAAACAATTGCCAATTTTAATGAGTGATTACGTCCTATGCACAGAAGGTATGACAGAGAAATCAGTATGTTGTCTATACTTCCGCAGTCATGTCATCTACCAGCTTAGCTGTCTACAGCCATGAGGTGCTGGCCGAACCATCTGCTGACCATACATGTGAACGCTACTGTGCTGGACTAATATCTAATGATCACGAGAGCTTCATTCACCTGCAGGTCTGACCTTAAAGGGGTTGTCCCAGGAAAATAGTCTACTTTTCTTCATAGCATCAACCCGATCGGAATACTTTTGTAATTGCATTTAATTAAAAATGTAGTACAGCCTTTGAGTTATTCAATAAAATGTATCTGCATAGCGCCACCTGCTGTTTGTTCTTTTCCTTATTTCTCAGTCCACCAATCACTGAGGTGGACACACATGCTCAGTTCTATCCTTCAACTGCCACCAGCATTATCTTGGTTAGAAGCTGTGACCAGATGCGGACTGGCCATAGACCCTTTAGGGGCCCAGGGGGTCACCTAAGCCCTCCTCACCGCCAAAAGCCAGATAAGTAGTGCTGACGCTCTCAGAATTGGTTAACGCTGGGAGCATCACACACTTGCTGTATGTACCCCTCTAGCGGTCGCAGGTGCCCTCCTGACTCCTGAATTCAACTGTGTTGCCATCCTGAGGAAACTAAAGTAGGAAGATGGAACGTGGCAGCTGGCACTGGCCACCACAGAGGGGCAGCTTCTGGGAGGGCATTTTGTGCTGCTGAGGCATTATTTGGTGATGCACTGTGGTATTTGGTCCTGCTGGAGTAGTATATGGTGCTGAACTGCAGTATTCGGCCCTGCTGGGGTGGTGTTTTGTGCCACTATATGGTACTGCTGTCTCACCTACTTGTGTTGGCACTTCCTATTTGGATTGGCCCTGCATTCTGTCAATATGGAAATGCCTACAACATAGGGCCACTTTTAGTTGTAATTTTATTCCCAGGACCACCTTAAGGGAGAGGGAGAGTGCTACATCAGGAAGGACACACCCCTTGAGAAAGGCCATGCCCCCTGAGAAAGGACAAAACCAGTGGCGTAACTAGAGTTCTATGGGCCCCAGGGCAAAATTTGGATCGGGCCAAACCCACACCATGCCCAGTCGCACTCTCTGTGACTGCGATCGTTAAATCTCTGGTCTCTGGTAATATCTCCTACCCCGCACACTAATGTACCTATAGCGCCCACAGTAATATCTGTATAGTGCCCTTCCACTGCTCCTAGTAATGTCCTTCTCCTGCCCGCAGTAATGTCCCCCACTGCCCCGGGTAATGTCCCCCACTGCCCCTAGTAATGTCCTGCACTGCCCCCGGTAATGTCGCCCACTGCCCCAAGTAATGTCCCCCACTGCCCCTAGTAATGTAGCCCACTGCCCCTAGTAATGTAGCCCACTGCCCCCAGTAATGTCCCCCACTGCCCCTAGTAATGTAGCCCACTGCCCCCAGTACTGTGCCCCCCTGCCCCGGTAATGTTCCCCACTGCCCTTAGTAATGTCCCCCACTGCCCTTAGTAATGTCCCCCACTGCCCTTAGTAATGTCCCCCACTGCCCTTAGTAATGTCCCCCACTGCCCTTAGTAATGTCCCCCACTGCCCTTAGTAATGTCCCCCACTGCCCCCAGTAATTTTCCCCACTGCCCCCAGTAATGTCCTCCAATGCCCCCAGCAATGTTCCCCGTTGCCCCAGGTAATGTCCCCCATTGACCCAGCAGGTAGTGCCTCCCACTGCCCCTAGTAATGTCCCCTACTACCCCCAGTAGCGCCCCCCACTGCCCTTAGTAATGTCCCCTACTGCCCCCAGTAGTGCCCCCCATGCCCTTACTAATGTCCCCTACTGCCCCCAGTAGTGCCCCCACTGCCCTGAGTAATGTCCCCTACTGCCCCCAGTAGTGCCCCCACTGCCCTTAGTAATGTCCCCTACTGCCCCCTGTAGTTTCCTTCCCCGGCCCAAGCCTTCACTCACATGTAGCAGGGCCCAGCATTGTCACTGTACTTTGTGCCGGGCCCTGTCAGAGCGCTCAACTGACCTGCATCATATGTGCTCCAGCATCAGGCCCCAGCACTGCCCTACTAGAATTAGTCACAAATTAAGCAAGTGGGCGGAGCCAAACCAATGTTAGTCAGGCTCCACCCATCCATTAAATTTGTGACTAATTCTAGTCGGGCAGTGCTGGGGCCTGATGCTGGAGCACATATGATGCAGGTCAGTTGAGCGCTCTGACAGGGCTCGGCATTCTGACAATGCTGGGCCCTGCTACATGTGAGCGCAGCGGGCCCCCTCCCCCCACTGGTCATTACTCCCCTGGACAATACCCTTGAGTAAGAACATACTCCTGAGCTGCAGCAGAAAGGACACTCCCCTGAGCTGCCAACTAGAAATCCAGATGAAGCAATGAATGTGGAGATCTCTGGATCCTTGGCAGGTACAGGGCTGGTTCTAGCTTTGTTAGAAAGAGATTCTGGGCAAGATTTATTCCCCCATGATCGTGTACAGAAAATAACATCTAAAATGGTAGTTAATTAGTTTTAAAAAATTCTAGGTGATACTTCCCCTTCAAATTACTATGTGTTTTTGCATTTATTGCACAGTATGAGGCCATGTTGTTTTGTACTGTATAGCAGCATGTACAATATTTAAGATTTTATATCGCACTGTATATCATTCCTAATAGGTGGAGCTGTGTCGTTAGGCCTTATCCAAAGACAGCACACGTACCCATTCATTTTAATGTGTGTATTCACATATCAGTTTTTTTCCACGGTCCGCGGGTCAGTTTTTTTTAGCACGGATGCATGCTCTATTTTGTTTGTGTTCATAGATCCATCACGCCCACTATAGTCTATGGGTCCATGAAAACCACGGGTGCAACACGGATGCCATCAGTGTTTCACGGATCATTAGGAAGACATGCTTTGAAAATTAGTCAGTGAAACACGGATGACACACGGACAGCAAAAAACGGACACACGGACCCATTACGGACATCTTCACAGAGTCATCATTCACCATTTTTTCACGGATTTAGGGCTCATGCACACAAATGTATTTTCTTTCCGTGTCCGTTCCGTTTTTTTTTTTGCGGACCGTATGCAGAACCAATCATTTCAATGGATCCACAAAATAAACGGAAGATACTCCGTGTGCATTCCATTTCTGTATGTCCGTATTCCCGTTCCGCAAAAAAATAGAACATGTCCTATTATTGTCCGCATTACGGACAAGGATAGGACTGTTCTATTAGGGACCAGCTGTTCCGTTCTGCAAAATACGGAATGGGGACGTCATCCGTATTTTTTGCGGATCCGTTTTTTGTGGACCACAAAATACATACGGCCGTGTGCATGAGGCCTTAAGCACGGACGTGTGAATGAAGCTTTACTCTTGAAACAGATTATCTGCCTGTGTGCGGGGTGTCAGACCACTGCCAATAAAATAGTCCATCAATAGTAGAGGAGTAGACAACCCCTTTAAGCACTGTATGGAAGGATAGCCTAGGTGCTATACAGTGTATTACTTTGGGAGTCTATGGTAGCAGTGCCCGCTGCATGTATTATTATCATGTCACTTCAATACTGATGATCACAGAAGGCACAGTATAACCTAAGGCTAGCCAAGGCCAACAGAGCTACCGCCATACAGTGAACTCAGGATATGAGTGGAGATGTATCATGGACATAAGTTAAAGTTAAGAGAGATATAAAGTAAATCTATTATTACACTAAATGAGTATGTTGCATGAACTAAAGGTATAATAACTCTTCCAGCTTTCCACCCAAGCACACCACAATGCATACATTATATACTGTATAATCGGTAAAAAGTAGTATTAGTTTAGATTTGGACACAATGTTACAGTTCACATAAAGAAATAATTTAAATAAAATATAGAGTAACTTTATAAACAGATTGCATAACATATCTTGTTCAGATCCTGAGGCACGGGCTGTGGTATAGTCTGGGGCATGATTCACTATATACAGGGTGGGCCATTTATATGGATACACCTTAATAAAATGGGAATGGATGGTGATATTAACTTCCTGTTTGTGGCACATTAGTATATGTGAGGGGGGAAACTTTTCAAGATGGGTGGTGACCATGGCGGCCATTTTGAAGTCGGCCATTTTGAATCTAACTTTTGTTTTTTCAATAGGAAGAGGGTCATGTGACACATCAAACTTATTGGGAATTTCACAAGAAAAACAATGGTGTGCTTGGTTTTAACGTAACTTTATTCTTTCATGAGTTATTTACAAGTTTCTGACCACTTATAAAATTTGTTCAATGTGCTGCCCATTGTGTTGGATTGTCAATGCAACCCTCTTCTCCCACTCTTCACACACTGATAGCAACACCGCAGGAGAAATGCTAGCACAGGCTTCCGGTATCCGTAGTTTCAGGTGCTGCACATCTCGTATCTTCTGAAGGCAATTGTCTATGCTGTGATGATACGAGATGTGCAGCACCTGAAACTACGGATACTGGAAGCCTGTGCTAGCATTTCTCCTGCGGTGTTGCTATCAGTGTGTGAAGAGTGGGAGAAGAGGGTTGCATTGACAATCCAACACAATGGGCAGCACATTGAACACATTTTATAAGTGGTCAGAAACTTGTAAATAACTCATGAAAGAATAAAGTTACGTTAAAACCAAGCACACCATTGTTTTTCTTGTGAAATTCCCAATAAGTTTGATGTGTCACATGACCCTCTTCCTATTGAAAAAACAAAAGTTGGATTCAAAATGTCCGACTTCAAAATGGCCGCCATGGTCACCACCCATCTTGAAAAGTTTCCCCCTCACATATACTAATGTGCCACAAACAGGAAGTTAATATCACCAACCATTCCCATTTTATTAAGGTGTATCCATATAAATAGCCCACCCTGTAGACTTCAGAGCTGAAATCTCCGAGCATGCTTTACTACTTCAATATCTGTATTCAGAATAACTAACTGTTCCACGCCATAATGGGATCTCTGATAAGCTGTTTGCAATATTGTGGACAACAAGCTTTTTTAATCTTTACACTGGTTCCACTGTGAGCGCAGCTCTGGAGTACAATAGAGCAGGGATGCCCAAACTGTGGCCCTCCAGCTGTTGCAAAACTACAACTACCATCATGCCTGGAGAGCCTACAGCTATCAGGGCATGCTGGGAGTTGTAGTTTTGCAACAACTGGAGGGCCACAGGTTTGGCATCCCTGCAATAAAGGATCAGTACAAGATAATGCAGGGTGTTAAAAAGCTACTCCACTTCTTGTGTAAAATATGCATTGATAGATAGATAGATAGATAGATAGATAGATAGATAGATAGATAGATAGATAGATAGATATGAGATAGATAGATAGATAGATAGATAGATATGAGATAGATAGATAGATAGATATGAGATAGATAGATAGATAGATAGATAGATAGATATGAGATAGATAGATAGAGATAGATAGAGATAGATAGATAGATAGATAGATAGATAGATAGATAGATAGATAGATAGATAGATAGATAGATAGATAGATATGAGATAGATAGATAATAGATAGATATGAGATGGATAGATAGATAGATAGATAGATAGATAGATATGAGATAGATAGATAATAGATAGATATGAGATGGATAGATAGATAGATAGATAGATAGATAGATAGATATGAGATAGATAGATATGAGATAGATGGATAGATAGATAGATAGATATGAGATAGATGGATAGATAGATAGATAGATAGATAGATAGATATGAGATAGATAGATAGATAGATAGATAGATATGAGATAGATAGATAGATAGATAGATATGAGATAGATAGATAGATAGATAGATAATAGATTAGATAGAGATAGATAGATATGAGATAGATAGATAGATATGAGATAGATAGATAGATAGATAGATAGATAATAGATAGAGATAGATAGATAGATATGAGATAGATAGATAGATAGATAGATAGATAGATAGATAGATAGATAGATAGATAGATAGATAATAGATAATAGATAATAGATAGATAATAGATAGATAATAGATAGATAGATAGATAGATAGATAGATAGATTAATAGATAGATAGATAGATAGATGTGCCATGGATTTTCTGGGATTATAGATAGATAGATAGATAGCCCTACACACTTTCCAGACGGCTTACCTTGCTTGAGCGCAATGACACTCTACCTCCGCAACGTGCGCAGAATTTAGTTTGGCAATATGAACAGTTATGGCCGCAGCCATCTGCAAATTTAGTTTTGTGGCAGATCCCGCAAGTGGGGGCATCAGCCTTCTGCTCTTGCTGCTGCTGAGCTTCTTCACCCATCTTTTTCACTTGCTCTTTGTATACTTCAAACTGCTGGTGCAATTTCCTGCCGGGAAGAAAAAGAGAGATATGAAGAAAACTGATTAACAACTCCGCAGATAAGCAGATAATGACAGATAAAAATGCTTGGTAACTATATGACGGTGCAAGACTGCTCGAGTCAGAGAACTGACAATAAAAGCTGGAATAAAGTGCATGCCCCGATAAAACAAACCACTAACTATAAGTCATTTAATAAAAATGACACGATGTATAGTTATGCTGCTATTACCAGTCACCTCTATTGGTTTGCTGATTTTGATCTTACAGTCTATACATACAACTTGCCAAAATGTTGGATAATGGGCCAAAAGTTGGCGCACTTTGGCACATAATGTTGCTTCACATTTTAGACCGGTTTATGAAGCAAGTGTACCAAAGAGAATAATCCACAGAATGGGTTTTCATAATGCAATGAGGGTGTGGCTTAGTGGAAAGGGGCGTATTTCAGTGGAAATAGGGTGTGGCTTAAGATGCGACAACAGTATACATTTGATGCCTCTTTAGAGCGTCTGTCTAAGGTTATGTTGTCAAAATATTAATATATAAATTATTTATAATATTGAATAATTTTTATTTTAATAATTTTTATAATTTATTTTTATTTATTTTATCATTTTTAAAAATGTAATTTTTGTTTTATATTATATTTTATAATGTAATAATATATTTATTATTTATATACATAACTATAAGACAGGATTAGCAAATCGGTTCCAATATTTCTACATGAAAAGTTGAGTAAAACATTACATTCTCCGTATTACGATCCAGTTTTGCTGGTATTTACTGGAAACCATCAGCAAGCTTGTGTAGTTGAGCTACATAGTTTCCAGTACAAGGATGACACCCCCAGAATGCAAATCAACAGATCAAAAACAGAATTACTAGGCAACGCCAGCAGATTTCAGCTCCAGGCCCAGGAGAATGGTAAATTCAGCTCCGCATCATAATACTGACTGTACCTCAGGATTCGTACAAGGTACTTACAAAATCACTCAATTTTCTATGTCTATGAATAATCTGTAAAATAGTCTCATAGGGAAACATCTTTTATTTTTTTTTATGGAAAAATGAGACAAATGTCATATCCATGACACTGTCAAACAAACCTATGTGAAACTGACTATGCTACATTGTACTACTGTCTAAGGCTAGGTCTACACGACGACATTTGTCGCGCGACATTTTGTTGCACCAATGTCGCGCGACAATTTTTATAATGGCAGTCTATGGTGTCGCACTGCAACATGCAACATGCTGCAACTGCAACGCAACAGTCGCAGAAAATCCATTCGAGATGGATTTTTCTGTGACTGTCGCGTTGCAGTCGCAGCATGTTGCATGTTGCAGTGCGACACCATAGACTGCCATTATAAAAATTGTCGCGCGACATTGGTGCAACAAAATGTCACGCGACAAATGTTGCGACTTATTGTCGTGCGACAAATGTCGTCGTGTAGACCTAGCCTAAGGCTACTTTCACAGTTACGTTTTTGCTGGATCGGGCAGGGTTCAGCAAAAACGCTTCCGTTACTGATAATACAACCGTCTGCATCCGCTATGAACGGATCCGGTTGTGTTATCTGTAACATTGCCAAGACGGATCCATCATGAACTCCATTGAAAGTAAATGGGGGACGGATTCGTTTTCTATTGTGTCTGAGAAAACAGATCCGTCCCCAATTACTTGCATTGTGGGTCATGCCGGATCCGTTTTGCTCCGCATCCCAGGACGGAAAGCTGCGGTTTGCTGTATGGGAATGCAACCAAACGGAACGGAATGCATTTTGGAATGCATTTTGTCCCGATTGACAATGAATGGGGGCAAAACGGAAGCGTTTTTCTCCGGTATTGAGACCCTATGACGGATTTCAGTACCAGAAAATAGAAACGCTAGTGTGAACGTAGTCTAATAGGACTGAGCTGCAGTACTTGGCACAGCCCAAGGATGAAGGTGGCCCCATTTCTGGAAGAGAAAAAAAACTGGGGGGAAAAAATGAACACATCGTTGCAGCCCCCCGAAAAAAAAGTCTAGTGGGGACACCTGGAGTGGTGGAGCTAGCATGGCACAGGATTTAAAGGGATTGTCTGGGACTTAAATATTGATGACCCGTCCTGTGGATAAGTCATCAATATCTGATTGTGGGGGTCCGACTTACAGTACCACTTCCGATCAGCTTGTGAAATCACATCCATCAGTCACCTGGCCTTTCATTCAAGTGAATGGGAATGAGCTGCAATACCAAGCACAACCACTATAGAATGGATGGCGCCGTGCTTTGTATACTACGAAGAGGCCGCAGCACTCATCCCAGCATGGCGGTCCCTTCAAACAGTTGACCATTGCGGTTTGTAGGAAGTCGGACTCCCATCAATTAGATATTGATGACCTTTCCTGTGGACAAGTCGTCAATCTCCGAATCCTGTAATGCCCCCTTTTAACAGGTATATAATGACTCTTTAACTATTTTATGACATGTCCCCTCCTTGCCCAATTATTATTATTTTTTTTTGGAATTTGGTAAATTAACTCAAGTTAATTGAGAAAAAGGTAAGATATTACTCGCATTTCAATGAATTGTTTCTATAGACATTAGACGTGTACAGTGCCTTGAAAAAGTATTCATACCCCTCGAACTTTTTAAAAAAAAATTCATGTTAACACAAAGTAGCAAGTATGCAAGCAAAATTTTTCATAAATAAAAATCTGGAAAGTGTGGCGTGCATTTGTACTCAGCCCCAGGGGTGTAACTACCATAGTGGCAGACCATACGACTGCTATGGGGCCCGGGGCAAGAGGGGGCCCAGTCTTAGTTGGGATCATCTCCTCTTCTACGGGAGGTGAAAGTTTGGTCAGGACTTTACCCTCTAAAAGGAACAACTTTTAGCAAATGAGGCAGTGGAAAAATGGTCATTGAAAAGGGTGTAGGTGTAAACCCTTCTGTCCTGTGTGGGGGGCCTGGTTTGATCCCTGCTATGGGGCCCTTACTTCTCTATTTACGTCACTGCTCAGCCCCTTTGCGTCAATACTTTGTAGGACCACCTGTTGCTGAAATTACAGCTGCAAGTCTTTTGGGGTATGTATCTACCAGCTTTGCACATCTAGAGGCTGACATTTTTGCCCATTCTTTCTTGCAAAATAGCTCAAGCTCAGTCAGATTGGATGGAGAGCGTCTGTGAACAGGAATTTTCAAGTCTTGCCCCAGATTCTCAATGGGATTTAAGTCTGGACTTTGACTAGGTCATTCTAACACACTACTATGCTTTGATCTAAACCATTCTATTGTAGCTCTGGCTGGATGTGTAGGTTCATTGCCCTGCTGGAAGGTGAACCTCCACCCCAGTTTTAGGTCTTTTGCAGCAGTTTTTCCTCCAGGATTGCCCCATATTTAGCTCCATCAATCTTCCCATCAACTCTGACCAGCTTCCCTGTCCCTGATGAAGAAATGCATCCCCACAGCATGATGCTGCCAGGATGATGTGCAATGTTTGTTTTCCACCACACATAGCGTTTTCCATTTAAGTCAAAAAGTTCAACTTTGGTCTCATCTGACCAGAGCACCTTCTTCCACATATTTGCTATGTCCCCTACATGGCTTGTGACAAACTGCAAACAGGACATCTTATGGCTTGCCTTTAAAAATTACTTTCTTCTTGCCACTCTCACATAAAGCCCAGATTTGTGGAGTACACGACTAATAGTTGTCCTGTGGACAGATTCTCTCACACGAGCTGTGGATCTCTGCAGCTCCTCCAGACTGACCATGGGCCTCTTGACTGCTTCTCTAATCAGTGCTCCCTTTGCCTGGGCTGTCAGTTTAGGTGGATGGCCATGTCTTGGTAGGTTTGCAGTTTCAGATGATGGATTGAACAATGCTCCATGAGATGTTAAGAGCTTGGGATATATTTTTTTTTATAACCTAACCCTGCTTTACACTTCTCCACAACTTTCTCCCTGACCTGTCTGGTGTGTTCCTTGGTTTTCATGAGGCTGTTTGATCACTCATGTTCCACACAGGTGGACTCTATTTACTAATTCAATGACTTCTGAAGGCAATTGCTCAGAGTGGATTTTATTTAGGGGTATCAGAGTACAGAGGGCTGAATATAAATGCATGACAAACTTTGCAGATTTTTATTTATACAAAATTTTTGAAAACCATGTATCATTTTCTTTTCACTTCACACATACTTTGTGTTGGTCTATCACATAAAAACTCAATAAAATGCATTTAAGTTTCTTGGTGTAATGTGAAAGGCACTTTTTCAAGGCACTGTATGCAGCCAAGTCATAGGATTGGTGACTGTATTACCCGCTATATGCAAGCTCCTTTTTGGAATGAATTAGCCCTTTTCTTTATCTACAGCCGCCACCATATACATACCCCCCACCCCACAATGCAGTTACCCACATCTGGACATGCAGAGCGGCACACCTCGCCTTCCTCCATTACTTTGCACTTTCTCTGTCTTTCCCTGACTGATTCACAGTCAAAAGCCTACTCACTAAATAATCTATCACTTTACTCCCCAGGGAAAAGGTCACAATTAATATGAGGCGTCCTACGTGGTGTTTGATGTATAATTGACACTTACGGCGCTATTACATCCACTTCCTTCTAGTGAATAACATACAACCTTAAAAGAGATTAGATTAGGTTTATACAGATGGTCATTTAAAGGGACCGGGTCCAGACACCCTCTTAAAGGTTAGAACGGCAGCTGAAGTTTCTCTGAGCACAGAAATGATCGGCCGAGGGGCTAAAGACGCCCAAGAACAAAAGATCCCACCAATTACTGCTGTATAGGTCTAGAAATATACGAGAATGGATATTTTCTGTAGGATCCTATTGTTTGTATTGTAAAACGAACAAGAAAACAATATATTCTGCCATTTGCGAGACACACACACAAACGTGGATCGGTCGTGGACCAACAATACAGCCGTGTGCATGAGACCTTATCACCAGTACAAGTTTCTCCTGTTCTAATAGTTTACTACAATGTATCAGCGTAAAATGTATCAGTCTGGAGTCCAAGCTGTCTATATCAGTGATGCCCAACCTGCGGCCCGCGAAGCTATGTCATGCGGCCCGCGCAGTAACAGCGCAGGGCGTGCTGCGAACGGCACAGGCAGCAAAGCGATGCTGCCTGTGCCTGCAATCTCCCCGCCCAGCGCCGCCTCCTAGCTAATTTATTCACTGCACGTGCCTCTGTGAAATTGAAGAGAAGCGCCTGCACCGAAGTGCGCATGCACAGTCTTCCTGGCCTCTGCCAGTGCGCCTGTGCGAGATTACGGCGCTTCTCTTCAATTATACAGAGGCAAGTGCAGTGAATAAATTAGCTAGGAAGCGGCTCTGGGTGGGGAGGATATCTGTGGATGACACTGAGGGGGGTATCTGTGGATGACACTGAGGGGGGGGGGATCTGTGGATGACACTGAGGGGGGGGGATCTGTGGATGACACTGAGGGGGGGGGTCTGTGGATGACACTGAGGGGGGGGATCTGTGGATGACACTGAGGGGGGGATCTGTGGATGACACTGAGGGGGGGGATCTGTGGATGACACTGAGGGGGGGGATCTGTGGATGACACTGAGGGGGGGGATCTGTGGATGACACTGAGGGGGGGATCTGTGGATGACACAGAGGGGGGATCTGTGGATGACACAGAGGGGGGATCTGTGGATGACACTGAGGGGGGATCTGTGGATGACACTGAGGGGGGATCTGTGGATGACACTGAGGGGGGATCTGTGGATGACACTGAGGGGGGATCTGTGGATGACACTGAGGGGGGATCTGTGGATGACACTGAGGGGGGATCTGTGGATGACACTGAGGGGGATCTGTGGATGACACTGAGGGGGGATCTGTGGATGACACTGAGGGGGGATCTGTGGATGACACTGAGGGGGGATCTGTGGATGACACTGAGGGGGGATCTGTGGATGACACTGAGGGGGGATCTGTGGATGACACTGAGGGGGGATCTGTGGATGACACTGAGGGGGGATCTGTGGATGACACTGAGGGGGGATCTGTGGATGACACTTAGGGGGGATCTAGGGAGGGGTGTGGGGATGTTGGGGTGTTTGGGTGGGAGCTCTGGAAGGGGTGGGAGGTCTGATAGGTATGTGGGGGTGGGAGATACGGGAGGGGTGGCCCATAAATTTTTTTGCTATGGGGCCCAGTCATTTCTAGCTACGCCCCTGATTGGTAAGATTGGGTGGGCACTGGAGCGATAGAGCGCCCTGCTGTAGAAGAAGCCGGCGGGAGATGAAAGCAGGAGGGGCCAGCTCCTGGTGGTGTCGGGCACACGGCGCAAGCATGGCGGTGGAGGATCTGACTGAAGCCTAAAGACCAGACATCACAGTAGACCTGCAGAAGAAGGTGCAGTATGTGATGTATACATGTTTGTAATGTATGTAGTGCAGTGTTTGATAATCACATACTGCACTACATACATTACACACATGTATACATCACATGCCCCCTCACAGTAATGCCAAGATATGTGCCCTCTTCACAGATGTAATGCTCACACATGCACTCTCACAGTAGTTATGCCCAGATATGTGCCTCCTCACAGTAGTTATGCCCAGATATGTGCCCCCTCACAGTAGTTATGCCCTGATATGTGCCCTCTTCACAGTAGTTATGCCCTGATATGTGCCCTCCTCACAGTAATTATACCCTGATATGTGCCCCCTCACAGTAGTTATGCCAGATATGTGCCCTCTTCACAGTAGTAATGCTCACACGTGCCCCCTGACAGCGTTTGCATTTCTTTCTGGCAAAGCTACCTGGTTCCGGCCCACAAAATTTATACCAAGTCTAGTGCGGCCCTCAGACGAAAAATGGTTGGGCACCAGTGGTCTATATGGTCTGCACTGGATGAAAATTGCAGCAAATTGTTTAGAAATGTAAGGCCTCATTGCTGCACGTCAATAGCACATGGCTCTATATAACCGCCCAGTGGTGTGGAGTTGTAATAACTTGCCCGAACAGGTCTGCAAGTGCCGTACCACGTGACTGTGGCAAAACCCCATGCCATATCCTATCAGACACCATACTGCTGTGCTAATCAGGCCACCATGTAGCCTTCAGCCACGTGGTTCTTCCTTAGGCCAGAACTGGTTTTCAGCCTCTCAATGTAACAGCAAGCTGAAATTTTGAAATGGTAGGAAATAGAAACCAAAAGTATGTTAAATAAATTTCATTCAACAATTTATTTAGAAAATAATATCATATCTTTAATATCATATCTTTAAATTTGAAGGTCAGACAGATGCTGGAGCCCAGCGGAGAGGTGGGGAGGGGGGGGGGGGGGGACTGCTGCTCTCTGCTTGTTCCGTTCCGAGTACGCATCTCAAGAAATATTCTGCTCGGACATAATGTGCTGGTATATACAGAACTATTCTTATATCCCAGTCCAATATAGATAAAAAACAAAACACAAGGTGAAAAGTAAAATGCACTTTTGTTTGGTAACGTTACTAAAAAAATAATGGTGCAAAAAACACAAAAAATACATTAACTTTTTCTGAATTTAACCAATAATAAAAGTTAAAGGGTTTACCACAATATCATGTCTCACCGTGTCTCTTTCTGATATCACAGCACAAAAGCCATTGAAATCCATAGAAAAAGTCAATTAAAAGTTTTTTTTCCATTATTCCCATAATTGATGTAAAAACTAAAATTAGTGATCATCACACTGAAAGAAGGAACTGAGCATGTGCAGCCATCTCAGTGATAAGAAAAACAAACAAACAGCAGGTGGCGCTATACAGATAGATTTTATTGAATAACTCAGTGGCTATACAACATTTTTAAATGACATGCAATTGCAAAAGTATTCAGATCTAGGTGCTGGTTTGAAAACTGTAGAATATTTTTCGTGGGACAACCCCTTTAAGGATTAAGAATCAAGATGAGGATTGCTACATCAGTAACTGATGACCTACCCTAAGGCTACTTTCAGACATGAGTCCAAGAAATCTGAGTTCTCCGGATCCAGCATAGCCGGAAAGTGCCAGCATTGACTATAATGGGATGTATCAGTGATCGGCCCCTTCATTGTTTACGGGGCACAGCTCCATACATCTAGGAGCTCCTGAGTCTGGTGTTAGCTTATCCCTATCAGATGAATGGGGTTGAGCTGTAATACCGGGGCACAGAGGCAGCTGCCGGGTATAAAATGAAGGGAACGTGGTCCTTGCTGGAGCGTCGCTGCCCCTTCAATGATCTTATCTGTTTACCAAGCGTCAGAGCTGCTCCAATCTGATATTCTAAAGACAGGTTGTTAATTTCAAAACTCCTCTTTAATAAAAAAATAAATAAAAAAAAAATAAAAAAAAAGAAGTGTTTACTTATGTTTATGGCAAAAATAGCACCTAAAAAACTAAAAGGTCATCTAGCAAAAAAAAATAAAACGGGGAATAATACAGTTGCTAATGTAAAATTAAAAGGGTTTTGCAGTATTTTTGAACTAGGTCATCAGTATCTGATCGGTAGAGGTCCAACAACTGGGACCCCCGCCAATCGGTTGTTTGAGGCGGCACCGATGCATGCATTTGCACCACGGCCTTCTCTCAGCTCACCAAGCACAGCGCCACGCATTGTACAGTGGTTGTGCTTGGTATTGCAGCCCAGCCCCATTCACTTCAATGGGACTGAGCTGCGTCTAGGCCAGGGAAGGGGGGCAAACTCGGCCCTCCAGCTGTTTTAAAACTACAAATCCCATCATGCCCTGCTGTAGGCTTATAGCTGTAGGCAGAGTGGGAATGATGGGATTTGTAGTTTTACAACAGCTGGAGAGCCGCAGTTTGCCCATCCTTAGTCTAGGGCATGTGGCTGATGAAGGTGACAAAGCTGCAAGAAGGCTGTGGCGGTACTGCAAGCCCCCACTGCCCAAACAGCTGATCGGCCAGGGCCCCGGGTGTCGGACCTCCACCAATCAGATACTAATGACCTATTAAAAAAAAAACTTTACTTTTTTTTTTTTTATTACGGCTGATATGGCTACGAAAATTCTTCTGGTCATCTCAACAGGTAAAGCAACCAAGTTTACTTCAGTAAAAAGATTACGTTACATACTTTGCTGCCTCTTTGGTAGAAACGACAGGAAAATATATTTATGTAAAATAAAAAACACCAAAAGAAAAATCAGCTACCATTATCGATTTACGCTTGTGGACTCCATCGTCCAAGGGTCCTTATAAACCTGGAGCCACCCTGCTTACAGGTACAGACAACCACCGATTCCCCGGAGCACGTTCCGGGCAGAGGACGCCGCCTGCTCTCACCTCTGCCGGCGTTAGCACTTATTCGTAACAAGCGATGTGGCAAACCGTGGCTGTAGTCTAATCAGGCCGAACAACCAGCCTCGTGTGTGACAACAGACACTTATCCTTCTAGGCCCCCCTTTTTTTTTTTTATCTTATTAAAAAGGAAAGCCACAAGGTTACGAAACAGCAGCATCACAACAGTAAAAGGATACAACGGCCTAAATAATGTACTGTCTTCATAAATGTTGTACACCCTGCAGACTGAACTTATCCTAATCTCAAAATAGTGATGTCACGAGGTCTCCAGTTACGAAGCAAGAAGGACACACGCTCACGCCAAAAAAACAAAGAAAGAGAAAAAAAAACCACACAAAAATAAAAATGACCCCTGCGTCTGCTGCCTACGGTCCTTCGGATGGGAGTCATCTGACGGGTGCAGAACATTGTGTCAAGGCAGCATGTTGTACTTTGATGGCTCATGCAATTAAAGTAATTTGAGTGACTTGTCAGAAACGCTATCCCTGTAGCGAGGATCTTCCTCGGTGTAATCATATTTCGATGTACTTAACAGCCAGCTTGGGAAGTCGCTATTTTTAGGAGCCTGTATTAAAACAGGCAGCGTGCTATACATTGTAAAAGGTAAGGGAAGGATAAACCAGAAAGTGTTTTACCAGTACGACGACGTAATTATAATTAAAAGATAGAAAGTCGTGGTAATAAGTAGGATTGGACCGCAACTCGTAAGTTGCCACGGCCATGACCAGCACCGCAAGCCCATTCAGTTCAATGGCTGCAGTGCTACACAGTGAACTTGTGGTCGTGAGACGGGTGTCGGGGGTAAGCCAGCTGTGTAACCCCAGCCTAAGGTCCCTTTCACACGGGCGAGTATTCCGCGCGGATGCGATGCGCGAGTTGAACGCATTGCAACCGCACTGAATTCCGACCCATTCATTTCTATGGGGCTGTGCACACAAGCAGTGATTTTCACGCATCACTTGTGCGTTGCGTGAAAATCGCAGGCCCCATAGAAATGAATGGGGTTGTGTGAAAATCGCGAGCATCCGCAAGCAAGTGCGGATGCGGTGCGATTTTCACGCACGGTTGCTAGGAGACGATCGGGATGGGGACCCGATCATTATTATTTCCCCTTATAACATGGTTATAAGGGAAAATAACAGCATTCTGAATACAGAATGCTTAGTACAATAGCGCTGGAGGGGTTAAAAATAAATAAATAAATCATTTAACTCACCTTAATCCACTTGATCGCGCAGCCGGCATCTCCTTCTGTCTCCTTCTTTGCTGATTGTAGGAACAGGACCTGTGGTAACGTCACTCCAGTCATCACATGATCCATCACCATGGTAAAAGATCATGTGACGGACCATGTGATGACCAGAGTGACGTCACCACAGGTCCTTTTCCTGCACACAGCTAAGATGGACAGAAGAGATGCCGGGCTGCGCGATCAAGTGGATTAAGGTGAGTTAATTTTTTATTTATTTTTTTAACCCGTCCATGCTGTACTATACATTCTGTATTCAGAATGCTATTATTTTCCCTTATAACCATGTTATAAGGGAAATAATACAATCTACAGAACACCGATCCCAAGCCCGAACTTCTGTGAAGTTCGGGTTTGGGTACCAAACATGCCTATTTTTCTCACGCGCGTGCAAAACGCATTACAATGTTTTGCACTCGTGCATGTTCCCGCAACGCACCCGCACATTTTCCTGCAACGCCCGTGTGAAAGAGGCCTAAGACCTCATGCACACGACCATATCCGTTTTGCAGTCCATGTGCCTTTGGCCCCGTTTACATTTCCGTGGAAAATCCATCCGTGTGTCATCTGTGAAGGATCTGTGTTTGGTCCGTGTGTTATTTTTGCCCTCTGTGTGTCATCCGTATTCCAAGGACACGGCTCTGCCGACAATTTCCAGAGAATCTCCTATCTAAGGTCCGTGACAGAAGATGGATCCCTAGACTTCAATGAAAGTGTGTGTCTGCATTCTGGTCCAATGTAGTGTATGTCTCTGATTTTTCCACTGACCCGCGGTCAGTGGAAAACCACTGATTTGTGTCAAACACATTTAAATCAATCGGTACGTGTGATGTCCGTGGAAAATACGGATAGCACACGTCCATCAAAAATGGAGATGTGAACGAGGCCTAAGGGGCCAAAATTTAACCACGCCTGAGCTCTGACAGAGTCATGACGCCCAAGGATCCTGCAGGAGACACTCGGATCTCTCTTATGGTATCATTTGCAGTTAACACGCACAAGCCCGATATAGATGGTGCTCAGGATCAGCGACTGGTGGGATTAAAGGGGTATTCCAGGATTTTACTACTGATGGCCTGTCCTCAGCTGTTCTGCAGTCAGCACCAGAGCTACACAGCGTCATCCATGTGTAGTGGACAAAACTGCTTTGAAGATAATGGAGGAAGCTTTGAAGTTCCGGTGCCGACAATACTGGGGAACAGGGCGCAGGCTGTCAGATCCCTGCCAATCAGATATGGATGGCCTTTCCTGAGGATAGGCCATCAATAGTAAAATCCTGGACAACCACTTTAGGGATCCCGAGTCATGGAACATTGCTTGGAACAGTGAAAGCTACAAAGTCTTTGACACGCCAGTATGGCGGTCTTCTATGGTGTTGGCCACTTGCCGCATCATGTCTGTCCATAAGCTCCTTGAAGTAGATGAGATTTGCATGCCACCCACAAGACACTAGTGCAAAATTTCTGCCGTAGCTTTAAAGAAGCAGAACAACCTGCCCATATGCTTCCTTAAACTATGTAGACATCATAGAGGGGTTGTCCCTAACTGTGTACCCCCTTCTATCAGCCAGAATGAAGGGCCACTGTAAAGCGTAGCACTCTGTATTAGAACCATGTATTACATGGCTAATTGTAGACTTCGATCAGCGCAGTGCACCCCACCCTCAGTTTGAGAAGATCAGTTCTTCCAGAATGCCATCAGCCTTCCAAGCCCAGTTGTCTTGGCATCTTCTCAGGTATGCCAGCCCTGGTTGGTTCCATGTAAAATGTCATGTCCTCTGCAGCAAAGGAGTTCCTTCCAGCAATTTTTATGCAAATTAGTCTAAATCTCCTGCCTAGATTGACACAGCCTTATTTCACCTTAAGGACCAGGCCATTTTTTGCAAATCTGACCAGTGTCACTTTAAGTGGTGATAACTTTAAAACACTTTGACTTATCCAGGCCGTTCTGAGATTGTTTTTTCGTCACATATTGTACTTCATGACACTGGTAAAATTAAGTAAAAAAAATACCAAATACATTAAAAAAAATTGCAAATTTCCAAGTTTCAATTTCTCTACTTCTATAATACATAGTAATACCTCCCAAAATAGTTAATACTTTACATTCCCCATATGTCTACTTCATGTTTGGATCATTTTGGGAATGATATTTAATTTTTTGGGGATGTTACAAGGCTTAGAAGTTTAGAAGCAAATCTTGAAATTTTTCAGAAATTTTCAAAAACCCCATTTTTAGGGACCAGTACAGGTCTGAAGTCACTTTGCGAGGCTTACATAATAGAAACCACCCAAAAATGACCCCATTCTAGAAACTACACCCCTCAAGGTATTCAAAACTGATTTTAACTTCGTTAACCCTTTAGGTGTTGCACAAGAGTTATTGGCAAATGGGGATGAAATTTGAGAATTTCATTTTTTTGCCAAATTTTCAATTTTAACCCATTTTTTCCACTAACAAAGCAAGGGTTAACAGCCAAACAAGACTGTATCTTTATTGCCCTGACTCTGCCGTTTACAGAAACACCCCATATGTGGTCGTACACTACTGTACGGCCACACAGTAGGGCGTAGAGGGAACAGAGCGCCGTGTGGTTTTCGGAGGGCTGGTTTTAATGGACCGGTTTATTTACACCGTGTCCTGTTTCAACGCCCCTGATGCACCCCTAGAGGAGAAACTCCCTAAAAGTGACCCCATCTAAGAAACTACACCCCTCAAGGTATTCAAAACTGATTTTACAAACGTCGTTAACCCTTTAGGTGTTGCACAAGAGTTATTGGCAAATGGGGATGAAATTTGAAAATTTAATTTTTTGGCCAAATTTTCCATTTTAACCCATTTTTTCCACTAACAAAGCAAGGGTTAACAGCCAAACAAGACTGTATCTTTATTGCCCTGACTGCCGTTTACAGAAACACCCCATATGTGGTCGTAAACTACTGTATGGGCACACAGCGGGGCGTAGAGTCTAAGGAGCGCTGTGTGGTTTTTGGAGGGCTGATTATAATGGACCGGTTTATTTACACCGTGTCCTGTTTCAACCCCCCTGGAGTAGAAACTCCCTAAAAGTGACCCCATTTTGGAAACTACGGAATAAGGTGGCGTTTTTTTTTGGGACTATTTTTAGGGTACATATGATTTTTTGTTGCTCTATATTACATTTTTGTGAGGCAAGGTTACCAAAAATTGAAATTCAGAAATTTCATCTCCATTTGCCATTAACTGTTGAGGAACACCTAAAGGGTTAATAAAGTTTGTAAAATCAGTTTTGAATACCTTGAGGGGTGTAGTTTCTTAGATGGGGTCACTTTTAGGGAGTTTTTACTCTAGGGGGGCATCAGGGGGGCTTCAAATGGGACATGGTGTCAATAAAAAGGCCATGAAAAACGGCCTTCCAGAAACCATGTCGGTCCTTTGCTTTTGCGGCCTCCCTTTTACTGATACAGCAGTTTACGACCACAAATGTGGCGTTTCTGTAAACTGCAGTATCAGGGTAATAAATATTAAGTTTTGTTTGGTTGTTAACCCTTGCTTTGTTACCGGAAAAAACGGATTGAAATGGAAAAGTGCCACAAATAGCGGTTTTGGCACCGTTATAAAAAGAAAATTTTGACCGTGTTAATCTGGGGGGTTAGGTCATGGGGTATTTTTATAGAGGAGATTCTTACGGACGCGGCGATACCTAATAAGTCTACTTTTTTTTACAATTATTTAGGTTTTAGACTATATTATCCTTTTTGATACCAAAAAATTTTTTTGGTATCTCTAAAGTCTAAGAGTCATTTTTTATTATTTTTTTTTGCCGATTATCTTATGTGGGGGCAGATTTTTTTGCGGGATGAGAGAACGGTTTTATTGGCACTATTTTGGGGGCTATGACTTTTTGATCACTTGCTATTAAACTTTTTGTTATGGAAGGTGCCAAAAAAAAAATTTTTATCTCTAAAGTCTAAGGCCTCTTTCACACGGGCGTTGCGGGAAAATGTGCGAGTGCGTTGCGGGAACACCCGCAATTTTTCCGCGCGAGTGCAAAACATTGTAATGCGTTTTGCACTCGCGTGAGAAAAATCACGCATGTTTGGTACCCAAACCCGAACTTCTTCACAGAAGTTCGGGCTTGGGTTAGGTGTTGTGTAGATGTTATTATTTTCCCTTATAACATGGTTATAAGGGAAAATAATAGCATTCTGAATACAGAATGCTTAGTAGGTGATCAATTGAGGGTTAAAAAAAATAAAAAAATTAACTCACCTTCTCCTCTTGTTCGCGTAGTTCCCGGTCTCTTCTTTACTTCTTAAAAGATTAAAATACCGGCTAGGACCTGTGGTGACGTCAGATCACATGCTCCAATCACATGGTCCATCACCACGGTGATGTACCATGTGATTGGAGCATGTGATCTGACGTCACCAAAGGTCCTTTAGCCCACAGCTCATCATTAAAGAAGTAAAGAAGAGACCAGGAACTACGCGAACAAGAGGAGAAGGTGAGTTAATTATATATATTTTTTTTAACCCTCAATTGATCACCTACTAAGCATTCTGTATTCAGAATGCTATTATTTTCCCTTATAACCATGTTATAAGGGAAAATAATAGTGAATAGACTGTCACCTAGCAACCATGCGTGAAAATCGCACCGCATCCGCACTTGCTTGCGGATGCTTGCGATTTTCACGCAACCCCATTCCCTTCTATGGGGCCTGCGTTGCGTGAAAAACGCACAATATAGAGCATGCTGCGATTTTCACGCAACGCACAAGTGATGCGTGAAAATCACCGCTCATGTGAACAGCCCCATAGAAATGAATGGGTCGGTATTCAGTGCGGGTGCAATGCGTTCAACTCACGCATTGCACTCACGCGGAAAACTCGCCCGTCTGAAAGGGGCCTAAGATTTTTTTTTTTTTTCCGATTATCTTATGTGGGGGCTGATTTTTTGCGGGATGAGAGGACGGTTTTATTGGCACTATTTTGGGGGCTATGTGACTTTTTGATCGCTTGCTATTAAACTTTTTGTTATGGAAGGTGACAAAAAAAATCTTTTTTTGCAGCGTTTTTTTTTGACCGTGTTAATCTTGGGGGTTGGGTCATGGGGAATTTTTATAGAGGAGATTATTACTGACGCTGAGATACCTAATTTGTATACTTTTAATAAATTATTTTAGTTTTTACAATTTTTTTGGGTGTCTCAAGTCTGAGAACCATTTTTTTTATCCGATGTCAGTGGCTAAATTGGAATATAAATTTAGTACTCCATGGAAGTGTGGTACTCCCTGAAGCAACCAATAACGCAGAGGCCCGGATGATCAGGGCACGTGTCACATTGAGTAGTGGTGTCCTTCCGTATCCCCCTCCTGTGACACACTCTGCACCTTTTTTGGGTTCGTCCCTTCTTTCCAGTATGGGGGACCACACCTGGAAAGTGTTGGCCAGGGACGATCCGGGCGCCTCCAGTTCCCGAGGTACTCCGGCCTGCTCTTTCCCGGTCCGAAAAGATCAGGGCCATGAGGACTGCCTCATAGAACTGGAGGAATGTCCCTGTGTTGCCAGCGCTCCCGGATAGCACAAAAGAGTTGTACATGGCAACCTGTACCAAGTAGACCGCAACTTTTTTGTACCATGCCCGGGTTTTGCGCATGGCATTATATGGCTTGAGGACTTGATCAGAGAGATCAACTCCTTCCATATACCGATTGTAGGCGACGATACAATCGGGCTTGAGGACCGTTGCAACGGTACCTCGCACAGGGACAGGGGTGATGCCGTTACCATGAATTGTGGACAGCATAAGGACATCCCTCTTGTCCTTATACCTGACCAGCAACAGGTTTCCAGTGGTAAGGGCACGGGTCTCACCCCTGGGCATAGGTACCTGGAGGGGGAGGGCAGGGAGGCCCGTTGATTTTTCCACACGGTCCCACAAGCGGACGTGGATATGGCGGCAAGGGAACTGGAACAAGGGGATACTAGTATAAAAGTTATCCACGTAAAAGGTGGTAACCCTTATCTAGCAGTGAGTACATAAGGTCCCACACAAGTTTCCCGCTAACACCCAGAGTGGTGGGACATTCTGGGGGTTGAATACGGGAATCTCGCCCCTCGTACACACAAAACTTGGAAGTGTACCCTGAGGTACTCTCACAAAGTTTGTATAGCTTCATGCCATACCTCGCCCGCTTTGAGGGAACATACTGGCGGAAAATGAGTCTCCCCTTGAACGCAATGAGAGAGACTCATCAACCGCGACCCCCCTTCCAGGTACATAGGCCTGTACAAATTTGGCCCCAAAGTGATCGATGACCGGCCGTATCTTATACAGACGGTCATGGGCAGGATCACCTCGGGGGGGACATGCTGCATTATCTGAATAATACAGACATTTCCGGATGGCCTCAAACCGGGAGCGTGTCATGGCTGTACTGTAAAGTGGGGCCTGGTAGAGGATGTCCCCACTCCAATAATGCCTGACACTGGGTTTCTTGACCAGGCCCATATGCATATACACCAATAGTAAATGACTCACAACCGTGAGTACCCGTGCTAAGCCTGCACACGAAATATAACACCAAAGGAGAAAAAGGCTAGCACAAATAGCAGTGGTGAACCAGAGAGCCCCGACGCACGTTTCGCGTAAGCTTCCTCAGGGGGGAGTGTGAAGAAAGCTTACGCGAAACGTGCGTCGGGGCTCTCTGGTTCACCACTCAGGTATCTATTCTATGGCTCTTCAGTAACAGTTCAGTATATATTATCTATGTACTCTGCACTTTATACATTCATGTATTGTATTTGATTCTAATACTGTTCTGACGGCCCTGGCTGGATCTATATACTATATACCTATCTTGGGTTATTTACATACTATGCTGTACTTACATGTCCTTGCCAGTACTGATATGTGGATTGCTTAGTAGTGTCCCATTTTTATCCTGTGTGTTCTCCATTCACCATTGTATTGTCTTTTATTGTATTTTATTGGATTCTCTGTCTCTTTGTGAGACTATAATAAAGTTTATATTCATTGCTATTTGTGCTAGCCTTTTTCTCCTTTGGTGTTATACAGGCCCATATGCAGCACGAGGCCCCAAAATGTCCTCATCTCGGCTGCACTGACCGGCGTCCAGCCACCGGGCCTAGCCAAAAAGGAGCCCGGGTGTTGAGCAACGAACTGTTGGGCGTACAGGTTCGTCTGCTCCACCATCAGATTTACTAGTGGGTCACAGAAAAAAATGACTAAAAAAGTAATATTCAGTGAAGCCCACTGTGGAAATCTGGATTCCTGATTGGCCCACAAAATCAGGAATCGCGGGCTCATATCGTTCTGGGGTACACCAGACAAGTTCACCGGCAGGGAGCTCTGGTGGATTTAACTGGTCCCAGAGCTGCTCGTACTAGGGTGGGCCACAGGGTCCCTAACATGGCGGTCCCCTTGCTCCGTCTGGTGGCGTCTCCGCCGCCTTGGGGGCTCATCATCATCGCTAGATGATGAGGAGGACGCGGATGACAACAGGAAAGTGGGGTCATCCTCGTCCTCACTGGGACTCTCGGAGTCGGAGGCAAGCTGGGCGTATGCCTCCTCGGCCGAGAACGTCCGGCGGGCCATAGGGGAGCAAGCGGCAGCACCCCGGGGGGTCTAGGGTCCCACAGCTGTGCTGTGGACCCCAGACACCCTACTTAGGGTGATGCAATAAAAGTTTTTTTCAAACTAACTTTCCCTTTATTATCCCTGCCTAGCCCAACCTTTCCCTATACTTTCCCTAAGTACCTGCTAATCAGATGGGGGGTGCTGGGGCACAGATCGGGTCCTGGTGGGCACAGATGGGGTGATGCTGGCACAGATCACGACGTGCAGGCAGCTCCTCTCTCCTCCGGCTCCGGGACACAAAAGGAGGAGGAGAGGAGCGCTGGCAACATTTGAATCTCCCGCCGGCCCGCCCACCAACCAATCAGAGGCGATCCTGAGAGGTGATGTCACCATCACCTCTCAGGATCGCAGGATGGTGATTGGTGGGGTAAAATCACACCACCGATCACCATCCTGTTTCGGGTTATCGGGTTATCCAGAGACCCGAATAACCCGGAAACGCAGAAAACTGCAGGTCTAAATTGACCTGCGGTTTTCTGCGATTGCCGACATGGGGGGGTCACAGGACCCCCCGGCGCATTTAGCCTAGGTGCCTGCTCAATGATTTGAGCAGGCACCGGGTTCCGATCACCGCCCGCTGGGCGGCGGTGATCGGAACCATAGATGACGTACCGGTACGTCATGTGTCCTGAAGAGGTTAAGTTTGGGACTGCTATATCCAATCAAGTCAGCGGTGCCTTAAGAGTCCTTGAGACCTGCCCTGCCAATAAAATACCCAGGAACGAGGCAAATTATTGACTAACGAGACGAGGGGCCCCGTAAGGTGCAGGCGCTATTGATAACTTGCATTACAATGAGCCCGTGCCCTTACTGAATGGACTTGATGGGTTCACATTACGTGCAGCATATTTCTATTCCGTGTCAGCTGCTATTCGCGGTGTTCCCCGGCTATGAGGGGTGTAAATGGCACCGCTCATTTGTACAATGATGTTGTGTTTAATATTGTCGATTATTTGAGATGGAGACGCATTGATTTTCTCGCGATTCGACCTGTGACACTGATTGCTTTTGTTTTCCCTGGCACTGCAGATCCGTTGCATGCAGCGCACAGAAATCAATACACAGGAAATGGGATTTTGCAGATATCTGATTTGGTCCAGCAAGATTAAGTTTTAGATGTAGAAGGAGCATGGCTATCCAAATCTGGTGTAAAGAATTCAAATGCATTTCATTATTATTATTATTCCGCACTGTACCGTAATTAATATCAGCGACCTCCAATGTCACGCAGGGTATCCTATTATATAGAGCAGTCAGCTGCACGCCAATGCATATCTGATAATCTGAGCAGATATAAACCAGCAAATCCCAGGCACCATTTGCACATTATCCTTCATGCCCCTATTCTACACATCTGCATGATGTGCTAGCCATTTTCAGCATAGTAATGAATATCCATAAATATAAAGGAGAGTAGGAAGCCAAAAGAGGCACTTATCATTTTAATTAATATAAAAAATAAAACAAAAAAAAACATGGCTACCTTGTTACAAAGCATATTCTATATTTTTCAAACCAGACCCTGGATCTGAATACTTTTGTAATTGCATGTAATTAAGAATTTAGTATAGCCACCGAGTTATTCAATAAAATGTGTCTGTATAGCGCCACCTGCTGTTTATTCTTTATTTTATTGTTTCGTCCACCTTACTGAGGTGGTCGCACACGCTCAGTTTAAATCTTCAACCGCCACCAGCCATATCTTCTGTTAGAAGCAGTAGCAGTTACAGGGTGAGAGCTGCAGCAAAAAGGACACTCCCTCTGAGAAAGAGCACACCCCCTGAGCTGTGATAGGGAGAGCTGAGACACGCCCCCTGAGCTGTGATGGGGAGAGCTGAGATACGCCTCCTGAGCTGTGATAGGGAGAGCTAAGACACGCCCCCTAAGCTGTGATAGGGAGAGCTGAGACACGCCCCCTGAGCTGTGATAGGGAGAGCTGAGACACGCCCCCTGAGCTGTGATAGGGAGAGCTGAGACACGCCCGCTGAGCTGCAGCAGAAAAGACACGCCCCTGAGCTGCCAGCTTGATATACGGTAAATCTAGCAGAGCAATGAATGTGGAGATCTCTGGATCCATGTGAGGTCCAGGGCTGGTTCTAGCTTTGTTAGAAAGAGATTGTCATGTACTATATGATGTCCGATCTTCATTTTTTTATATCAATCATGGGATAACCGATTCAAAGTTTATAGGACTGATGAAGACAGCTCAGCACCAGATTCGGCTGACTTAGTCTACTTGATTTTGAATGGAGCCTGTGAAAAGCCTCGTTTTCTGGGAGAGTCTTCAGATCGGACTTGTCTATTCTCCGTTACCGCTGCGTGGGGCAAAGGTATTGAAATCAATACTAGGTACGACAAAAAGGCATCAACAGCGGTTGCCCCTTTCTAAACCGACAATATTCACATTGTGGCAGTGCAGTCCTCTGGACTGAGGCTTTGCAGGCCAGACACTGTCCGTCCAGCTGGTTTATTTCAGGGGGGAAAAAGGACAAAAGCAATGAAAGAAACAACATTTACAGAAAGGCTGCATTTTTATCTGTGAGTAAAAGCAGATTTGACAAGTATTAGCACAAAAACATGCAAACACACATGCGACACACAGATGTAATGACAGCAGGTGATAAAAGCTTCCTGCCCGTAACTGCCCACTACTGCCCCCTAGGTGTATAAAGAGCCATTTTGTGCCTAAAACTGATATCCCAGTGGCCGTTATCTAAAAACTTAAAGGGATTTTCCCACGAAAAATCACATCTACCTTTTGAAATTGCATGTCAGTAAAAATTAATTATAGCTACTGAGTTGTGCACGGAAATCTATCTGCTGTTTGTTCTTTTTCCAATTTCACTGTCCACCTTACAGAGGTGGACGCACATGCTCAGTTCCATCTTTCAATTCGCACTGGCTGTAGCAGAAGGACACGCCCCTGAGAAAAGTCACGCCCACTGAGCTGTCAGCTTAAGCTATACCTAGCAGGGGAATTGGAGCAATGAATGTGGAGATCTCTGGATCCATGTGAGGTCCAGGGCTGGTTCTAGCTTTGTTAGAAAGAGATTGGCATGTACTATGTGATGTCTGATTTGCATTATTTACATTACCCATTTAACACAAATAGTGACGATGACAACATCAAACATATTTTTCGGTGCGGAGGCACAGATCGGAAGCCCACGGAAACACACAGAAGCCCTTCCGTGGGCTTCCCGGGTCCGTGCCTCCACTCTGCAAAAGATAGGACATGTTCTATATTTTTTGTGGGGCTGCGGAACGGAACTACGGATGTGGAGAGCATTCAAATGAATGGGTCCGCACCCGTTCCGCAAAATTGCGGAATGAATGCGGACGTCTGAATGAGCCCTAAAACGGAATAATCGAATTAAGTGCGAATTCAAAACCAATGCAGTTCTGACAACCGCACGTCATCCTTAATCATGGCAAGAATCTGCATTGTACCCGACAGGTGTGGCTTACCCTTACAGACCTTCACCCGACAGCAGTTCCTTGTTCTACAGGTTCTATGCTACAGCTCAGAGGGTGTACAGAGCCGTAATATGACTGTGTGCATGATTCCTAACGACCTGTAACGTGGACTCATTCTACAGTATATGTGATATTCCATTCAGTTAATGATAGGTCTTTATTACACGGAATTTACTTCCCCCGGCCTCCCACCCATCAGCCTTTTGTGAGGTTTCGGTGGAATTGCTTTGTGTTGACATTTATGTATATGCCGACTTATTAAATTATTAATTACATCCAAATAGCGTTGGGCTTTTATTGTGTGCTCTCTCTGGTGTGTTTCTCAGATCTGGTTTGAAGAAGGTTCGTTATATTAGATTTTGTGTAAATGACTATTTCTATTTTGTGGTTGGATTTGATTTTGTGCTTGCTGAACCTCGGGATCAGTTATTAACGCAGAAGTGAATGGCACAACAGTCCCGGGGATGGGACACAATTATTGGTGCCCTTTGATGGTGATTTCGGCTGCACACTGGATTTGAAAGGTTTATGCTCCTACATTTATTTTCAATTTACACAGTATTAGATTATAATTATTATTATTATTATTATAATTATAGAATTATTATAAATACATACAGTACAGACCAAAAGTTTGGACACACCTTATCATTCAAAGAGTTTTCTTTATTTTCATGACTATGAAAATTGTAGATTCACACTGAAGGCATCAAAACTATGAATTAACACATGTGGAATTATATACATAACAAACAAGTGTGAAACAACTGAAAATATGTCATATTCTAGGTTCTTCAAAGTAGCCACCTTTTGCTTTGATTACTGCTTTGCACACTCTTGGCATTCTCTTGATGAGCTTCAAGAGGTAGTCCCCTGAAATGGTTTTCACTTCACAGGTGTGCCCTGTCAGGTTTAATAAGTGGGATTTCTTGCCTTATAAATGGGGTTGGGACCATCAGTTGCGTTGAGGAGAAGTCAGGTGGATACACAGCTGATAGTCCCACTGAATAGACTGTTAGAATTTGTATTATGGCAAGAAAAAAGCAGCTAAGTAAAGAAAAACGAGTGGCCATCATTACTTTAAGAAATGAAGGTCAGTCAGTCAGCCGAAAAATTGGGAAAACTTTGAAAGTAAGGGCTATTTGACCATGAAGGAGAGTGATGGGGTACTGCGCCAGATGACCTGGCCTCCACAGTCACCGGACCTGAACCCAATCGAGATGGTTTGGGGTGAGCTGGACCGCAGAGTGAAGGCAAAAGGGCCAACAAGTGCTAAGCATCTCTGGGAACTCCTTCAAGACTGTTGGAAGACCATTTCAGGGGACTACCTCTTGAAGCTCATCAAGAGAATGCCAAGAGTGTGCAAAGCAGTAATCAAAGCAAAAGGTGGCTACTTTGAAGAACCTAGAATATGACATATTTTCAGTTGTTTCACACTTGTTTGTTATGTATATAATTCCACATGTGTTAATTCATAGTTTTGATGCCTTCATAGTCATGAAAATAAAGAAAACTCTTTGAATGAGAAGGTGTGTCCAAACTTTTGGTCTGTACTGTATATATATATATATATATATATATATATATTTATAATATATACAGTACTAGATGTTAGTTACAACTACAGTACCTAACTAGACTAGAAATATCTGTCTATAGGCAGCTTAGGATCCTTCAACATGGGCAGATAGGCTGCCTGGTATCAAGTGCCGATCGACGCTAATTATCTGCATTTACATGTGTCAATTACCTTTAGTACGAGGATGAATGATCAGAAATACGATCATTCGTCCCCAGGCAGTTGTCATCTGTCGACAGCACTTCTATTTTCATTGGTTGATGTGCATACTTACCAAAGGCTGAGTTGGATAATTTGAAGTTTTTATACCCCGTCCACTGAGAACATCCCAGAACACCCACTTTTAGGTGGGGTCTGCATAAGCCCTACCCATTTTCCGGCTAGGAGAAGCCATATTTGGCAAAACTGTCTTTAAAAATTTGGGACAATCCTATCCTATCCTATCATTGATGCCCAGAACAAAAGGGAGATGAAACCTCTTTGGCGCTGCTCAGAGATTTCTACTAGTCTGCATTCCAAACAAAACGTCCATTCAGATCACTGAAATGAGAGGGGGGCGTATTTACTAAGATAGGGCTACTTTCCCACTAGCGTTAATATTTTCCGGTATTGAGATCCGTCATAGGGTCTCAATACCGGAAAAAAAACACTTAAGTTTCGTCCCCATTCATTGTCAACGGGGACAAAACGTAACTTAACAGAACGGAGTGCTCCAAAATGCATTCCGTTCCGTTCTCATACCGGAGAGCAAACCGCAGCATGCTGTGCTTTGCTTTCCGTCCTGGGATGCAGAGCAAGACGGATGACCCTCAATGCAAGTCAATGGGGAGGGATCCGTTTTCTCTGACACAATAGGAAACGGCTTGGCTATAATAGAGATAATACAACTGGATCCGTTCATAACGGATGCAGACGGTTGTATTATCAGTAACAGAAGCGTTTTTGCTGAACCCTGCCGGATCCAGCAAAAACACTAGTGTGGAAGTCGCCTAAATGTGCCAGAATTTGGGCTTCATTAGTGCTAAAAATAAAATAAATAAAAAATAGAATACATGCTATGCACCACAATTATTATGTGTTTTAGACACATAGGGTGTGGATTATTCGGGAAAGGGGTGGTTTAGCATAAAGGGGCGTGGCCAATGGTGCGCCAACATGCACCAAAATTTGGCCCAACCAATAGGTGGTGTAAAAGTCAGACAAAAGTGTCTAAGGATGGAAGGTGTATCTAAGGATCCAGCATGGACCACTTTGATACATTTGGTGCATGTTTAGAAGCCAGGATTAGTAAATCTGCCCCAATCTGCTTAGAACGTTGTACTTGATTTTCAGCAACAGAAATCTCTAAGCAGCGTCAAAAGGGTTTCCGTGCTGGACCGAGACCGGATGTTTTAGAAGTCAGTTCTAAATCTGGGATCCCAGACTTCTCCAATGCGATCTTCATTTATCTATTCATGACACATCAGAGGATCATTTGATCAAGGATTTCTACTTTAAAGGGGTCGTTCAATTAGAATAATTACTCACCGTCTCAAACCCCCTCAGCGCTGCTGTTCTCCCATCTGCTTTCTTTTACATGACAGCAGCAGCACGTCGCCCCACATGTGACTGCTACAGCCAATCATTGGCCTCAGTGCCAATACTGCTGAGGTCAGTGACTGGCTGCAGCAGTCATACGCAGTATACGAGCATATCGCTGATGCAGACAAAAATATGACATCGTAGTTGAAGTGGTGGGGAGGGGATGATCAGAGCGAAGGGCGTGCTTGGGTCAGTGGTATCCGTTTTTCTTTTTTACTTAATTAATTTTAATTTAAGGGATGAGTCTTTTAGGGGTTTTTCCAGGAGTACAGTATTGATGACCTATGTTTCCAGGAAGCAGCCCACCATGAACTTTAATAGTCTATGGTTGCCTAAATGAGCATTGTGGGGGTGTGACACATTGCAAATGTGGACGTGGAGTGGTATAAGAAAGGGGGCGTGGGGTTGGATATTAAAAGTTGGCAAGTATGAGGTTGGGGACCTGTTACATATATTGCACTGGGGCCACAGCCACACTATTTATTATTTCCACAACTCCCATAGAGACGAATGGAGTGGTAGTTCTCAGGCCCGACCTGCCGCTCCGTCCATTTCAGGGGGCTCCGAGGGATATAGGGTACCCGTTCTCGTGATCAGTGGGGGTCCCAGTCGTAGGGCCCTCATGGATCAAATAGCAATCCCCCCCCTATCCTGTGGATAGGGCATAACTTTTAACAATCGGATTACCCCTTTTAGTTACCCCTCTGTATGGTGGAGATCATGAGAACATCCAAATGTATGGAGTAACCCACTGTCATGGTCACACAAAGACTGCACCCCTACAGGGCTGGCTGCGTAAGTGACATCTATGGATAATGGGAGTGTTGATCAGTGGAAAGCCGGCAGTGACAGGGGAGTAGTCCTTGTCTCCTTACTGTCACATGCAGCCCCTGAGCAGATGAACCGAATCTGCTGCTACCTACACGCCACAACCAGATGGCCGCTGCCATATTATACTGACAACAGATGCGGTAACCTTTTTGCAAGTGACAATAAGGTGCGTGATCCTCTCCGTCCTGTCTGCTACACATGATGGAGAGGACTTCTTTAGTGGCTATCTGAAAGCATTAAGAGGATGAATATGTGGCGTTCATTTCTATTCACGTCCAGAACAGACGTATAGATCCTACGCCATCACACACCCTCACTCTCCAATTAGTCTTCCATCATTAGAATTGATAGCAAATGGTGAAGTCTTCACGCACAGAGTCTCTTTAGGGTGATATTTTATAATCTCGTAGGTACAGCATAAATAGTAATTCCATAATACTGTAGACCATCATAGGAACTGCCTAAGTAGCACTTCCCTAATATCCAGTTATAGGAATGACTGATGCTGTGTTCACACATGGCCATTTTATGGGGCATTTCTACTGTAGCTAACATGGCTGACCCACAGAATTTTGCAAAATGGTTGCAATGATGGGTGCAGGTCCCAACAAATCTCCGTGGCTCCTGTTATGGTAAAGTATCTGGGAGTTAAAGAGGTTTTTCAGTATTTTGCTGTTGATGGCCTATGCTCAGGAAAAGGTCATCAGTATCAGATCTGTGATAAGTCAATCACTTATTCGGGAGTAACTCTGGTGCTAGGACTGCACAGCTTTGTACATTGTGTAGCAGACGGAGCTGGTGACTGCAGCACTGCTCCCATTCACTTCAGTGGGGGCAGTGCTGCAGTCAGCAGCTAAGTCCACTACACAATGTACATAGTTGTGAAATTCCAGCAGCAGAGTAAGGCTCCATTCACACGTCCGCAAATGAGTCCGCATCCGTTCCGCAAATTTGCGGAACGGGTGCGGACCCATTCATTCTCTATGGGGACGGAATGGATGCGGACAGCACACAGTGTGCTGTCAGCATCCGCATTTGCTGAGCGCGGCCCCGATCTTCCAGTCCGCAGCTCCGCAAAAGTTAGAAAATGTCCTATCCTTGTCCGCAGCTGCGGACAAGAATAGGCATTTCTATAGGGGGGGCCGGCCGGGTGTGTTACGGATCCGCAATTTGCGGGTCCGCAACACACCACAGATGTGTGAATGGAGCCTTAGGCCTCTTTCACACGACCGTATGGCTTTTTCAGTGTTTTTTGGTCCGTTTTTCACTGATCCGTTGTTCCGTTTTTTGTTTCCGTTGTGTTTCCGTTTTTTCTGTTCCGTTTTTCCGTTCTGTTTTTCCGTATGGCATATACAGTATACAGTAATTACATAGAAAAAATTAGGCTGGGCATAACATTTTCAATAGATGGTTCCGCAAAAACTTGAACGGATACGGAAGACATACGGATGCATTTCCGTATGTGTTCCGTTTTTTTTGCGGACCCACTGACTTGAATGGAGCCACGGAACGTGACTTGCGGGCAATAATAGGACATGTTCTATCTTTTAACGGAACGGAAAAATGGAAATACGGAAACGGAAGGCATACGGAGTACATTCCTTTTTTTCTTTTGCGGACCCATTAAAATGAATAGTTCCGCATACGGACCGTAAACAGAACGCAAAAAACGGCCTGTGAACGGGGGGAAAAAACGGTCGCGTGAAAGAGGCCTTACTCGGGAACAATTAATAGGTAGAGCGAGGGGGAGTCAGACCAATTTTATACTGATGACATATACTAGGGATAGGAGTTAATATCAAAATACTGGAAACCCCCTTTAAAGGGAATCTGCCACCACATACCTCCATAGTAGTAATCCAAGAGCAGTCTCAGATTTTTGCAGGTCTTAGCATATCTCCCCCTTTGGCACAACTAGGGCCTCTCTATTTTTTTTACTTTCTTACTTGAATAGGAGGCATATTAGTAAGTGGCATGGCTTCGCTGGAACGTGGATGTGGTCTAACACATGACATTTTGTGCCAAAATTGCACCACAATTCTGGCATAAAATTCTGTCTCAAAGTAAACCAGCCGATAAAGTCGGAGAAAAGAGTCTATCATCCGACCTGAGCCCCTGAGCCACTAAATGCAGGTCTAGACAGCCAAAGTTCATGCCATCTACAGGCTTATTAAAGGGGCTTTTCCAGGTGTTTAGTATTGATTACCTATACTCAGGATAGGTCACCGGTATGTGATCGGTGGGGTTCCGACACCCTGGCCGTCAGCTGTTTGAAGAGGCTGTAGCGCACGGCCTCCTTGCAGCTTACCAAGCACAGCGACGTCCATTGTATAGTGGCTGTGCTTGGTATTGCAGCTCAGTCCTATTCACTTGAATGGGACTGAGCTGTGCCTTGGCCACGTAACGTAACCGTCACTGGCCTAGGAAGAGGCTGCAGTCTACATCTGAACAAACTACATATATTATTGGCATCTATTGTACTACTGAATCGGATTTGTTTTGTTTTTGTTTCTTTTGCAATCTAGACTCGTGGGGTCAAATCAGGGCAATTAGCTTACCCCTAATTCTGTGCTTAACCTGGTAGTCCACCAATTATGTAAAGGGCTTGCTATGGTCCCAAGGGTCTCACTTTCCTACAGACAATAATTAACCCCAAAAAAGGGGTGAAAAACAATGCAGTTCTAAAGGGGACACAGGTATTGCCCATCTCGCAGCATTTCCCACATACTATCCCGTAGTATGCACAAATGCTACAGAGGTTATACTTAATCTAAGCAAAGCAGCTTACTTACTTCTCAGGCTCCTTCTCATTTTGCTGCTTTGGTTGTGGCAGTAGAACGTTATTAACCAGTTCAGTGATCCCACTAAAGGGAAACCACCTGTTTGAATAAGCAAATAATGCAACTTTATCACCATAAGAACAAGTGACACGCCCGAAATGTCACCCCCAATCACTACAGACAAGCAGAAAGGAAAAGCTAGTAGCCAATGGAGAAGAATGGCAGCTTCATAACTCAGCCAGCAAGAGAGGAACACAGGTCTCACATAGAAAAGTAGGCCACAAGCAGGCAAAGGTGTCAACATCCAACCAATGTGGATGGGGTAAGAAAGCTGCATGCAGCCATCTTACAAGCCAGTCAAGAAGCACAAGACATACTAGGTGCAGTCTATTCAAGGACTCGAGTGACCTAACACCACCAAAGTTTGCAGGAAGCGAAACACAGCAAAACAAAAACAACAAAAAACATGAAAAAAAAAAAAAAAGTCAAGCCTACTGCACCGGGAGAAGAATTACTTACTGTGATAGTTGAGGTTTTTGTTCTTCTTTCACCCTAAAAAGATAAGTGTGCACAGCTCAGTGCAATATACAGCAAATGCCCCACTGGGATGAAAATGTGGGGTGCTTCATATTACCAATTATTAATGGAAACTGACAAGAAGGGTAGAAACAAAATTCATAAGAACAACTTTCAGGGTGTACTAAAGACTCGAGCATGTTGGAACTACTGATGTGCTGAATGAAATGCACCGTGGACCTTACGTACCTATGGATGCATATATAGTAAGGACTGGATGAATCATATCATGTAATCCATGTAGACCCGGAAGCATGAGTGAGCCAAGGACGTGTGTGTATGGGGGGGTAGGGGCGGAATCGCGGTCTGTCAAACAAATGTTCAGCTGACGGTATTAGATAGATATCTCTTATATCCCCTTCATCTCTAAACTTCTGGAATGTCTGGTGTACTTTCGCCTAATAATTTAACGCTCTTGATCCCTTACAATCTGGCATTCTCACTCTACACTCGATAGAAACCAAAGTGTCTAATGATCTCCTGACAGCAAAAAGGAATGGCAACTACTCGCTTCTCATTCTCCTGGATCTCTCTGAAGCATTTGCCACTGTAGAACACAAACTTCTCCTCAGTAACTATGCTCCACTCTATTAGCCTCAAGGACACTGCTCTCTCATGGTTTTCATCCTATCTATCTGGTTATTATTTATATATTATATTCAATGTATCATTTGCAGGTTCTACTTCTCCTCTTCCTCTTGATGTTGGGGTTCTTCAGGGTTCAATCCTAGGTCCTCTCCGTATTTCTCTCTCCACAGCCCTTGTCAGACAGACCATCAGCAGATTTGGTTTTAAGTACCATGTCTATGCTCACAACACCCAACTATATACCTCCTCCTGTGACATCACTCCTGCTGTACTACAGAACTCCAGTGATTGTCTGGCAGCTGTCTCTAACATCATGTCCTCTCACTACCTGAAACTGGATCTCTCAAAACTTCTTGTCTTTCCCCATCTACTAAGCTACTTAAACTTGATATCACAATTTCAGTCAGTGCTACTACCGTAACTCCTGGTCAGTACGCCCGATGTTATGGGGTTATGCTTGACTCAGATCATCCTCATGTTGTTTGCACCTAAAGAACATCTTGACAGCTGACAGATGCCGGAAGCATCCAAAGGCCCCTCTTCCACAAGAAGGGACAGCAGGACTTTCCTACAGATACAGGTCTATATTAGAATTCTACATCCTCAGATCTCAAAGAACCATATTCACATGAAGCACTCCTCACATCTGTCCTATTACTCCATCAGAGTGCACGAGGGACACTGCAAATAATCCATAGATGAAAAGTGATCAAAGTCAATAAAAATAGGCACTTATGGTTTATGGCTTTTGATTTCATAAATGTGGGGAATGGTTAATAACTATATAATAAAATCCTTAATGTAATGACTTCACTGGTACATAAATCTGGTTACGCATCGTGACCAGGTGTCCAGTCTGACATTCCAAATTTAATGTATATAATCCTGCAATTTTAAAACTGGCCACTAGGTCTAATAACAGGTGACGATTTCTTGCTCTGTACAGGTAACTTTTCAGTAGCTATTATCATTATCACCAGAGACAGAATTACAATCACAAGTAACACCTCGATAGAGTTAACAGCGGATCCACCATTCATATCTCCTCCCTCCTGACCTCGGCACAGGGCACAGAGGATGCCTAGAAAATTCTCCCATAGAAGTCAATGAGGTCCCCTCCTGACCATTGTGTCTATAGACAACGTAGATGCTCTCAAAAGACAGGAAATCTTAACATATTTTACACCTAGTGGCCAGTGTGAAAACTGCAGGATTTTTTATTTTTTTTAATACAGTGACATGGAAAATAAAAAAATAAATCACCCAAAAATCTTAAAAAGTGTGTTAACATAAAAGGGTGATTTAAACAATAGGTCATCTTCTGTTGACACATTCCCTTTAAGTTACAGGGGTTCTCCAGGAGTCTTCAGTCTCTGTGGAGGAAAGATCGTTACCCATCTCTTGCCTGCCCGATGCTGATGTCTAACATTTAAATCACGTTTTTATATTAAACACATTTTTTTAAGATTTTTTTTAAGTTTTCATGTCACTATCTATAGTTAAAAATAAAATAAAATCCTCACCTGCAGTTCTCACACTGGCCACTAGGTATAAAATATGTTAAGAATTCCTGTCTTTTGAGAGTAGCTATATGGTCCATAGACACAATGGACTGAGACATACCCATATGTACGTTTCTTTTAGGAATGAGCAAACATCCGAAGTCGATTCGCATAATACTTCGTTTGAATACTGTACGGAGCGAGCGTTCCGTACAGTATTAGAATGTATTGGCTCCTATGAGCCGAAGTTATTACTTTGTGAAGTCTCGCGAGACTTCCCATAATAATTTCATAAATTAATTTCTACTGTAAAAAAAACATTTCCCGAACTCAGGTTCGGTTACAAGGTACCACTTGGAACCGAACCCGAGTTCGGGATATGGTGGTTTTTTTACAGTAGAAATTGATTTATGAAGTTATTATGCGAAGTCTCGCGAGACTTCACGAAGTAATAACTTCGGCTCATAGGAGCCAATACATTCTAATACTGTACGGAGCGAGCGCTCCGTACAGTATTCAAACGAAGTATTATGCGAATCAACTTCGGATGTTTCTTCCGAAGTTGTTTGTTTCGTCCGAAGTTGATTCACTCATCCCTAGTTGTTTTGCCTGGACAAACAATCAAGGGCCCCTTCACTTTGCTGATTGAGTTCCACGGGGCGATCCCACATGGATTATACATTTGTGTGAGGCACTTACGGTAGTACAGTGAAGAACCTAGGAAATCAGGGAATAAGCGTAGTCGGTTGTGGTGTGCCGAAACCGAGGATGAGGTAGGCCTGAGAAAGAAGAGGGCCCACCCAAGGAAAGAGATGTGGAAGAAATGAGTTATAAATGAGTGGAGTGGTGGGAGGGTCAAGTTCAGACCTCGGACGGTGCAGGAGCCAGGTAGGGGGGTGCCCTAAATAGGCTGGAGGCGGACCTCAGCCCCTCCCACAAATCCAGGCCAAAGCCTTCACACTTGTGTGAGGCACTTACGGTAGTACAGTGAAGAACCTAGGAAATCAGGGAATAAGCGTAGTCGGTTGTGGTGTGCCGAAACCGAGGATGAGGTAGGCCTGAGAAAGAAGAGGGCAAAAATGAAATAAACACTTTATTGTATTCGATATACATGAAAGCTCAACCCGACATGTCTTGGAAAGCGTTTCTTAACTCCCGTGTTGGATTGGGAATGTAACGTGTGAAAGCGGATGACTTCCAGCGCCCCAACTTCTTAATGACATGAGCCGGGATGTTGGCACTGGAGGCCGTGGATGCGGCCCCGATCCGAAAGGAGTGCCCAGAGTAGTTGGATGCGTTGAGGCCTAGTTGAGTGAGGGATGACCTGACATAGATCATAAAGGTGGTGGTGGTGAGTGCAGACCCACGCAGTTGAAGTAGTGGCTGACAGGGTAGGAGCTTGTGATGCTGTTTGTATGCGTCCAGAACCCCGACTGGGCACCATCTGTTCTGCGTAGGGTAGTATGGAATGTCCACGGGTGAGAGCTGACTGCTTTTGGAGCGAGGTAAGGTTAGGATATAATGATCCCTGTGTTTCGTCAAGTGGGAGGCTAGTAGACAATGTGTGGTTTGGGTCGCCGAGGTCGTGGTGAATTCCCCGGGCCTCAGGAATCCGTAGAAGGCCAGGTACATCGCTGTTTTGATGATGGAGTTGGTAATAGCTTCAAAAGGTCTGGTGTCTAATAAGTTGGATAATGCCTTGAAAAAGTGACTGTTAATGGGCAGTCTCTGTGTCGGCCGTGCGGGTTCTGTCCTCTGAATGCCTTTGAGTATGGTTTTGATCTGGTGTGAGGCCATGAAACTGATGTTGTTAGGGTGTATGATCAGCATGTGATGTTGAATGCCGGTGAGATAGAGTTTGATGGTGTTGTATGACAGTTTGAGCTTGAGGTGGCAAAAGGAAGCAAACCCCAGCAGGGAAGTCATGACAAATGGGTGCGTGATGTTGTGTTCCAACAGGAACTTGTTAAACAGTGTGAATGCTCTGTTGTATGACCTGCGTGTGTTGTCTGATAGTGCAGAATGGGATAATAACTGGCTATGGCGCATGATGACATCTAATCCAGAATGAGCTGGTGAAATGACGGGGTGATGGAGGCCGTGGGTGACGCTGACGGGAGAGCCTGATGAAACGCCTGAAATTGGAAACGAGACAGATTGTCAGCTGCCGTATTGCACCTTCCCGGGACGTGGAAGCAGTGTATGAAGAAATTGTTGCAAGCTGCCAACCAAGTAAGCCTGCGCAGGAACCTCATGATAGTGAGGGATTTGGACCGACCCCTGTTAATGATCTGGCAGGTTGCCTGGTTGTCTGAGTAGCATCGGACCGACCTGTTAGCCCATGAATGACCCCACGCCACGGCGGCCGCCACGATGGGGTAGATCTCGAACAGAGCCGAGGTAGTGGAGAATCCCTCCAAACCCTGGACCGCAGGAGGCCAGCTACCCCACAGCCAATCGTTCCCAAAAATGGCCGCGAAACCTGTGGTGGATGCCGCATCCGACCAGATTGACGGGGAAGAGTCCGACAGCTGAGGGAGGAACATGCTCCTGCCGTTCCAGGCGGACAGAAATCTCCTCCACATACCCAGATCTGCAGTGGCGTGGGCATCCAGGGGCAGCCTGTGAGAGTCGTGAAGGAAAAGGGGGAAAAGGCGCAGAAGCCGTGAAATGAACGCGCGACCCTGGGGGATGATGCGCATGGCAAAGTTCAGGGACCCCAATAGGGACTGTAGTTCCTTGCGATTGCAGTCGCCGAGTTGAAGGTAATTGTCTATGTGGTTGAGAATAACCTGGATCTTCCCGAGTGGCAAACTGGCTTGCATAGAGGCAGAATCCAACTGAATGCCCAAGAAGGTGATGACTGTGTCCGGCCCCTCTGTTTTCTTTGTGGAGATGGGTACCCCAAGTTCCCCGAACAGCTTGATGGTGGCCCTGAGGCTGGCGGGAGGGGAGATGTTTTCCTCCACGAGTAGAAAGTCATCCAGGTAATGCAAGACCATCGGGCATCTTGCTACGTTCAAGAGCAACCAGCAAAGTGCCTCCGCGAATGTGTCAAAAATGGCTGGGCTACTTTTGGATCCGAAGGTCAACCGGGAGAAAAAATAATAGTTTTCGGACCACTTGATGCCATGAAGGTGCCACAGCGATGGGTGAATTGGTAGCAATTTGAACGCATTGGCGATGTCGGTTTTGCTGAGCCATGCTCCGACCCCTGCCTGCCTGATGGCGGTGATGGCGTGATCTATAGTGGTGTATTGGAGTGAGAATTCCTCCGACGGAATGAGGGAGTTGAGACTGGGGTCGGCTGAGCCGTGTGGTGCCGATAGATCGATGATTAGCCTCTGTTTCTGGGAAGATTTCCCGGTGACGATGCCAATGGGATTGGTGCGCCATGTGGTGAATGGGGGTGTCTTGAATGGTCCTAGCACGAAACCCTCTGCAACTTCCTGGGCTATGAGGGCGTCAATTGCGGTGGGGTTGCCTTGGGCGGATAGGAGATTTGGACATTCCAGGGTGCCTGTCGGCATGTGCAGGATGCCCGTGTGGAAGCCTTCTGTCAGCCCTGCCACGAGGAAATCGGTGAGATGTCTGGATGGGTGCTGAGACATAAATGCTGAAAAAACCGGCATATTTATGGTCGATAGATACGGTTTAGAAAACATTTTATTTGGACACATTGATCTAGCATGTGCCCGGAAACAATTGGTACAAATGTGCAACAACCTGCACCCGCTAAAATTGCAGGATCCCACATTGAAATTGTTGCAAATCTGGGATTTGCCCAGAAACTTGATTGGCCGCCCCAGCTTGTCCCGGCTTGATTTCTCCGTGACCCCGGAGGGGCCGGCCGCTTGAGAGGGGGCTTGACTGTCCGCTGCGTTTGGGCAGAAATTGGTGGTGTGGGCAGTGGAGGAGCAGTGCACACAAGCTGGCGTCCTTAGGCCTGCGAAGTGTCGGCAAAAAATGACAGTGTCGATTCTTGCCCAGTTGGAGCGGACTCCGTACTGGGAGAAAGCCCCTGCCACCTTTGCCGAAAAAGATCTATGGTAGTCATAGAATGCCGACCCCCCATATTTGTTGCCCAGGTCCACCAGCTTGTGCATGTAGAGGTCAAACTCCTCCCTTCTGTTAGGGTAGACCGTGCAGATGACCTCCCTGTAGATGCCGAAAGCCAACACAAATTCTGGAATAGACAGTTTTCTATTGAGGCGGGCATCCCTAGATTTAACCACGACTGAGACATCGTCGTAAGCATAAGTTTTGTTCTCAACAGTATCTTGAGAGGCAATCAGGAGGGAGGCCAGGTTCACATCCTTACCTTCCAGAATGTCCCTTTTCAAGTGCTCCGGTATCATGTGCGCCGGGCTGACTTCTTGGTCATCTGGGTTGATGGATGGCACGCCCACTGGCAAACCGGATGGTGCCGGTGACGCTGCCGGTGGTGGCCCTGCCAAGGAGAGGGATGTGGTGACCGACTCCAGCCTCTCTAACCTGTCGTTGACCCTGGACATGGACGTCATCAAAGAGGCCAGCATGGCGTGTATATCCCCCGTGCTGGACTGGCTGGGTCCTTCCCCTGCCTCCGCATTACTGGTTGACGTGCGTAGTAGTCGGAAAAGCTCAGCTTTTCTTGCCGTGGCGGGGAAGGGGATCTGCCGTCTCTTCAATTCCGCCGTGATACGCGGAATTGTCCAGGCTCTGATGGATGCTGGGCTGGCAAGATCGTCTCCTTGGGCTAAGGTGATGGATCTAGCCGGAGTGCCCGGAAGGGAAAAGTTCTCAATTCCTTCCAGAGACATGCTAAAACAGAATAGTTTGTTAGTGTGGGGAAAACACAGGACCGTGCTGGCAAGCTAGCTATGCCGGATGGCGAAATAATTAAGCCTAGGATGGTGACAGATGAGGCCCTGCTAATTGCCGAGCGGCTTGAGAGGCTCTATCTATGAGTTGGCGCGAGGGGTTGATGAGGCCACTGACGTGGTGGCAGGAGTGTGAGGCCTCTCGGTGACTTGTACGACAGGACTAGGGAAAGGGAGTGACAGGTGAGGCCCTCTCTATGCAACAGCGAGGCGGCTTACTAACGAGTGGCGCGATGGGCGGCTGCCTCCGAGCGTGTGAGGCGGGGTGTTGGCCTCGCGGACCACTGACTGATGGCGAAGCCAAGAGGGGGTTAATCTAGTGGGATTCCGAAGCCCCTGATGCCAGCACGCTGACCCTAACGGGATGGACTGAAATGTAGGAAACAGAAAACGATTGAGCAGGTGTACGTACCTGGTAGCAAGAAAAAGTCACTGGATACGTGCAGCGTAAATAAGTCTAAGCTTGACCGCCTAAAAGAGGGGTAGACAGAAAGTGTTATGACGAGAGTTGACTGTGGTCTGAACGTTTAGCATGACCTGAGAGGATTGCGCCGTGAGTTGCAACGGTGACCCGGTATGGTATGGAAGGTATGTGAAATGATGCCCCGTGCTGTGGCGGAAGGTGTGAATACGGACCTTTTATTTATTTTTTATTTTTTTTGGTTTTACTGGGATATTGATGTTCTAATGGAAAACGGGGTTTTGTGTTTTTTTTTTTTTCATATGGCGGGTTTTTTTTTTTTTTTTTTTTTTTTTTTTTTTATGGCGGGTTTTTTTTTTTTTTCCATATGGCGGGATTATTGTTTTTTTTTTTTTTTTTTATATGGCGGGTTTTTTTTTTTTTTTTTTCCATATGGCGGGATTATTGTTTTTTTTTTTTTTTTTATCGGGTTCCTTTGGTGACTGTATGAAGCGTATGGATTTTTAATTGTACATGGATGTTGGCCTGGCGGGTGTGTTCCCTGATGCCGGCTCTTGTGATGATGACTTGCGCCCCCCCCCCCCCCCCCCCTGGATGCGCTGCCTGATGGAGGGGAGCGGTAGCTGGATCTGTGGGGCTGGTGCAGGGGTGTGCAAGCGGCACCCCTTGGCTCCCCACCCCCATGCACACAGCGCACGCGTGCGGCACCTGTGGCCGGCCGCCAGGCTACCGCGCATGCGCCGCCGCGGCCGCGCATGCGCAGCGCCCCCGCCGCGCATGCGCGAACCGGGCGCCGGGACGCGGCGGCCGCCATTGGCAGCGCGGCAGGAGGACGGAGTCGCGGGCCGGCGCGGCGGCGGGGAATAGGGGGACCGCGGCCCTGGTGCGGCTTGTGGCGGGGGAGCGTGTGGAGAGGCCGGGAAGCGGCGAGCATCTGGTGTAAGTGAGAGGGCGGCCGTGCCGCTGATCTGGCGAGGGGTGTGAGGGAAGAAAAGTGCGTGGGATGATTGGAGGGGAGGGGAACGGCGTGGTTGCTGCCATGGGAACCTGGTACACGTGTTGTCCGTGCTAGGAGTGGGGATGCGGTGGGGTGTGCGTGCATGCATGATCAGAAAACGGTGCCAGCATGAACCGTGATTTGAAATGAACCTGTGACATGGTTTTACAGGTAAATGTTGAAATGAACCGAGCTGGAGGCAGGGCAGCCGTGAGGCCCTGTGCTGTACCGTATGAAAAACTCACAGTTTGAACGGGCAAAAACGTGACCCGCAAGGAACCAGGTGAAGCCGGACGGATGGAACCGGAATGCTCCAAATCCTGGACCCGAAAACAACGAACTTCAGAAACAGCAACTTGTAAGTAACTTCTTCAGTTAACTCCACACGCGACTCTCTCTCTCTCAAGTTCAGACCTCGGACGGTGCAGGAGCCAGGTAGGGGGGTGCCCTAAATAGGCTGGAGGCGGACCTCAGCCCCTCCCACAAATCCAGGCCAAAGCCTTCACACATATCCTAAGTCCTGGACAACTCCTTTAATATACAATATTGGTGCTCGTTCAGACCCTGCAAGTGCATTGTGTTCTTCTGTGCAGTTTGAGGAATTCTGGTAAATCCAGACCCCATCAGACTAATACATTGCAAGGATCTTCTCATCATGAACTGCAAAAAGATCAGCTATCAAGAATCAGGTAAGCATCATCAAGGGCTTCAGGTACGACAACAGTCTATAACATTACATACAGACGGAAGACATCAGGATAACAATTGTACCAAACGGCAAACACTCAGCTACTTCTATATGAATTTGCAATATTAAAAGTGTTGACCAATGGAACAAATATTTTTTTAAAAATTAAATCCCTCACTGCGCCCATTCTGGCACTTACCAGTTTCCTCAGGGACCTACTTTCTGGTCCTGTCTAGACACACAGAAAAAGTCTGCTCAGCGAAACATTTGCCACAGTGGTGACCTGCCTCAGCCTGTGATATTGTCACACCCGTGTGTGGGAGGGAGACACCACACCGGACGAAGAAGGAGAGGGAACAAAGAACGAGGCCTGGAAGCTAGGGAAGAAAGGAGGACACCTCCTAGTCGAATCCCTAGTCACAGTCCTGACTGACTATCAGTATGAACAGACCCCAAAGGTAGGTGAGTTCATATGCAGGCATACCTAGAGTCCTCACTCACCCTATAGGACCCTGGCGATAGTGACAGGACTGAGACTACCTGTTCCTCCAGAAAGAAAGGATGACCAGGAGTCTCCCTCAGGCCTACAACAAAGGGCATGGGAAAAACAACATACAGATAAACCAAAACAAAATGCAAAAGGGAAAGGAAACATTTAACTTTCCAGTAAGCTATGGCAGCAACAGGAAATCAGCCGAGAACCACACACCAGCAGACCACAGATACCACTGAAGCTATAGACCACACAGCATTGTGGTAGAAGCAACTATAAATAACGAAAGTTAAATGACCACAATAGCAACACCTGGAGGTTAGAGGTCGGGCCAGTATCAGAAACAACACAGACGTCTATTGATCCACAAGGAAACCTGTCAGATCAAAGCACGTGTTGCCAGTCTCACAGATCTTCTGTCACCCAGTGACAGTACCCCCCCCCCCCCCCTTTTATGGGTGACCTCTGGGCACCCAGGACCGACCTTAGCTGGATGAGACATGTGAAAAGATTTCACCAAACGACTGGCATTCACGTCAGATGCCAATACCCACATCTTTTCCTCTGGTCCATAACCCTTCCAGTGAACAAGATACTGAAGATATCTACGAAGGACTCGAGAATCAATAATCTTGGCGATCTAGAATTCCAAACTACGGTCCACCATGACAGGAGTGGGTGACAAGGAAGACGGCTCCAAGGGTTCCACATATCTCTTCAACAAAGATTTATGAAAAACATTATGTATTTTCAGAGCCTGAGGAAGTTCTAAACAATAACCTACAGGATTAATAATGGCAATGATCTTATATGGGCCAATAAATCTTGGACCCAACTTCCAAGAAGGTACCTTCAACTTAATATTTTTTGTGGACAGCCACACAAAATCACCCACTCTTAGGTCCATTCATATGTTTTCTGTCAGCCACACGTTTATACTTGTTGCCCATATTCATCAAGTTATTTTGAATGAAGCCGTTGAGGTGAAACGCGCGTCGAGGTCTTGCGCTTGGGGCTCCCTTACCTCTTTTTGGTCAGATCATGTCTTCAGGTATGTTCCTTGTTAGATGTGTTTATTAACATATCGCTATGCCACAATGTTTATATTAGGCCTATGATATATACTGAGGCTGTGAGTTGAACAATTCTTACCTACTGGTGTACACTGTCCTACATAGTTACTGGGGGCTTATGCTTGCCCCTTGCTTCTCTTTATATACTTTTCCAGCTTGCCTTTTTTCCTCCATATTTTATATACATTATTATAATAAAGTTGGTATATTTTTTGATAATTGGTCCCACCTTTCTTAGTCATGTCAGTTAAGGGTTTCACCACTGTCGAATAGTTCTGAATACATTTTCAGTAATAGTTGGTGAACCCCTGAAACCGCATAAGAGCCTTCAGATTTTCGGGACAATCCCAGTCTAATACCACACTGACTTTCTCTGGATCCATTCGACAACCCGAAGATGACAGCAGGTAGCCCAAAAATTGCACCTCGTGTACAACAAAAAGGCACTTCTCTAATTTTGCGTACAACTTATTATCCCTAAGGATCTGCAACACCTGTCTAACATGATCCTGATGTGTCTCCACGTCTGGAGAATAAATTAGTATGTCACCTAAATATACGACTACAAACCTCCCCACCAGGTGATGAAAAATGTTTTTCACAAAATGGAGGAAAACCGAAGGAGCATTGGTCAACCCAAAAGGCATGAACAGGTTCTCAAAGTGACCCTCTGGGGTATTGAAAGCAGTCTTCCATTCATCCCCTTCCTTGATCCTGACCAGATTATATGCCCCCTAAAGTCCAACTTGGAGAACACCTTGGCACCAACAATCTGGTTAAACAAATCAGGAATCAAAGGAAGGGGGTAAGGATCACAGACAGTAATTCGATTGAATTCACGGAAATCCAGAAATGGCCGAAGACCTCCGTCCTTTTTTTTTTAACAAAAAAGAACCCTGCTGCTACTGGAGACTTGGAAGGTCTTGTGTTCCTTAGCCCAACTCTCAGCGATATTCTCTCATGGCCAATCTTTCAGGTCCAGAACGGTTATACAGCCTAGACTTGGGCAACTTAGCCCCGGGAATAAGGTTGATAGGACAATCATATTCCCGATGCGGAGATAAATCCTGGCATCCACTCTCAGAAAATACATCGGCAAAATCGGATATAAAAGAGAATAATGTCTTAGTAGTTAAAACAGAAAAAGATGTATTCACACAATTGTCTATGCAATAATCACCCCAATGCAGAATCCGTTTAGCTTGCCAATCAATGATTGAATTGTGCTTGCCTGCTTAACCACAGTAAACCCAGAACTACTGGAGCGGGGAGACCCTCCAACATAAAGCACAAGATAAATTCCTCATGAAAGTCACCCATTCTTAATCTGATATCATGCACATCTTGAGACAAACACTTCTGAGCTAAAGGTGCAGAATCAATAGCAAAAATGGAAATGTTTTTCTCTAATGCACTCGGTGACAAACCGTGCTTACGAACGAACTGAGCATGATCTGAACTGAAGTGATCCTTGGATTTAATATTTGTATGCATATTAAGGGCTCATGCACACGACTGTGTGCCAGGCCCGTATTGCGGCCCGAAAACAGCGGGTCCGCAATATATGGGCCCTGACTGTTTTTGCACCGCATCACGGATGCGGACCCATTCACTTGAATGGGTCCGCAATCCGGATGGTGCGGTGCGGAAAGTAAGCACAGAATCCCGAGGAAATATAACGGAGTGCTTCCGTAGGGTTTCTGTAAGTGCATGCACAGCGCAATAAAGTAGTGTATGCACTACTTTTTTACGGTGCTGTCGAATGCGGATCGCAGACCTCAAGTGTATGAGTCCGCGTCCGCATGCAGCAGCCCCACGGTTGGTGCCCGTGCATTGCAGACCACAATTGCGGACCCGGCCCGCACATGGTCATGTGCATGAGCCTTAAGGGTGTTGCCTCTGTTCCTTGTGGGGACTGTCTTTGTAGGTTTTGTACACTTATTTTGGGGTACTTTGGTTATTATTGTTTAGGAGGTACTTGTTGCTGTTTTGTCCGCATCCATGTGTCCGTCCTGCAAATTATAGAACATGTCCTAGTTTCGTCAGCTTTACTGACACGAATAGGCATTTCTACTATTGGTCCTGCAAAAAAGGTGGCATGGACACGGCCGGTATCCATATTTTGCGGATCTGAGGTTTGCAGAGCGCAAAATACATACGGTGGTGTGCACAAGGTCTGAGACTTTAATACTGATGACCTATCCTCTGCATAGTGGCATTGCTTGGTATCGCGCTCAGCCCCATTCACTTCAATGGAGCCGAGCTGCTCCTAGACCACACGACCAATGAACGCGACGTCACTGGCCTAGGAAAAGCTGAGAGAAGGCCACAGCGCTCACAGGTGCCGTCTCAAACAGCTGATTAGAGGGGATCCCGGGTATCGGACCCTCACGGATCAGATACTGATGACTTAGGGCTTATAAACACGAACGTTTGCCGGCCGGGCCCATGCTGCGGACCTCAATGCACGGGCACCGACCGTAAGAATGCCACATGCGGATTGCGGACCCATGCACCGACTAGGGATGGGCGAATCGACTTCGGATGAAACATCTGAAGTCGATTCGCATAAAACTTCTTTCTAATACTGTACGGAGCAGGAGCTAGAATGTATTGGCTCCGTTGAGCCGAAGTTATTGCTTAATAATTTCATAAATTAATTTGTACAGTAAAAAAAAAAAATCCCGAACTCTGGTTCGGTTCCATCCGTGATGCAGGGTGCACGTGTATTGCAGACCCGCTGTTTGTGGGCCGCAATACGGGCACGGCCGGCACACGTTCATTAGTCAGAGGATAGGTCATCAGTACCAAAATCTCTGAAAACCCCTTTAATCGCAGCAGACAGGTGAAGATGAAAACCCTGCACCTGGAATGGGAAGAAGGAGCACGGATGAAGCGAAATCTGACAGGCTCTGCACTACATTTCCCTTCATTGGCATGCACAATGGAGGGCGAATAAATAGGATCAGAATTGCTTCACAATCCCATTGAAAATCCTGAACAAACATCTGATCCCTTCCGGACGGGATTGTATTTCTCCTAAGAACAGAGGGGCTTGATGGGGTTTATGTGCTAAACCACGGAAGCTACCACCCATTTATTTCACGCAGACGATGTCATTATTCGCTGGACCTGTAGTCCACTTTAGATGACAAAGGCTCCGGAATAATCCACCAAACCGACTCGCATTACAGCCTTTGATTTCTCAGCTTCCAAAATTAGCTCCGCGCTCTGATTCTATATTTAAAAGCAGTGAAGTGAGAGCAGGAATTGATTGCCGTTATCTCGTCTCGCCAAATCTGGCCGCTGCGACGTTTAAATTTGGAATTATATTTATATAGTCGGAAAGTGGAGTGGATCCAGACAGAGAGCTGTAAGAAAGGCAATCGAATGCACGGCTCCGCAACCCGTGTCGCAGAATTAGAAGCAGCGGAATGCTGGAACTTGTAGTTCCACCCGACTAGGTACGATTTAAAGGGACACTCCACTTTGTGGCCTTTTAACCCTTAGGCTCCTTTCACACGGGCGAGAATTCCGTGCGGGTGCAATGCGTGAGGTGAGCGCATTGCACCCGCACTGAATCCGGACCCATTCACTCCTGATTCAAAAGGACATTCAAAACTAAATCCACAACCCTCGTGTTGCTTGCAGATTATATTGCAGATTTTGACTACAACCAATCTGCTATCAATATTTTAAAAATCCCCACCGCAAGTCAATTTTCACAAGGAAAGAACAGCAGCATGCGGTTTCTAAAAATCTCGTCCACTTGGTTTGTACTGTATTCTGCTGCAGATTTTTAGGTGCAAATCTGTGGGAAAAACTACATTTTCCTCAAAAAAGAGGTTCTGCAGCAGTCAATACCGTCTTTAAAAAACAGAATACTAGGGGTCACCTCAGAGTTCTGTGATCTGTGTAATGCGCTCTGCTCACAATCATAGATCATTTACACCTTATGCCCCATAGCATGAAGCATTCTGCCATTAATGTTCTTTGTGTTTCAGTTTCTCACCAATTACAAGATCTGTTTGCATTCAGCCTACCTCACCCTCCTACCCAACCAAATAACGGACACGCCGCGTGACGATGGAACACACAGGCCACAGGAGCCTCTTTATTAATAAACAGGTTTAAACTCCAATTAAATAACCTTAAAGGGGTTGTGTCACTTCAGCAAATGGCATTGATCATGTAGAGGAAGCTAATACAAGGCACTTACTAATGTATTGGGATTGTCCATATTGTCTCCTTTACTGGATGGATTCATTTTTCCATATCATTATTTACACGGCTTGTTTTCAGGGGTTATGACCACCCTGGAATCCAGCAGCGGTGGCTGTGCTTGCACACTATAGGAAAAAGCGTCCGCAGGGCCGGTGCAAGTGCAACCATATAGGCTAACTAGGCGTTCGCCTAGGGCGCCGGCCTGCTGGGGGCGCCCTGGTGGGCTCCCCCTGACTGGGGCTGCAGCCCTGGGAAAGCGGCTCTTGAGCCGCCCCCAGCGCCGTTACACGGGGGCCAGGAGGTGGAGGTCCGTCTTAAATATGGCAGAGCAGGCATCTGCTTACCCTGATGGCAGGTGCCTGCTCTGCCAGTAAATTACCAGAGGAGAGGAGGCGGGCGGCAAGGGAGGCTGTTCTAGCAGCTCCCCACTCCTCCCTCGCGCGCCCTCTGTGATGACGTCATTCCGACACCGGCATACTAAACGGCGCGCTGGAGGACTGAGGAGCTGCACCACACTGGACCCCAGGGAGGTGAGTGTGAGTGTTTGACTGAGTGAGTGTCTGCCTGTGTATTTATGTCAGTGAGTGAGTGAGTGTATGTATGTCTGTCTTTCTGTCAGTAAATGTATGTGTGTCTGTCATTGAGTGTCTGTGTGTGTATGTCAGTGAGTGAGTGTATGTCAGTGAGTGTGGATGTCTGTCGGTCAGTAAGTGTCTGTGTGTTTGTCAGTGAGTTTCCGTGTGTTTCAGTGGGTAGGTGTATGTCTTTCAGTGAGTGTCTGTCAGTGAGTGAGTGTGTGTCTGTCTGTCTGTCTGTCAGTGAGTGAGTGTCTGTCAGTGAGTGCGTGTCTGTCAGTGAGTGTCTGAGTGCGTCTGTCTGTCAGTGAGTGTATGTCTGTATGTCAGTGAGTGTGTGTGTGTGTGTGTCTGTCTGTGAGTGTATGTGTGTCTGTCAGTGAGTGTGTGTGTGTCTGTCAGTGAGTGTGTGTGTGTCTGTCAGTGTGTCTGTCAGTGAGTGTATGTGTGTCTGTCAGTGAGTTTCTGTGTCTGTCTGTCAGTGTGTGTGTCTGTCTGTCAGAGTGTGTGTCTGTCTGTCAGTGTGTCTGTGTCTGTCAGTGAGTGAGTGACATGAGGGGGCGGCAAAATGGATCTTTGCCTAGGGCGGCAAAAATCCTTGCACCGGCCCTGAGCGTCGGCCTCTTTGGTTGCTGGGTCCACGGAAGCACACGTAGGTCCAAATGCACAGCAGATCCCATTCCGTCCACCTCATATCTGCGCTGCAGCAGTCGCCATAATTCCTGGGAATGAGCAGTGTATAATGTGATAGAAAAATGAATCCAGCCAACAAAGCATGCATTATAGACAATCACAATACATTAGTAAGTGCCTTGTATTCACTACCTTTACATGATAAATGCCATTTGTTGAAGTGAGAGAACCCCTTTAACTCTGATAGTCTGTTTTGGCAGAGGATTACCGGATACTGCCGCACACTGCCGAGCACCATCGGATCCCCACTGATTATGATGTGTTCCGGCAGATTTTCAACATAAATGCCGGCTTTCGGCCAAACAAAAATGCATTTATGCTGGAAATCTGCTGGATCCCCATCGGATCCCATGATAGGTAATGGGGATCCGGCTATGCTGGAACAGACTACTGGAGTTAGGTGACGTGAACCCACCCGAATGGGCTGTAACAAATAAATGTGGGGGCCTATATCCGAACTTGGACTTTCACACAATATTGAGACTATAGGGGAGACGTATTAAAACTGGTTCATAGGAAAGGGTGAGCTATTGCCTACAGCAACCAATTGGTGTCCAGTTCTCATTTTAGGGGTGCTTATCAGAACGCAATAACCCATCTAACTGGTTGGTATGGACAACTCCACTACTTTCTACTTGAAGAGAAGAGGATGCGGGATAGGCATCAGCGCAACCAGGTAAGACCCAGCGCAACCAAAATCATCGTGATTCTTTGAAAAGTATCCTTATTGAAGTTGTCTTTTTACAGGTGGTGACACGTTTACGAGAATAGCACCTGAAATTATTTTGTTTGTAAACCAGTAGACAGGATATAAAGTTGCATTTAAATTGTATTGTTACTTATTCTGCACACAAACTGCAATTCAACTTTGTATCATGTCTACTGTGTTTACAAACAAAAGAACTGCACCTGCCACTAATCATGTATCATTATCTTTGCTATTATCCTTCTTAGGTACTGTCACACTTGCGTTGTTTGATTCCGGCAGGCAGTTCCGTTGCCTGAACTGCCTGCCTGATCAGGCAAACTGTATGCAAACGCATGTCATTTTTTCTGACTGATCAGGCATTTTTCAGACTGATCAGGATCATGATCAGTCAGAAAAATGCCTGATCAGTCAGAAAAATGCATTGCAATACCGGATCCGTTTTTTCCGGTGTCATCAGGCAAAACGGATCCGGTATTTATTTTTTTCTCATTTTTAAAGGTCTGCGCATGTGCAGGCCAGAAGGACGGATCCAGCATTCCGGTATTTTGAATGGCACTAATACATTCCTATGGGGAAAAATGCCGGATCCGGCATTCAGGACAAGTCTTCAGTTTTTTTTCGCCGGAGATAAAACCGTAGCATGCTACGGTTTTCTCTTTTGCCTGATCAGTCAAAACGACTGAACTGGAGACATCCTGATGCATCCTGAACGGATTGCTCTCCATTCAGAATGCATGGCGATATGCCTGATCAGTTCTTTTCCGGTATAGAGCCCCTGTGACGGAACTCTATGCCGGAAAAGAAAAACGCTAGTGTGAAAGTAGCTTATCATATTATTTTTATCATGTATTTTTATATATGATTCAGTATTTATTAGGGCTGCACGATATATCGCAAAATTAATCGAATCGCGATAATCGGCAAATGCGAAATGGCGATTTGGCCGACCTGAAAATGCCGCGATTATATATGAAGGGGCCCCGCGCACATTACTGGCTTTGTGTGTAAAGTATTTTACTAGTGTGTGAAACAATCTCTCTCCTATTGATAACAGGTCCAGCCTCTGTACTCACTGTCACTATGAACGCACTGCAGCGAACGGCCCGGCCGGCGCGTGACTGACGTCACTTAGTAACGTCACTTAGTAACACTCCTGCTTCCTGAAGTGGGAGGAGCGTTACTAAATGACGTCAGTCACGCGCCGGCCGGGCCGTTCGCTGCAGTGCGTTCATAGTGACAGTGAGTACAGAGGCTGGACCTGTTATCAATAGGAGAGAGATTGTTTCACACACTAGTAAAATACTTAACACACAAAGCCAGTTATGTGCGCAGTTTAGGACACATAGGGCCATGAGGGGGACCAGCATAAGATGCTATATGTCTTATGCTGGCCCCCCTCATGGCCCTATGTGTCATAGCACACATCCCCTATAACAGCGTCCTCCACAGAGCCACCCCATAACAGTGCCATCCACAGGTCCACCGCATAACAGCGTCCTCCACAGAGCCACCCCATAACAGCGTCCTCCACAGATCCACCGCATAACAGCGTCCTCCACAGATCCACCCCATAACAGCGTCCTCCACAGATCCACCACATAACAGCGTCCTCCACAGATCCCCCACATAACAGCGTCCTCCACAGATCCACCCCATAACAGCGTCCTCCACAGATCCACCGCATAACAGCGTCCTCCACAGATCCCCCACATAACAGCGTCCTCCACAGATCCCCCACATAACAGCGTCCTCCACAGATCCCCCACATAACAGCGTCCTCCACAGATCCCCCCCCATAACAGCGTCTTCCACAGATCCCCCACATAACAGCGTCCTCCACAGATCCACCCCATAACAGCGTCCTCCACAGATCCACCCCATAACAGCGTCCTCCACAGATCCACCGCATAACAGCGTCCTCCACAGAGCCACCCCATAACAGCGTCCTCCACAGATCCACCGCATAACAGCGTCCTCCACAGATCCACCCCATAACAGCGTCCTCCACAGATCCACCCCATAACAGCGTCCTCCACAGATCCACCCCATAACAGCGTCCTCCACAGATCCCCCACATAACAGCGTCCTCCACAGATCCCCCACATAACAGCGTCCTCCACAGATCCCCCACATAACAGCGTCCTCCACAGATCCACCCCATAACAGCGTCCTCCACAGATCCCCCATAACAGCGTCCTCCACAGATCCACCCCATAACAGCGTCCTCCACAGATCCACCCCATAACAGCGTCCTCCACAGATCCACCGCATAACAGCGTCCTCCACAGATCCACCCCATAACAGCGTCCTCCACAGATCCACCCCATAACAGCGTCCTCCACAGATCCCCCACATAACAGCGTCCTCCACAGATCCCCCACATAACAGCGTCCTCCACAGATCCACCCCATAACAGCGTCCTCCACAGATCCCCCATAACAGCGTCCTCCACAGATCCACCCCATAACAGCGTCCTCCACAGATCCACCCCATAACAGCGTCCTCCACAGATCCACCGCATAACAGCGTCCTCCACAGATCCACCGCATAACAGCGTCCTCCACAGATCCACCCCATAACAGCGTCCTCCACAGATCCACCCCATAACAGCGTCCTCCACAGATCCACCCCATAACAGCGTCCTCCACAGATCCACCCCATAACAGCGTCCTCCACAGATCCACCGCATAACAGCGTCCTCCACAGATCCACCCCATAACAGCGTCCTCCACAGATCCACCCCATAACAGCGTCCTCCACAGATCCACCGCATAACAGCGTCCTCCACAGATCCACCCCATAACAGCGTCCTCCACAGATCCACCCCATAACAGCGTCCTCCACAGATCCCCCACATAACAGCGTCCTCCACAGATCCACCCCATAACAGCGTCCTCCACAGATCCACCCCATAACAGCGTCCTCCACAGATCCCCCACATAACAGCGTCCTCCACAGATCCCCCACATAACAGCGTCCTCCACAGATCCACCCCATAACAGCGTCCTCCACAGATCCACCCCATAACAGCGTCCTCCACAGATCCACCCCATAACAGCGTCCTCCACAGATCCACCCCATAACAGCGTCCTCCACAGATCCACCCCATAACAGCGCGTCCTCCACAAATCCCCCATAACAGCGCGTCCTCCACAGATCCCCCATAACAGCGCATCCTCCACAGATCCCCCATAACAGCGCGTCCTCCACAGATCCCCCATAACAGCGCGTCCTCCACAGATCCCCCATAACAGCGCGTCCTCCACAGATCCCCCATAACCGCGCTTCCTCCACAGATCCCCCATAACAGCGCGTCCTCCACAGATCCCCCATAACAGCGCGTCATCCACAGATCCCCCATAACTATGTCATACAGCGTCCTCCACAGATCCACCCCATAACAGCGTCCTCCACAGATCCACCCCATAACAGCGTCCTCCACAGATCCACCCCATAACAGCGTCCTCCACAGATCCACCCCATAACAGCGTCCTCCACAGATCCACCCCATAACAGCGTCCTCCACAGATCCACCCCATAACAGCGTCCTCCACAGATCCACCCCATAACAGCGTCCTCCACAGATCCACCCCATAACAGCGTCCTCCACAGATCCACCCCATAACAGTGCGTCCTCCACAAATCCCCCATAACAGCGCGTCCTCCACAGATCCCCCATAACAGCGCGTCCTCCACAGATCCCCCATAACAGCGCGTCCTCCACAGATCCCCCATAACAGCGCGTCCTCCACAGATCCCCCATAACAGCGCGTCCTCCACAGATCCCCCATAACAGCGCGTCCTCCACAGATCCCCCATAACAGTGCGTCCTCCACAGATCCCCCATAACAGCGCGTCATCCACAGATCCCCCATAACTATGTCATACCCAGCCGCGTCAGCGGCTCATATGGGAAAATCCAAGCAAATAGACCTCTAGCACAATTCCCTTAAAATATCGCATCGCATATCTTTATCGCAATTTTTAGGGCCCTAATCGCAATCGCATAAAATTCCCATATCGTGCAGCCCTAGTATTTATCAATTCATTTATGCGCTGAGCTTCCTTTACATAACCCCACCCCCTGGTCGAGTTTTTTAACACCAGAAAACCTTTTTAAATATATGCATTTAACTAGGTCATTATACTGTTTCTTGGCCCCGAAACGCGTCACCACCTTTAAAAGAGACAATTTCCATAAAGATACTTTTAAAAGAACCACGATTTTGGACTTTCCGTATCCCGTCTTCTCTTCTGGTTTCCTAACCTTGCACCCCGTACCTGGAGGGAGAAGCCTGGCCGCACCAGCATAGTCAGCACCTTCCACAGGCTGCACTGGGTGTTGCATTCCAAGCCAGCTTCAGAGTGGCCCACAGGGGTACAGGTGAATCCCTCGGTGGGCCCCTGAGCAAGGTGGGCGCCTAGGCCCCCACACACTGCACAAGTGGCACAGTAGATTGAATGCATTACGTTCAAATAGTGAGCATACACAATCTCAACCAGCCTGTGTTCCTATAAAACTGGGTTCATTCAATAAAGTATCCAGCTTATTATTATAAATGCATTGGGGGCGGCTGAGATGACTTCTAGGTACAGAGGAACACCGGCCAGTACTCTATATTCCTTGGGACCCATGCAGGGTGCCCCATAATCAATCATCGTGTAGCACCTTGCTGCTGTGCGATCAGGTAATATTTGCAAGTAGCCGTAGGGTGAATGAACTTTACTGGTGGGCCCTAGGAACTTTATAAGTTTATTTGCACATCAAGGAAATATCAAACATTTTTGTAACATTGTTTGAGAAATTGCAGCAAAATGTCACAACAAAATCTCTACCTGACTGCAAAGTGTGAACAGACCCCTATGCACTGTCCAGCCTTGATGTCCAGCCATGTGAGTTCCTGCACCGTGTAATAGACATGTCTTCTGCCTGCGATCAGTTTTCTCTCTCTGAATTGCTTATTAAGATATCCTGATTCACAGATTTGCTCTATTCAGCTCACAAAGCACAACTGGGAAGAAGGATTTCGAGTTTCCTGTTTCTAGCTAATTACATCTCTCCCCATTCATGTCTAATTGCAGTTGTCATTCATTTTCAGACCCGGCACCATCCACATTTCCTTTTTTAAACAGGCACATTTTTAAGTCCCTATTTATAAGTAAAATTATGCAAAGAAAGAGGCTGGAACATGGGCTTCCTGCCTCGGCAGCCGCAGAGCGCCCGGCCCCCGGCACCACAGAAAAGATGGATTTTATATGATTTTACTCAGAGGTATAACTTGAAGCTAGCGGGGCTTAATCTAAAAATGTACGGTAGGTCCTCATCACATGTGTCTACCTATGTTACCAATGGACCCGTGGGGCACCCTACGCACCAGGGCCTTGGGCAACTACCACCATTGCAACTCCTATAGCAATGCATCTATAAAGTACTAAACACTTACAGACAACTGTCCAAACTTGCTTTAGGCCTCTTGCACACGACCGTATGGCTTTTTCAGTATTTTGCGGTCCGCAAAAATACGGATGACGTCCGTGTGCATTCCGTTTTTTCTGCGGAACGGAACAGCTGGCCCCTGATAGAACAGTCCTATCCTTGTCCGTTATGCCGTCAATAATAGGACATGTTCTATCTTTGAATGGAACTACGGAAATGGAAGGCATACGGAGTAACTTCCGTTTTATTTTTTGGAGGGGATCCATTGAAATGAATGGTTCCATATACGGTACGCAAAAAACGGAACGTAAATGGGGGGAAAAAAAGCCTTAGTCACTACTTGCATCCCCTCTGTAATAACAATTCTGGAGCTTCTATTCTTGTGCCATTCCTTTATTATTCCTGCAAGAAGTTAAGAATGAATTGCCAGCAGTCTGCAATGAAGGTCCAGATGGGCGTTACCAGCTGGGGGTGTCCCTGCACAGTCTGACATTATCCAATCAGTGCTGCTATGGAATCACCACTACTCTATGATCCTGAATAACTATTATAATATGCAACTTTGCAAATAGTCACAACTGTACAAATCTTCTGCGGTTTTTTTGTGTCCACGGCCCCTATGCCCTCCATGTGTCTCCATGGTAACAATCAACAAAACCTGTCACCACAAAATGATGTGCAATCTGCAGGCAGTATGTTATACAGGAGGAGATGCAGACTGATATATAGTTTTGTGGAGAAAGATTCAGTAAAACAGGCATTTTTACTTCATTTTTTTAATTTTTACATTTAAAGGGGTTCTCCGCGATTTTGACATTGATGACCTATCCTCAGATCGGCGGGGGTCAGACACCCGCCACCACTGCCATTCGGCTGTATGAAGAGGCCGTGGAGCTCCGGCAGCGCTGCGGCTTCATCCTAGGCCGGTGATGTAATGTCCATCAGTCACATGGTGAATTCAAGTAAATGGGGCTGAGCTGCCATACCAAGCACAGCCACCATCCAATGGATGGCGCTGTGCTTGGTAGGCTGTAGGAGCTCCGGTGAGCGCTGCGGCTTCCTCAATTAGCTGCCAATCTCATATTGATGACCTATCCTGATTAGGACTTACTGTGAATCTGCTGCCCGTTCTGTAGGGTGGACAGACAGCCGGTTTTAGGCCGGACAGTCCGGTTTTCTGGCTCCCTGTCCTACGTCCGGCGCAGTGCCTGGACGGACACAGGGATGTCTACCCTTTCAGTATCTCACACTCAGACAGCAGCACTGCGCTCCCTGCGGCTGACTGAGGGGGAGAGAAGCGCCCCCGGCTCACCTTCCCCTCAGAAACTTCTTCCCTCTCCTCCCCTGTGATGGGGGCGTGGCTTCATGTATGCCAGGGTGTGGCTTCTGGAGATGGGCATGGTTTGGGGGCATGGCCAGAGAGTTCCGGTGTAACGTTATACTTCCCTACTTCGTGAGATTTCCCTACCCTCGTCACTTTCAGTCGCACCGGTCATGACGTGAGGAGGTGTGCAGCGCCGCGCAGGCGCACAACGAAGGGTTAGGGAAATTTCAGAAATATCACAGCAGAGTTCACATGCGCCGGGAGCCTCGCCGGCGGTTAGGGTAGGGAAAAATTAATGGGCCAGTGCGCAGGCGCGGTGATCGGATAGATGTTCTTAGCTGGACACCGGCCGACACTGCGCATGCGCCGGGAGCCTCACCAACAGTTAGGGAAGGGAAAAATTACGTACGGGCCAGTGCTTTTTCCCTACCCTAACCGCTGGTGAGGCTCCCAGCGCATGCGCAGTGTTGGCCGGTGTCCAGCTGAGAACATCCATCTGATCACCGCGCCTGCGCACTGGCCCATAATTTTTCCCTACCCTAACCGCGGCGAGGCTCCCGGCGCATGCGCACTCTGCTGTGAAATTTCCCCAACCCGTCGTTGTGCGCCTGCGCGGCGCTGCACACCTCCTCACGTCATGTCCGGTGCAACCGAAAATCACGAGGGTAGGGAAATCTCACGAAGTAGGGAAGTATAACGTTACACCGGCTTTCTTGGGTGAAGCCAGTGGCCACCCTACAGTTCTGTCTATACTCCATAGCTGAAGGACATCATAGTCATGTGATCTTTTCAATACTGGAAGTGGTGGTAGGACCTGTGATGAGGTCATCGTCATGTGACCAGTGCAGAAATAGGCAGCGTTCAGCTGTGGAGACCTGTGATTCCAGAGAAATGCTGGGAGATGTGGTTCTCCCCTGTTATATCTGCTCCCTGCTTAGTGGGAGGGAAATATGTTATTTAACTGGGACTGTATGTTAGAGGGGCTGAAGGAAGGGGAGGGGTGTTAGTTACATGGGACTGTATGTTACAAAAGATTGGAGGGAGATGACTGGTGTTATTTACATGGGACTGTATATTATAGAGGACTGGAGGGTAAGGAGTGATGTTATTTACATGGGACTATGTGTTGGAGGGGCTGAAGGAGGGGATTTAAGTTATTTACATGGAACTGTATGTTATAGAAGACTGCAACTAAGAGATGCTACTTACGGGACTGTATCATATAGAAGACTGGTGGGAGAGGACTGGTGTTATTTACATGGGACTGCATGGTATAGAAGACTGGAAGGAGAGGACAGGCATTATAATTTATGGGGGCACTACAGAGAAGATTATAACTTCAGGGGGTACGGCAGGAGGCATTATAATTACAGGGGGCACGGCAGGGAACATTATTAATACTGTGGGCAGTGGTGGCAGGCTTTACTACTGAGGGCTCCATAGGAGTGCCTTATAGATTGGCCTTATTTCTATTAGGGTTGGCTTATTAGTACTGAGGGCACTGTAGGGGTACTGCGGTGAGGGGGGGGCTTCCGCCTAGCAGTAAGCGCAGTGACATCACTGGCACTAATGGACGGACTTTAGTGCTGCCCTAGCCTGTAAAGCCACTCATCAGTGCCTTCTGAAGAGAGAAAGACAGCTAGCTCAGGCCTTTCCTCAGCATCAAACCTTCTTCTGCCAGGGAGGAGAGTGGAGAAGCCAGCCCAGTGCCTCGCCTCTATTGTTTTGTACAAACCGGATTCCAAAAAAGTTGGGACACTATACAAATCGTGAATAAAAACTGAATGCAATGATGTGGAGGTGCCAACTTCTAATATTTTATTCAGAATAGAACATAAATCATGGAACAAAAGTTTAAACTGAGAAAATGTACCATTTTAAGGGAAAAATATGTTGAATCAGAATTTCATGGTGTCAACAAATCCCCAAAAAGTTGGGACAAGGCCATTTTCACCACTGTGTGGCATCTCCCCTTCTTCTTACAACACTCAACAGACGTCTGGGGACCGAGGAGACCAGTTTCTCAAGTTTAGAAATAGGAATGCTCTCCCATTCTTGTCTAATACAGGCCTCTAACTGTTCAATCGTCTTGGGCCTTCTTTGTTGCACCTTCCTCTTTATGATGCGCCAAATGTTCTCTATAGGTGAAAGATCTGGACTGCAGACTGGCCATTTCAGTACCCGGATCCTTCTCCTACGCAGCCATTTGTGTTAATTGGTCTTCCAGCTCTTCGTTATGCTCAAATTTACTTTTTCCAGCCTCTTATTGCTACTTGTCCTAACTTTTTTGGGATTTGTTGACACCGTGAAAATTGGAATCAACGTATTTTTCCTTTAAAATGATACATTTACTCGGATTAAACGTTTGATCTGTCATCTACGTTCTATTACAAATAAAATATTGACATTTGCCATCTCCACATCATTGCATTCAGTTTTTATTCACAATTTGTTTAGTGTCCCAACTTTTTTGGAATCCGGTTTGTTCCTAAATTCCTCCAGTAAAGAAGCACCTTGTTTACTGCAGACCCTGACTCTCTGGACTTATTTCCCATTGGGGTGCACCACGTCTTACCATCCCTTCTGGAGAGCAGCAACACGTAGCGACACCTCAACGGTGTCTGGGGGAACTAGCTTAGCGTTGGGGCCACCCCAAATCCTGAGGGATAGCTCAGTACTGTCAGCTATCTAAAAAAAATATGGACTTCAGTGGGGGAACGGAAGCCGGCACTATAGTGCCTAGGGCAGCATAAAATGTAAATATGACCCTGGCTCCACAGCAGCAGCACAAAATATCCCCCCCCCCCCCCCCCCATCACACTGCTACTGTGAAGGGGGGTACAATAACTTCTGTGAAGAGGGCACATATCTAGACATACTATAACTACTGTGAAGGGGGCACATATCTGGACATAACTACTGTAAAGGGGCACATATCTGGACATAACTACTGTGAAGGGGCACATATCTGGACACAACTATTGTGAAGGGGAACATATCTGGACATAACTATTGTGAAGGGGCACATATCTGGGTATAGCTACTGTGAAGGGGGCACATATCTGGGCATAGCTACTGTGAAGGGGCACATATCTAAACATACCGTAACTACTGTGAAGGGGCACATATCTGGACATAACTTTTGTGAAGGGGGCACATATCTGGACATAAATATTGCGAAGGGGCACATATTTGGGCATAGCTACTGTGAAGGGAGCACATATCTGGGCATAGCTACTGTGAAGGGGGCACATATCTGGGCATAACTACTGTGAAGGGGTACATATCTGGGCATAACTACTGTAAAGGGGGCACATATCTGGGCATAACTATTGTGAAATGGGCACAGATCTGGGCATAACTACTGTGAAGGGGGCACATATCTGGGCATAACTGCTGTGAAGGGTGCATATCTGGACATAAGTGCTGTGAAGGGCGCATATCTGGGCATAACTGCTGTGAAAAAGGCATCTCTGGGCATAACTACTGTGAAGGGGCACATCTGGGCATAGCTTCTGTAAAAGGGGCACATTGTGGGCATTACTACTATGTGCAGGTACAAAGGGGGAATAATTACTATGTGGGGGCATAAAGGGGACTGGATGTGTATAGTTATGCTTTGGGCAGAGTTAGAGGCGTGGCCTAGTATAAAAAAAAACATATACATACTGTAAACATATTGATCCATATTAAAAAGATGTTTTTTATTTGCACGTATATGTTTATATTTGTATGTGTGGTTTGGGGGCGGGCAGGTACATTCCTTGCACAGGGGCCCTCTGCTGTCTGTGTCCGCCCCTGGATATCTGTCAGTCACTGATAGATGTACATGGGAAGGTGTTATCAGTGATTGATAGCATTCTCTGTGTAAGTGTATATACAGAGATATCTGTCAGTCACTAATAGCTGTACACGGGGGGGTACATTCTCTGTGTAAGTGTGTATACAGAGATATCTGTCAGTTACTGATATCTGTACACAGGGAGGTGTTATCAGTGATTCATAGCATTCTCTGTGTAAGTGTGTATACAGAGATAGCTGTCAGTCACTGATAGATGTACATGGGAAGGTGTTATCAGTGATTGATAGCATTCTCTGAGTAAGTGTGTATACAGAGATAGCCTTCAGTCACTAATAGCTGTACACGGGGAGGTACATTCTCTGTGTAAGTGTGTATACAGAGATATCTGTCAGTTACTGATATCTGTACACAGGGAGGTGTTATCAGTGATTCATAGCATTCTCTGTGTAAGTGTGTATACAGAGATAGCTGTCAGTCACTGATAGATGTACATGGGAAGGTGTTATCAGTGATTGATAGCATTCTCTGAGTAAGTGTGTATACAGAGATAGCCTTCAGTCACTAATAGCTGTACACGGGGAGGTACATTCTCTGTGTAAGTGTGTATACAGAGATAGATGTCAGTTACTAATAGCTGTACATGGGAGGTGTTATCAGTCATTGATAGCATTCACTGTGTAAGTGTATATACAGAGATAGCTGTCAGCCATTGATAGTTGCGGACCACGGAACGGGGCAACGGATGCAGACAGCACACAGAGTGCTGTCCGCATCTTTTGCGGCCCCATTGAAGTGAATGGGTCAGTGATTGATAGCATTCTCTGTGTAAGGCTACTTTCACACTAGCATTTTAGTTTTCCGGTATTGAAATCCCTATTCATTGTCAATGGGGACAAAACTGAACTGAACAAAACGGAGTGCTCCAAAATGCAATCCGTTCCGTTTAGTTGCGTTCCCATACCGGAGAGCAAACCGCAACATGTTGTAGTTTGCTTTCCGTCCTGGGATGCGGAGCAAGACAGATCCGGCATGACCCCCAATGCAAATCAACGGGGACGTTTTCTCTGACACAATCTGGCACAATAGAAAACTGATCCGTCCCCCATTGACTTTCAATGGAGTTAATGACGGATCAGTCTTGGCTATGTTGAAGATAACACAACCGCATCCGTTTATAACGGATGCAGATAGTTGTATTATCAGTAACGGAAGCGGTTTTGCTGATCCATGACGGATCCAGTAAAAACACTAGCGTGAAAGTAGCCTAAGTGTGTATATGGAGATAGCGGTCAGTTACTGATATCTGTACACAGGGAGGTGTTATCAGTGATTGATAGCATTCTCTGTGTAAGTGTATATACAGAGATAGCTGTCAGTCACCAGTCATAGTGGTGACAGGTTCTCTCTACACCTGTCACGAGTACTCCAGGCCCTTCAAACAGCTGATCCTGAATCTGGACAACTCCTTTAATTCACCAAAGTGGTCCAGAAATCTAAAGGGATCAGACGTTGTTCCGTGATCCGTTTCCGTGTGTCTTCCTTTATTTTTGGAGGACCACCAGACATAAAGGAATGTAAAAAAAAAAAAAGACTAAGACAGGTTTGCCATGCAAATAATAGGAAAAAAACGGACGTGGACGCGGATGACAATCTTGTGTGCCTCTGCGTTTTTTAGTGGTCCCTTTGACTTGAATGGGTCCGCGAACGTTCGTGTGCATGAGGCCTAATTATTAGAGAAAAAATATCAGAACACAAATCTGCTCTCTGAGCTTTATGGATGCGATTGTGCTTAAAGCAGCTATACCGTAACTGGCAAACACTCCTTATATAACGTATAATTCACTGTGCAAGGAGTATAATGAAAAGTTATACAATTCTCCTAAATACTGCCCATATGAAGATCTCTGCTTCCTGTCATTCAGTGGAAACCTTCTTTGTTTACTTGCAGGGGATGGAAATCTGTCCTGGTAATGTGATCAATCAGACAGGTGCACAGTGAGTGACCGTTGTACGAGCCGTTGATATAAACAATGAAGGTTTTCCTCTGATTGACAGCAATCAGAGATCTTTTTTAGCACCTGAGGATTGGAGGATTGCATAATTCTTCATTATAGAAAGGCTACATGCACACGACCATATGTGTTTTGCAGTCCACAAATTGCGGATCGGCAAAAAAAAACGGATGGCATCCGCATTGTAACAATAGGACATGTTCTATTTATTTGCGGGGCTATGGAACGGACATACTGATGCGGATAGTACACGGTGTGCTGTCCGCATTTTTTGCAGACCCATTGAAGTGAATGGGTCAGCATCCTATCTGCAAAAAAAAACCCGGAACAGACACGGAAACACATACGGTCGTATGCATGTAGGTTTTTTGCTGAAGCCAGAATATGAAGCATTAACCTCAATGATATAAAAGCAAACAGTGATAAATAATAAACGTGAAAAGATATATAGGTGACAGATGCGAGCGGGGTCATCTGTACAGGGAGGGTGTCACAGCAGGGGGTGGCAGCTCAGGCGAGCACAGTGTAGGGTGGCGAACTCCCGGCTACGAATTGCCAACGTGTGGTTTCCAGGTTGTGTGGTTACTGATTGACAAGCAGTAATTACAGGAAGACTGAAGAGAAATGGGTCACGAAAGTAGAAGATAAATGTACAGTCATCCATGGAAAATATCAGCAAAGGAAAAAGAGTTCATAAATGTCACCATATGTAATCTAGACGAGTGTTTCCCAACCTGTGTGCCTCCAGCTGTTGCAAAACTACACCTCCCAGCATGCCCGCACAGCCAAAGGCTGTCCGGGCATGCTGGGAGTTGTAGTTTTGCAACAGCTGGAGGCACACTGGTTGGGAAACACTGACATTGAGGACACATATCTGATATGTAATCAGTGGCGCACCTACAGGGGGGGTCCAGCGGGTCTGGGCCCCCCATAGAACAACCAGACAATATATATATTTTTTTATCCCTCGGGGCCGCACCGCCGATCACCACAGGCGGCGCGGCCCTGAATGTAATTGCGGCAGCGGTGGGGGGGGGGTGCAGTAGGAGATGAGCGCTTCTATTGTGGAAGCGTTTATCTCCATATTCATCTGTATCGCCGTCCTCAGGACAGCGATACAGATGCCTGTGCTGCGGCAGGGCAGGGGAGGGAGAGGCGTGTCCCTCCCCTGTTCTTCTGATAGGCCGCAGGCACTAATGCCTGCAGCCTATCAGAGGCCGGCTCAGGCGGCGTGATGACGTCATTATCATCGCGCCGCCTGAGCCGGGCAGCACACAGCAGGGACACAGGCCGGAAGAGGCCTGCATTGCATCACTGCTGATGGAGGTAAGTATGTGTTTTTCGGAGGGGGGGAGCTGGCACTATGGGGGCATCTGACAATTCTTACAGCCCCATTTTTCTGGGGGGTGGCACTCTAGGGGCATTTTTTACTGGCACATTATGGGGGGGGCACCATGGGGGAGAGGAGCACTATGGGGGCATCTGGGGGCTCTAAAGGGGCTTTTTTTTTATTGACACATTATGGGGGGGGGCACTATAGGGGAGAACAGGACTATGGGGCATCTGGTGGCACTATAGGGGCATTATTTGGGGGCACTATGGGGAAGTGGGGGTTCTAAAGGGGCCTTTTTTTCTTATTGGCACATTATGGGGGGCATTATGGCATCTGGTGGCACTAAGGGGGCATTTTTTACTGGCACATTATGGGAGGCACTATAGGGGAGAGCGGCACTATGGGGAAGTGGAGCACTATTGGGGCATATGGTGGCACTTTTGGGGCATATGGTGGCACTTAGAAGGGGCATTTTGTACTGGCACATTATGGGGGACACTATGGGGAAGGGATAGAGGAGCACTATGAGGGTATTTACTGGGGCACTATATAAGGGTATTTTATACTGGCATACATTATGGGGACATTAGCTCAACTGCGGGCACTAAGCGGGGGTATTTCATGTACTGTCATATTATAGGGAGAATTATTACTACTAGGAGGTATTATGCGAAGCTTTACTACTACTGTGGGGCTATGCGGAACATGATTACTAGTATGGGCATTATAGGGGCATTATTACTACTAAGTGTGCTCTGGCAGAGAATTATTTCTATTGGTGGGATTTTGGGGAGCACTGTTACTTTGGGGGGCACCCTGGCACAGTATCAGCTTAGCACAATAATTTTTGGGGGACATTATCTTTATACTATTAGTGTCTGGGCGCAGTTATTTTTTTGAGCACTGTGTGCCAATAATTGTTGAAGGGGGCACTATCTGTGTGGTAGTAGTATTCCCAGGGGTACTGTTTCTGCAGTATAGTATTGGGGGTGGCAGGAAACTAATGTCTGTTTCTCAATCTCTGCAGAGACGGGAGATGGCTGAAAAATCATCATGGCGGTCTCGTCTGAATGGAGAAGATGAGGAAAGAGAACGTCTACAACAAAGGTGACATCACTGGATGTAAGAGGTAGGGGGCGCTATGTAGGAGAGGAGATGCTCCGGCTCCTCCCCCTGCCATTTGCAGAAGGAGGATTCAGAGCTGGGTGAGGACGGTCAAGGGGGGCAGCAGGCCACGGGCGGGTGACAGATGGTGGGGGGGAACCACAGGCCTTGAGCAGGATCTGGGGAGGGAGGAGAGCGGAGGAGCTTCCTGGCTGTAGCTTGTACAATAAGCAGGCAGTGCAGCCAGGACAGGCCTCCCCTCTCCGTATGATGTGTAGACAGGCCGCAACTATGGAATGTCAGCTGTACAGTGTGTGTTGGGCGTGGCCTATTATGTGTAGGAGGGGCTTATAATGGGCGGGGCTAAAAAATGCCGCATTATTCTGTTCCTACGGAGCTTTTAGAAATGGCCAAGTAAAAGAATCAGCTCAACACACTACGCCCACCCCCCCCCCCCCACACACACACGTGCCGCATTTTTTGGCCTTTGGACCCCCCCTAGACAAAATTCCTGGGTGCTCCCCTGTATGTAATACAGAGGATACATAGAGAGGACACATATGTGATATGTAATATAGAGGATACGTGTGATATATGTAATAAAGGTGACATATGATATGCCATATATGGGACAAATGTATTATATGTAATCTAAGTAACATATATACACTCATCTAAAGAATTATTAGGAACACCATACTAATACGGTGTTGGACCCCCTTTTGCCTTCAGAACTGCCTTAATTCTACGTGGCATTGATTCCACAAGGTGCTGATAGCATTCTTTAGAAATGTTGGCCCATATTGATAGGATAGCATCTTGCAGTTGATGGAGATTTGAGGGATGCACATCCAGGGCACGAAGCTCCCGTTCCACCACATCCCAAAGATGCTCTATTGGGTTGAGATCTGGTTGGGGCCATTTTAGTACAGTGAACTCATTGTCATGTTCAAGAAACCAATTTGAAATGATTCGAGCTTTGTGACATGGTGCATTATCCTGCTGAAAGTAGCCATCAGAGGATGGATACATGTTCTCATTCTGTTTACGCCAAATTCGGACTCTACCATTTGAATGTCTCAACAGAAATCGAGACTCATCAGACCAGGCAGCATTTTTCAAGTCTTCAACAGTCCAATTTTGGTGAGCTCGTGCAAATTGTAGCCTCTTTTTCCTATTTGTAGTGGAGATGAGTGGTACCCGGTGGGGTCTTCTGCTGTTGTAGCCCATCCGCCTCAAGGTTGTGCGTGTTGTGGCTTCACAAATGCTTTGCTGCATACCTCGGTTGTATCGAGTGGTTATTTCAGTCAACGTTGCTCTTCTATCAGCTTGAATCAGTCGGCCCATTCTCCTCTGACCTCTAGCATCCACAAGGCATTTTTGCCCACAGGACTGCCACATACTGGATGTTTTTCCCTTTTCACACCATTCTTTGTAAACCCTAGAAATGGTTATGCGTGAAAATCCCAGTAACTGAGCAGATTGTGAAATACTCAGACCGGCCCGTCTGGCACCAACAACCATGCCACGCTCAAAATTGCTTAAATCCCCTTTCTTTCCCATTCTGACATTCAGTTTGGAGTTCAGGAGATTGTCTTGACCAGGACCACCCCCCTAAATGCATTGAAGCAACTGCCATGTGATTGGTTGACTAGAGAATTGCATTAATGAGAAATAGAACAGGTGTTCCTAATAATTCTTTAGGTGAGTGTATATGTAATCTAGTTGATACATATACATGCAATATAGTGGACAAATGTATATATGTAATTTAGGGGACACATGTATTGTACGTAACAGGGGACACAAGTAATATATTTAATATAGGGGACATGTGTTATATGTAATGTTGGAGACATGTAATATACCCTATGTAATGCAGAGGACCCGTATTATATGTAACATGGGGACCTATATATGATGTGTAATATTGGGAACACGTGTAATATATGTAATGTAGGGGACACATGTATTTTATGTAATGTAGTGGACACAAGTATATTATGTAATATAGGGCACATACTGTATGTAATGTAGGGGACAGGTGTAATATACCCTATATAATGCAAAGGACACATAGTATATGTAATGTGGGGACACATAAATGTAAAATAAGGAACACATGCAATATATGTAATGTAGGGGACACATGTATTATATGTAATCTAGATGACACAAATACATAGAATATAGTGGAAACATATATATATATATATATATATATATATATATATATATATATATAGAAAGACAAAAATATATATATATAATGTAGGGGACACAAGTATTATATGTAATATAGGGGGCATGTTTTATATGTAATGTATGGGACACATTTACTGTACCCTATGTAAGGCAGAGAATACCTAATATATGTAACATGGGGGCACATGTATGATATGTAATATTGGGAACACATGTATTATATGCAATGTAGGTGACATGTAATATATGTAGAGCATGTATTATATGTAATCTAGATGATACATATACAAGTAATATAGTGAACAAATGTATAGAAGTAATGTAGGGGACATGTATCATAGTAAATAATCCAGGGACACATGTATTATATGTAATGTAGTGGACACACTTATGACATGCAGCACCTGTACAATAAGTAATGTGTGTGAGACATGCTTTATATGTAATATAGGTAACACACATGTAATATAAAAGAAACATGCTTTGTGTGTATTGTGGGGACACATGTACGAGGTATAGCGCACAGTGTATACGGGTAGTGGACATATCTACATCACAATATCCAACTCGGTGGTTGCAGAAAACTTTGCAATGATATGAAAACTTGACAATCACAGTGCTGCCTGTATAAGGCCTCTTTCACACGGCCGTTTTTTTTTTTCCGTTTTGCGGGCCGTTTTTTGCGGTCCGTATACGGTCCGTATACGGAACCATTGATTTCAATGGTTCCGCAAAAAAAACGGAATGTACTCCGTATGCATTCCGTTTCCGTATTTCCGTTTTTCCGTTCCGTTTTAACATAGAACATGTCCAATATTTGGCCGCAAATCACGTTCCGTGGCTCCATTAAAGTCTATGGGTCCGCAAAAAAACGGAATGCATACGGAAGTGCATCCGTATGTCTTCCGTATCGGTTCCGTTTTTTGCGGATCCATCTATTGAAAATGTTATGCCCAGCCCAATTTTTTCTATGAAATTACTGTATACTGTATTTGCCATACGGAAAAACGGAACGGAAAAACAGAACGGAAACGGAAACACAACGGAAACAAAAAACGGAACAACGGATCCGTTTAAAACGGACCGCAAAACACTGAAAAAGACATACTGTCGTGTGAAAGAGGCCTAAGGCTGAGTTCACACGGGCGTTGCGGGAAAATGTGCGGGTGCATTGCGGGAACACGCGCAATTTTTCCGCGCGAGTGCCAAACATTGTAATGCGTTTTGCACTCGCGTGAGAAAAATCGCGCATGTTTGGTACCCAAACCCGAACTTCTTCACAGAAGTTCGGGCTTGGGATCGGTGTTCTGTAGATTGTATTATTTTCCCTTATAGAATGGTTATAAGGGAAAATAATAGCATTCTGAATACAGAATGCATACTAAAATAGCGCTGGAGGGGTTAAAAAAATAAATAAATTTAACACCTTAATCCACTTGATCGCGGAGCCAGCATCTCCTTCTGTCTTCATCTTAGCTGTGTGGAGCAACAGGACCTGTGGTGACGTCACTCCGGTCATCACATGATCCATCACATGATCTTTTACCATGGTGATGGATCATGTGATGGATCATGTGATGACCGGAGTGACGTCACCACAGGTCCTGTTGCTCCACACAGCTAAGATGAAGACAGAAGGAGATGCTGGCTCCGCGATCAAGTGGATTAAGGTGAGTTAAATTATTTTATTTATTTTTTTAACCCCTCCAGCGCTATTTTAGTATGCATTCTGTATTCAGAATGCTAATTTTTTCCCTTATAACCATGTTATAAGGGGAAATAATAATGATCGGGTCTCCATCCCGATCGTCTCCTAGCAACCGTGCATGAAAATCGCACCGCATCCGCACTTGCTTGTGGATGCTTGCGATTTTCACGCAACCCCATTCACTTCTATGGGGCCTGCGTTGCGTGAAAAACGCAGAATATAGAGCATGCTGCGATTTTCACGCAACGCACAAATGATGCGTGAAAATCACCGCTCATGTGAACAGCCCCATAGAAATAAATGGGTCGGTATTCGTTCAACTCACGCATTGCACCCGCGCGGAATACTCGCCCGTGTGAACTCAGCCTAAGGGTTCATTCACATGGGACCACATGTCCGCCGGCACAAGCAGTCCCTATGGTTCTCCATTACAAGACCCACCATGTGGCGCTGTATAGCTGCAGTATAGGGCCTGTGATTTCTGAAAAATTCATAGAATAAAATGAATAGAAAAATTAAGATTTGAGGCGCATGAAATTCCAGCTGTTCATTTCTTTTATAGGATCTCATTTACGCTGGGAGGGACTCAATCTGACGACAAGCTTGCTGACTGTTTCCATTAGCAACCAGTTTTGTCATAGCTAGCTGAATAGTCACAGGTTGGAGACCTCCGGTCTACATTAAGTCTATGTTGGGACATATGTCTATGGAGTCCACTACTCCTCAGAGAGAGCAAAGGTGCTGCACAAAAATTTCAGGACCCCAAAAATGGACCTATGAGGGGATCTGATGTGTCATAAGTCCAGAGGCACCAGGGCAGCAATGTACATTACATACAGATCTGAAAACGCATACACATGACCCAGACACATAGCAACCAGACAGGTGCACCATGACAGATGTCACCGCTCATTCTTTGTTCTGTACTTAACAATCGGTTGCTAAGTAACTAATAGAACAAAACAATCCTTTACCTGGTTACTGCCAGAATTTATGACACTGTTATGCCAGCCAGGAAGGAAAATCTTTTCTTAAAGGGGTAGATGTAGGGATTCTTCTAACAATGCAAATGAGATCACCACTACACTGACAGGGGATATGGGCAGACTAGATGGGTCAAATGGTTCTTATCTGCCGACACAGTCTATGTTTCTATGTATGCATATGTTTGCAACCAATATTTTATTTCTCCAATGCATCCAAAAATTAAAAAAGGCTATTTTGTGTATCTAGCTCCTATGTTGATCGATGTGTTTCTATGGTTACAGACTACACACAAACCCTGTGTAGTCTGATCCTTCGCTCCTCTTCTAACTCACCTATAGACAGTAGCAGCACATCACTGCACAATCAGATTACACAGGGTTTGTTTGTATGGAAACACACAGGTCTGCATAGGGGCTGTATACTGAAAACATTAGAAAGAGTATTTGAAAAGATGCTTAATTTTTAACTAGATCCATTGGAGCAAAAAAAAAAAATATAAAATAGGCAAATCTCCCAAATAGACCAAGGATGTGAAAAATACATACCGTATTTAATTATCTGTTTATGGACTAGTCCTCAAAGGGGTTGTCCAACACTTTGTAAAATCTGGAGTAGTGCAACCAGGCTTATAAAAGAAATATATATATATATAAAGCTGGACCTGTGAAAGGTCCCTCCGGTCTTCTGCTGCCGGACCAAACGTCCCATCCATTCTTCACATGACTGTTTTCCCCATCACTGGCATCAGCAGTCACATGCCGTTCATGCACTAGTGTCTGCTGAAGCCAGTGAAGGGCTGAGCGGTCGCATGAAGAATGGATGTGACATCATCACTTAAGGTCCAAGGGGAACTGGAAACACCAGGGACCGGACCCCCAGTGCAGGACCAGAGGGACCTTTATCAAGTGAGTCCTTCTTTGTTTTATAAGCCTGGCTGCCCCCCCCCCCCCGCCCCCCCCCCTTCAGATTTGACAAAGCAGTATTTGTAAATTAGACATTAATGGAGTTTTCTGGGGAGAATGTATATATTTTTTTTTTTAAGGGGCGTTTGTGTCTCTGGCTCCTATGCTGATCTATGTGTTTCCATTGACACCACACATACGTGTGCATGTAGCCTAAGGCTGAGTTCACACTTCAGTTATTTGATCAGTTATTTCCATCAGTTATTGTGAACCAAAACCAGGAATGAGTCAAAAACACAGGTGCAGATCTTTCCAGTACATCTTGCTTCACTACTGGTTTTAGCTCACAATAACTGATGGAAATAACTGATCAAATAACTGAAGTGTGAACTCAGCCTTAGAGAGGCCGACTGTCTCAGAAGCAAAGATGGGGAGATGTTCACCAATCTGCAAAAAATAGCATCTAAACATGGAATGTTTCTCAAGGTAAAATTGCGAAGACTTTGAATATCATCTACAGTACATAATATCATCAGAAGATTCAGGGAACCTGGAGAAATCATCATGCTCAGGGGAGAAGGCCAATGGTCAATACTGAATGTTCTAAGGGCACTGCATTAAAACAGACATGATTATGTACTGGAAATCACTGCATGGGCTCAGGAACACTTCCAGAAATCACTGTCTGTGAACACAGTTGGCCATGCACTCCACAAACGCAAGTTAGGCTACTTTCACACTAGCGTTCGGGGCTCCGCTTGTGACGTCCGTTCAAAGGCTCTCACAAGCGGCCCCGAACGGATCCGTACTGCCCCAATGCATTCTGAGTGGATAAGGATCCGCTCAGAATGCATCAGTCTGGCAGCGTTCAGCCTCCGTTCCGCTCAGCAGGCGGACACCCGAACGCAGCTTGCAGCGTTTTGATGTCCGCCTGGCCGTGCGGAGGCAAGCGGATCCGTCCAGACTTACAATGGAAATCAATGGGGACGGATCAGTCTGTCCTGGCTCCGCTTTGACACGGATCCGTTAGAATCCGTTCACGTCTCTGCGCATGCCCAGTAACTTCCTGTCCCTCCCCCTCATCGTCGGCCATTTTGGATTATCGACTTGGTGAGACTGGTAAGTATGAAGTTTTGTCTGTTTGTCTATCTTTCTTTTTTTACTATCTATCTATCTATCTCTATATTTCTAGGGTGGGGGGGCTGCTGGCACTTGGGAAGGGGTGTGTGTGGCTGGAACTGCGCAGTGCTTCTGGCACTGCGGGGGTGTTTGTGGCTGGAACTGCGCGGTGCTTCTGACATTGCGGGGGTGTTTGTGGCTGGAACTGTGCGGTGCTTCTGGCACTGCGGGGGTGTTTGTGGCTGGAACTGTGCGGTGCTTCTGACATTGCGGGGGTGTTTGTAGCTGGAACTGTGCGGTGCTTCTGGCACTGCGGGGGTGTTTGTGGCTGGAACTGTGCGGTGCTTCTGGCACTGCGGGGGTGTTTGTGGCTGGAACTGCGCGGTGCTTCTGACATTGCGGGGGTGTTTGTGGCTGGAACTGTGCGGTGCTTCTGGCACTGCGGGGGTGTTTGTGGCTGGAACTGCGCGGTGCTTCTGACATTGCGGGGGTGTTTGTGGCTGGAACTGTGCGGTGCTTCTGGCACTGCGGGGATGTTTGTGGCTGGAACTGTGCGGTGCTTCTGGCACTGCGGGGGTGTTTGTGGCTGGAACTGTGCGGTGCTTCTGGCACTGCGGGGGTGTTTGTGGCTGGAACTGCGCGGTGCTTCTGACATTGCGGGGGTGTTTGTGGCTGGAACTGCGCGGTGCTTCTGACATTGCGGGGGTGTTTGTGGCTGGAACTGTGCGGTGCTTCTGGCACTGCGGGGATGTTTGTGGCTGGAACTGCGCGGTGCTTCTGACATTGCGGGGGTGTTTGTGGCTGGAACTGTGCGGTGCTTCTGACATTGCGGGGGTGTTTGTGGCTGGAACTGTGCGGTGCTTCTGACATTGCGGAGGTGTTTGTGGCTGGAACTGTGCGGTGCTTCTGGCACTGCGGGGGTGTTTGTGGCTGGAACTGCACGGTGCTTCTGACATTGCGGGGGTGTTTGTGGCTGGAACTGTGCGGTGCTTCTGACATTGCGGAGGTGTTTGTGGCTGGAACTGTGCGGTGCTTCTGGCACTGCGGGGGTGTTTGTGGCTGGAACTGCGCGGTGCTTCTGACATTGCGGGGGTGTTTGTGGCTGGAACTGTGCGGTGCTTCTGACATTGCGGGGGTGTTTGTGGCTGGAACTGCGCGGTGCTTCTGACATTGCGGGGGTGTTTGTGGCTGGAACTGTGCGGTGCTTCTGACATTGCGGGGGTGTTTGTGGCTGGAACTGTGGGGGCTGCTGGCATTGGGGGGGCTGAGGGCACTGTGGGAAGGTTGTTTGGAACTGGGGGCCTGATGTCATTGTGGGGGGCTGCTGGCACTATGCGGGGCTGCTGTCTCTGGGGGTGTTTATGGCAGTTGGGGGGGGGGATTATGGCTCCTGTCGGATTCATTTTTTTAATCATTTTATTATTAGGGTCGTTCCCAAAAAAAGAAAAAAAAGAACAGGAAATATCTGCGGTGGGCAAGCCCAGATCTATATTTTAAAAAGTAAGTATTGAAAAAAAATAATTGTTGATATATGAGGAAATAGTGCTCTACAAGTTCCTTTAACGTTATCTGCATTTTGTCTGGTATTCTGTTGCGTACAGATGTCGTCAAAGAAGACAAGGACTGGAGTGACCCACGCAGAAGGCGCCGCCGCCGTATTCAGTGGCCGGTAAGTATAAAATCAACACTTGGAGTTTTTACTGTTTGATTCGTTGCATTAATCAGTATGTGCTCTTATTATAGATTTCGTCTTCATCATCTGCGGAGGGCTCTCCAGCAATGGCCAGCTCACCTGCCCAATCGCCAGCGTCCAGGGGAGGTGGACCAAGCCCGGACCGGGGCTGTCAAGAAGTAAGTATATATATATATATAGATATCGTAATTTTATATTTTTTTTAAGTACAGTCTTCTAAAAAAAATATATATTTTTTTAGCAATCTGCACCTAGAGCCGCCAGCGAGGATCCCCCAGTCGCCTCCAGAGTCCGCGGGAATGAGCGTGGCGGTCGTAGACGTGTAAGTATTGAATTAAGTAGTTTTAATTAGCATTTTGTATTAGGATTTACATTAAATTTTGTATTTCCTTTTTTTCAGGGTTCCGTAGGCTCCACCAGGGAAGATGAGGAGTTCGGGGTTCCGAGCATAGATACCCTGCTCCTCATCCAACTGGTGGAGGCGCGTCCAGCATTATGGGACCACTCCGACCGCCACCACGCCGATCATCGTCGTACCCAGCGGCTCTGGAGGGACATCTGTGCTGAAGTTTTTGAGACCTGGGGGGATCTCGATGCGGCGGCTCAGGAGAAATATGGTAAGTAAAACAATATGTATTTTAATACTTTAAAATATTGTTCTTTTCCTTTCATCATGCTGATTTTAGTTTTTATTGTTTTTTTCGATAGTCAAACTGGTTACAACGCGTTGGCGATCTAGCCGGGACCGCTTCAAGAGGGATTACAACAAGGAGGTTCAGGCCCCGAGTGGCTCCGGAGGAACCTCAGGGGCCACCTACATCCATACGGCGGCCCTGGGGTTCCTACGAAAGGCAATGGCACCAAAAAGGTAAATATTTATAACAACTGTTCAAAAAATAAATTGTAAAGGGGCTGTCTGAGACAGGGTAGCGTTTGGCTCCCCTGTTTTGGCCAGCCCCCTATGGTATACGGTAGACATAGCATAGAACATGGATGTTTTATTTAAAGAACAATTCCAAACTTTCCTTTTTTTTTTTTTTCTACAGAAGTGCCAGCAGCACTCGGGAGCCTGACCAACCTCCTGAGGCGGAACCGGAACAGATCGCCAGCGCGAGCCCTCCTGTCCCTCATGCATCGGCTCAGGATAATCCGAGTCCCCTACCGGGTCCCTCCGCTCAACAGAGGCTCTTAGGTTTTCGTCAAAATTTGAGAGCCCTGGTGAGCAGGCAGAGATCCGGTAGGCCAAATCGAGCTGATTATGCGAACCTTGTAGAGGTCGTTTCCGACGCTCTAGAAGGTTTTGCCCAACATCAGATGGAGTTTGGTGCTGACTTGATTTGCCGCTGGGAGGGGGCGGAGTCGGCGTTTCAACGCAGTCCAAACTACCATTATGGGCTAAGCATGATCAGTCTGATGGACTCAATGACGCCCGAGCAGTTGCATGAGTTTAAGATCATGCTAGAGAACGGGTCATGGGAAATCATGCACCGCCCCCAAATCCCACCCCCACCCCCATCCCACACCTATGCCCCATCCCACACCTACCCCCCATCCCACACGAGTGGCCAGTACCGCCAACCTTTCCCTTCCCACCCCCCCGAGCATGTGTTTCCTTCTGCTTCTTTTTCTTCTCCTGCCCCGTATTTTCCTCCTACTTCTTTTCAAACTCCCTCCACCTCTACACATGCTCGGGTCCCCTCCTCCTCAGACCCTTCCTTTCTCCACACCCCACAATTACGCCCTGCATCCTTTCCTGTGGCCCGTAGTTTTACCTCAGTGGATCGCCAGGACAGGGGGGCTACCATTGCCAGCCCCAGACCATCAACCCCACGACAGTCCACCTCCCCTCACCGTTATGAACAGTTGTAAATAAAAATTTTGTTTATATTTATTTTATTTATTTTCTGTATAAAAAATAAAAAAATGTTTATACTTTACTGCACTGTGTCTGTGTTTTTATTGTCCTGTACAGGGAACCTTGGCACTACAGCTGTGTTGAAATTAAAACTACCCTAGTCTCACTACTGTGCGTTTATTACAACACCCTTGGTAGTTTTTATATCAAAACAGCATTAGTGCCAATGTCGTAAGATCCATTAAAACCTGACCATCAATATTGAGCTATCTTTTGGCTCTTTATTGATCGTAGACCCTATGATTGGCACATGAACAAGCAAATGCTTGTTCATTGTTCAATCTTGTGCCCTTTCATATGAGCCCTTGTGGGAGTCACGGTCCATCAGCATCATCAGGAATTCATTAATAAATTGTGATTTTAACGTTTAATGATTTCCCGATGACGCTAATATAACTAGTGTGATTACCACAAGGGACACGCAAGGGACATACAGTTTTTAAAGGGGTATTCACATAGACAATGGGGGGATTTCGCTTGAATATGTCCCCATTGTCTGATAGGTGTGGGTAAACATTGGTAGGACCCGCACCTATATCGAGAACGGAGCGGGGAGCACTGTTGCTGTAGGACACATTTCCCATGGTATGTCCACCACCAAGCGCTAATCCCCGCCTCCCACATAGAAGTGAATGGAGGGCGGCAGCGCAGTGCGACCTCATCTACTTTCTTGGCTTCGTTCTCAATATATGTGAGGGTACCAGCCGTGGGACCCGCACCTATAAGACAATGTAGGTATATCTTAAAGTGGTATGCCCCCATTGTATGAGATGAGAAAACCCCTTTAAGGCCTCTTGCACACGACTGTATGCCCCAAGAGACATACGGTCCGTGAGCGGGCCATATGTCCCGTAGTGGCATTGATCGTGCGCACGAGAGCACACAGCATCATAGTGTACAATGATTCTGTGCAAGTCGAGCTGCCCGCGGGGATATACTCTTGCACTAATAGATCATATGAGTGCGGGACAATAGCCCAGTTTGCGGCACAACATGGTCAGCATCATGATGCTCTGTACTCCTGTACGCACGATCAATGACGATCAGGGACATATGGCCCTCTAACGGACACTATACATCTTTAAGTGAATGTAGTCATGTACAAGAGTCCGAAAGGTGTGGTCCATTATCAAAGCCGGATCAGCTTTGGAACTTCAACAAGATAGCCCTGGAGAAATATAGGAGCATTACAACCCTTCAGATCTGAATACATGAAGATGGAACCTAGAGATGCTTTTCCTACCAAAACGGATCCGCTAAACGGATGACAAAACGGAAACCAACGTGACAAACGGATCCGTAAAACAGACAGGTCCGTACAAACGGATCCGTCTGAATGTCTTCCGTTTGGCTCCGTTTAGTCAGTTTATTGACGGATCCGTTTGAAATGCCTTTCAAACGGATCCGTGAAACGCTAGTGTGAAAGTAGCCTTAAAGCTGCATCATGCAAAGATGAAACCGTATGTCAACAAGATCAAGAAATGCCACTATCTTCTCTGGGCCAAAGCTCATTTAAAATGGACTGAGACAAAATGGAAAACTGTTCTGTGGGTGGATGAATAAAAAAATTTAAATTCTTTTTGGAAACCACGAACAGCATATCCTGCAGTCTCAAGAGGAGAGGGACCATCCAGCTTGTTATTGGTCTCCTTACTTCCCAGACTGTTGTTAAAAGAAGGACTGCTACACAATGGTAGACATGGTCCTGACCTAACTTTTTCGAGATGCGTTGCTGCCATCAAGATCCAAATGAGTGATATTTTTCACGAAATGGTAAAATGTCTCAGTTTCAACATCTACGTGTTCTGTGATCTACTGTGAATAAAATATGGGTCTATGAGATTTGCAAATCATTGCATTCAGTTTTTTTTTTTTTTTTTTACGCAAATTCACACGTTTTTTTGGAATTGGGGTTGTGTCTTAATACAGCTCAGCCTTAGGGCTCATGCACATTGCACACAAACGTATTTTCTTTCCGTGTCCGTTCCATTTTTTTTGCGGACCGTATGCGGACCCATTCACTTCAATGGGTCCGCAAAAAAAAAAAAGGAAGTTACTCCATGTGCAATCCGTTTTCGTATGTCCGTATTTACATTTGCAAAGAAATAGAACATGCCCTGTTATTGCCAGCATTACGGACAAAAATAGTACTGTTCTATGAAGGGCCAGCTGTTTCGTTCCGCAAAATACGGAATGCACATGGATGTCATCCGTTTTTTTTGCGGATCCGTTTTTTGCGGACCGCAAAATACATACGGTCGTGTGCATGAGCCCTTAAAGAGGACCTTTCAAGGGTGCAGACATTATGAAATAAGTAGCAGGTTATCTAGGGCATAGAGCAGGGATCTAAGAGAGCTTACTATTTTTTCTGGGCGCCGCTCCGTTCGCCTGCTGTGCCCCTGTTAAATTCTCTCGCCTGGTATGCTAATGAATAGCATCGGTACAGGGAGGAGGAGTCTGTCCTGTTTCTCAATGGGCGTCTCCTTCTCCCTGGCTGTAGCGCGGTCCAATCACAAAGGAGAGCGTCACAGCCAGGGAGAAAAAAAGCTCACCTGCTCCCTGGCTGTGACGCTCTCCTTTGTGATTGGAGCGCGCTACAGCCAGGGAGAAGGAGACGCCCATTGAGTAACAGGACAGACTCCTCCTCCCTGTACCGATGCTATTCATTAGCATACCAGGCGGGAGAATTCAACAGGGGCACAGCAGGCGAACGGAGCGGTGCCCAGAAAAAAATAGTAAGAACTCTTAGATCCCTGCTCTATGCCCTACATAAGCTGCTACTTATTTCATAATGTTTAATGTGTACGTCCACCTATTGAGGTGGTCGCACATGTTCAGTTTAAGCCTTCAACATGTTCAGGTGCATCCGTCACGAGCAATATCTACTGTTAGAAACTGTGACAATTACAGGGAAATGAAAGGACACACTCTCTGAGAAAGTACATGACCCTTGAGAAAGGACATGCCTCTTTAAAAAGGGTATACCTCCTGAGCTGTGACAGGGAGAGAGCTGTAGCTGAAAGGACACACACCCCGAGAAAGGACACACCTCCTGAGCCGTGACAGGAAGAGTGCTGTAGCATAAGGACACACCTCCTGAGCTGTGACAGGGAGAGAGCTGTAGCATAAGGACACACCTCCTGAGCTGTGACAGGGAGAGAGCTGTAGCATAAGGACACACCTCCTGAGCTGTGACAGGGAGAGAGCTGTAGCATAAGGACACACCTCCTGAGCTGTGACAGGGAGAGAGCTGTAGCATAAGGACACACCTCCTGAGCTGTGACAGGGAGAGAGCTGTAGCATAAGGACACACCTCCTGAGCTGTGACAGGGAGAGAGCTGTAGCATAAGGACACACCTCCTGAGCTGTGACAGGGAGAGAGCTGTAGCATAAGGACACACCTCCTGAGCTGTGACAGGGAGAGAGCTGTAGCATAAGGACACACCTCCTGAGCTGTGATAGGGAGAAAGAGCTGAACAGAAAGGACACACCTCCTGAGCTGTGACAGGGAGAGAGCTGTAGCATAAGGACACACCTCCTGAGCTGTGACAGGGAGAGAGCTGTAGCATAAGGACACACCTCCTGAGCTGTGATAGGGAGAAAGAGCTGAACAGAAAGGACACACCTCCTGAGCTGTGATAGGGAGAAAGAGCTGAACAGAAAGGACACACCTCTGGAAAAAGGACGCTCCTCTAAGCTGCAGCAGAAAGTTAATGCCCTCTGAGCTGCCAGCCTAAACAGAATCTGGTAGAGCAAATGGGGAGATCTCTGAATCCATGTGAGGTACAGGTCATGTACTACTGTATATGTTTTTATATTTTTTACCCCAGTCATGGCATAACCCCTTTCACCTATTTAGGGGATATGTCCCTTTATAAAATAAATATGCAAACAATGTGGACATAATATGGACAAAAATATGGAGGCAAATTAGGTGTTCGTTTCTATGTCTTATTAATTTGGCCGAATGACTTGTTACTTTGGCAGCAGGAGAGGTGCAGACCTCCGTTCACTAGTCTACACCATGAAGTTTCAGTGCTAATTCCTTATGAAGCTTAGTTGGAACTTGGCCCAAACTGGACTCCAAAGTGGTGCTAATAGTGCCCTCTCATGGTCACACATAGCTATAACCAATGTTCGTTTTACTGCTTTTTAGTTGACGTTGAACATTATCCATCTATTATCATCACTGTAGGATGTTCCTACATATTACTATATATTCTCCGCTTGTGGTTCTATGCAGTAATCTCCACGTGTGGCCATTCTGGCCTGACTAGTGACATCTCCCCTGTATAGATTGTGGTCACGTATTCTGCACCTGTTGCTGCCCACCTGCCACCAAATAAGTGATACCAACCTTGTAGAGGGTAGGATGTTCCTTTGCCCTCCAAACAGCCTGAAGTTTCCTCTAATTAACTTTATCCCACAAATTTTCTATTTTTCCATTTTTGATGCTCATTCAAACCCCATGTGACAAAAGTTCAAAGGAATTATTCACCATAGGGAAATCCCCCTGAGACTCCCAAAATGATGTAAAAAAATTTACCCTTGAAATTCTGCTCCTGTCTCAATCAATCTTCGTCTGTCCCCATTGCATTGGCAATTAGCTCCACAATTATTTGTTGATTAGAAAGACATCAAGTTAGTATAGAAGATGTATTTGCACCAGAGACCTGGAGCCTACGGAGGTCCAATGGGTCCCCCTGCCCCATATGAGGAGACCAGTACTATAAATGATGCAGAACAGTTGAGGGGCCCTGTTACAATTTTGGCAATGGGGTCCAGAAGTTCCAAGTAAAGCCTCTATCACCATGGCTGGCAGCAAGGGGCTGATGTGCTAACGCATGAAAACACCAGAACGGTAGGAACTGATGGAGGCAGATGAGGGACAATACCAAAACTTATTATTTTCTATTTAAGGTTTTCCACCACATTTCAATTCAGAAAAATGGCAATGAAATAACCTAGCAGCAATTAAAGTGGGTTATAACTTTGCATACCGTAAATAGCCAGTGTACTATTAACTTTCCATAAATCCATAGTAAATGCAAATCTTGTTATATATCTTATCAGAGAAAAATGCCTCTTTCTCCACTTATCAGGCTCCTTCCCACATACGCACTCCGTAATGAACTGTTCACTCACTTTACTAAATCCTTCATGGGAGACCAAGATGGAACTTTCAGCTCATTAAGGGATCCGAATGCATCTGAGTGACTGTGAGAGAAAGTTAGGGAGCAGAAGCTTCTGTTTGCTCCATGACAGTCTATGGGAGACATTATAACAACTAAGCTCCATCCATTATATCAGGGAAAAGTGAGAGCCTGCAGAGAGGAATACTAGTGACAAAGTCATCTAAAAGTCATCTAAAGCCAGAAATACTGCTACTCCTCATCTAGGCACATGACAGGTAAATATGAGCAGTCACCTACACACTAAATGTGTCCGTAGATTTACAATACCAGACGAAGGCTTTCATTTTACAGTGGAACCCTATGGGTGACGGAAGCCCCTTTGTGACATCTCTAGTAGGCAGGCTATGTCCACATCCCATTTATGGCCTCCATTTACCCTTTACTACATGATGTGCATGTTTAATGGAGGCGATAAATGTGATGTGAGCATAGCCTTCGCATGTTGTGCAATTTTTGTGCGTTACTGTTTGAGCCCCTTCTTGCGCTGGACTGAGCGTCTCTGGTGTGCTCAAATGCAGTAACTCCAGCTCCACTGATACCAGTTACAGTCAGAGGAGCAGGAAAGAGACCGTAACCAGTAAGCTGTGGTTGTATTTTTATACAGAATAAAAAATAAAAAAAATAAAAAAATACCACCTCCGTACTTTGGTTCTATATGGCAGCACGTGGAATTTAAATGGTTCTACCATCCTTCCATATGCCTCCTGTGGTGATGTGTACAGTATGGCCTCTTTCACACGGGCGTCGCGGGTGAGGGCCAGATAAGATACGGGTGCGTCGCGGGAAAATGCACGATTTTTCCGCGTGAGCGCATAGTGTTTTAATGCGGTTTGCACGAGTGTGAGAAAAATCGGCATGTTTGGTACCCAAACCCAAACTTCTTCACAGAAGTTCGGGTTTGGCTTAGGTGTTGTGTAGATTTTATTAATTTCCCTTATAACATGGTTATAAGGGAAAATAATAGCATTCTTAATACAGAATGCTTAGTAAAATAGGGATGGAGGGGTTAAAAAAAAATATATATATATATTTAACTCACCTCATCCACTTGTTCACGCAGCCCGGCTTCTCCATGGTGATCGATCATGTGACGGACCATTTGATGAGCACAGTGACGTCACCACAGGTCCTTTTCCTCCAGGTCATCAAAGAAGAAGACAGAAGAGAAGCCGGGCTGCGCGACCAAGTGGATGAGGTGAGTTAAATTATTATTATTTTTTAACCCCTCCATCCCTATTTTACTAAGCATTCTGTATTAAGAATGCTATTATTTTCCCTTAGAACCATGTTATAAGGGAAAATAATAATTATCGGGTCCCCATCCTGATCATCTCCTAGCAACCATGTGTGAAAATCACACCGCACCCGCACTTGCTTGCCGATGCTTGCGATTTTCACACAGCCCCATTCACTTCTATGGGGCCTGCGTTGTGTGAAAAACAACAACGCACAAGTGATGCGTGAAAATCACCGCTCATGTGCACAGCCCCATAGATATGAATGGGTCTGGATTCAGTGCGGGTGCAATGCGTTCACCTCACGCATTGCACCCGCGTGGAAATCTCGCCCGTGTGAAAGAGGCCTATAAGTGCTGGGAGGCGTGTATATCCCACCCAGATACCTGAGCTGGGTGAGATAACTGAAATCCAGAAAGCTGCAGTGGTTTCAGCAAAGTGTAGTTTGCTGAGACCGTTTTGTCTAGGTGTTGTTCTGGGCTGGATTTCATGTGGACTGGGGGATAGGTTTGGTAGTGGGATCTGCCAGTCCACACCCTTCCACTACATGTATTGTCTTTTGCCAGAGGTGATCGCAGGTGAGGCCTGTTGCTGTAATCACGGAGGGATAAAACAACCCTCTGTGTATGACTTGGAGGGAGAGAGGCTGAGGAAGCCTGAGAAAGAGGGGAGCCTGAGAAGCTCTGTGTGGTCTCAGCCAGGAGGGCTGAGGGGCCACAAGGCTTTGTAAAGCCTGAAGTTTTGGGGGCCCAGCGAGGCCTACGGAAAGAGGGTCGCACGGTCAGTCGGGAGGACTTCTGGACCATCTCCCCCCAAGGGTGCTGGTGTGGTCACAGCCTGGAGGCTGCTGGACTGTATATGGCTGAGGAAGCCGGATGTAATCTCGTGTGTGAACGGCGCTCTATAGGTGAGGTAGAGACAACACGTGTATTAGGTAGAGCCCAGACGGGCAGGTGTTTATTTTCAATGTTTATGTGTGTGATGGTGCTGAAGTGCCAAAATAAAGCACCTTTTGGACTTGAACCCCATTGTCATAGGAGAAGTCTGTGATTGCGACCCCCTGAGAGCGATCCCTTACACTCCATATGCTCCAGATTTCCTACAGAGGTATACGTTGGACACTGTATCAAATTTGTCATACTTAGGCACTATATAGCGGCACATGGTTCCGTAGCCCTCACCCATAGTGACTTTCTTGTGCTGCAATACAGACTCCATACTTATGGCCCCAACATGGAAATGAGACCATTGCTCAAGGTTGGAAGTTCACTTTAAACCCACCAGGTCACTGGTAAGGCGACACAACGAGACACTGTAATAACAAACATGTAACACCCCCCGGCTGGGTTAGCTCTTTCTCTCAAGCCTTAGCGGGAACCTCATGTAACTAAGTGAGAAAGTATCTCCTATCACTTTTTCTATATAACAGATGGCCCAAAAGTAATAGCAGAAGCCTTGAAAAGGGTCATTGCCGCTGTGCATTAAACATTTATATGACAGAAGGTTGAGGCAGAAAAATACAATAAATTTCAAGCAGACATTCCCATGTTAGGGGGACACTTTAAAATCTACCCTCGCCGTATGAGCGGCGCGGATACAATTCCCGAAAGATGTCGATTGTCAGCAACATAATAACAGGTAACAGGAATCGAGCGTCAGACTATGAGAGAAGTCCAGTGATGTGTGAGGTCCTAAAAGATGTTCCATGTAGTTCATTGTGCTTCATTAGATCGCTAATATCAGCTTCCACAACACTTGCTGCACTTTTTTTCTAAAACGGAGTGTCTCGGAAATCCGAGACGTAACACTGTGTGCCGTTACTTGGGGAGTCATTTTGAAAGAATATTGCCACATGTAAATATTGGTCAGCGTTGTGCAAACCCATTATTTACAGTGCAAACAGCCCTTAAAGGGACACAAACCAGTTTATGTTTCATTCTCTGAACTGCAGTATACTGGCTGATTCTAAAATTTACATAAATCTATAATGATTATATCATAACCAAAATTTTGATATTACTCCTAAAGCCATTGGTTCCATTTACCCTTCATTTTTCATTTGGGTTAAAGGGGTTTTCCAGGCTCCTGATATTGCTGAGCTATCCGCAGGATAGGTGATTAATATCTAATCGGTGAGGGCCCAACACCCCGCACCCCCACCACTCAGCTGTTCGTTGAAGCCTCTGGCACTAGCACTTTGCATGAATCAGGAAACACAGTTCCATTCAAAGTGTAGTGGTCGTACCAGGTTACTACAGCTGAGCTTCCATTCACTTCAGTGGGAGCTCAGCTGCAGTAATGAAGCACGGCCACTAGACTTTGAACGCTGTGACCATCACCGATTGGATATTAATAACCTATCCTGAAGATAGGTCATCAATATCAGGAGCCTGGAAAACCACTTTAAAGAGGTTTTCTGATTGCATGTGTGTTTTAAAGGGTTAACTTTGGATTGTGTAACAAAAAATACTGTAACACCTGATCAGGTCCCCCATATTGGGTTAGGTCAGGTGATTATTATTGATTCTGCATGTGATTTTTCTTACCTAATATTCAATCACACTTAGTAAATAATTTTTTATCACCTAGCCTGTGTAAGCCTATTTATTCCCAAAGCTTTGAATTCACATTAAAACTATGTGAATAAAGCATATTTATTTTATAATGAAAATTCATTCAGATTTTTCACATACTTTGTGTTTCATGTTGTCTCCATTTTTAAGATCTATGCTTTTAGTCAGTGAATAGTATTGTGTTTAAATCCAAAGACTGAAAATTTGTACAGATCCTGCCCACCCCAGGTGCAGGGCACATTAAGGAAGTTTATAAGATTACTGAAACAGCTCCCCTTTGTCCGTGTTGTGTCTGCTTAAAGGGGTTGCCTGTCCTAGGAGTCAAAAATCCCAACAGCCATCACCTGCAGGTAATAAAAATAAATCACCTGTCCGCAGTCGCGCTGTTCCTGCACCGCTTCCCTTTTCTCTGCAAAGGAATTTGCTTTCTACTGTGACCACTGCAACCAATCGATGGCCTCAGCGGTTACATGTGTTAGATCAGCACATTGCTGGCAGTGCCTTTCTATCACATGTGATTGACAGCATATGACACTATTATTTAGACAGTGTAAAGTTCTGTTATGTTTATGGCAATATTATATAGGCTGTATAAGAAAATTGGCATTGTATTGAAATATTACTTAAAGGGGTTGGCTCATCTGGGATATTGATGGCATATCGCTAGGATCTGCAATCAATGTAAGATAGGTGCGGATCACACCTCTTGGACAGGCTCTTATCGAAAGAATGGGGGCCCCTGAGGTGAAGGAGAGAGCACGGTGTGCAATCCATTCATCGCTATAGTAGTTCTGAAAATTGCCAAGCAAGCGCATATGAGGGCCACATTTTTCTGTCGATGACCCTAAGTGTATATTACTTCAAAATAAACCGCATCTGATGAAGAAACCTCTACGCCAGTCCGATGCACTCATTTGGGTTCTATGTCGTGTGAAAGCCGTACGGTGGGTAATACAGAAGACGGACTCTTCCCATCTTCCAACCTTAATATATTTAGCTTTCCAGTGATTCTCTCCTCCATTCATGCAATCACCACCCACTGACTCTCATTTACTACGGGAACAATGAGTCCTTTCATTCAAGAGACGCAGTCACTAGCGGAGTGACTCACATTTGACAATGCCATCACAACTCATTAGTAAACCCATAAGCCCCGAGCAAAACATCCTGACAATAAAATGAAGGTATGACTAGCTATAACCACGCTAGGAAGAGATAATGCCACGCAGGCTTTGCATGTTCCATGTTTTTTTCCCATTAAGATACCCCAATGCAGTTCGTACTACAGTATTCATGAGGAGGGTTACCTCGTGTCAGTGGAGTATGAATGAGGGAGGCACCATCAGGCGTTACAACACATATGGGCAGGCAGATGGGACAATTGAGCACAATGGGAGTCAATACCACCCTAAAACTGAAGAAGGCCCTCATCCATCAATGGACTTACTGACAGGCACGTGTCTATAGAAATCAGACACATAAATGATAGGATTGACCTTCTTTGCAGGAAGAAAGCCTTTACATAAGGCCTCCTGCACACGACCGGATTACAACTTCATGCAAATTTGAAGGTGTATGAAACAATAACATGGCACACGTAGAAGTGTATGGGGCCTCACTGTACCTCCATATGTAATGTTCACTGGATGCAGCATTACTAAGCATTGCTTCTAGATGAGAATATGGAGGTACCATAGAGTGTGTGTATGAAGCCTAAGCTTTTGGAGGAAAAAAAAAATCAGCAATTTGTCTTAAAAGGGTTGTCCGGGTTCAGAGCTGAACCCGGACATACCCTTACTTTCACCCCGGCAGCATCCCTGAGGCTAGCATCGGAGCATCTCATGCTCCGATGCGCTCCCTTGCCCTGCGCTAAATCGCGTAGGGCAAGGGCTCTTTTGTTTATCATAACACACTGCCGGGCGGAAACTTCCGCCCGGCAGTGTGTTCGGTGACGTCACCGGCTCTGATGGGCGGGCTTTAGCGCTGCCCTAGCCGTTTTACTGGCTAGGGCAGCGCTAAATCCCGCCCATCAGTGCCGGTGACGTCACCGGGCTTCCTGGCAGCCCCATGGAGAGCCCTGCTACATCACCGAAAATCCTAAAAATGCCTTTGCCCTGCACGATTTAGCGCAGGGCATAATAGAGCATCGGAGCATGAAGTGCTCTGATGGTCAAGTCAGGGGTGCTGCCGGGGTGAAAATGGAGGTATGTCCGGCTTCAGCTCTGAACCTGGACAACCCCTTTAATATACTGCTGGGACACAGCACTTGGCGTCACACAATCCATAAGTAAGGCCACCAAGCTGTCAGAACTAGGTCGACCAAATGTAAGAACTGTATATTATTAGAGACAAGATCTTGGCTCTTGCCTAGCCCGAAACATCTGCTTGTCATCTGGAATAATGGCGTATCTGTCAGGGGTGCGGAGGTAGCAATTGCACCTGGGTCCTTGTATCTGAAGTACATGCAACATAAGACACTAGTATGATAGAGTTGTCAATAGTCCCCAGCAAATTTAGGTTTGCCTGGGGTCGAGAATGGGTGGAACATATGTAAACCTCACCCAGAAGGGTTCGAGCATGCCTGAGGCAGGTTTTAAAAGGTTATGTTAGAATTTTAATATTGATGGCCTATCCCCAGGATAGGTCATCAATATCTGATCAGTGGGGGCCCAACACCTCACACCCATACCGATTAGCTGTTACCTAGTAGCTCCTGCTCTGGAAGTTGGTGTTGAAACTACACATCCATCCACGTCAATGGGAGCAATGTTGCAGTAACCAGTGGACGGAGCTGTGCAGTGACGGCGCTAGGAGCTACACCCGAACCGCTGATGGGGGTTGTAGGGTGTTGTTGTGGTGCTATAAATGGCACATGGCTGGTGGGGGGCTCTGTTACAGGTTTTGTATCAGGACTTCAAATTCTGCCTATGATCTGAATGATCTAGATAACAAAGCTGTAGTTACTGCAGACACAAATACGGATGATAAATATGGAGCACATTCCAAGCGAATCTTACACTGTATACTGAATTTCATTATTAGAAATGAGGCACACAATACCTGAAACCTTCTTTGCTAAGTAATTCAAGCTTTTATGTCACATCTGTAGGATATTGTCTTCCCACTAACTCTGTAAAGTTGACCACTGTCGAGTGGTGGGCCAGCAGTCTATTCCGGCTCGGCCGAGCATGCATATATTGTGAGAGCAGGGAGAGAGCTATGGTCAGACACCATCTGTCACACCCCATACACACAGATGTTCAGCCAATCCCGCTGAAATAGTCAGGTTCAGGGACTTACATCTAATGTGTATGGCCAAGGGCGTACCTAAAGGCTTATGGGCCCTGGGGCGAGAGTTCAGCTTGGTCCCCCTTCCCTCAGTGCTTTGTGGCCAGGGGCAGGGAAGCACATAGTCTTTGTGCTGCCTGAGGCAAACATTTAAACGGAAACCCCCCAATGCTAAATTCTTGACCTAACCCCTTCCCTCCAACCAGAGGTGTAACCTGACCAGCATGCATACCAGTCTTCTTATGTGGCACAAGAGTCTTTGGACCCCCTCAGGCTCCTGGGCCCAGTATCGACTGCTACTTCTGCACCCCCTATAGTGACGCCCCTGTGTGACTGCATATGACTCAACGCTAACCATCCATAAATTCAAACAGTCCGTAAAAAATAATAGTCCCCAAAAAGTTAAAGGCAAGATGGATAAGTTCTGTAACAATCAGGGCATTGACTCAAAACAGACATAGGTGGCATAACGCTAGGACTCGGAAGTAACAGGCCTTACAACATGACCAAGGCAGGTAGCTATCTCCAGTAGATGGCACTAGAGCAAGTTTTTCTTCCTCCTACTTTGCATATTTTTTCCCAATTTTTTCCCAATTTGGCAGTCTCCACAAGGAGAAACATTATTCCCCCAGACTGAAGTTCTGCAATGGTTGATGTCAGTCAAAAACATAGCAGATGGTGCCAATCTCTCCTTGAGGCCCCATTACCACTTCATGTGCATATATGAGTTTACCATCAGGAAAAAAGTTTGGCTGTACATGATTTTTGGATGAAAACCCTGGCACTAACACCAAGCTTCTATACCAAGAGAACGTCGGCCGATACTTTTTGAAAAAAGTGTGCTGATTATTAGGCCAGCCCAAACATCAAGGGGACTCACAAGGTGACTATACGTGAGTTACGGGGTAAAAGAGAGCATATACAGACTGTTTGACGTCCGCGGCCTGACAGGCAGGAAAAGTGATAAATAATAGGTCTAAACTGCCGGTGCGGCGCTCCTGCTTCTGAGTGTAAATTATGCTGAAGATATTCAACCTTTCTACCTGATAAATATGCAGATGTGAACTCTTGGAGGGACTTCCTGAGACAGATGTAGAGATAGGAAGCTGTAGGTTATTTAACCATTCTTCAGTGGAAATCTATGCAGTCAACATAAATTTGCAAGTGGCATTTCAGCAGCCTCAGACAGCAGGTCTTCACTTTAATTTCAGCTCTTGGCAGAGTCTCGTCAATGTTTGCAAATGTGTCGAGTGTGAACGCGGCGAACACATTTTCTAATGTTTTCATTCATATGTAATAACAAAATGAAAATAGGCTTTTGCCGATCAACCGCATTAAAAGGACTCTTCACCAATGGGCACAATATGCACCGGTAGAAGCTGGACGAGAGGAAGGAACATGGGGGGAGATTTATCATCTTGCGCCTGAAACATGGCGTTAAAAAGGTGGAAACTACGGCCAGGGGTGCACCTAGCCTTTCTGCTGCCTGAGGCAAAAACTGAAACGGCGCCCCCCCCATGCCAATTTCTTAACCTAACCTCTTCCCTTTAGCTTGCCTCACCTGGCCTCATTGGTGGTGCACCCCTGGTTATGGCCCTGATTTATTATACCTTTACTCCAGAATTCTGGCATCAAAAATAGTTATTTTGAGACTTTTTTACACTCGTTTGCGCAAAATTTTGTGGGTGGAAAAATTGTGCATGGTTAGCTATGTTACTCTCTGAGCTGCCATAGATTTCTGTTTAGGCGCACGGACTGCCGGAGGATGCGCCTAATTTATGAAGAGGCCAGAGCCCTACTTGTTAGAAAGGAGTCCCTAGACCATAAGTAGATCATAAAATGCTTCACTTACTGGACCTCCAGCGATCAGCTGTAATTGGCGGGGAAACCTTGCTGTAAGTGTTCATTTTCTCTACAGCGTCACCACGTGGGAAATTAAGCATTACACAGTCCCCATTGGAATCAACGGCCTGTCTGTGTAATGCAGGACAGGACAGGTCCTCCAGAATAAGAGGCGCTCTTTACAACCGCTCCCTGCAGCGGTCGAGAGAGGATCCTGAACAGAGATTTCACTTCTATAACCCCCCAAAAGGGTAAATGAAATTGTGTTTTCTAAACTGGACAACCCCTTTACGCCTAACTCCACTTGGAAGACTTAATGGACACAACATCACCGAGGCCTAGAGTATACAGGCCGGGACTAGAAACGAGAGGAACCATGGGACGGCAGTAGGAGAAGTATATTACAAATGCTTCACTTTACCACAGTCTTGGCTATTTCGAAAGATGTTTTTGAATCTCTGACAACCTCTTTGACACATGTATTCCTTCCCTCTGTGTTATAGTAGTTCAGGAAGCTGAGATATTAGGGTTTATTTGCCAGGACCTTCGCTTTGAAGAACTGGTGGTCACTGGATGCTTTCCTTCCTATCCTTGCAGGATCAAAACATCCATTTTTGACTCTTAGGCCCCCTTCACACGGGCGAGTATTCCGCGCGGATGCGATGCGTGAGGTGAACGCGTTGCACCCGCACTGAATACCGACCCATTCATTTCTATGGGGCTGTTCACATGAGCGGTGATTTTCACGCATCACTTGTGCGTTGCGTGAAAATCGCAGCATGCTTTATATTCAGCGTTTTTCACGCAACGCAGGCCCCATAGAAGTGAATGGGGTTGCGTGAAAATCGCAAGCAAGTGCGGATGCGGTGCGATTTTCACGCACGGTTGCTAGGAGACCATCGGGATGGAGGCCCGATCATTATTATTTTCCCTTATAACATGGTTATAAGGGAAAATAATAGCATTCTGAATACAGAATGCATAGTAAAATAGCGCTGGAGGGGTTAAAAAAAATAAAAAAAAATGTAACTCACCTTAGTCCACTTGATCGCGCTGCCGGCATCTCCTTCTGTCTCCTTCTTTGCTGATTGTAGGAACAGGACCTGTGGTGACGTCACTCCAGTCATCACATGATCCATCACATGATCTTTTACCATGGTGATGGATCATGTGATGACCGGAGTGACGTCACCACAGGTCCTGTTCCTACAATCAGCAAAGAAGGAGACAGAAGGAGATTTTGGCAGCGCGATCAAGTGGATTAAGGTGAGTTAAATTATTATTATTATTATTTTAACCCCTCCAGCGCTATTTTACTTAGCATTCTGTATTCAGAATGTTACTATTTTCCCTTATAACCATGTTATAAGGGGAAATAATACAATCTACAGAACACCGATCCCAAGCCCGAACTTCTGTGAAGAAGTTCGGGTTTGGGTACCAAACATGCACGATTTTTCTCATGCGAGTGCAAAACGCATTACAATGTTTTGCACTCGCGCGGAAAAATCACGTGTGTTCCCGCAACGCACCCGCACATTTTCCCGCAGCGCCCGTGTGAAAGAGGCCTTAGAGGGATTATATAATCGACAAACAAAAAATTGGGCTATCAATATGGTCACTTATACCTAATGGAAAAAAATGAAAATCGGTTGCCTATATATAAAGATATCTTAGTATAATAAAAAATCTAACTTTATTTCATCTTAGGCTACTTTCACACTGGCGTTTTGGCTTTCCGTTTGTGAGATCTGTTCAGGGATCTCACAAGCAGTCCAAAACAGATCAGTAGCATTCTGAATGGATAAGGATCCGCTCAGAATGCATCAGTTTGCCTCCGTTCCGTCTCCATTCTGCTTTGGAGGCGGACACCAAAACGCTGCTTGCAGCGTTTTGGTGTCCGCCTGACGATGCGGAGGCACACAATGTAAGTCAATGGGGACAGATCTGTTTTCATTGACACAATATGGCACAATGGAAAACGGATCCGTCCCCATTGACTTTCAATGGTGTTCAAGACGGATCCGTTTTGGCTATGTTACAGATAATAGAAACGGATCCGTTCTGAATAGGTGCAGGCGGTTGTATTATCTGAACGGATGCGTTTGTGCAGATCCATGACGGATCCGCACCAAATGCAAGTGTGACAGCAGCCATATATAAAAACCAATAGCGGATCACATGCAGTATGATAAGAGAACCCTGTATCATATAAATAGACGCTATAATACATCATAGTGCAAGGCCTGTCTCACACTGCCGGCAGGCTGGTCTGGCGTACAATGCTGCGGGAATCAGCCAGATAAAAAAATGCTGCACACAGGCATATTTGCGGTAATGAAGCCAGATCTCCACCATTATAGTCAATGTGGCCGGACGGAGCCCTACAAGCTTCCGGCCAGGTCGCTAGCCTAATGTGTGTTATACATGAATAGATCCAGGCACATACAAGTCATCACCAAAATACGGATAACAGGCTAGATAATACAAATACTAAAGTAATCCATTATAAATAGCTATTTGTAATGCGTATGTAAGGTGCCACGGACCAGCGTAGCGGGGATCTCACACCCCTGACACTCGTTTTGCCATGGCTTCTTCCCCTTGGCCAACAGTGCCGTGGCGTTTGGGAATGAGTCACCACTGGGGCCAGTTATTGGCTGCAGCAACTTACGTGACCGCCGCGTCAATGCGGAGGCTTCCAGACAGGGACCAGAAGACAGAGATAAGAGGCAGAGAGCCGGAATATAGCGATAAGGAGCGGGTGAGTATGGATTTTGCCACAGATATCCCAAAATAGGGTGCAAATTTAAAAAAAGAAATCATGGACAATCCCTTTAAACTTGCATAATAACTATTTTAGTTAGGTGAAGTAAATCATTAGCGTCCACTAGCAGACCACTAATATGTTCCCAGTAGGTTCTATTCAGCTTAGGCTACTTTCACACTTGCGGCAGAGGGATCCGGCAAGCAGTTCCGTCACCGGAACTGCCTGTCGAATTAGGCAATCTGCCTGCAAACGGACAGCATTTGTAGACGGATCCGGATGCGGATCCGTCTCACAAATGCATTGCAAGAACAGATCCGTCTCTCCGTTTGTGATACGGACAAACTGATCCGTTTCTATTTTTTTTTTCACATTTTTACCGGTCTGCGCAGGATCCGGCGTTCAGGTATTTTTAATGCCGGATCCGGCACTAATACATTTCAATGTAAATTAATGCCAGATCCGGCATTCCGGCAACTGATCCGTAATTTTGGACGGAGAGAATACCGCAGCATGCTGCTGTATTTCCTCCGTCCAAAACGCTGTTTGGTGACTGAACTGAAGACATCCTGATGCTTCCTGAACGGATTTCTCTCCATTCAGAATGCATGGGGATAAAACTGATCAGTTCTTTTCCGGTATTGAGCCCCTAGGACGGAACTCGGTGCCGGAAAAGAAAACCGCTGGTGTGAAAGTACCCTTTCAGTTTATTACCTGAATGGAGAAGATTCTCCAACAAGCCCAGGCTCTGACACAATAATGGGCCCTAAAGTCCAACAGAAGACAACCTTTATTGGAGTTGAGCCAATCAATGAAGACTACCAATAACTACCTATGTGTACAATGATAGCACCAAAGATTACACACAGGTGGACATGTTTCTGAACAGACAGAGGGTGGACCCTCAGAATTATTTCCACCGATGGGTCCAGGAGCCTCGGTCTGACACTGCTTCGACAGCAGAGGTGACCATACTGAATCTCCCAGTGATTTATATCACTGACACAAAATTAGCATTTTCACTGTCACAAAATTGCAAAAAATGCCGTCTGTATGTTATATCAGTAGTAATAAGTCAAAGCAGTTTCACTGACCGGCTTTCTTAGTTAGAATAAGGCTACATGCACACGACCGTATGTGTTTTGCGGTCCGCAAATTACGGATCCGCCAAAAAAAAACTAACGGATGACATCCATATGCCATCCGTTTTTTTTTGCGGATCCAATGTAACAATGCCTAAAACGGACAAGAATAGGACATGTTCTATTCTTTTTGCGGAGCGAAGGAACCTACATACTGATGCAGTTGTGCATTTGTATACAGGCGAGCAAATCCTGCACTTTTCCATCTACAGGCCACATTTAGGTGCACCTGTGAGACGTGGGCCATATCAGCCAGTCTTGAGTGGGACTCGCAGACTCCTCCCTCCTCTCTCTGAAAGCATGGTCACATGCTGGAGGTAACTGGTGAGTTGTCTGTGAGTCGGACCTTACGCTCCTGTAATTCGCCCACTGGCTCCTGGTATTGCCCATATGGCACAGGTAGGTGAGTGTTAGGTCCCGAGCTACATGAGAAACCTTGGCGCGGTGCTCTGACTCAGACATGTCCTCCACAGTAGGACATGTTGGCTAATCTCTCAATTTTAACATCAGTATGAGGGTTTAGTAAGACCGCAGAGTGCACCTGTCTTTGCTAATATTATTATATTGGTTATCACATCCACATAATTGCTATCTTGTGTAGGATGTTTATTGTGATACTTGTGGTCGGCTGCGGGCATCCTCCACTGCATGCATTTTTTCTGGGGATCGCCATTAGCAACGGGCCACAAGTGCAGGATTTGCTCCCCTGTATATATATATATATATATATATGCACAACTGCTTATGGGTTTGAGCACTTCCTGCCTGTTTAACACCACGCCATTTTTTCTGTCGGTTTGTACAACCTTTTTAAGCCAGGAAGAAAAATAGGAAGATGGCAACCTTGAAGAAAGGAGAATTGTGAATGCAGCTCTGGAGTATAATACATGCTGTAACTCAGGACCAGTACAAGATAAGTAATGTCATGTATTTACAGAGTTTCTCAACTTTATACGTCGTTTAATTCTGTATGTATGTAAAATAAATAGTACTAAAGAATGGACATACACTCTAAAGGCCCCCATACATACTAGTGTATTGTCGGTGGGTTCAGCCGACAGTCTAATGTGTACGGGGTGCTCACAACAACCCCCACCCCACCCCGACAGATGATGTCAGAGAAGAGAAGGATCAGACAAAATGAATATCTTCACCCAACCCTTTAGTTCTGTTCTCCCCGAAGCTAAGCTGCCGTTAGAGGTGTCTGGCAGCGTTTTCCTGGTGGTCCCCTGGTTTTGATTCCTATACAGAGATCTGAACTTCGCTGCAGAGGAACCACCAGGCACCTACCTCTTGGAGTAATCTCTGCTTGGTTGACTGCTGACTTACAGGGGTAATGTGGTCCCCACTTATCAGATATACATTTTCACCCAACCCTTTCTGTTCTGTTCTTCCTCAAGCTAAGCTGCTGTCAGAGGTGTCTGGCAGCGTTATCCTGACGGTCCCCTGGTTTTTACCCTTTAACCCGTATACAGGGATCTGGACTTCGCTGCAGAGGAACCACCAGGCTGCTACCTCCTGGAGAAGTCTCTGTTTGGTTGACTGCTGACTCACGGGGTAACGTGGTCTCCACTTATCATATATACATCTTCACCCAACCCTTTTGTTCTGTTCTCCCTGAAGCTAAGCTGCCGTTAGAGGTGTCTGGCAGCAGCTTTTTCCCCTTTCCCCACTAAATAGACATTCAGCAAAGCCGAACATGTATGTGTATGGGGAGACGGGAGAGATAGCTGTCAGCTGAAGGATTGTTCGGCCGACAGCTATTAAATGTATATGGACACCCTAAGGGACGATGCATAAAATAACGTCTGCTTTCTAAACCAATAAACTGACATTGGACGGTGTATGACAAGCCGATATGAACAAGGCATTAACGTGTACGCGCCGCTTATATAAGGCGCGCAGTCCTTCTGTCATTGGTTGAATAGAATTCAGCTGATCAATCCGCCGTAGCTGGTGACATCACACAGGCACAAAACGCGTAGGAGTTAGTCGGGCTGAATAATGACAGTGTCCATTGTGTTTCGACATCAGCTAAACATAAAATATACAGCTGACATGTTTCGAAGACAGTCAATACCACACATACTGGATACAGCGAAAGTTACCAAGAATACTGAGGGCAGAAGCCATTTACTCCAAGGTGAAGTAAACGTCTCACTCAAGACGTGGAAATAAAACTGTACCATTAAAATGTGAAAATATAAGAAAAATAGAACAGAAATAGCACAAAAAATTAAATTATCTTGATGAGCTAATTTCTACCTTCATGTGTAGTCTGGCCATAGGCAGGTCATGGGGGAAGGGGCAGAAAGGGGAACCCCATATTGACGGACTCTAGATGTCTGTGTCATACATGTATGGCCGGTCATCTAATGTGGCTGTGGTAGAGGATATATATTACTGCCACAGCAATTATATATGTCAACCAGCTGGTTGGGGTGACTGGTTCCCACAACCAATGCCTAAAACAAGGGGCTTCTACTGTCTGTGAAATATAGTATCTGTTACGGCAGTGGTTAATGTTGAACTAATCGAAGCATTCGAAGTGGACTTCGATACGAATTTCATGGAAAATTTGTTTAACCGCTAAGCTGAATTTCCTCGTGCTTCGTGGTAACAAATCAATTTTCCCTAAAATGGCGGTAAAAATAAAAAAAATCATACCTCATCCATTTGAGTGAGAATAGGTTGCTTGAAGATTGTGCCCGGTGATGTATGACATCACCATGCCGGCCAGCGTGATGACGTCATCACTCACCACTCGAGACTTCAAGCAAGATGGCCACGGCTGCCTCTTCACGCTCAAATGGATAAGGGGAGTAGAATAAAAAAAAAAATGTTTTAATGACTAACCCCTCAAAGGGCTTAATATTCGTTCCAGATGCCGCGATCAGTGACAAATCTAAGGGGGGCAGTGCAATCGCCGTTCCTTGTCATTGCGCCCGCTACTTACAAAGAAATGCGATTCGTGACAAAGTAATTCGTCATAAAGCGAGGTTTTTTTGCAAAATTCTGCAAAGTAGCCAAATCGAATTTTTAAGAACTTTGCTCATCTCTAGCAGTGGGTGTGGAACCACTGTGTTAACCAAACAGATTTGACTCGGGGATACTCCTAAGGGTGTTATCCTAGCGGTCCCCTGGTTTTTACCTTTTAACCCCTATACAGGGATCTGGACTTCGCTGCAGAGGAACCACCAGGCTGCTACCTCCTTCGAGTAGTCTCTGTTTGGTCGACTGCGAACTCACGGGGGTAACGAGGTCCCCACTTATCAGATATACATTACCCCCTTCATTCTGTATAGAGAGGTAAATGCTCTTCATAGAGGACTTGTCACCCTATTTTTAAAGGATATTCCAGGCACATCAAGCTATCCCCTAACCACAGGATAGGAGATAACAGGGGCCCCGAGCTGCAGGTCAAGCATACGCAGTGCCATGTATCTCTGTGAGAGCTGCAGAAAGTTGAGTACAAGCACTTTTTGGAAGTCCCATGATGAGATGAATGGAGTGACAGTGCTGTGCTCAACCTGCCTCTTCATTCATTTCATCATTTCAGGGGTTACCACGGGGGTTCTCCATGATTGGTGGGGATCCAGCAGTTGGACCCCGACTGATCCAATAATTATCCCCTATCCTGTAGGTAGGGAATAATTAGAAGTTATACCCCAGTTAAATACAGGTGAAACTCGAAAATTAGAATATCGTGCAAAAGTTAATTTATTTCAGTAATGCAACTTAAAATTTTAATTTTGTGAAAAGGTTCAATATTCTAGGCTCAGAGTGTCAGACTCTAGTCAGCTAATTAATCCATACCCCCTGAGCAAAGGGGACCTCAAAATTGTGACTTTGGGGTTTCATAAGCTGTTAGCCATAATCATCCAAATTATAACAAATAAAGGCTTGAAATATCTCGCTTTGCATGTAATGAGTCTCATATGTTAGTTTCACCTTTTAAGTTGCATTACTGAAATAAATGAACTTTGCACGATATTAAAATTTTTCGTGTTTCACCTGTAGATAAGTCTTCGGCTCACTCTGAATTCAACAGACATAGGCACCACCGCCCCAAACTGATCTCTCAGCCCAATATATTTTTTACAAAAATCCAACAATGGTATAAAATAATAAAATACAAACATCCTGTCACTTCTCTGCTGGCAACATGACATGCAGCTGTTTCAAACCCACTTTAAAGGGCATCTGTCAGCAGTTTTGTACCTATGACACTGACTGACCTGTTACATGTGCGCTTGGAAGCTGAAGACATCTGTGGCTACTTTCACACTTGCGTTCAGAGCGGGTCCGTCTGATGTCTGCCCAGACGGATCCGCTCATATAATGAAGACTTGGGATCCGTTCAGAACGGATCCGTCTGCATTAGGCCTCTTTCACACTACAGTATGTCCATTTCAGTGTTTTGCGTTCCGTTTTTCACGGATCCGTTGTCCCGTTTTTGGGTTCCGTTGTGTCTCCGTTTCGGTTCCGTTTTTCCGTTCCGTTTTTCCGTATGGCATATACAGTATACAGTAATTACATAGAGAAAATTGGGCTGGGCATAACATTTTCAATAGATGGTTCAGCAAAAAACGGAACGGAAACGGAAGACATACGGATGCATTTCCGTATGTGTTCAGTTTTTTTTGCAGACCCATTGACTTGAATGGAGCCAAGCACCGTGATTTGCGGACAAGAATAGGACATGTTCTATCTTTTCACGGCACGGAAATACTGAAATACTGAAACGGAATGCACACGGAGACACTTCAGTATTTTTTGCTGAACCATTGAAATGAATGGTTCAGTATCTGTTCCGTATACTGAACTCAAAAAACGTCCAGTATACTGAACGCAAAATACTGTAGTGTGAAAGAGGCCTTAGGCCTCTTTCACACTACAGTATTTTGCGTTCAGTATACTGGACGTTTTTTGAGTTCAGTATACGGAACAGATACTGAACCATTCATTTCAATGGTTCAGCAAAAAATACTGAAGTGTCTCCGTGTGCATTCCGTTTCAGTATTTCAGTATTTCCGTGCCGTGGAAAGATAGAACATGTCCTATGTTTGTCCGCAAATCACGGTCCGTGGCTCTATTAAAGTCAATGGGTCCGCAAAAAAACGGAATGCATACGGAAGGCATCCGTATGTCATCCGTATGTCATCCGTTTTTTGCGGATCCGTCATTAACAAATGCTAGGCCCAGCCCACTGTGGCCATGTGTTTCTTGTTGCCAAACTTTGGCTGAGCACAAATACAGGTGGCTTCCGTTTTTGATCCGTGAAAAACGGACCGTATACGGGAACCATACGGAAACCATACTGAAAGGTTTTTGCGGACATACTGAACGGAAACGGAGACACAACGGAACCCAAAAACGGGACAACGGATCCGTGAAAAACGGAACGCAAAACACTGAAATGGACATACTGTAGTGTGAAAGAGGCCTATATTGTAGAAAAAATTGAAAGTTGTTCAGACGGATCCGTCCAGACTTTACATTGAAAGTCAATGGGGGACGGATCCGTTTGAAGATTGAGCCATACTGTGTCAAATTCAAACGGATCCGTCCCCATTGACTAAGGCCTCTTTCACACTACAGTATGTCCATTTCAGTGTTTTGCGTTCCGTTTTTCACGGATCCGTTGTCCCGTTTTTGGGTTCCGTTGTGTCTCCGTTTCCGTTCAGTATGTCCGCAAAAACGTTTCAGTATGGTTTCCGTATGGTTCCCGTATACGGTCCGTTTTTCACGGATCAAAAACGGAAGCCATCTGTATTTGTGCTCAGCCAAAGTTTGGCAACAAGAAACACATGGCCACAGTGGGCTGGGCCTAGCATTTGTTAATGACGGATCCGCAAAAAACGGATGACATACGGATGACATACGGATGCCTTCCGTATGCATTCCGTTTTTTTGCGGACCCATTGACTTTAATGGAGCCACGGACCGTGATTTGCGGACAAACATAGGACATGTTCTATCTTTCCACGGCACGGAAATACTGAAATACTGAAACGGAATGCACACAGAGACACTTCAGTATTTTTTGCTGAACCATTGAAATGAATGGTTCAGTATCTGTTCCGTATACTGAACTCAAAAAACGTCCAGTATACTGAACGCAAAATACTGTAGTGTGAAAGAGGCCTTAGGCCAAGTTCACACGACCGTATGGCTTTTATTGTTTTTTGCGGTCCGTTTTTCACGGATCCGTTGTTCCGTTTTTGAGTTCCGTTGTGTTTCCGTTTCCTTTCCGTTTTTCCGTTCCGTTTTTCCGTATGCCATGTACAGTATACAGTAATTACATAGAAAAAATTGGGCTGGCCATAACATTTTCAATTGATGGTTCAGAAAAAACGGAACGGAAACGGAACGGAAACGGAAGACATACGGATGCATTTCCGTATGTGTTCCGTTTTTTTTTGCGGACCCATTGACTTGAATGGAGCCACGACCCGTGATTTGCGGCCAAATATAGGACAAGCTCTATCTTTCAACGGAACGGAAAAACGGAAATACGGAAACGGAATGCATACGGAACACATTCCGTTTTTTTTTGCGGAACCATTGAAATGAATGGATCCGTATACGGACCGTATACGGAACACAAAAAAACGGCCCGTACACTCGCAAAAAAAACGTTCGTGTGAACTAGGCCTTACATTGTAAGTCTGGACGGATCCGTTTGCCTCCGCACGGCCAGGCGGACACCCGAATGCTGCAACGCCGCCAGACTGATGCATTCTGAGCGGATCCGCATCCACTCAGAATGCATTGGTAGCTGGACGGATTCAGTTGCATATTATCCAGTTATTTTTGTTTTGTATATGAACCCTATGTACTTGTAAAGCGCTGCGGAATATTGTGGCGCTATATAAATAAATTGTATTATTATTATTATCACAGGGTATGCTGGGATCAGAAAGCCATGTGGTATTTCCAGCAGTCAGGGAGGTAGAATCACAGGGAAGACACACAGTACATCTGATAAACCAACAACTACATCACAGTCGTCGTCCCTTTAATTTTGCTATTTTTTATTTTTTTATTTATTTTTTTACCAAAAACAGAAATGAGGCCTAACAGAACCCGGATGATAAACTTTATCCAGCTGAGGATCAGGTCTAATTCATAAATTACATTTCTTCCTTCTCTTGCCTTCCATAATAATAAACTGACTACAGACTGTACTGTAATACAATTCCTTTAATCCTACCAAGAGTCAATGAGCAGCTGCCCCCTCCCCTGACATGTCTGTTTTAGTAACTACATGCATTCCCCGTGTAATAACAATTCTGGAGCATCTATTCCTATATAATTAATTGCCAACAGTGGAAGGTCCAGATGGGTTCTACCAAGTGAATGGGGCTGAGCTGCAATACCAAGAACAGCCACAATCCAATGGATGGCGCTGTGCCTGGTAAGCTGCGAGGAGGCTGTGGCACTCAATAGGGCGGTGCAGCCTGGAACCCCAACAATCTGATATTGATGGCCTATCCTCAGGAACCTCAGAAAATCCCTTTAATATAATGGTCAGCATTAGGCTATGTTCACATCTGTGTAAGAGGCTCCATTGCCTATTTAATGGGATAACAGCTATATTATGAGGACGCCTCAGCGGACCCTGAACCAGCCCACTGTAGTCAATGAGTCTGACAGGCATTGCTGGTATCTACGGTGCAGCAGAAACCCAACATGGAAGTGTGAACAGTGCCTTATAAGTCACAAGGATCTGTCATTATTTACTCCAAAACGTACTAAAAGTTCTAAAGGCGTGGACCTGAGCTCGAAAACAAGGTCACTGCTGACACCGTCTATAACGTCACAGAGGAGCAGTACTGTGCAGGATGCATCTGATAGGGGAGATAGCGGTGTTTACAGGAACATGGCGTAATCACACTGCGGCTAATAATAGAGATATATCCCAATTAATACCCATGTCAGCGTTAATAACCATGAGACGACACGCAGACCCGTCAGATTTGCATATTGCAAATATAACATGCATTTTACTAAAGTACCAATGCTGTGGATGCACTGTGGATGTACTGTAGGTGTGCTGTGGATGCACTGTAGGTGTGCTGTGGATGCACTGTGGATGTACTGTAGGTGTGCTGTGGATGCACTGTAGGTGTGCTGTGGATGCACTGTGGATGTACTGTAGGTGTGCTGTGGATGCACTGTAGGTGTGCTGTGGATGTACTGTAGGTGTGCTGTGGATGCACTGTAGGTGTGCTGTGGATGCACTGTAGGTGTGCTGTGGATGCACTGTAGGTGTGCTGTGGATGCACTGTAGGTGTGCTGTGGATGCACTGTAGGTGTGCTGTGGATGCACTGTAGGTGTGCTGTGGATGCACTGTAGGTGTGCTGTGGATGCACTGTAGGTGTGCTGTGGATGCACTGTAGGTGTGCTGTGGATGCACTGTAGGTGTGCTGTGGATGCACTGTAGCTGTGCTGTGGGTGTACTGTAGGTGCGCTGTGGATGCACTGTAGCTGTGCTGTGGGTACACTGTGGATGAACTGAAGGTGTGCTGTGGATGCACTGTAGGTGTGCTGTGGATGTACTGTAGCTGTGCTGTGGATGTGCTGTGGATGCGCTGTGAGTGTACTGTGGGTGTGCTGTGGATGCGCTGTGAGTGTACTGTGGGTGTGCTGTGGATGCACTGTGGATGTACTGTGTGTGTGCTGTGGGTGTGCTGTGGATGTGCTGTGGATGTGCTGTGGATGTGCTGTGGATGTGCTGTGGATGTGCTGTGGGTGTGCTGTGGGTGTGCTGTGGGTGTGCTGTGGATGCGCTGTGGGTGTGCTGTGGATGCACTGTAGGTGTGCTGTGGATGCACTGTAGGTGTGCTGTGGATGCACTGTAGGTGTGCTGTGGATGCACTGTAGGTGTGCTGTGGATGCACTGTAGGTGTGCTGTGGATGCACTGTAGGTGTGCTGTGGATGCACTGTAGGTGTGCTGTGGATGCACTGTAGGTGTGCTGTGGGTGTGCTGTGGATGCACTGTAGGTGTGCTGTGGATGTACTGTAGGTGCGCTGTGGATGCACTGTAGCTGTGCTGTGGGTACACTGTGGATGAACTGTAGGTGTGCTGTGGATGCACTGTAGGTGTGCTGTGGATGTACTGTAGCTGTGCTGTGGATGTACTGTGGATGCGCTGTGGATGTGCTGTGGATGTGCTGTGGATGTGCTGTGGATGCGCTGTGAGTGTACTGTGGGTGTGCTGTGGATGCGCTGTGAGTGTACTGTGGATGTGCTGTAGATGCACTGTGGATGCACTGTGTGTGTGCTGTGGATGTGCTGTGGGTGTGCTGTGGATGTGCTGTGGATGTGCTGTGGATGTGCTGTGGGTGTGCTGTGGATGTGCTGTGGATGTGCTGTGGGTGTGCTGTGGGTGTGCTGTGGATGTGCTGTGGATGTACTGTAGCTGTGCTGTGGGTGTGCTGTGAGTGTACTGTGGGTGTGCTGTAGATGCACTGTGGATGCACTGTGTGTGTGCTGTGGATGTGCTGTGGGTTTGCAACGGATCCGCACAAAATGGCGCTAATCCTTAGGCCTTGTTCACACTTCAGTGTTTGGTCAGTGATTTCCATCAGTGATTTGTGAGCCAAAACCAGAAGTGGAGCCTCCACAGACATGAGGTAGAAGGGAAAGATCTGCTCCTGTTCTGTGTTTAGAGCAGCACCTGGTTTTGGCTCACAAATCACTGATGGAAATCACTGACCAAACACTGAAGTGTGAACGAGGCCTTAACTTATTTTGGCCCCAGATTTTTCTCCACGATGAGGCTAAAAATCTTCCCACAAAATTTCCCTAGCATGTGAACAGGTTTAGGCCTCTTTCACACTACAGTATTTTGCGTTCAGTATACTGGACGTTTTTTGAGTTCAGTATACGGAACAGATACTGAACCATTCATTTCAATGGTTCAGCAAAAAATACTGAAGTGTCTCCGTGTGCATTCCGTTTCAGTATTTCAGTATTTCCGTGCCGTGGAAAGATAGAACATGTCCTATGTTTGTCCGCAAATCACGGTCCGTGGCTCCATTAAAGTCAATGGGTCCGCAAAAAAACGGAATGCATACGGAAGGCATCCGTATGTCATCCGTATGTCATCCGTTTTTTGCGGATCCGTCATTAACAAATGCTAGGCCCAGCCCACTGTGGCCATGTGTTTCTTGTTGCCAAACTTTGGCTGAGCACAAATACAGGTGGCTTCCGTTTTTGATCCGTGAAAAACGGACCGTATACGGGAACCATACGGAAACCATACTAAGAGGTTTTTGCGGACATACTGAACGGAAACGGAGACACAACGGAACCCAAAAACGGGACAACGGATCCGTGAAAAACGGAACGCAAAACACTGAAATGGACATACTGTAGTGTGAAAGAGGCCTTACAGAAACCTCATTCCCTTGCATTGAATATGGACTGTGGTCAGATTCACCACAATTTTTGGCAAAAAGTCTGTAATTAATTTCATGTCAAATCCAACGTGTCTACTGCCCCACCCTATAGGGGGAATTTATCATTATTCAGTATTTCTTGGGTCTGCATTGGCATAGCATGCGGCAAATGTAATAAAATGTTACATGGGGTTTGTTAAATTTTGCTAAATCTTTGACCCCCACCCCGAGTGCGTTTACAACTTTTTTTTATTTTTAAAAAGGTCACAGTGATAAATCTGGGGTGAAACTAAATGACGTTGCTAACCATGCCCACATTGCCACCCACATTTCAAAATTTAAGTATTGCAAAAAGTTGCATAGTTTTGGGCAAATAGGCCCAAAAAAAGTATTTAAAAGGATTTTCCAAGATCTTTTTACTGATGACCTATCCTCCGATCAGTGGGGGTCGACACCCGGGACCCCCGTCGATCAGCTGTTTGAGAAGGCACTGGCACTTGCAGTAGCACTGCAGCCTTCGCTCAGCTCACCTCAGCTGTGCCTAGGCCACGTGACTGATGAACGTGACGTCACATGGCCTAGGAAAAGCCGAGAGAAGGCCATGGCACTACAGAGAGTGCCGTTGCCTTATCAAAAAACTAATCAGCGGGGATATTGGGCTCCCACCAATCAGAGTACACGATGTGATAAATTCCCCCATATCTCCTCCGTCATCTCTGTCTACCCTCCTACCTGTGACCTACGTTCTGCTAATCATCTAAAAATGAGTCCATAATTCGAACCTCTCACTCCCATCTTGAAGACTTCTCTCGTGCTGCGCCAGTTCTCTGGAATGTTTTACCCCAGACAATCCAATTAATTGCCAACATCACAGTTTTAGGCCTCTTTCACACTACAGTATTTTGCGTTCAGTATACTGGACGTTTTTTGAGTTCAGTATACGGAACAGATACTGAACCATTCATTTCAATGGTTCAGCAAAAAATACTGAAGTGTCTCCGTGTGCATTCCGTTTCAGTATTTCAGTATTTCCGTGCCGTGGAAAGATAGAACATGTCCTATGTTTGTCCGCAAATCACGGTCCGTGGCTCCATTAAAGTCAATGGGTCCGCAAAAAAACGGAATGCATACGGAAGGCATCCGTATGTCATCCGTTTTTTGCGGATCCGTCATTAACAAATGCTAGGCCCAGCCCACTGTGGCCATGTGTTTCTTGTTGCCAAACTTTGGCTGAGCACAAATACAGGTGGCTTCCGTTTTTGATCCGTGAAAAACGGACCGTATACGGGAACCATACGGAAACCATACTGAAAGGTTTTTGCGGACATACTGAACGGAAACGGAGACACAACGGAACCCAAAAACGGGACAACGGATCCGTGAAAAACGGAACGCAAAACACTGAAATGGACATACTGTAGTGTGAAAGAGGCCTTAGGCCTCTTTCACACTACAGTATGTCCATTTCAGTGTTTTGCGTTCCGTTTTTCACGGATCCGTTGTCCCGTTTTTGGGTTCCGTTGTGTCTCCGTTTCTGTTCCGTTTTTCCGTTCCGTTTTTCCGTATGCCATATACAGTATACAGTAATTACATAGAGAAAATTGGGCGGGGCATAACATTTTCAATAGATGGTTCAGCAAAAAACGGAACGGAAACGGAAGACATACGGATGCATTTCTGTATGTGTTCAGTTTTTTTTGCGGACCCATTGACTTGCATTGAGCCACGGACCGTGATTTGCGGACAAACATAGGACATGTTCTATCTTTTCACGGCACGGAAAAACGGAAATACGGAAACGGAATGCATACGGAACACATTCCGTTTTTTTGCGGACCCATTGAAATGAATGGTTCCGTATACGGACCGTATACGGACCGCAAAAAACGGACCGCAAAACGGAAAAAAAAAACGGTAGTGTGAAAGAGGCCTTAATTGTGCCCTAAAAAGGCCTATCACGTCTCCTAATCTGAATTTTCTACGACCGGAACAAAACAAACACGCTTACCTCTTGTGTTGCTCGCTGGGTAGGGCCCTCACATAAGGCCTCTTTCACACTACAGTATGTCCATTTCAGTGTTTTGCGTTCCGTTTTTCACGGATCCGTTGTCCCGTTTTTGGGTTCCGTTGTGTCTCCGTTTCCGTTCAGTATGTCCGCAAAAACCTTTCAGTATGGTTTCCGTATGGTTCCCGTATACGGTCCGTTTTTCACGGATCAAAAACGGAAGCCACCTGTATTTGTGCTCAGCCAAAGTTTGGCAACAAGAAACACATGGCCACAGTGGGCTGGGCCTAGCATTTGTTAATGACGGATCCGCAAAAAACGGATGACATACGGATGCCTTCCGTATGCATTCCGTTTTTTTGCGGACCCATTGACTTTAATGGAGCCACGGACCGTGATTTGCGGACAAACATAGGACATGTTCTATCTTTCCACGGCACGGAAATACTGAAATACTGAAACGGAATGCACACGGAGACACTTCAGTATTTTTTGCTGAACCATTGAAATGAATGGTTCAGTATCTGTTCCGTATACTGAACTCAAAAAACGTCCAGTATACTGAACGCAAAATACTGTAGTGTGAAAGAGGCCTAATACTACGTAAACCGGCTGTCTAGAGCGGCACCAGATTTATCACAATTCCTCCGACTCTGTACCAACCATTGGTTGGCTTACTCTGAATTTACGCAACTTAGGTGCCAGCCCCTTTCCTGTGAAACCCCAACCCCTTTCCGCTAAGCTTCACCCCCTTGATGAGCATGTCGGAAAAAAGCTTAGAAACCCTAGATGTGCAAAAATTGCACCGATTTGCACCACTTTTCAGACAGATTTGTGGTGCAGACGCCTTAGTAAGGCCTCTTTCACACTACAGTATGTCCATTTCAGTGTTTTGCGTTCCGTTTTTCACGGATCCGTTGTCCCGTTTTTGGGTTCCGTTGTGTCTCCGTTTCTGTTCCGTTTTTCCGTTCCGTTTTTCCGTATGCCATATACAGTATACAGTAATTACATAGAGAAAATTGGGCGGGGCATAACATTTTCAATAGATGGTTCAGCAAAAAACGGAACGGAAACGGAAGACATACGGATGCATTTCTGTATGTGTTCAGTTTTTTTTGCGGACCCATTGACTTGCATTGAGCCACGGACCGTGATTTGCGGACAAACATAGGACATGTTCTATCTTTTCACGGCACGGAAAAACGGAAATACGGAAACGGAATGCATACGGAACACATTCCGTTTTTTTGCGGACCCATTGAAATGAATGGTTCCGTATACGGACCGTATACGGACCGCAAAAAACGGACCGCAAAACGGAAAAAAAAAACGGTAGTGTGAAAGAGGCCTACATCTGAGCCAAAGAGCTCATGCACACAAACACATTTTCTTTCCATGTCCATTCAGGGTTTTTTTTTGCGGACCATACACGGAACCATTCATTTCAATGGGTTCGCAAAAAAACAGAAGGTACTCCGTGTGCATTCCGTTTCCGTATTTCCATTCCGAAAAAAAATTGAACAAGGATAGTACTGTTCTATTAAGGGCCAGCTGTCCCGTTCCGCAAAATACAGAATGCACATGGATGTCATCCGTATTTTTTGCGGATCTGTTTTTTGCGGACCGCAAAATACATACGGTTGTGTGCAAGAGGCCAAAGTGTGAGAAATTAGTAGAAACCCTCAACAGCCAACGTATTTCCCAAATTAGGCCAATGTCAGCATTTAAAGTCAATTCTGGCACTTCCCCACAATCCACTATGCAAAGAAGGAGTGGGGGATGGTTGAGTGGTTGATTTTAGGATCCTTCGCCACCTTTACATACATCGAATATACAGCACATGCTCAGCAGAGAGAATCTGACAGAATTATGAATGCAGCTCTGGACTATAAAGCTGACAATACACCACAATGCCATTGCCATCCGATGAATCTCATGCCAGATCATTCGTCCAAACAATCCTACCACCAAAGGACAGAGGGATCTGGTAGATCAGACATCTACTTTATAGTGCGCTTGCACAAACGGCCTGACGTTCAGCTGCATTTGGCCGATCGAGTCGAGCTAGGCGCAGCGGTTTGTTCTTTTTGCCACGTTTGCCTTATAATTAGGTTTAAAATTCAACATGACATTTTGTGCCTGAAACACGTCAAATGATGTCACACGTTAGGACAAGGTCTAGGCGCGTTAGTAAATTTGCCCCAGTGTGTACGTACAGAAGGCTGTAAAAGGAAATCAAAGCTAAAATGGAAAGTGTGACCTGAGGACGTCAGTGCATGTGGAACGTTAAGTCTGGGAGAAGAGATTACAGTATTTGCTGTAAATAAAAAAAAGGGAGGAAAAGGTGTGGAAGAGCGCTCGCCTGGCACCCGGCCATGCTCTATACTTCTCTTTGTTGGATAGGTTGCAGCTGACGGCAGACCGCAGGTTCCCAGGGATATCAGTCTGTCTACACATTGCTGGTCATTTTCTCTCTTTTCTGTTGATTCACACCGGGAAACATTACTTTCCAGGTGGAAAAGTTGACCAGGGGTTTTTAACTCTTTTGTATTTTCAAATTCAGGAGGGTGAAAGGTTGGGATGCGCTCGCCCGATACATTTTCCTCATCCGTGGCAACCTACATACTAAAATGCTGTGGATTCAACTACGTGGTTCTGTTCTTAGGGTACGTTGACACCTCCGTTTAACTGATCTGGCAGGTTGGTAAGGATAAGAACAGCCTGCCGGAGTTTACGGATCTGGCCTAGCGGGATACTGCCGTTCACCACTGGACGGAGTGCTTCCGCGGGGTTTCGTCCCGTACTTCCGTTCCGCAAAAAGATAGAACATGTCCTATCTTTTTGCGGAACGGCCGGATCGCGGACCCATTCAAGTGAATGGGTCCGCGATCCGCTGTGGCTGTCCCACAGACAGTGTTCGTGCATTTTGCGGGCCGCAGCACGACCACGGGGCGCACACGTTCGTGTGCAGGGGGCCTAAGAGACATATTGTGTGGCAAGGTTTAATTTTAACGTAGCTGTTAGTGGTACCAAGTGCCAGGCCACGTTCCTAAGGTCTGAAGTAACTGTACATGCGTACTGCACACTGAAGACCTTCAGGAGGGGCCAGGATGTTAGAAAACAACTAGGTATGTAACAAAGACCTCCAGCTCCAACGAGGACATCATCAGGGTAAGGCGACTTTCACACCAGCGTTTTTACTGGATCCGTCAGGGTTCAGCAAAAACGCTTCCGTTACTGATAATACAACCGTTATGAACGGATCCGGTTGTATTATCTTCAACATAGCCAAGACGGATCAGTCATGAACAACACTGTAAGTCAATGGGGGATGGATCTGTTTTCTATTGTGTCAGAAAAACGGATCCGTCCCCATTGACTTGCATTGGGGGTCATGCTTCGCATCCCAGGACGGAAAGCAAACTACAACATGTTGCGGTTTGCTCTCCGGTATGGAAACGCAACTAAACGGAACGGAATGCATTTTGGAGCGCTCCGTTCTGTTCAGTTTTGTCCCCATTGACAGTGAATGGGGACAAAACGGAAGCGTTTTTTTCCAGCCCCTATGAAGGATCTCAATACTGGAAAACTAAAACGCTAGTGTGAAAGTAGCCTAAGATGTGTCTTGCTACCTCTATCTGTATCATATAGGCATTGGCCAGATGCCATGCTTGGAGTTGGTCTATGGGGAGCTCGTTCATTTGTTCTCGGCCTAGGTGACTGTTACTTACTTTACTCTGTGTTTTATCTTTTTGTACATATATCTTTTACGTATCTTATCATAGGTTAGCAAACCTTTTATGCGTCTAAGCCGTGTCAAGCCTACTTTATTCCCGGACCTCAGAATTCACGGTAAAACACATATATACCTCAAAGAACTAGACGCTGAGCTCACGCAAACCATGAACAGAATTACAAAATGGTTCACATTTGCATCATGGCTTCTATTCATAATGGAAGCTACAACACGATCTGTTATGCGAATGATCACAACAATGCCCAGCATACCCCAATGATTACTGGGGTTCTCTCTTGGTTTAACCACCTTTCTCCTAAAAAATTAGAAGCACTCGCCACACAATATTTATTCCCACGGTAACCCACCACTACTGGCCATGCCAAGGAACAATTAGGCCCCTTTCACATGAGCGACTTTTCCACGCGGGTGCAATGCGTGATGTGAACGCATAGCACCCGCACTGAATCATGACCCATTCATTTCAATGGGTCTGTGTACTTGAGCGTTTTTTTTTTCACGCATCAGTTCTGCGTTGCGTGAAAATCGCAGCATGTTCTATATTCTGTGTTTTTCACGCAGCCCTGGCCCCATAGAAGTGAATGGGGCTTCAGTGATAAACGCATTGCATCCGGAAGCAAGTGCGGATTCAATGCATTTTTCACTGATGGTTGCTAGGAGATGTTGTTTGTAAACCTTCAGTTTTTTATCACGCACGTGAAAAAACGCATTTCACCCGCGCGGAAAAAACTGAACGCAATAGCCGACAAAACTGACTGAACTTGCTTGCAAAATGGTGCGAGTTTCACTGAACGCATCCAGTGCCAATCCGTCACGCTCGTATGAAAAAGGCCTTACTGGTTATCATTTTATCAAAGCCCAATATTGTACCTGGCTGAACACTACTCTAATGACATTCAGATGAGTACGGCCTCTTTCACACGGGCGTCATGTTTTTGGCCCGGATAAGATGCAGGTGCGTTGCGAAAAAATGATTTTCCCGCGCGAGTGCAAAACATTGTAATGCGTTTTGCACACGTGTGAGAAAAATCGGCATGTTTGGTGCCCAGACCCGAACCCGGACTTCTTCACAGAAGTTCGGGTTTGGGTTAGGTGTTGTGTAGATTGTATTATTTTCCCTTATAACATGGTTATAAAGGAAAATAATAGCATTCTGAATACATAGTACAATAGCGCTGGAGGGGTTAAAGAAAAAAAAAAAAATTTAACTCACCTTAATCCACTTGCTCGTGCAGCCCGGCTTCTCTTCTGTCTTCATCTTTGCTGTGCACAGGAATAGGACCTTTGATGACGTCACTGCGCTCATCACATGGTCCATCACATGATCCATCACTATGGTGATGGATCATGTAACGGACCATGTGATGACCGCAGTGACGTCACCACAGGTCCTTTTCCTGTGCACAGCAAAGATGAAGACAGAAGAGAAGCCGGGCTGCACGAGCAAGTGGATTAAGGTGAGTTAAAAATTTTATTTTTAACCCCTCCAGCGCTATTGTACTATGCATTCTGTATTCAGAATGCTATTATTCTCCCTTATAACCATGTTATAAGGGAAAATAATAATGATCGGGTCCCCATCCCGATCGTCTCCTAGCAACCGTGCGTTAAAATCGCACCGCATCCGCACTTGCTTGCGATTTTCAAACCCTATTCACTTCTATGGGGCCTGCGTTGCATGAAAAACGCACAATATAGAGCATGCTGCGATTTTCACGCAACACACAAGTGATGCGTGAAAATCACCGCTCATGTGCACAGCCCCATAGAAATGAATGGGTCCGGATTAAGTGCGGGTGCAGTGCGTTCACCTCACGCATCGCACCCGCGCGGAAATCTCGCCCGTGTGAAAGGGGCCTAATAGTTAGGAAGGTCACGCATAGGGTCAACTTAAAGTTGTTCAAGTTTTATTGTTATCCTTTATCCACAGAACAGAGGATGACTAACTGATCAGTGGGGTCCAGCCCCTGGAACCCCCACCAATGCCAAGAAGGACCCCACGGTCTGACCCTCATGATCAGTTACTGTAGTTATCCTTTATTCAAAGGATAGGGGATAACCTAATGATCGTGGGGGTCCTTCTCTTGGTGGGCCCTGTTATAGATTTTTTTCAGGACCCAGAAACTTTAAAGGGTCGTGCCAAGATTTAAAGTTATCGTCTATCTACAACCATCATGTGCAGCAGAGGGACCTTTTACGATCAGGCAACCTCTGCTCCCTCTATAGCTAACCCCCTGAGGAAGTGTACTGTGAGCAACAGAACAATTATGAATTAAGCAGATAATAGGAAGAGACAGAAGAAAGATTAGGGGCCCATTAACATGGCGGAATTTGCCATCGGAATTTTGGTGCGAAAGTTGCGCCAAACTGGTGGGTGCGTTAGGTGACTGCGTCACATTGTTTTTAAAGGGAGGCAGAGTTTCAGTTCAAGGGCTGGTGGTTTAATGCCGTGACCGCGCCAAGCAGGGACATGTCCTTTCTTGGTGCGGTGTCTGAATAAACGACAGGTTTCTGCTCACGGTTTAGCTCCATTCAATGAGTCCACGGCATTCAAAGTGGACAACCGCGGCAGGAACCAAAGCGGTTTATGCCATGGAGTACGCAGCGGATTTTGACAGCGTTAAAATCCACCATGTGAGCGTACCCTAAACCTCTTTTAGCAAACTTTGCGGCTGTCACCATAGCCAAGGAGCCCCCCCAATGCTGCCGAAACTGCGTGACATGCAGATTTGTGCGGTTCTTAAACTGAGTGCCGCTAAAAGCAGTTTGATTGTTAATGGCGGTGTGGTAAACTGCTGCTTAGCTGTAAAACCGCGCAACCAGAAAAAAATATAGTTTATCAGTTTTGCCGAGAGAAAACGCAGCGTATATTCCACCGCTCATGATAATATGTGCGTAAGGGCTCATGCACACAAACTTATTTTCTTTCCGTGTCCGTTCCGTTTCTTTTGCGGACCGTATACAGAACCATTCATTTCAATGGGCCCGTAAAAAAAGGGAAGGTACTCTGTGTGCATTCAGTTTCCGTATGTCCGTATGCCAAAAAATTGAACATTTTTCTATTATTGTCCGCATTACGGAAAAGTATAATACTGTTCTATTAGGGGCCAGCTGTTCCGTTCCGCAAAATACGGAATGCACACGGATGTCATCCGTATTTTTTTGCGGATCCGTGGACAATAATAGGACATGTTCTATCCTTTTGCTGAACGGACATACGGAAACGGAATGCACAGGGAGTAACTTCAGTTTTTTTTGCGGACCCATTGAAATGAATGGTTCCGTAAACGGTCCGCAAAAAAAACTGAGCGGACACGGAAATAAAATATGTTCGTGTGCATTAAGCCTTAGGGCTCATACACACGACCGTGGTTTTGGTCCACATCCGAGCTGCCTTTTTTGCCTCAAACAGAGGCATAAAAGGCGATGTAAACACACCCTAAGTAATTTTAGCATTTTCCTTTGCTTGCAGTAGGAGACATAACACCAGGGAGGGCACTGTTATTACTGTTCCAAAAAAACAGCACAAACCCCCGCCCATCGGTATCACAATCACTCAGACAACACTGACCCACTTAGCTCCACACACGCTACTCATGGCACCAGATGTCTGCTCTGCCCAGCGAGCAGCCAATGCTTACTATGTCAATATTTGGCATCGAGGTGCATCGCTAATATATTAAAGAGCTCATACAAAAAAAAAAAAAAAAAAGAAATGCACATGTTTTACCCTAGGCAGCAAATATTGCAGAATGAAAAGGCGAAAAAGGCGCAACCTGCCGGAGAAACAGTGACGAGGTATGCCAGATCTGTATAATGATTACCGATATGGCGGCATTGTTTAATAAACTTGAAGCGCCCAATGCAAATTCTCGAACAGTGCCGCCCGCCTACCATGTGCCGTTTATAACACTGGTGGTAATATTAAAAAAAAAACATGCTGCAAATACTAAGGTCTAGGATTAGACCGAAACGTTGGCCAGTGGCTAATTATGAATTTTCACGGATGGATAAGAAGAAGAATAAGACTAAGGGCTCGTTCACACCACCGTGTAAAGCCCGTGCCTGTGCTGTGAACTGCAAATTGCGGTCCGCAATACACGGGCACTGTACGTGGGGCAGGCGCATGGGGATCGCAGACCCATTCACTTGAATGGGTCCGCGATCCGTGATCCTTCCGTTCCGAAAAAAGATAGAGCAAGTTCTATCTTTTTGCGGAGCGGAGCGGAGGCACGGAACGGAACCCCAAGAAGCACTCCGTAGTGTTCCGTTCTTCCGTTCCGCATCTCTGGATTTGCTGACCCATTGAAATGAATGGGTCCACATCTGTGAAGCGGAATGGCCACGGAACGGTGCCCGTGTATTGCGGATCCGCAAATGCGGTCCGCAATACAGCAACGGGCATCACACGTTCGTGTGAACGAGCCCTGAGGCCTCTTGCACACGACTGTATGTCTTTTTCAGTATTTTGCGGTCCGCAAAAAACGGATCCACAAAAAACACAGATGACATCCGTGTGCATTCCGTTTTTTTGCGCAACGGAACATCTGGCCTCAAATAGAACAGCACTATCCTTGTCCGTTATGCGGACAATAATAGGACATGTTCTATGTTTGAACGGAAATACGGAAATGGAAGGCATACTTTTTTTTGCGGATCCATTGAAATAAATGGTTCCGTATACGGAATGCAAAAGACGGAACGGAAACGGAAAAAAAAAACATTTGTGTGCAAGAGCCCTAATGAAGTAAAATAAAATAAGAAGTGCCTATCCCTGCACCACCTTTATGCTCCAGCCTGAGCCCCTGTGATAGATCTCGTGCCAGTCTACACAGCCAGTTTAAGCTTACGATTAGTAGACTGTGTCTGGAACACCAAACAGGTCCCAGGGGTTGAACACCAGCCAATTATAAATTGATGAGCGATCCTACGACAGTCCATCATTGTACAGTATATCTCCAGAAAATCCCTTAAAAAGGGGTTGTCCCACGAAAAATTGTCTACATTTATTTCAAACCAGCACATAGAACTGAATACTTTTGCAATTGGATGTAATTAAAAATTCATTATGGCTACGGAGTTATTCATTGAAATCTATCTGTATAGCGCCACCTGCTGTTTGCTCTTTTTCAAACCTCTTTGTCCAGCTCACTGAGGTGGACGCTCACGCTCAGTTCCAACCCTAAACTTCCACCAGCTGCAGCAGAGAGGACACGCCCCCTGAGAATGCGCACACGCACCTGAGCTGCCAGCTTGAAATAAATCTAGCAGAGCAATTCGCCGTAGATTTCAATTCTAATTTACACCCGTTTTCTGGCTTCAATTTTAACAACCGTGTCGGACTGCGGTTACACCGCCTCGTCTAATTATGGAGAATACCGTAAAACATTTTAAAAAAAGTTACAAAACACCGAGGTCTTGGCGATATAGCAATTCTACCCATAATGACAAAAGGCTGCTGCGGAGCACAAGTCGTAAGTTTCATACGGAGATTCCCTCAGGACACAATAGGGGTCATTTATCAAACTGGTGTAAAGTAGAACTGGCTTAATTGCCCATAGCAACCAATCAGATTCCTCCTTTCATTTTCCAAGGGAGCTGTGAAAAATGAAAGGAGGAATCTGATTGGTTGCTATGGGCAACTAAGCTAGTTCTACTTTACACCAGTTTGATAAATGACCCCCGATGGGTTTTTTAGTACTTAACTTTTCTAGCCTATCACTACCAGGCTGACACAGACCATTAAAGCCGCCCTCCAGGCTCCCCATAGGCTCCTTCCCCTCAGTATACACCCGCCAATTACCTTATAATCACTGGAGGTTTAGTAATCTGCACTTTATAATCATTCTGCTGTGATAGAAAGCAGCTCTCCATTCGCTGACTTCCTGGTGAGCCTGCGATAGGCTAGTGTTTACACACAGCAGCCAATCCAAGGAGGCCGAGCTAAAAGGGGAGGGAGACAGCAGCAGCCTGGACCAATCATGAGACAGGAGGCGTGTCTCAGACTACCCCAGACTTCGGACAGGCACCGTAGCTAATCTGTAGTCTCAGGTCACAGCTCTGTCTAAAAGAGCAGACAGCCAATGAGCAATTTGAGTAAAATACAGTAAAAAGCAGGTGATCAATGCCAATGTAACCTTTAGTTTTGACACCACTGCAGCCAATCGCTGACCCCAGCACTGATCTGCTCCCCTCATGTCAAATGGTCACATGACGCAAGGAGGACAGGTCAGCGATTGGCTGCAGCGGCGTCAAAATTGAAGTTTACATTCTGAAAGCCAAGCGGAGAAGCCAAGGCTGGGAAGATAAGGAGCTAGCGCCGGGAAGGGGTTAAATATGTTTCCCTCCGCAGGTCTGCCAAAGAGCAGGAGGTTGCCAAACACCCCACCCCCCCGCCCTCCCCCACAAGGTGCACAACGCGAGGGGAAGAGAAACAGGAAAACAGGGGCTACATAATCCTAAAAGTCTTAAAGGGGTTATGCTATGACTGATGTAAAAAATAAATCAGATAGCACATGACTATCTCTTTCTAACAAAGCTAGAACCATCCCCGTACCTCACATGGGTCCAGAGATCTCCACATTCATTGCGCCATTTGTTCTGCTAGATTCTCTCAGGGACGTGTCCTTCCTGCTGCAGCTCTCTCCCTATCACAGCTCAGGGGCGTGTCCTTTCTGCTGCATCCCTCTCCCTGTAACGGTAACAGCTTCTAACAGAACATACGGCTGGTGGCAGTTGAAGATTTAAACTATCCACATTCGACCAGCTCAGTGAGACGGACAAAATATAAAGGAAAAGAACAAACAGCAGGTGGCGCTATACAGATACATTTCATTGAATAACTCAGCGGCTATACTAAAATTTTAATTACTTGCCATTCCAAAAGTATTCAGATCCAGGTGCTGGTTTGAAAAATGTAGAATATGTTTTGTGACGCAACCCCTTTAAGTGACTAAATGGGTGATGTAATTAGCTACTTGATGGCCCTAGCTATGAAGGGAAGAAGAGGAGAAGAGCACAGATGGCGGATATAGGAAGAAAGTGAGAAACAAGAAGCATTCTCAACATACCTAAGGTGATGGTGATGTCTGGCGGTTGAAGTGCATGACAAAATTAAAGGGGCTCTCCAAGATTTTGTAAAATACCACAGTGAGCAGGAGGCAGTGTAAAATTTAAAGAAATTTAAAAAAAAAAAACGTACTCACCTTTGAAATGTCTTGCCGGGCCTGTGCCACCTCTCCTGTCCCCGATGCTCCGATTCCTGCAGGGCCTGCACTGGTCCCATGATCTCTACGACCAGTTACTGGCCCTTCGAGCCCATGTGATCCCTGAGGTCAGTGACTGGCTGCAGCGGTTCAATAAAAGTGATGTCATCCATATAGGCTCAGCGGGGAACGAAGCAACGAGGACTGGAGAAGAAGCGTGGAAGAGGTAGGACATTATAAAGGTGAGGAAGGTCTTTTTTTTTTTTTTCATTTTACACTGTCCCCCTGCTACAAAATCTTGGAGAACCCCTTTAAACATCAGTGACATCATTGTGCCAGTGAAAGACATCACTCGGGTTTTCTAAAGGATTTAGGGTACTTCCACACTAGCGTTATTCTTTTCCGGCACAGAGTTCCGTCCTAGGGGCTCAATACCGGAAAATAACTGATCAGTTTTATCCCCATGCATTCTGAATGGAGAGCATACCATTCAGGATGTCTTCAGTTCAGTCACTGAACGGCGTTTTGGACGGAGGAAATACCGTAAGCATGCTGCGGTATTATCTCCATCCAAAATTCCGGATCAGTTTCCGGAATACCGGATTCGGCATTAATTTACATTGAAATGTATTAGTGCCGGATCCGGCATTAAAAATACCGTAATGCCGAAGCCGTCCTTCCAGTCTGCGCATGCGCAATGTGAAAAAAAAATATATAGAACGGATCCGTTTCTCTGGATGACATCCGGAGAGACGGATCCGTTCTTGCAATGCATTTGTAAGATGGATCCGCATCCGGGTCCGTCTACAAATGCTCTCCGTTTGCATGCAGATTGCCGGATTAACGGAACTGCTTGCTGGATCACTCTGCTGCAAGTGTGAAAGTAGCCTTAGGCCTCATGCAAACGGCCATTGTTTTGGTCCGCATCCGAGCCGCAGTTTTGGCGGCTCGGATGCGGACCCATTCACTTCAATGGGGCCGCAAAAGATGTCCGCATCCGTTGCTCCGTTCCGTGGCCCCGCAAAAAAAAAAAATAGAACATGTCCTATTCTTGTCCGCGCTTTGTGGACAAGAATAGGCAGTTATATGTAAAGGCTGTCCGTGCCGTTCCGCAAATTGCGGAACGCGCACGGACGCCGTCCGTGTTTTGCTGATCCGCGATTTGCGGACCGCAAAACACACCACGGTCGTGTGCATGCGGCCTTACCCTGCACTATGACCAATAAGATAAAGTGTAAGAAGCTGGTAAGGAGCACAAAAAATGAACACATACCGTATATAAAAAATAAAAATATAAAAAAAGCGTAGGAGATAAAACAGCGGGTGTGAACGTCTGATCTTTCGCTGTATCAAACGTAATTTTTTTAAGCATGGTAGCCTGACATACTTGTTGCATTCGTTGTAATACTCCCACGTGGAATTAGCCGTTCACCAGTAGAAATCCTCTTAGCGGGTTCCTTTAGATCAAGTTCATTGACTATCTCACTGGTCAACCAGCTAAAGAGGATCTGCCACCGGAGTCAAAGGGGGACACTTATCAAAACTGGTGCAACGGAAAACTGCCTTAGTTGTCCAATCAGGGGCACCTCAGGTCCATCTTTACATGCACCGCAGCAGCCATTCACTGGCCTCAGAAGTTACGTGCCTCTCGGGGACACGTCACCGCAGAGACCAGTGAATGGCTGCAACAGTGCACCTGCTGAGACCGAAGCGCTGGTGAAGAGGTGGCTGTCTATTTTTCTTTATGTTAATCCCTTACAGGGCAATAATTTTTAAAAAAAATTCTTTAAATTTTATGATATTTTGACTTCAAGGTTGTCTCATGAAGACTACGAAGATCACATCTAGAAGCCCACAGGAGAAGACAGCAGCGTTATAAATGGCACAAGGAGGGTGAGGGCCCTGTTACAGATTTTACATTGAACCATCTGACTGATCCCTACAAGCGCCAAGTCGGACAGAACTTAAAGGGCATCTGTCAGCAGTTTTGTACCTATGACACTGGCATGTGCGCTTGGCAGCTGAAGATATCTGTGTTGGTCCCATGTTCATATGTGTCTGCATTGCTCAGAAAAATTATGTTTTTATATATGCAAATGAGCCTCTAGGAGCAACGGGGGCGTTACCATTACACCTAGAGGCTCTGCTCTCTCTGCAACTGCTGCACCTTCTGCACTTTGATTGACAGGACCTGGCAGTATAATTGACATCACTCCTGATCCTATCAAAGTGCAGAGGGCGCAGCAGTTGCAGAGAGAGCAGAGCCTCTAAGTGTAATGGTAACGCCCCCGTTGCTCCTAGTTTCATTTGCATATATTAAAACATCCTATTTCTCAGCAATGCGGGCACATAGGAACATGGGACCAACACAGACGTCTTCAGCTGCCAAGCGCAGTTTCATAGGTACAAACCAGAATAGACAGAAAGGGCCGTGCACCGGTGGAGCCCATGGACTATAATCAATTTGATTTGGCTGGTTTCGGGCATAAGCGTTTCAACCGGACAAAAACTGGTGCAAGCAATGGGCTCCGGGGGTGACTGGCAGTATCTGCCTAGGCCGGATGTGATGAACTCAGTTCCTCTGCCAGAACAGCCTGCTGGATACCTTTACTGCCGATGTGAAACTAGCCTTAACAGATGTGCTCCTTTCTAGCAGCTCCTCCTCTGTCATCCAAGATGGCCGAACACTGTGATCATGAGTCCAAGACACGTTCTACTTGTCTAGCCCTGCCCTCGGATTGGCCAGCATTGCTCACACGAGCAGTGCTGGCCAATCCTAGGACAGCAGGAAGTGCCTTAGACTACCAAATGCACGGTGCACATCAGGTAGTCTGAGAAGCGGTGCGGCCATCTTGGATGGCATAGAAGCAGCCTGAGAAGATAAAAAGGCGCTCACCATGTAAAGTGCTTTGGCTTGTTCCTCAGCTAATGTGATTTTTTATTTGATTTTTTTTTTACCGGCGGACCGCTTTAATATCCCTGCAGCACCTCCACAGGTGAAATAAAGTATTACAACTCTGCCCATTTTTCTCACCCTTGAGGTACGATTATTGGGTCAACAGCATTTTTTTCAAATTGCTGCCCGCCCTGGATCCATGGTTTTGTCCCTCACTGGTATTTTTTTTTTTTTTAGGAAGCGATGATACAGACGGGCAAAAACTTTCCTTTAAAAAAAAAATATAAAAAAACCACTAGACATGCAAAAAGCCATATGGGCAAAAATGCCTAAGAAATGACTAAAAGAGTGTGTGTGGAAGAACACTAAGGCCCCACTCAGACAACTGTATGGCTGCCATGTTCGTGTTGCGGACCACAAACAGCGGGTCCACAAAACACGGGCACCGGCCGCATGAACTCCCTGCTGCGGTATGGACCCACTTGCCTTCAATAGGTCCGTGATCCGCAACATATGGCAAAAGACAGGACATGTGCTATCTTTTGCGGACAGGAGGAACGGACCCAGAAGCCCACGGGAGATCTTCTGTGTGTTTCCGAGGGCTTCCGATCCATTCCTCCGCTCCACAAAAGATAGGACAAGTCCTATCTTTTACCGTATGTTGCGGATCACGAACCCATTCAAGGCAAGTGGGTCCGCACTGCAGCAGGGAGTGCATACGGCAGGTGCCACAGCGGCCATATGGTTGTCTGAATGGGGCCTAAGGGTGGTGTCACACAACTTTTTGTGGTAGTTTTTGATGCAACTTTTTGAGCCAAATCAAGACTTGGGTTGGAAGGGAAAGAGAAATATAAAGGAAGGACTCCTACTTCTCCTTCCTGCTGGATCCACTTCTGGCTTTGGCTTAAAAAATCTCCATAAAAAGCTGCGTAGGACATCACCCCAAACAAGCGAAGCCCGACCAGACACCCACCATCCATGATACGAAAGTTCACGGACTGAATGTTCCACAGAGCTAAGTCCTAAACTTTCCAAACTTTGGCTGAGGCTGGAGCAACATAAACCTCATACATGGAAACTGGAGGAACGTTTAAAGAAATTAAATAAATTTGCAGTTTCACACAAAAATAATAATACAATTTTCTAATTACCATTGTCTATCAATTCCACAAGGTTTTTTTAAGCTCTCCGCTCACTGCCAGTAAATTCTTTAAATCCAGAGGATGAGAACTTGACCTGGTCGCGTGATGAACGGAATTTTTACCCTGGCCGAGCCAACGACACGTGAGCACACCCTAAGCCAGTCATCCCCAACCTGTGACTCTCCAGCTGTTGCACAACTACAACTCCCATCATCAGTGGCGTACATAGAGAAGTAAGGGCCCAATAGCAATAATCAAACCAGGCCCCCCACACAGGACAGAAGGGTTTCCACCTAAACCCTTTTCAATGACCTTTTGGGCCATTTTTCCACTGCCTCATTTGCTAAAAGTTGTTCCTTTAGAGGGTAGAGTCCTGCCCAAGCTTTCACCCCCAGTAGAAGAGGGGACAATCCCAGTCGGCACTGCGGGAGTGCGCATAGGTTGGCGCTTTTTCCTGAAGCGCAGATACGATGTGGCCGGGATAGAGGCTGCTGCGCATGCGTGCCTATGCACTCCCACGGTCTCGGCCACCAGAGAGGCCAGCACCTTTTCCCAAAGCACGACCACCACTGATGGATTGCATGGTGGTCGTAACCCATGGAAATAAACAGTGCATTACGTGATGGGAAAATGAATCCAGCCACCAAAGGAAGCAATATGGACAATCACAATACACTTGTAAGTGCCTTGTATTAAAGGGGTATTCCCATCACAGACAATGGGGGCATATCGCTAGGATACGCACCCATTGTCTGATAGGTGCGGGTACCACCTCTGGGATCGGCACCTACAAGGAGAACGGAGCCGGGGAGAGCTGTGGCTGGAGGACCCCGGAATTGCTACTTATGCTGCTCCATCACTAGAAACAGTGAAATGTAAAGGGGTTCTCTCACTTCAGCAAATGGCATCTATCATGAGAGGAATTGTCCTCCTTAAAGGGGTTGTCTCACTTCAGCAAGTGGCATTTATCATGAGAGGAATTGTCCTCCTTAAAGGGGTTGTCTCACTTCAGCAAGTGGCATTTATCATGTAGAGGAAGTTAAAGGGGTATTCCCATTACAGACAATTGGGGCATAACGCTATATCCCACCTCCGGGACCCGCACCTACAACGAGAACGGAGCGAGGAGAGCTGTGGCTGGAGGACCCCGGATTTCCCAGGGTCCGTCCACCACCAAGCACTGCTCTCCGCTGCTCCCATAGAAGTGAATGGGAGGGCACCGCACACGCGCGGCCCCTGCTCCCATTCATTTCTATGGGGCTGACGATTTTTGGTGGCCCCATAGAAATTAATGGAGGGCGGCTGCGCATGCACAGTGCACCCTCCGTTCATTTCCCCCGCTCCGTTCTCGTTGTAGGTGCGGGTCCCGGAGGTGGGATATAGCGTTATGCCCCAATTGTCTGTGATGGGAATACCCCTTTAACTTCCCCTACATGATAAATGCCACTTGCTGAAGTGAGACAACCCCTTTAAGGAGAACAATTCCTCTCATGATAAATGCCACTTGCTGAAGTGAGACAACCCCTTTAAGGAGGACAATTCCTCTCATGATAAATGCCACTTGCTGAAGTGAGACAACCCCTTTAAGAAGGACAATTCCTCTCATGATAAATGCCACTTGCTGAAGTGAGACAACCCCTTTAAGAAGGACAATTCCTCTCATGATAAATGCCACTTGCTGAAGGGAGACAACCCCTTTAAGAAGGACAATTCCTCTCATGATAAATGCCACTTGCTGAAGGGAGACAACCCCTTTAATGTCCCTGTTTCCAGTGATGGAGCAGCACTCCCCTCCTCCGTTCCTCCGACCCCCGGCTCCCTAGCTGCAGGCCTGACTTCTGCTGACGGTCTCCGCTGTATCACTGATTTCCCACCACCGTCCTGTCTGCTTTCTGTAATGCCGGGACTGTGGCAGCAGAAGCCATGGCTGTGCCCAGCAGCGTGCATGCCGCCGGCACGGATGCATCTCCTCTAATCCCACGGCCGCATTATTATAACGGGAGCGGCGGTGAAAGGCTCTCCGTCCTCCGGCGCCTGCACACAGGGCTGTCCGCGAGGACTGAAGCCATCCCCGGCCGCTCGTGGACAGCTCCCTGGTGCTGAACTCCCAGCCGTGCAAGCAGCAAACCCCCTGTCACTACACCGCCGACTGCTGCAACCGTTCTGAGAGTTCACGCCATGTGGGGGGAGGGGAGCAAGGAGTTTGGATGTGTTTTTAGGCAAAGATGGCAGCTACTATCACCCACCCAAAAGCCTAGGCCCCGGCAATAGTGCGGGATTGACACTACGGAATCCATACTGTTATCCTCTCTTCCCAAATAAGCTGCACCCCTCTAACATAAGGCAAAGCCTATTGCGATACTTTGCAGGCCTGGTGCAAAATGCATTATTGCACAAAAAATACAAAACAAAAAAAACACAGCAAATGCATTTAAAGGGTTAAAAGACACGACGGCCAAGACGGTCTCATGACACGGTACAGTGACTGTGGCTTATATAACTGACAGAGCACATCAAATACAGGCAACAGGGGGGGGGGGGGGTGATATTCTCCAAAACATACACCCGTTAACCCCTCAGCTGCCAGCAGGCACAACGAGACACACGAATCCTGACCACAGATCAGATGCTCAATTTTTTCAAAAAGCCCCCCCCAGCTGGTGCTTATGGGGGGGGGGGGTATTCTGCAGTGATCCCCGTTTTAAAGGGAAGGAGGGGGGGGTAGGGATTTGCAGCAGGCAATGATTTGGGGATATGAGCCGGATATTTGGGGTTTCTTCTATGCCAGGGTGGGCTGGTGCAGACATCCTTAGGAGGAGCCTGCCCCCGGGTCAGGACGGAGACATGCTTACTTGAGGACTGACTGCTCCTTCTCCTCTTCCTTCTTCTGCCGGTCCATGACGGCCAGGATGGTCTTCCTCTCGTCCTCGGTCAGGTGGCTGAGATCCGGCACCAGCGGCTGTGCGGGAGGCAGAGGGCCGCCCCTGGGCCCGAGAGGAGCGGACATGTTGGCGGAGGAGCGGCGGACACACACACACCGATCGGGAATACTGCTGGAGCTCAAGCCGGACACAGAGCATCAATCACGGCGATCCGCGGTGACGGGGGCGGACATCCAGAGGAGCCGGAGGAGAAGACATGGGTCACCAGCCGCAGATGAAGGCGCCTCCGTGCACGGTGCTGCGTCCCAGAGCCGGGTCTTGGAGGGACATTCCAGCTTCGTGCTATTGAATGCCCCCGCGGGTTTTTGGGTTGTTTTTTTCCCCCCTCCCCCCTGCGCCCCACAGACGGTGCAAGGTGTCCCTGCTCGTGAGCTGAGGGGGCTGGAGAGAGCCGCACGGTGACAGCAGCTGGAGATGGATGGGGGAGGAGGCAGGGCTGCTGCTGCTGCTGCTAGTGGACGGAGCTGCGCATGCGCCTGTCACAGCTAGGTGGAAGGGGAGGAGGTGAACTGATGGCTATCCTCTTCCGGAGACGTCTCACAGATGACCAGATGGCTCCTACTACAGACAGGCACCTGCCGGATCATCGGAGCCTTAACCGCTGCAGGACAGGAGCAAAGGAATATGTTTTTTTTTGTTCATGGTAATGCAAACGGATCCGTTCTGAACGGACACAAGCGTTTGCATTATAGGTGCGGATCCGCACCTGACGCAGGTGTGAAAGTAGCCTAATCCGTCATCCTGCTCCAATAATCTGACAATCGGTCCCAACCTAATCTAGACTTTCCCCAGTACAACAAAAAAATATCCCCATTATCAGATGGATAACTAGAAGAAAAATTCTAGGACTATCTGATAATCTGGAACATTTGATAATCTGGCACCTATCAGGAGATAGATGTATGTACTAAGCGAAACTATAAACGCAACACTTTCGGTTTTGCTCCCATTTTGCATGAGCTGAACTCAAAGATCTGAAACATTTTCTACATTCACAGAAGACCCATTACTCTCAAATATTCTTCACAAATCTGTCTAAATCTGTGTTAGTGAGCACTTCTCCTTTGCCGAGATAATCCATCCCACCTCACAGGTGTGGCATATCAAGGTGCGGATTAGACAGCATGAATATTGCACAGGTGTGCCTTAGACTGCCCACAATAAAAGGTCACTCTGAAATGTGCAGTTTGATCACACAGCACAATGCCACAGATGTCGCAACGTTTGAGGGAGCGTGAAATTGGCGTGCTGACAGCAGGAATGTCTACCAGAGCTGTTGCCCGTGCAATGAATGTTCATGTCTCTACCATAAGCCGTCTCCAAAGGCGTTTCAGAGAATTTGGCAGTACATCCAACCGGCCTCACAACCGCAGACCACGTGTAACCACACCATCCCAGGACCTCCACATCCAGCATGTTCACCTCCATGATTGTCTGAGACCAGCCACCCGGACAGCTGCAGCAAGAATCGGTTTACAAAACCAAAGAATTTCTGCACAAACTGTCAGAAACCGTCTCAGGGAAGCTCATCTGCATGCTCGTCGTCCTCATCGGGGTCTGCACCGACGACAGTTCATCGTCGTAACCGACTTGAGTGGGCAAATGCTCACCATTGATGGCGCCTGGCACGTTGGAGAGGCGTTCTGTTCACGGATGAGTCCCGGTTTTCACTGTTCAGGGCAGATGGCAGACAGCGTGTGTGGCGTCGGGTGGGTGAGCGGTTTTCTGACGTCAACGTTGTGGATCAAGTGGCCCATGGTGGCGGTGGGGTTCTGGTATGGGCAGGCGTATGTTATGGACAACGAACACAGGTGTATTTTATTGATGGCATTTTGAATGCACAGAGATACCGTGACGAGATCCTGAGGCCCATTGTTGTGCCATTCATCCACGACCATCACCTCAGGTTGCAGCATGATAATGCACGGCCCCATATTGCAAGGATCTGTACACAATTCCTGGAAGCTGAAAACATCGTCTTGCATGGCCAGCATACTCACCGACATGTCACCCATTGAGCATGTTTGGGACGTCTGCCATCTGCCCTGAACAGTGAAAACCGGGACTCATCCGTGAACAGAACGCCTCTCCAACGTGCCAGGCGCCATCGAATGTGAGCATTTGCCCACTCAAGTCGGTTACGACGACGAACTGCAGTCAGGTCCAGACCCCGATGAGGATGACGATCATGCAGATGAGCTTCCCGGTTTCTGACAGTTTGTGCAGAAATTCTTTGGTTTTGTAAACCGATTGTTGCTGCAGCTGTCTGGGTGGCTGGTCTCAGACGATCATGGAGGTGAACATGCTGGATGTGGAGGTCCTGGGATGGTGTGGTTACACGTGGTCTGCGGTTGTGAGGCCGGTTGGATGTACTGCCAAATTCTCTGAAACGCCTTTGGAGACGGCTTATGGTAGAAAAATGAACATTCATTGCACAGGCAACAGCTCTGGTAGACAATCCTGCAGTCAGCACGCCAATTTCACGCTCCCTCAAACGTTGCGACATCTGTGGCATTGTGCTGTGTGATCAAACTGCACATTTCAGAGTGGCCTTTTATTGTGGGCAGTCTAAGGCACACCTGGGCAATATGCATGCTGTCTAATCAGCACCTTGATATGCCACACCTGTGAGGTGGGATGGATTATCTCAGCAAAGAAGAAGCGCTCACTAACACAGATTCAGACAGATTTGTGAAGAATATTTAAGAGTAATGGGTCTTCTGTATATGTAGAAAATGTTTCAGATCTTTGAGTTCAGCTCATGCAAAATGGGAGCAAAACCGAAAGTGTTGAGTTTATATTTTTGCTCAGTGTAGATAGATATAAGATAGATTAGATAGAGATAGATAATAGATAATATAGATAGACAATGATATTCAGCAGGTAGAGTGCACTCATTCACACCTTCCTGCATTAACCCCTGCAATGCAAGAGTGATTCTAATAATCTGGTAACTGGTTCCAACCTAATGATCTAAAATTTCCCAGTACAACAAGAAAACCCCCATCTATGAGATGTATACACCACTAACAGCACATTCTATGAGATTTTATGTCAGTATTTTAATCCTGGATAGTTTTCTACAATTTCTATGACCATCTGATAATCTGGAACATTCGATAATCTGTCGCCCACCAGGTGCCAGCATCAATGCTCGATTAAAAGAATTAGATGCAAAATGAAAGTGCTGTAATGTTTATGGGGAAACCTAGTCTCTCCCGAAATCAAGGGTCAAACCAGGTCGGCTTTTAACCCTTCGAATCCCCTCCAGAGGTGTCTGGCAGCCACTGTCTATAACCAGAACCCTTTACTGCAGAGTCCACAGCACAAATATTACAGATAATTACTGTAATCAATAATACAGATACATGGGAGAGAAAAGGATTCTGGATTATCGGACACTCAGAAAAGTGAGTGAATGTAATATGTACCTGTAAAGGGAATAAAGCGTCAGTGTGCAATCGTAAAAGAGAAAATGAAGACGCAGTACGGTATTATAATGCTGTCTCCGCATTAGAGGAAGCTCATAATTGGTCTATTCGGCTCAGTCTCGAGTTTCGGCTCATCTGAAATTCCCCACTTTATTATAGTCCAGTGTAGGAAATAAGTGCTGGATTATCAGGCTTTCTGGATTATCAAATGTTGGAATGAAGGAATTGTCATATAAATAATGAATAGATACATAGGTAGATAGATATAAAATAGAAGATTAGATAGATACAAATAGATAATTAGATATAGATAGATAGATTTATGGATGGATAGATGCAATAGATAGATAGATATTAGAACAATTAGATAGATAGATAGATAATTAGAGATAGATAGATATGAGATAGATAGATAGATAGATAGATAGATAGATAGATAGATATGAGATTGATAGATAGATAGATAGATAGATATGAGATAGATACAGTACAGACCAAAAGTTTGGACACACCTTCTCATTCAAAGAGTTTTCTTTATTTTCATGACTATGAAAATTGTAGATTCACACTGAAGGCATCAAAACTATGAATTAACACATGTGGAATTATATACATAACAAACAAGTGTGAAACAACTGAAAATATGTCATATTCTAGGTTCTTCAAAGTAGCCACCTTTTGCTTTGAGTACTGCTTTGCACACTCTTGGCATTCTCTTGATGAGCTTCAAGAGGTAGTCCCCTGAAATGGTTTTCACTTCACAGGTGTGCCCGGTCAGGTTTAATAAGTGGGATTTCGTGCCTTATAAATGGGGTTTTGACCATCAGTTGTGTTGAGGAGAATTCAGGTGGATACACAGCTGATAGTCCTACTGAATAGACTGTTAGAATTTGTATTATGGCAAGAAAAAAGCAGCTAAGTAAAGAAAAACGAGTGGCCATCATTACTTTAAGAAATGAAGGTCAGTCAGTCAGCCGAAAAATTGGGAAAACTTTGAAAGTAAGGGCTATTTGACCATAAAGGAGAGTAATGGGGTGCTGCACCAGATGACCTGGCCTCCACAGTCACCGAATCTGAACCCAATCGAGATGGTTTGGGGTGAGCTGGACCGCAGAGTGAAGGCAAAAGGGCCAACAAGTGCTAAGCATCTCTGGGAACTCCTTCAAGACTGTTGGAAGACCATTTCAGGGGACTACCTCTTGAAGCTCATCAAGAGAATGCCAAGAGTGTGCAAAGCAGTAATCAAAGCAAAAGGTGGCTACTTTGAAGAACCTAGAATATGACATATTTTCTGTTGTTTCACACTTGTTTGTTATGTATATAATTCCACATGTGTTAATTCATAGTTTTGATGCCTTCATAGTCATGAAAATAAAGAAAACTCTTTGAATGAGAAGGTGTGTCCAAACTTTTGGTCTGTACTGTAGATATGAGATATATGATAGATAGATAGATAGATAGATAGATAGATATTATAGATAGATAGATTTATGGATGGATAGATGCAATAGATAGATAGATATTAGATAAATTAGATATATATATTAGATCGATAGATAGGAGATTTTAAAGAGGGTTGTTTGTAAATATTTGTTTTCTCCTAAAATTGACAATAGTGAATCATCTTTTCTTAGAATTTACATTGTTTCATCGCTAAATAATTCTGGAAATGTGCAATTAACTGACCCCTGTGGGTCGCAGTTCACATTGTCCATATGGCGTGTCCCTTCACAGTCAGACACGGTCAGCAGGAGGGACACAGCCTTTTGACAAGGGGAATGGTAACAGTGAGCGGTCAATTAATACATACATTTCCAGGAGGAATACTAGAGGAATGACACAATGTAGCATTTTGAGAAAAGATTCCCCAGAATTGTAATTTTATGGGGAATACGAGAACTTACTAAAACAGACATTTGAGGAGGGATGATCGATGCTTCTTAAGGGTTAATACCTACTTGGTCCCAGTCCGGGGTCTTGAGACCACATGGAGTGCATGGTGCAGGACCGCACGGAGGCTGCTGTTACTGTGGCCCAGCTCTAAGGGGGGCTTAGCCTGACAGCCGGGGGCGCACCAATTATAATTTCTGGATGTTTCATATGCATCTGTGTTAATGGCATGCGGTTACATTATATGGCGGCACACTTCACCAGAGGCGGAGGAATAAACAGCGGCAGAGGAAAGTTCTGTAGAGGCTGAAGGGAGTGGAAAAGGTCACGACAGGCACATAATAAGAGAGAGCCCCCGACACTGGGGAGGGTCATATATAATACATCAGAGGGATATAATCCTCACGGAAAAATTGGAGATATAGTAGCTCACCCCTCCTGATAACATGAACAGGTGCTCACACTAAGGTGTGGTTCACCCCAACCACAATAAGGTATATAGAAGAGAATTGTATAGTGGGCACTCAATATCTGCAGCTACACACAGGGTACAACACGTTTATTGCATAACATTAAATAGCATTCAATAAAACACACAAGAATTATTTTAAAAGATTGTTGGCAAAAAATTATTGGCAATTTTGGTTAAAGAGATATTAATTATATAAATACATTTTTTATATAAATAAATTTCATAACCTATATTGTTAATTCATTAAATCGATTAGAATAAAACCATCCTAAAAATTCCTTAAAAAACTCCTTCACACTAATATATATAGCGTGAATAAAAGCACTTTTGTGCTATGTCCGTGCTGTTCCACAAGGTAAAAAGTCACAAATATTGATGATCAGGGTGGTACTTTAGATTTATGGGTTAGTATAATGCAGTATAGATTGTACTCACTGCTTGTAGTCCAGTCTTTTTTCTATTATTGGCTGTAGTGGCGTCCCACTACAAGTCAAAACACTCACCCCTCTTCTTCTATCCAGTAACGTGTGTGGGTTTGCGGTTTGTCCTAGTCACGGATACCGCGTCTGCTTGGTGAGCTTCTTCCGGTTTCTGCTTAGCGTCCCACGTGTTGATGGTATCTCACGTGATCGGAGCTTGAGGGAGTTCCAAGTGATCTGTGTTCTGTTCCGGAGGCGGTACCAACCTCTGTACGAACAAATGCTTACACAGATATTTTCCTGGGATTTTTCACAATAATACCGGTAGTTATGATGAAGTAGAAAAATACAAAATTTAATGAAAAGTGATAAACCAGTGGACAGACAATATATAAAGGAAGATAGAATACAGATCAATAAAACCACAAATCAAAGGGAAAAAGAGAAAGAAAAAGAGCAAATTGAAGAAAGATCAGTACAATACAATATCCAAACCACAAATAGATATGAGGCACTAAGTAACCCCCATTTTTTAGACCGCACACCCCGACACCACAGGATACGGACGAGATCCTCCCGACAATCACCGCAGGACCAACACTACACAACACCAGTTATGGGGCACAATTACAATTTGAGGCACAGGGAGGAGATGCAGAAAACGAATCAGGAATACCACCCTCAGAGAACACACCAAGGGAAGAATCACTATACACCCCACCCCAACAAGGAAATATATATAGGGAATCAGCACAAGCACTATCACAGCCAGAACACTGAAAAAAGACGACACGAAGAGGGAAGGGAAAGAAGAGAAAGGGGGAACCCCAGAAGACACTAACTGAGGAGGAAAACTCAGTAATTAATTTAAAGGGTTTCTGTCACCCCGCAAAACTCATTTTTTTTTTTTTGGGATAGTTAGATTCCTTATAGGGCGATATAGGAGAATATAATAGTCTTACTTACTTTCATGCGGCCGATTCTTTATAAAACGAACTTTTATAATATGTAAATGAGGGCTCTACCAGCAAGTAGGGCGTCTACTTGCTGGTAGCTGCTGCAGAAATCCGCCCCCTCGCCGTGTTGATTGACAGGGCCAGCCGTGATCTCCTCCTCCGGCCGGCCCTGTCAGTAATTCAAAAATCGCGCGCCTCGCGTCATTCGGCGCAGGCGCTCTGAGATGAGGAGGCTCGTATCCTCAGCACTCCCTCAGTGCGCCTGCGCCGATGACATCACCGAAAGAGAAGACGTCATCGGCGCAGGCGCACTGAGGGAGTGCTGAGGATACGAGCCTCCTCATCTCAGAGCGCCTGCGCCGAATGACGCGAGGCGCGCGATTTTTGAATTACTGACAGGGCCGGCCAGAGGAGGAGATCACGGCTGGCCCTGTCAATCAACACGGCGAGGGGGCGGATTTCTGCAGCAGCTACCAGCAAGTAGACGCCCTACTTGCTGGTAGAGCCCTCATTTACATATTATAAAACTTCGTTTTATAAAGAATCGGCCGCATGAAAGTAAGTAAGAGCATTATATTCTCCTATATCGCCCTATGAAGAATCTAACTATCCAAAAAAAAAAAAATGAGTTTTGCGGGGTGACAGAAACCCTTTAAGTTCAACCACTTTATCACTAGCACAATATGCACTGCTAAATAAGGGTTTAAAATTTACACCCACAACACAATTAAGTAAATTCGATACTTATATTGGTATTGAAAAATTTGTACGTAAACTTTGCCTAAAAAAGTACTTCCTAAGGAATCCCACACTACCAAGAGAGGAAAAACAAGAATTGTATATACATACGGATCTAAAACTAAAAAGTAAAATGTACCCAAGACATGAAATGGGACAGGACCTAATCACCTTCAAGAAAAATGTAGAAGCGGACATAAGAAAAATTAAAGGAGACCCTAGGAGATTCAACAATTTAAAACCACATGAAATTCAGGCAATTAAGTTATTACAACAGAATGATAATATAACTATACGCCCTGCAGACAAGGGAGGAGCTATAGTTATTTTACATACATATAAATATGACAGCGAATGTAGGAAACAATTGGGAGATAATGAGACATACAAGAAATTGAAAAAAGACCCAATAAAGGAATATAATGAATGCTTGGGATTGTATGTAGAGCAGGGCCATAAAAAGGGATTCCTTAGTGAACAGGAATCTAAGTTCATTATGGGAACCCCGCAACGTATGCCCCTCTTTTACACGATACCAAAAATACATAAAGACCCACTCAACACCCCGGGAAGACCTATCATCTCAGGTATAGGATCATACACTTCCAATTTGTCCCAATACCTAGATAGGTTATTACAACCAGCAGTTAGAAAAACATCCTCATATATCAGAGATACTACTCAGATTGTACAAATCATAGAGAGCCTAAAATATAATCCTAAGTGGATCCTTGGTACTCTTGATGTTACCTCCTTGTACACAATAATAAGACATGACCAAGGATTAGAAGCGTCAATGCAACAATTAACAGTATACGGGGAATATGCATCTGAGCAAGTAAGTTTTATAATGGAAGGAGTTGAACATATCCTTACTCATAATTATTTCTCATATGATTCTGAATTTTATCTCCAGATAAGGGGAACCGCCATGGGCACCAGGTTCGCCCCCAGTTACGCTAACTTATTTATGGCGCATTGGGAAGATCAATATATAGCGCCAAAGATGGGGGAGAACCTGGTGCTCTGGCGAAGATTTATAGACGAAGTGATCTTTATATGGCAGGGAACAGAGGAAGAACTAACATTGTTCTTCAATGAAATAAATATGAATGAAAATAATATAAGATTTAAGCTAAACACGAGCAAGGATCAGATAGAATTTTTAGATTTGACTATCAAAGTGGAACATGAAGGACTAATATGCCACACATATCAGAAAGAGGTAGCTAGAAACAGCTATATTCTATATACTAGCTGTCATCTACAGAAAAATACTAACCAGAATATATTTAATCTAAAGGGATTCTATAGATGCAACAAGTGCAAGAATTGTAAGAATACGAAATTTCCCAATAAAACGAGTAAAGCCTCCTCCACTACGAGTACATTTTCATATGAAATTGACACATTTCTATCCTGCAATACATCTAACGTCCTGTATTTAATTGAATGTCCTTGTAGGAAACAATATATAGGACGTACGAAAAGATTATTGAAAACCAGAATAGGAGAACACATGACGAAAATCAGGTCAGGATATGAGAAACACTCGCTGTCTAAACATTTTAAAATTTATCATAACCAAGATCCTTCTTTGTTGAAATTTATGGCATTTGAAAAGATTGATATACATTGGAGAGGAGGGGACCATATCTCGAATATGTCGCGACAGGAAGCAAGGCGTATATATGATTTTAACACTTTGCAACCTGAAGGTTTAAATGCGGACTTCGAGATATTTGGATTCCTATAATAGGTGTGGTGCCCCTCGTTGATGGGATATCGGTGTTTTATTATATTACGGACATCCGATTTCCTCTTGATGAGGGGCCCCTCACCTTCACTCCCTCAGAAAATATATAGTTAAGAAAATAGCTTGAGAAAGGCCTCATTGAGCAGGCCGAAACGTCGCTTGAATAAAGTTGGGGTTCCTCACCCGTTCACCTCATACTGGAAGTGCTGCCTCATCATTCGTTTTTTATAGTTAAGAAAATATATAGCCGATAAATGAAGATACACTATGCAATGAAATGAACTTTTTTAAATATTAGTAACTAATTTATTATTTTATTGGTAATTTTATGTATATTAATATCACATTTAGAATTGTGGCAGAAAATACCCACAATTTTAAATATTGGATAGTAATTGTATATGGAGCAGGGAACACCCACAACCTTGCGAATAGACTGTGGATAGAAATATGGCAATTTTATAGTTTTATAGTTATATAAGAATATAAAGGAGAAAAATCGTACGAATATATTATATGAATATATTATAAGAATATATTATATGAATATGTTCGGATATGAACAATGAAATAAACTCCAAAATCCCATAAGTTCCGAACCAGATTTTATAAAGAACTCCAATTAAAACAAAGGGTGGAACCTATATCAGTATATAAGGAAGTAAGATGGATCTCACAAACCAGCTACTGATGAAGGGGTAGGTGACCCCGAAACGCGTATAGCGATAGCGGATGAGATCCTCAAACTAAGAAGACACTGTGCAGCATCATAACTACCGGTATTATTGTGAAAAATCCCAGGAAAATATCTGTGTAAGCATTTGTTCGTACAGAGGTTGGTACCGCCTCCGGAACAGAACACAGATCACTTGGAACTCCCTCAAGCTCCGATCACGTGAGATACCATCAACACGTGGGACGCTAAGCAGAAACCGGAAGAAGCTCACCAAGCAGACGCGGTATCCGTGACTAGGACAAACCGCAAACCCACACACGTTACTGGATAGAAGAAGAGGGGTGAGTGTTTTGACTTGTAGTGGGACGCCACTACAGCCAATAATAGAAAAAAGACTGGACTACAAGCAGTGAGTACAATCTATACTGCATTATACTAACCCATAAATCTAAAGTACCACCCTGATCATCAATATTTGTGACTTTTTACCTTGTGGAACAGCACGGACATAGCACAAAAGTGCTTGAACTATCGGGACTAGCACAACCACATTTTATTCACGCTATATATATTAGTGTGAAGGAGTTTTTTAAGGAATTTTTAGGATGGTTTTATTCTAATCGATTTAATGAATTAACAATATAGGTTAGGATATAATCCTCAGCCTCACGGGCTATTTCCTACCATAAAGCGGGAGAAAGAAAATATCACAGTAAAGATTTGTGCAAACTAAGAACTTAAAGGGTTACTGTAAAAAATGGAAATCAGACATCATATAGTACATGACAATGTCTGTCCAACAAAGCTAGAACCAGCCCTGTACCCAGGGGCGGATTAAGTGCATGATAGGCCCGGGGCTGTCTACCCAACTTGGGCCCCTCCCTCCATTTTAGTTTCGTTTTTATTTTTGTATGAAGAGGCTGCGGTGCTTCATGGGCGCCACAGTCTCTTCCTAGCCATATGACATCTTCAGACTAAAAAAAAAACTCCCCATCCTGGTGTCCCCACAGTGTCATCCTGCTGCCGCCCCCAATACTGTGCCCGTTGTGCCCCCAATGCCCCAGGTACTATACTGCTGAAAAAATAGTGACCCTAATAGACATAATTGGGGTCATTTATCAAACTGGTGTAAAGTAGAACTGGATTTCCAAAAGAGCTGTCAAATATGAAAGGTGGAATCTGATTGGTTGCTATGGGCAACTAAGCCAGTTCTACTTTACACCAGTTTGACAAATTACCCCAAATGTCCCTATAGTGTCCACAGCAGCTATAATGTCCCCTATAGTGCCCCCAGTAATAATAACACCCTATATTGTGCCCCAGGTGGTAACTCCAGAATAGTGTCCCCAAAAATAATAGAATTGTCCCTACAGTGCTTCCCCAATAGCAAGGCCCCCATGCTGCCCCCACACAGTAATTTCCCCCACACTGCAGTTTCCCCCACACTGCACCCACATAGTAATTTTCCCTCACACAGTAGTTTACCCCACACTGCACCCACATAGTAATTTGTCCCCACACTGCCCCCACGCAGTAATTTTACCCACACTGCCCCCATATAGTAATTTCCCCCACACTGCCCCCATATAGTAATTTCCCCCACACTGCTCCATATAGTAATTTCCCCACACTGCCCCCATATAGTAATTTCCCCCACACTGCTCTATATAGTAATTTCCCCCACACTGCCCCATATAGTAATTTCCCCACACTACCCCATATAGTAATCCCCCCCCACACTGCCCCATATAGTAATTTCCCCACACTACCCCATATAGTAATTTGTCCCCACACTGCCCCATATAGTAATTTCCCCCACACTGCTCCATATAGTAATTTCCCCCACACTGCTCCATATAGTAATTTCCCCCACACTGCCCCATATAGTAATTTCCCCCACACTGCTCCATATAGTAATTTCCCCCACACTGCCCCATATAGTAATTTCCCCCACACTGCCCCATACAGTAATTTCCCCCACACTGCCCCATATAGTAATTTCCCCCACACTGCTCCATATAGTAATTTCCCCCACACTGCCCCATATAGTAATTTCCCCCACACTGCCCCATACAGTAATTTCCCCCACACTGCCCCATATAGTAATTTCCCCCACACTGCCCCCATATAGTAATTTCCCCCACACTGCCCCCATATAGTAATTTCCCCCACACTGCCCCCATATAGTAATTTCCCCCACACTGCCCCCACATAGTAATTTCCCCCACACTGCCCCCACATAGTAATTTCCCCCACACTGCCCCCACATAGTAATTTCCCCCACACTGCCCCCACATAGTAATTTCCCCCACACTGCCCCCACATAGTAATTTCCCCCACACTGCCCCCACATAGTAATTTCCCCCACACTGCCCCCACATAGTAATTTCCCCCCCACTGCCCCCATATAGTAATCCCCCCACACTGCCCCCGTATAGTAATTTCCCCCACACAGTAATTTCCCCCACACAGTAATTTCCCCCACACTGCCCCCATATAGTAATTTCCCCCACACTGCCCCCCCACACAGTAATTACCCCCACACTGCCCCATATAGTAATTTCCCCCACACAGTAATTTCCCCCACACTGCCCCATATAGTAATTTCCCCCACACAGTAATTTCCCCCACACTGCCCCCACACAGTAATTTTCCCCACACTGCCCCCATATAGTAATTTCCCCTACACAGTAATTTCCCCCACACTGCCCCCCCACACAGTAATTTCCCCCACACTGCCCCCATATAGTAATTTCCCCCACACTGCCCCATATAGTAATTTCCCCCACACTGCCCCCATATAGTAATTTCCCCCACACTGCCCCCACACAGTAATTTCCCTCACACTGCCCCCATATAGTAATTTCCCCCACACTGCCCCCATATAGTAATTTCCCCCACACAGTAATTTCCCCCACACTGCCCCCACACAGTAATTTCCCCCACACTGCCCCCACATAGTTATCCTTCCCAAAGTAGACACATGAAATGAAAAAAATTTTTTTTTTAATGTAAATACTTAACTACAGTAGGTCCAGGGCCAGGCGAAGGAGAGGAAAGTGTGATGAGGCAGGCGCGCACACATCACAGTGCTGCGTCCCGGCACAGGCGCGCAATGACGTCATCACGCCCGCCTGCGCCGGCATTACACTATGGCATAGGCCTCAGGCCTACTAGGCCTGAAGCCTATAGCGATGATCGGCGGGGCAGGGAACTATGCGATCCTGTGCACCGCCGCAGTATGTGGGCGTTCGGGGCGGTGCTGGGCCCGGGGCTGCCGACCCGAACGTCCCTATTGTAATCCGCCACTGCCTGTACCTCACATGGATCCAGAGATCTCCCATTCATCGCTCCAATTGTTCTGCTAGATTTATTTCAAGCTGGCAGCTTGGGTGGGGGAAGCGGGGGTGGCGGTTCGTGCTCTTTCTCAGGGGGCGTGCTCTTTCTCAGGGGGCGCGTCCTTTCTTCTGCAGCAGGTGGCAGTTGAAGGATGGAACCGAGCAGTGAACAGGATAGAGAATCTAGAAAAGACAAACAGCAGGTGGCGCTATACAGATAGATTTCAGTGAATAACTCACTGGCTATGCTAAGTTTTTTTTAATTATATGCGATTACAAAAATATTCATTTCCAGGTTTGAAAACTGTAGAATATTTTTTATGGGACAAACCCTTTAACAATGGATGCAGAGGACAGGATACAATTAGCAAGAGAGGTGCCTCGAGGCACAAGACACACTATACCTCCCACTTCAGAGAATTAGAAAGGGCAATGCAACCCGAGGACGTCAATGAAAAGCACACGCTTGTCGGATTATCTGAACTTATGGAATTTTCTGCTGCAAATCTGCGTGTGAATACAGCCCTTAGCCAGAACTGGATATGGCTACCAAGAGTGTTTCTAGATAAGGGGGATCATTGATTTCAATATGATCTATGTAATGCCTCATATGTCCTGTGGTGGCGCTGCGAGGTGTGGTGGGCATCATGGTATAGAGCAGCAGGAGCGGAGCAGATTGATACATAGCTTCAAGGGGAAAAGATTCAGAACTTCACCCATGGTGGGCGGTGACTGACAAACATTGACCAACATTATTACTACTCTCTGCATTATAGGGAACACTATTACTACTATCGGCATTATAGGGAACACTATTACTACTATCGGCATTATAGAGAACACTATTACTACTATCGGCATTATAGAGAACACTATTACTACTATCTGCAGTCTAGGGAACATTATTACTACTGTCGGCATTATAGGGAACACTATTACTACTATCGGCATTATAGGGAACACTATTACTACTATCGACATTATAGGGAACACTATTACTACTATCGGCATTATAGGGAACATTATTACTACTGTCGGCATTATAGGGAACACTATTACTACTATCGGCATTATAGGGAACACTATTACTACTATCGACATTATAGGGAACACTATTACTACTATCGGCATTATAGGGAACATTATTACTACTCTCTGCATTATAGGGAACATTATTACTACTCTCTGCATTATAGGGAACATTATTACTACAATTGACATTATAGAGAACATTATTACTACTATCGGCATTATAGAGAACATTATTACTACTATCGGTATTATAGGGAACACTATTACTACAATTGACATTATAGAGAACATTATTACTACTATCGGCATTATAAAGAACCTTATTACTACTATCGGCATCATTATAGGGAACATTATTACTACTATCTTCATCATTATAGGGAACATTATTACTACTATTGGCATCATTACTGTATAGGGAACATTATTACTACTATTGGCATTATAGGGAACATTATTACTACTATTGGCATTATGGGGAACACTATTACTACTATCTGCATTAGGCCTCATGCACACGACCGTTGTGTGCATCCGTGGCCGTTGTGCCGTTTTCCGTTTTTTTTCGCGGACCCATTGACTTTCAATGGGTCCGTGGAAAAATCGGAAAATGCACCGTTTGGCAGCCGCATCCGTGAGCCGTGTTTCCTGGCCGTGAAAAAAATATGACCTGTCCTATTTTTTTCACGGCCAACGGTTCACGGACCCATTCAAGTCAATGGGTCCGTGAAAGAACACGGATGCACACAAGATTGGCATCCGTGTCCGTGATCCGTGGCCGTAGGTTAGTTTTTATACAGACGGATCCGAAGATCCGTCTGCATAAAGCTTTTTCAGAGATGAGTTTTCACTTCGTGAAAACTCAAATCCGACAGTATATTCTAACACAGAGGCGTTCCCATGGTGATGGGGACGCTTCAGGTTAGAATATACTAACAGAACTGTGTACATGACTGCCCCCTGCTGCCTGGCAGGTGCTGCCAGGCAGCAGGGGGCTGCCCCCCCCCCCCTGTAGTTAACACATTGGTGGCCAGTGCGGCCGCCCCCCCCCCCCTCCCCTGTAGTTAACTCATTGGTGGCCAGTGCGGCCCCTCCCCTCCCCTGTAGTTAACTCGTTGGTGGGCAGTGGGCCCCCCCCCTCCCTTCCCATGTAGTTAACTCGTTGGTGGCCAGTGGGCCCCCCCCCCTCCCTTCCCATGTAGTTAACTCGTTGGTGGCCAGTGGGCCTTCTCCCCTCCCTCCCCCTCCTAATTAAAATCTCCCCCCTATCATTGGTGGCAGCGGAGTGTACCGATCGGAGTCCCAGTTTAATCGCTGGGGCTCCGATCGGTAACCATGGCAACCAGGACGCTACTGCAGTCCCGGTTGCCATGGTTACTTAGCAATTTGTAGAACCATGATACTTACCTGCGAGCTGAGATCTCTGCGTCCGGCCGGGAGCTCCTCCTACTGGTAAGTGACATGACCTGTCACTTACCAGTAGGAGGAGCTCCCGGCCGGACCTGTCACTTACCAGTAGGAGGAGCTCCCGGCCGGACGCAGAGATCGCAGCTCGCAGGTAAGTATCATGGTTCTACAAATTGCTAAGTAACCATGGCAACCGGGACTGCAGTAGCGTCCTGGTTGCCATGGTTACCGATCGGAGCCCCAGCGATTAAACTGGGACTCCGATCGGTACACTCCGCTGCCACCAATGATAGGGGGGAGATTTTAATTAGGAGGGGGAGGGGAGAAGGCCCACTGGCCACCAACGAGTTAACTACATGGGAAGGGAGGGGGGGGGCCCACTGGCCACCAACGAGTTAACTACATGGGAAGGGAGGGGGGGGGCCCACTGCCCACCAACGAGTTAAAGGGAGGGGGGGGCCCACTGCCCACCAACGAGTTAACTACAGGGGAGGGGCCGCACTGGCCACCAATGAGTTAACTACAGGGGAGGGGGGGGCCCACTGGCCACCAATGAGTTAACTACAGGGGAGGGGGGGGGCCACTTGCCACCAATGAGTTAACTACAGGGGAGGGGGGGGGGGCCGGCCCACTGGCCACCAATGAGTTAACTACAGGGGAGGGGGGGGCCGGCCACCAATGTGTTAACTACAGGGGGGGGGGCTGCCCCCTGCTGCCTGGCAGCACCTGCCAGGCAGCAGGGGGCAGTCATGTACACAGTTCTGTTAGTATATTCTAACCTGAAGCGTCTCCATTACCATGGGAACGCCTCTGTGTTAGAATATACTGTCGGATTTGAGTTTCACGATGTAACTCAAATCCGACAGTATATTCTAACATAGAGGCGTTCCCATGGTGATGGGGACGCTTCAAGTTAAAATATACCATCGGATTGGAGAAAACTCCGATCCGATGGTATATTAACTCCTGACTTTACATTGAAAGTCAATGGGGGACGGATCCATTTGAAATTGCACCATATTGTGTCAACGTCAAACGGATCCGTCCCCATTGACTTGCATTGTAATTCAGGACGGATCCGTTTGGCTCCGCACGGCCAGGCGGACACCAAAACGACTTTTTTTTCATGTCCGTGGATCCTCCAAAAATCAAGGAAGACCCACGGACGAAAAAACGGTCACGGATAACGGAAAAACGGAACCCTGTTTTGCGGACCGCAAAAAAATACGGTCGTGTGCATGAGGCCTTATAGGGAACACTATAACTACTATCGGCATTATAGAGAACATTATTACTAGTATCGACATTATAGGGAACATTATTACTATTATTGGCATTATAAGGAACATTTTTACTGATTTCCTGATTGGAGTCGGGAAGGAATTTTTCCTCTAAAATGAGGAAAATTGGCTTCTACCTCACAGTTTTTTTTTTGCCTTCCTCTGGATCAACTTGCAGGATAACAGGACGAACTGGATGGATAGATGTCTTTCTTTCAGCCTTAAAAACCATGGGGTCATTTATCAAACTGGTGAAAAGTAGAACTGGCTTAGTTGCCCATAGCAACCAACCAGATTCCTCCTTTCATTTTGGACAGCTCCTTTGCAAAAAAAGGAAAGGTGGAATCTGATTGGTTGCTATGAGCAACTAAGCCAGTTCTATATTACACCAGTTTGATAAATGATCCCCCTATGTTACTAGATCCCTAAATTAATTACAAAAGGTGTAAAAAAATAAAAACTTGGACATTACCAATCCCACAGCCCCCCCCCCTCCCCCCGCCATACCACTGCTGCCGAAGTCCCTGCTGCGCTCCACTTCCTGATGACATCCCAACATGTCAGGAAGTGGCTGTGAACGTTACTCAGCCAATCACTGGCGTAGGCGGGTCTTCTCTGCCGCCACTGATTGGATGTGCAGCCTTCACAGCCACTTCCTGCCATGTCGGGACAGAAACCAGGATTGGAGCGCAACGCTGACCCATTTACTGTTGTAACGGGAGCGGCTAGTGATCAGTGAGGTGAGTACAAGCTCTGTTCATAATTTTTTTTACACCATTTGTATCTCACTGCAACCCTTTTTGTATTTGGCTGGAATACCCCTTTAAGTTACCAGACACCAAACAAGACGTCCGACATTTATTAGACCCCAGACCAGACTTAATTTATCAGATTGCAGCAGACCTAAAAATATTCCTCCGGTCACTTCATCTCCAGGTGTTGTCCTACAGACCCCGCCTTGTGTAGCAGATACACCCCACACCAGCTGGGGACAGGGGTGCACAACCAATGAGGCCAGGTGAGGCGAGTGCCTCAGGCAGCACTAGGTGGGGCAAAATGGGGGGCAGAGGAAGGACCATGGGCTGAGGGGAAGGGATTGGGTTAAGGGGGGGAAACCGTTTCTGAAAGGCTAGGTGCCTCCCTGGGTGGAGAGTCATGGAGAGGTGGAATGGGCAATACAATAAAAAAATAAAAAAAGTTTTTACCCCCTGGACCTCTTATGCCTAAGGCAAAATCCAGCCCTGTCTGAAAACTTTTGGGTGGGTACAAAAATCCTATTCATAAAATGCAGCCGAACACTGTATTGTAAGGGAATTTTTTTACTTCGCCTCACTTCACACGACCGTATTATTTTTTCCGCGTCTGATCCGCATCCAGTCAGTCCGCATTTTGCAGAATAGAAGAGGACCCATTCATTCCTGTGGGTGAATAAAATGTGCAGACAACATTCAGTATATTGTCCGCATCCGTGAGTCCGCATTTCTATTCCGCAAAAATATGAAGCATGTCCTACTATTGTCCGTACAGATCGGTCCGCAGCACCATTCAAGTCAATGGATCCGCAAATTGCGGATGACATACGGAATGGTTTCCGTATGTCATCTGTTTTTTGCGGATCCGTTTCCGTATTTTTGAAGGCCTTAATAATTCTTATTTTTTTTCCTCTCTCTCTTTTTTTTTTCCTTCCGCTTTTTGCGGACCGTAAAAAACGGAAGACATCCGGAAGTCATTTGTCCGCAAAATGCGGACACACGGTTCTGTTATTTGCGGACGGCAAATCGGAAAGGATTACACACGGTCGTGTGAATGTATCCTAAGTCACCTGGGCCTCTATGGCACAGTGTCAGCCACAAATGTCCCCATAACAAGTTATGCTGGCCGCGCCCTGCCGTGTCTGCTACAGAGGACGAGAACATGGCTGCTCTAGGACTCATGGTGAGACTGCACTGAACAGCTTCTCCCTCTTCCTGTTGCATGGTCTTCCTACAGCCACCACTGGGGGGAGCTCTTACAGAGTAGCAGGTGTGTATGTATATGTATGTGTGCTGAGCTCCCTCTAGTGGTGGCTGCTGGCACTCCAAGTAAAAGGGCTTTGGAGTTGTTTGAAAGAGATTTATCAATATAAATTACACCAGTTATTGGGCATTAAATCCTGGTAAAATATAGTGCACACATAGAATGTTGTATTAAGGAAGCGCCAACTGTACTTTTTCATTGTACAATGTATTGGTCTACACGGACAAGGCTTTAGAGTAGCCGTGACTGGACTCACGTGAAAAATGTAGCCTGTGTTTCCTATCAGACAGTTTTTATAGCACCCAAGAGCTTGTGCCCTGTTAATAAATACATTGCACACAGCACAGGGGAGAAATACCAGCTCACTGCTCAAACAGGGTAATATTACCTGAAGTGATATCTTAAAGCGGTTGTCCCATGAAAAATATTCTACATTTTTGAAACCAGCACCTGGATCTAAATACTTTTGCAATTGCATGTAACTAAAAATTTAGCATAGCCAGTGAGCTATTCAATAAAAAGTATCTGCATAGCGCCACCTGCTGTCTTTTCTTTTTACTAATTTCTCTGTCCTGCCCACTGAGATGGAAGCACATGCTCAGTTCCATCCTTCAACTGCCACCAGCTGCAGCAGAAAGGACACATACCTGAAAAAGTGCACGCCCCCTAAGCTTGATATAAACCTAGCAGAGCAATGAATGAGGAGATCTCTGGACCCAGGTGAGGTACAGGGCTGGTTCTAGCTTTGTTAGAAAGAGACTGTCAGGTACTATATGATGTCTGATTTTCATTTTTTACATTAATCATGACCCCTTTAAGTTATGTCCAGAAACAGCCAGACCAGATATATTGACAGCGTGGTTTTTGGTCCCTTTCTGATTTCATCTATTATTCTATATTTCTGACACTTAAATTTTTTATTTTTTTGGTGGGAATTATTCACTATTCACTTCTGGACCCTAGTGTGGATCACCTAATGAAAGAGTTATACTTACCTACCCCTGCCACTCTGATATTGCACCCTTGCCATCTTCTGGACACGTTTGGACATGGCCACATTCACCGCTGAAGCCAGTAATTGGTCACGTGGCTGCAGTGAGTGACATGGAGCAGTTAAAGGCATTCTGCAGTTTTTTCTTTCTGGATAGATCACTAGCATCTGATCGGCGGGGTCTGGCACCCGGGACCCCCGCCGATCAGCTGTTTGAGAAGGCAGCAGCGCTCCTGTAACGCCCCAGAGTGGCATTACCACTTCTGCACCCTGCTACTATCTTTAATGGACTAATATAGTGTCATCCTATGTATTTATTTCCATGTCCTGTATTTTCTATTTTACAACTGTTGTGTTTAAATGTAATATGCCTGGTTCACCAGCAGGTGGCAGCAAACACGGCAGAGCTACAGGTACAGAGAATGGAGCTTTCCATTCCATTCTAACACCCCCCTGTGTGGAGGAGTGGGCGAGTCCCACTTCCTGCAGCAAGGGTGGAGTTCAGTTCCTAGTTCAGTCTAGCTTACCCCATGCTAGGGAAAGGAAGCAGGTGCACGTTCCTGTTGGATGAGCTCCATCTAGGCCAGCTAGAGCACCTTCAGCTCTGCTGGATTTTGAGGCCACAGCTTGGAGCCTCTGAAGCCAGGAGGAGTTCTCCCTGGCATAACTAAGAGGCAGACCAGACTACCAAGTGAAGTACGGCATATAGAAGAAGCTGAGTTCTATAGTCAGCCTGTCAGCACAGCAGAGCCAGAGAGCAACAGATGTAGCAGAGAGGAGTTTGCCTGCCACAGTTAATCCTAGCGCCTGCTCGAATCAATACAAAGCCTGAAACTGTTGGAGAAACATTTATGGAAAGTAAAGCTGTTATTCAACTTCATCACAAGGTCTGGACTCAATTTATTCTTCATCCCCTAATTCAACTACCCCTTTTTCTGCTTTCGGAGGGCAAAGCCTGGGGTCCAGCATATCCAGGTAGGAGCACCGTGACACATTTAGGCCACCCTACACCACTCTGGCATTCCTACACCTGGGTACCATCCACCATATCACTAAAAGGGGCCCTGTGCCCTTGTTGCTTCACTGCAACTGGCGTCACAAAAAACATGTACTTTAAGGGACCCATGGCCATGCGCCTGACGACTGCACTCCCAAGCCGGTGATGTCACTGGGCCTACGGTAAACAGCGCGAAGGCCGCTGTGCTACTGGAGCATCGCTGCTAGGGATGAGCGAATCGACCTCGGATACAACATCCGAAGCCGATTTGTATAAAACTTAAATCTAATACTGTAGGGACCAGGAGCTCCGTACAGTATTAGATCGTATTGGCTCCGATGAGCCGAAGTTATCGCTTCGCAAAGTCTCGCGAATTAATTTGCACTGTAAAAAAACTTTATCCAAACTCGGGTTCGGTTCATCCGAAGTCAATTCGCTCATCCCTAGTCGCTGCCTTCTCAAACAGCTGATCGCCGGGGGTCCCAAGGGTCAGACCACCGCCGATCAGATGCTGCTTTATTGTCTGGAAAGAAAAACTGTAGAACCCCTTTAAGTATGAATCTTTCATTAGGTTAATTATGTTAGGGGTCAGAGGTGAATAATAATTTCAAGAAAAGCCCTGTAATGACACTGAATTATCAAAACATAAGACATTGAATAAACCTAAATTATGTTTTTCAAATAATTGCTTCGTCAGTTAAAGTTATCTCTGTGTGACAAATTGTAATAATAATAATAATAAAAATAATTAAATAATATAAAATAATAATAATAATTGGGTTCAGTTAGGATGGGGCTACATGTTGCAGCTTTGTTTTAAGCATTTACTGCAAAAACCACACATCCAGACTTGGTTACCGCTAGTCAGGGTATGAACAAAAGACGCACATGGCCATGTCGTGTCCACTAGTGTTGATCGAGCACCAAAGTGCTCAGGTGCTCTGGTGCTCGAGAAGAACACTTTGGGATGCTCTACAGGGCACCCGAGCAAAATGAAAGTCAATGGGAGAACCCGAGCATTAAACCGGGCACCCCCTGCTCTGAAGAGGAGAGGGCTCCTGGTTCACAGGAAAAGGTCAGAAATTGATGGAAACACCACTGAAATGGTTCTGGAACAGCATGGAGAGGACGTTTGGATGCATCTTGGACTCCCAAGTTGCTGCTGGGAACGATGTTGTCCAAGTAGTACGCCACTTTTACAGACTGACAATAATACGGACGAAACCCAAAAAAATAATCGATTTTAGAGGAAAAATTGTTAGGAAACATTTTTTCCTGTATATTTACTGGTATATAAAGTGCAACTGCTGCCAAAAATTACAAGGAAGAGGCACTCCGATACAACCTGTATATCACATAATGGAGGGCCTCATTCACATTGTGGTACAATTGTTCAGGTAGTGGGACTCCTACACTCATAAAGCCTATGCACTAAGTGAAAGGGCTGCCAAAAATTACAAGGAGCCAGCACTTCAATACACCATTTATTACACCCAAAATTATGATTGATGGCCTGCTGTTGACCCTCAAAAACATTAGGAGCAAGGGCCTGCTGGTGACCTCTAAAACATTTGGGGCAAGGGCCTGCTGCTGAGCTGACCCTCTAAAACATTAGGGAAGAGTGAGGGTTTGCTGCTGAGCTGACCCTCTAAAACATTAGGGAAGAGTGAGGGTTTGCTGCTGAGCTGACCCTCTAAAACATCTGTCCCCAACCGCCGGGCCGCAGCCCAGGACCAGGCCCTGGAAGATTGTTTGCCAGGCCGCGGCAATCAGGGCCTTCTTTAACGTGGTACTAATGAAGCGCTTCCATTATGAAAGCGCTTCATTAGTACCGGAGGACCAGGAAGCGGTGAAGGATCTGTACTCACCACTTCCTGGTCCTCGGCTCGGCCGCGCATTTAAAGTGCCTTTATGTTCAGCCGCTTTCCTCTGGTGGAGTAGAGAAGTCAGGGGCAATCCAGGCCTTGTTCATTTTGATAAGAGTCAACCTGTCAGCATTTTCAGTTGACAGGCGGATGCTCTTATCTGTTATTATGCCACCAGCAGCACTAAATACCCGCTCTGACAAAACGCTGGTGGCAGGGCAGGCCAGCACCTCCAAGGCTTAGTGCGCCAGTTTGTGCCACATGTCCAGCTTGGACACCCAATAGTTGTAAGGCACAGAGGGATCACTGAGGACGCTGACACGGTCTGCTATGTACTCCTTCACCATCTTCCAAAACTTTTCCCTCCTTGTGACACGAGGGCGGGGTGTCATGAAACTGTCCCAGGCCTTGGAGAGTGTTGCCCTGCCTCTGTTGGTACTGCTGTGTGTTCCCCTCGTCTCCCCTCCTCGGTTGCCCAAAGAACTACGTATTCTGCCGCTAGCGTTGTCAGCTGGAAATTTTTGGAGCAATTTTTCCACAAGAACCTTCTGGTGTTGCACCGTTTTGCTCGTCCTCTCCACCAAAGGAATGAGAGATGAGAAGTTATCTTTGTAGCGGAGGTCGAGAAGGGTGAACACCCAGTAATCGGTGTTGGCCAAAATGCGTATAACGCGAGGGTCACGGGAAAGGCAGCATAACATAAAGTCAGCCATGTGTGCCAGAGTCCCAACAGACAAGACTTCTCTGTGCTCATCAGGAGGATGACTCTCATTCTCCTAATTCTCTTCCTCTTCTTCTGCCCATCCACGCTGAACAGATGGAATAAACCTGCTATGGGTACTACCCTCTGTAGCGGAGGCAACCGTATCGTGCTCCTCCTCCTCCTAATCATCGTCCAATTCACGCTGAGAAGACAAACGGAGGGTGGTCTGGCTATCACCCTGTGTACGGTCTTCCCCCATTTCCACCTCTTCCACATGCAAAGCGTCGGCCTTCATTATGAGCAGCGAGCGTTTCAGTAGACACAGAAGTGGGATGGTTTACGCTGATAATAGCGGCATCGCCGCTCACCATGTGTGTTGATTCCTCAAAGTTGCGTAAAAACTCACAGAGGTCAAACATCCATGTCCACTCGTCGCTTGTGAAGTGGAAATGCGACGACCATGTTGCAGCTGGTATTCCACTACTGCCCTCTGCTGCTAACAAAGCCTGGCCAACATGTGGAACGTGGAGTTCCAGCGCGTGCTCATGCCGCACAACTGGCTAAGCTGGCAATTGCAAGCGCTGCTGAAGCGTTGCCAGACCGGCGGCAGCTGTAGATGACTTTCGAAGAAATGGGCACACACGCGGCGCACCCTCACCAGTAGCTCAGGCAAATTGGGGTAGGTTTTGAGAAACCGCTGAACCGCTAAGTTTAACACATGAGCTAGGCATGGTATGTGTGTGAGCTTGCCGAGCTCCAAAGCCGCCACCAAGTTACGGCCATTATCAGACATGACTATGCCTGGTTGTAGGTTGAGTGGCGAGAGCCACAGCTCAGTCTGGTCCCTTATCCCCTGACATAGCTCTGCCCAATGCAATGCTAGACTGCTCCAGCTACTGACTGATGGCTGACTGGTGCTGCAATCCTTGGCGTCTGTAGCACCTGTGCCATCCCAGGGTATGACTCGCTCCCGGCCCCCACAACGTTCACCCAGTGTGCCGTCAGGGAAATGTAGCGTCACTGGCCAAAAGCACTTGTCCATGTGTCAGTGGTTAAGTGGACCTTCCCAATAACTGCGTTACGGGACACATGCTGGTGTAAGGTGAGGACGGCACACCGGGAAAAATAGTGGCGGCTGGGGACTGAGTAACGAGGGACCGCTGCCGCCATCAGGCTGCGGAAAGCCTCAATGTCCACAAGCCTAAATGGCAACATTTCCAGGGCCAGCAATTTGGAAAGCTGTGCATTTAGTGCTATGGCCTGTGGGTGGGTGTTTGGGTATTTTCGCTTTCGTTCAAAGGCCTGGGGTATGGACATCTGTACGCTGCGCTGGGACACAAAAGTGGATGTGCCAGCTGATGGTGCTTGCGAAGGTCCAGGTGCATGGCGGGAGGCATCCGGGCCTGCGTCTTGGACAGGGGATTGGCCAGCACGTAACACAGGGGAAGAGGAGGCAGTGGTGTGACCCGCAGACACTGGTTGTGGACCCAGGCATTTGGCCCACCTATTAGGGTGCTTTGATGCCATGTGGCGGATCATGCTAGTGGTGGTGAGGTTGCTAGTGTTCACGCCCCTGCTCATTTTGGTACGGCACAGGTTGCAAATTACAATTCTTTTATAGTCCGAACTTTCCTCAAAAAAGCGCCAGACTGCGAAACACCTAGCCCTTGGCAAGGGAGATTGCCGCAAGGGGGTGCTCTGGGGAACAGTTGCGGGCCTGTTTGGTGTGGCCCGCCTTCTCCCTTTTGTCACCCCACTGCCTCTTCCAGCCTTTTGCGGTGCTGCAACCTTCCCAGGTTGGGTCAGTGATTTCATCGTCTACCACTTCCTCATCCACTTCCTAACTCTGGTCATCCTCCTGACTTGTTGACCTAACACGAACCTCACTTATTGACAACTGTGTCTCATCCTCATCATCAACCTTTTGAGACACTAATTGCCGTTGATTTATTGCCAACTGTGTCTCATCATCATCCTCCACCTCGTGAAACAGTAATTGCTGGTCCCCACCGTCATCTTTTTCTGACTGTGGATGCTCCAGAGTTTGGGAATCAGGGCACAAGATCTCCTCATGTCCCTCTTCAAGCGGGCTTGGTGAGAGGCCCAAATGAAGGAATGGCGATGAAAAGAGCTCCTCGGAATATCCGAGTGTGGGATCACTTGTTTGCCAAGACTCTCCATGGTGGGAGGAAGGAGGATCAGGGTGAGGATTCTGTTGAGCAGACTCTTGGCTGCTAAGACTGTACTTTGTGGAAGACAGGGTGGTGCTTAACTGACTGGAAGCATTATCTGCTGCAATCCAACCGACCACCTGGTCGCACTGGTGTGACTTCGAGAGTGGTGTCCTGCCCCGCCCTGCAAACTGGGACATGAAGCTAGGTATCATGGATGAGTGTGTTTCTTGTGCTCTGGCAGCAGGCACAGTTTCACCGCGCCCAGGGCCACGGCCTCTGTGTGCACCATCAGCAGCACGGCCACTTCTCCGTCCCTTACTGCTCGCCTTGAGCAGATTAAATGGTATATATGCTTGCAAGTATGTCACACGTACAGTAGCGCAGGTTTTGTAAGTGTATGCGCAAATAAATTACATTGAATGTCACTGATATTTAGGATGCGCAAACGTTATACAGGAGATGTAGAGCAGGTAATGTCACTGTCAGCAGCGGCCAAACAATTGCGCTGAATGTCACAGATATTTAGGATGCGCAAATCTAACACAACAGATGTAGCAGAGGTTGTGTCACTGTCAGCAGCGGCCAAACAATTGCACGCAATTTAGCGCAGATTGCGCAAATAATATATATTGCAGCCAGATAAAACAATAGTCTTTTGGATCTCTAACACCTTTCAACACTTAAACCTGCCTAAAAAAAAAAACTATTCCTGTCCCTACACTATCTGTCCCTTCTGCTGCAGCTCTCCCTGACTAAGACTGAGCCGAACCACGTGTCATCGAGTGCTATATAGCACTCGATGACGCGTTCCGGCCAGCCAATCACTGTAATGCCAGTAACCAACATGGCTACGGCATTACAGTGAGTGTCAGTACTTACCCGCACGTTTATTGGCTGCGTAGCAGCCAACAAACGTGCGGGAAAGAGACTCGAGCCTCGCGTTCGAGCACACACAGTGTTCAGCCGAACACCGCGATGTGCCGAGCATCGAGATGCTCGAGTCAAAATGGTGTTCGGCCGAGCATGCTCGCCCAACACTAGTGTCCACCCATGGCAGCCAAAGGGTGCATGATTTTACTGCAAAATCACACAACCATTGGCTTCGGCAGGTGGACATGGCTTGGCCACAGCATCGGACTGGGGTAGCTAGGGTCCACCAGTAAAAATTCATTCTGGGGGCCTCTACTGTACAGCTACATGTTAATAATAACTGCTCATATGGAGGCAGGCAGGCAGCAGCGAGACGCCACAGGATGATTGCTTATGGGGGGGTCTCTGCATTGACTTCGAGAAGGCCAGTCCCTGATGAGAGAGGATACTGTCTGGTCTGCCTGTGTACCGACAAGTCATCTCTGCCTCCCGATGCATCTGTAATAATAAAATGGGGACCCAGTTTTTTATATAAACATAAGATGGTTGAGGTGCTGTATGCATGTATATGTAGTGCAGTCAGTCTACTGTGCCATGTGCAGTAAGCCGGATTGGGACAGATGCACACTGGCGCAATATTAATAGTTTTTAGTTCGTGACGCCAATTGCAGCTTGCGCAGGTACTGTAACAGGGCCCTTTAAGATGTAATAGCTCACGTACCAGGTGAGGAATGCCAGAGGGGGATAATGTCTCTGTGTAGTGTCAACGGTGTCTCCTACCTGTAGTACGGCTGGACTCCTGTATCCTGGCTCACATGCAACAAAATTGAGTGTGGTCAATAGGAGTAATTGAGGAACTTGAGTGATAGTAAATGAGATCCAGACAGGACTATGATCCAACTTGTCTTTACTGAAGGGGTGCAGCATAAATCCATATGAGTAACAGCAATAGTCCTTTAGGTCCCAGCAGGTTTTGGCAATATGTGGCAGGAATCTATATGTATTCTGCATCTGATCATATGCCTAGAGAAACTGGCAGGTATCTATCTTCTGCTCTGTCTGAGGTCTGCTTAGTTTGGGCCTGACTAGCTGAAGGAGGTATTTGGCTTCTCCTGGTCTTTGGATTAAACACTCACAGTTCTGCTCGCAGGGAATGGCTTCCTGGAGGTCTGTAGATCTGGAGGTGGCTGCTTGCTTGTCAACCAGCTGAGGTAGATGACTCAGGCTGGGAAGAGGGATCCTGGGGCCTCAGCCGAGGTCTGGATCCTAGGTTGGGATCCCTGTTTCTGGGAGCTCCTACCAACACAGCCTTCCCCAAGAGGGGGCTGGTACACACTGGATCTAACTGGTTTCTTCCCTCCCTATGAGGCAGGATGTGGGAACATTCCACCCCTCCTCAAAGAGGGGGGAGCTAGGTTGGAATAAACTATTCCAATCTTGCAATACTAAACTGGCTAAGATCCTGTTACATACTGCTGCCACCTGCTGGTGTACATGGAAAATTACAGCAAATACATAATACAGGCCTGGAAAGTACATATGATGAAAATGCACAGTTAAATCACACCTGATGACAATACATAAACACCTAACATGTTGTAGCAGGGGGAAAAGAGTTTAGTGACATACTCTGGGATGTTACACATGTACCACTTGAGCTGGGTGTGCAACTTTTTCAGGGGCCCACCAGGGGATTTACCTGTTCCCCTATGGACTAGTCTGCGCCTGCTTGGCCAGCTCCATCATGAGGCTGTTCCTTTATTTGGAAGCCAGAACGCCAATCAGCTACAGATCTACAGTCCCCAAGGGCGTAACTACCATAGTGGCAGACCATACGACTGTTGTGGGGCCCAGGGCAAGAGGGGGCCCAGTCTTAGTTGGGATCATCTCCTCTTCTACTGGAGGTGAAAACTTGATCAGGACTCTACCCTCTAAAGGAACAACTTTTAGCAAATAAGGCAGTGAAAAAAATGGTCCAAAGGGCCATTGAAAAGGGTTTAGGCAGAAACCCTTCTGTCCTGTGTGGGGGGCCTGGTCTGATCCTTGCTATGGGGCCCTTACTTCTCTATGTACGCCACTGACATTCCCCATGTAAAGAAGGACAAATTTATATAAGGAGGCTGCTCAGAGCACCCTGTAAAGGTAGCTAGTGAGAGTGAGGGACGGAGATAGATGCTAAAAGTGCTCATAGTGTTGAGCAAATTGAGCTTCGCATCATAGATTCGCATCAAAACTTTGTTTGAATGCTGTACGGAGATCCGTCTCCGTACAGCATTCAAATGTATGGGCTCTGGTGAGGTGAAATTCGTTATCTCCAAAGTTGCGCAAGACTTTGTTGAACAACTTCGGCCATCGATTATTCAACTTGAAAATAATTTTAAAATTTGATCCGAAGTCGGCTTCGGTGCTCAGGTACTAGTAGGTACCGAAGCCGACTTCGGATACCAGTTTTAAAATTATTTTCAAAGTTGAAAAATCGATGTCCGAAGTTATTTCTTGCATGACTTCGGAGATAACGAATTTCACCTCGGTGGAGCCCATACATTTGAATGCTGTATGGAGATGGCATTCAAGTTTTGACCGAAGCTACTTCGAATCTATACAACAACGTTTGCTTCACTTAGCAGGCCGCCTCCTGCCCATGAGCTAGATAGTAAACAGCTGCTGGTGAAATTTAGTCTACCTGAATTTGGTGAAGACCCTGAGACATAACAGGACACGGTGTTCCTCAACTTATGCTGCACCTCACTCTAGACTGCCATATTCACTAACGTTTTCATTTGTAAAATCGGGGCATCTAAGCCCCCCACGGGAACATCCACTTACAGGCGGAGTTTACATTAGCCTCATCCATTTTCAGCCCAGGACAGCCCAAATTTGCCCTGAAAATCAGGGACAGTTGGCAACTGTGGACTGCTATACTGCTGCCACTACTTACCTATCTCCACTCCCATGGCAAGTCCAGCTACATTATGGCAGCATCGCTCTGTTGCTATGGCAAAACAGCCCTGCTGACGGTGGGGCTGGTGGACTGATCAGGGAGCAGCGCCGCCAGACCAATCGTGTTTGGTGCTCCCTGAAGGCATGCTACTTAAACAGGGAGCGCTGGCCACCGTTGCCTGTGATTGGTATTCCTGCCTCACTAGCTAGTTGTGTGTTTATTACTATGTATTGCTGACCTTTTGCCTTTTTCTTTGACTTTGTCTCTGATTTACTGATTTCACCTCTGATGTGACCTCCTGGTATTCGGCCTTTTGTGACCTCGCCGTTGACTGCTGACTTTGTCTCTGACATTATCTCCTGTTTTCACTTTCTTGTGTGTTTTCACCTCTTTCTGTCTTACTACTCTTTTTCCATTTTGGTTTAGGCCGCTGCATTTTTCTAAGAAGGGACTGTTGCCCAGTTGTGGTCCGTCACCATAGGACAGATTATGCAAGTAAGTAGGGACAGTGGTGCGGTTGCAGATGAGCCATGGCCAAGAGAGAGGAACCTGAGTGTGGTTATGGACTACTACCCTATAGTGGGTGATCATCTCACACTGTAACAATGACTCCTACAATATAATGTCTTAATGTGAAACTACAATTCCCAGCATGCCCTCACAACCGCAGGCAGAAGTTGCAGTTTTGCCATTACTGGTGATCCCCAGATTAGAGACCATGATTTATTGGACCTATACATTCCATTATGTTTATTTAATAAGAAAAAAATCATACCTGGCAATATTTGAAAATGGGAAAGGACAAATTGGCTTTTACAGAGTGGGATTTTTTGGGAAGCAGCTTGCCTTGGGGCGGGATTTTTTTCCTAGGTCACCCTTTCAATCCAGACCAGAACATAAAATTATTCCAATGCCTACAGTTCAGACCATTGGCCACATTCCAAATTCAGCCCCACAACCAGGCCCAATAATTCAGACCCCAGTCCAGACTCCAGAAATTTCTACCCCTCTTAATACTCACCTCTCCTAACTCCTGACCCTTCTTCAGCAGGACAGGCTGCTCTTTGCCTCTGGGCACCTGTCTTGATAGGACCCAGGGTCAGGACATTGAGCCAAGTCCCCTTTCAGACAGATCCATTTTAGATACAAGGCTCCAGTCGGCTCCTCTCACTTCTTCAAAGACTCCTGTATTTTTTATTTCTTTGCCCTAATTAATAGAAGTGCCCCCCTGTTGTCATGTCCCCATTCCTTCTACTGATTCTATGTGGCCAATGCTGTGAACTATGTCCCAGAAGCCTTTGCTGCCACTTCTTATTCATTACTCTGATTAAAGGAGAATTGTAGGGAATCAAATTAATGACACAGAACAGTAAAATATGAAAAGTTAGGTGTGCGGTGCCAGGCCGCAGTGACAAACGGTTTTAATCAAAGACCTCATTATGTTTATTTCATGCTTACAGCATGTTATTATATTTATAATATCCTATTACTTTCCTTATGAATGGCCCAATGTCAAACATCTAGGGAGCCTTCCTTAGTCCCTGTAAATAGAGCCGTCTTTTATATAAAATTTGGAATAGTAATCTGCATTTTTTTTGCATTTTAGTTATTAGGTTCTTTAAAAAATTATGTTTTAACTTGCGTTTTTCTTTTATTTCATGTAGGGGGTCACTCTTTGTTCATTTATAAAAGTCTCCCATGGGCTTGTAGAGATGGAGAAAAACATACACATTCGGTATCCAAAAATGGTACCAATAAAAATGGAAGAAATCCAAAAGAAAAAAAAAGAAAACATGCCATCATACTGGCAGAAAAATGGCATAAAGAAGTTATGACTCTTGGAATGTAGTTATGAAAAAATCCCTGAGGCTTAAAGGTCCAAATGGGTTGCATCCTTAAAGGGGTTGTCCCATCTCAGACAATGAGAACGGAGCGGGAAAATGAACGGAGGGCGCAGCCGCCCTCCATTCATTCCTATGGGGCCGCCGAAAATAGCCGAGCGCTGGCTCGGCTATTTCCGTCTGTCCCATAGAAATGAATGGGAGCAGGGGCGCTCCTATTCACTTCTATGGGAGCAGTGTTTGGTGGTGGACGGACCCCGATATGCCCCCATTGTCTGAGATGAGAATACCCCTTTAAAGGGGTTGTCTGACTTCAGCAAATAGCATTTATCATGTAAACAAAGTTAATACAAGGCACTTACTAATGTATTGTTATTATCCATATTGCTTCCTTTGCTGATTGGATTCATTTTTCCATCACATTATATACTGCTTGTTTCCATGGTTACAGCCACCCTGCAATCCATCAGTGGTGGCCGTGCTTGCACACTATAGGAAAAAGCGTCAGCCTCACTGGTGGTCGGGACCATGGGAGCACACATAGGCTGGTACTTTTTCCTATATTGTGCAAACACGACCACCACTGATGGATTGCAGGGTGGTTGTAACCATGGCAATAAGACGTGTATAATGCGATGGAAAAATGAATCCAGCCAGCAAAGGAAGCAATATGGACAATCACAATACATTAGTAAGTGCCTTGTATTAACTTTCTCTACATGATAAATGCCACTCACTGAAGTGACACAACCCCTTTAACATGCTAATAGGAAGATCACCTCTTCGGACACCTCTTTGGTGGAGATCTTTGCCCTCTGACACCCCCACAAATCACCAGGAGAAAGAGGCCAATGTGCTCAAGGTGTCCTCCAGATTTCATAATCTCTCATCTTTTAATATGAAGATCTTTGGATCTACTGTTGGAGATATCACATTTTCTGCAATGGACCTTTAATTTGTAGCATGCAGCATGCCCACGAGAGGAGAGCAGGGGGAAGGCGGAAGTGGTGGTATTGACGAGGATGAGAGTAGTAGTATTTACAGTGGTGGCCATCGCTCTGGCTGATGGGAGGGGTGCACCCTTTCTTCCCCATCGGAGTACACCCTGATTTTGGGGTTTCTGCCTGGTGTTAGGTGGGGTGCCCTTGGGGTAGGCTGTTTTTGAGGTGTAAAGCAGGAGTCCTGAATGGTGGCAGAGAAAATACTGCAGCAATGCAGGCCAGTTTTAGTCTTTACAGGTGGCTTAGACAGTTCTCCCAAGGCCGTATATAAGGAAGAGTATTCAGTCTCTTTCCAAAGAAACTGTACAATTTCTCCAATCCGGGTGCAAATGCTCTCTTTCTTTATATCCTCCTGTTCAATCAGTAGTTCTACAGTACCCTCAGCACGGTGCAGTCTTGCAAATAGATGGCCACTCTGTACTTTCAATATGATAGGGGACCTGAGATTTAACTCACCAACCAAAATGCAAGGAAGTCTATAGCCAAAGTATAGACATTACCTTCTCTGACAGATACTCTGCACTCGTCCCTGAATGGCAGCTATTCCTTCTATTAGGCTCAATATCTCTCTCAGAGGTAGGAACTTTCCATACTAGCTTTCTGGCCGCTCTTGGCTCACAGGGCAGGAATATCCCAGTCTGCTGCTTCTCCTCTCAGACCCCTAAACGGTGTACCTATACTTTTATTTTTTATTTTTACTTTTCCTAAATTTCAGGTGCCTATTGCCCTTTAGAATCCATATTTCCGTATACTGGTGTGTACTGGAGTATGGATTCCCCTGCAGCCACACTGAGCTCTGTACAGACTGGAGCATCGCTCCTTCTGCCTGTACCAGCTGTGATCTCCTAAAGCCTGGCATAAATGTGCTGTGTCAGGCTTTAGCAGAGAGGGCACAGGCCGGAGGAGGGATGTGCTGTGTGAACCACTGCCTGCCCTCGCTCCACTCCCTTCTTTGTACTAATGTTGAATACAGGATATTAGCGAAAGGCAGGAGTTCACATGGGCTATCTATGCCAGGCAGTGCTCCAGCCACGTGTCCGATGGTCGTGAAGTCACTGGCCTAGGGTAAGCAGCGAGAAGACCGCAGCGCTCACAGTTATGAATTATATTGACCTGTAACACAACCAACTATTTTATGGGGCCTTACCTCTGTATGCCTCCAATCTTATAGGGAGTTTCAGCGTTTTTTCTGTGCCATGCTCCATATGAATTATAGAAATAAGGGGGATAATTCCCATTACGTGGCGCCAGGCGGTAGACCTGTGTAGTGGCACATAGGGGTCCCTACCATCATGTCAGTACTGAGAAGATGTTCTCACAGCTTATCGCCCCGCATTTACCATCATACAAATTCTGTTGTCCTGTTTTCCATCCACATGAAAATCCATAGACATCCAGATACCAGTAATATTCCTGGCCGTCTCCATTCTATCGGTTCTTGCATTCATTTCTCAGCGCTTTAATCAGTTCCATTCATGACAATTTTCTCACTTCACCTACTGCCAAGCTTTGTATTTTACTTACCCAGAAATTTCCAAGCTTTTAAAACTTTTTTCAGTGATTAATTTCTTCCATTCTCATGGCCAAGTCACTCAATTTAATGGCAGTGGAAAAAGATAGGCCATCAATTTAAGAAGACGGAAGCAGGACTCCTGCCATCTCCATCGTGTAGCTGACTAAGGTTACATTCACACAACAGTGGAACAAAAAAAAGACACACGTCTATTTTTCAATAATTTTGGCTGTTTTTAGTGGCTTAGTGGACGATTTTCATTGGCTTTTTTTTTCAATTTAAATCCCATCCCCTCAGGTACACATAATGTCCCCCGTAGTGGCCCTCAGCAGTAATAATGTCCCCTGTAGTGGCCCCCAGCAGTAATAATGTCCCCTGTAGTGGCCCCCAGCAGTAATAATGTCCCCTGTAGTGGCCCCCAGCAGTAATAATGTCCCCTGTAATGGCCCCCAGCAGTAATAATGTACCCTGTAGTGGCCCGCAGCAGTAATATTGTCCCCTGTAGTGGCCCCCAGCAGTAATAATGTACCCTGTAGTGGCCCCCAGCAGTAATATTGTCCCCTGTAGTGGCCCCCAGCAGTAATAATGTCCCCCAGCAGTAATGTCCCCCAGAGAGGTCCACCAGCGTTGGTGGTGGGGGGGGACTGGGCAATTGCTCTGGGCCCTCTTCCAGTCAGTGGCAGATGACGTTCGGGTCGGCAGCCCCGGGCCCAGCACCGCTGACCCGAACGCCCACATACTGCAGCGGCGCACGGGAGCGCATAGTTCCCTGCCCCGCCACCGATCCCCGCCATAGGCTTCAGGCCTAGTAGGCCTGAGGCCTATGCAGTAGTGAAATCCCAGCGCAGGCATGCGTGATGGCATCATTGCGCGCCTGTGCCGGGGCGCAGTACAGTGAAGTGTGCGCACCTGGCCATAGGTTAGTATTTCACTTTTAGTTTTTTTGTTTATTTATTTTATTTTATGTTTCAACTTTGGGGGACATGGGGGGGACACACAGGAGGACATGTGAAGAGACAGTACATCGGGGGGAAATTACAGTATGGGGGCGAATTACTATGTGGGGTAAAAATATTATGGTGGAATTACTGTGTGGGGGCAAATTATTATGGGAGGGATGACTATGTGGGGGCAAATTATCATATGGAACCTACTGTGTGGGGGCAGTGTAGAGGAAAACTACTGTGTGGGGGCAGTGTGGGGGAAAAACTACTGTGTGGGGGCAGTGTGGGGAAAAACTACTGTGTGGGGGCAGTGTGGGGGTGTCCCGGCCATGGCTATGACCGTGACTCCTGAACCGCATGCGGTTGTCAGCGGTTTACTTTGGTTGTCAATCACAGGTGAGGGCTGTGGTATTTGCCTCACCTGTGGTTGCCGCTGGCAACAGTATGTATGTGGCAGCGTAGCAGTCTGAGCTGTGCCATTGCAGCTTGCTATGTTGTGCATGCGGTTTTGTGTGATGTGTGTATGTGTGCACTTGCTTTTTATGTTATTGTGTGCACGTTCCCTTTAAGTGGTGTTTTCCCTTCCCTGGTGTTGGAAGGGTTAATCCCCTTCCTAGTGTGTGTGTGCACTGGGTGTGTCCGACTGTGGGGTGTGGCTTCTTGGCCTATAAAGCCTCACTGCTTTTGCAGGTCTGCAGGTTGCTTCAGCCATGCTTAGCTGAAAGCAGCCTCCTGTCTTTACTACCTGCCAGTAAGAGCCACCCCTGTGGTCATAACCATAATGTCTCATTAAGTTATTTCTAGTTATGTGTGATGTCCGTGTGATGTTTTACATGTGATTTTGTGCAGCTATAGATCTGGGTCCCTGTGTGGGGATGCGTTTGTGATCTGCACCCTGCTTACACAGGGATCCAGTCAGCAAGGCTGTGGCAGGTAGGTGGAACTCTTTGTTCACCTGCCATATCCATAGAGCTGTTTATGTCTCCCCTTTTCCAGCAGCTTGGCCATTGAGACTCCTGCTCCTCCGTGTCTAGGAGGAGTGGGTGGTCTTACTCAGCTCCTAGTTTAGGGCCATCTTGAGGGCTAGCAGGGACTTCTAGGTTCCGGAGCATGAGCCCTCCTACCATCTAGGTTGGCTCATGTAGCTAGGAGCCAGGGTCAGGTTAGGGATGCGTTTAGGAGGTGACCTGCTCCCTAATCCTGTCTTCTTGGTCAAGCAGCCATAACATCACTGGGCTCCACACGGCTGAGGATTTCCCCCATCCTCAGCCGTGACAGGGGGTAAACTACTGTGTGGGGGCAGTGTGGGGTAAACTACTGTGTGGGGGCAGTGTGGAGGAAAGTACTGTGTGGGGGCAGTGTGGGGGTAAACTACTGTGTGGGGGCAGTATGGGGGTAAACTACTGTGTGAGGAAAAACTACTGTGTGGGGGCAGTGTGGGGGTAAACTACTGTGTGGGGAAAAACTACTGTGTGGGGGCAGTGTGGGGAAAAACTACTGTGTGGGGGCAAACTACTATATGGGGGCAGTGTGGTGCAAATTACTGTGTGGGGCAAATTTCTATGGGGGACAGTGTGGGGGAAATTACTATGTGGGAATTACTATATGGGGGCAGCTATTTTCCAGTCAGGCTATAAGTCAAGGGGGCAGCGGCCTCCTTGCTTCAAGTCACGGTAACCGCGCCCTCTTCCCTGTTCCTTCGCTGGTCATCACAGAATACAATCCTCTCGTGTGGTGTGGACAAGGAGAACCACAAACAGCACAACTCGCTCTCTCTCGCTCCTGGGTCCCGCAGACTCTGCAGTTCCATCTCCCAGGACTATTTCCTGTTGTTGGCACCACTGAGCCACCAATGCTGTTAGATGTTACTCTGCATTTTGGTTTACAGAAGTACCCAGCTTTTCCTAATGTGGAATTTTAATAGACTGAAACACAGGACTTCTCATCTTTCATGGGAGTGTCTTACAACTAGGGGATGGGCACAAGGGCTGCCATTGTCTGTAACATCGACCCTGTCCTCCTCCCTCCCCTCTAAGTCATTCCCTTCCAGTCGGACGGTGTGATCCTCCCTCTTTCGGTCAGTCTATTTTCAGATGTTCATGAGGACAGATCTGATGTTAGCAGAACATTTAACACATAACTACAAACATTGAAACTAACAGGTCTGACAATACAGACATGAAGGGCCTATTAGAAACGTTTCACGGACATAGATTTAAAAAAAATGTAGAGCTCAATCAAAATTTTTGGCACCAATAAAATCCAAAAATCTTCTAAGAAAAATAAAATAAAATTCCCAATGCACATGTTATATAAAAACAAATATCGTACTCCATACACATTCATATTCCACTGAATAATTTATGGCTTCTATCCCAGCCACACAGTTTTCTTTGTTTCATCATAAAACTTGCAGCACAAACAAACACAGCTTTCCCGGAAACAGACACACCACACTCAGAATTGCTGATGATCTCTGTTGTTGTTCTGCCTTGTTTTCCATCGTCTTCTGGTCTTCAATCTGTGATTAATCAAAATCTTATAACAAGACAGCATAAAGTTATAATCATACAATAATATTTGTTAAACCCAAATCATCTTATATGCCACATGGTCTTAATTGATGTCGCACATGTATAATATTTTTTGTTAAAAAGCTGGAAGTCATCTGCTTGGGAAAGAAGAAAGAAAATTATTAAGCAATCTTCACCTTCGTCTTATAAAAAATTATCACACTTTACTTAACTCTGTTGTCTTACTCCCCTCCCCCATCTTTCATAGCCAGCTAACTCTCTCCTAAGGAATTTTTGCCTAGCAGACTATGTCTGTTTGTTAAGACTGGGGATGGGAACTAGTCCCCCTCCTCTGTGACTCTGTCATGGTCTTACCTTCTTGCTGTTCTCCTTCGTTTGACATGTGCTGGCGGCCATCTTGGTTTCTGGGTTTCTTGTAGCCTTCCACCCTGCGGCTCCTCCTTCCCACTGGGAGGAGCTGGATGCCTAGCTCATATATATAGGAGGTCTGTGGCTTCAGTTCCTTGCTTGGTCCTCCTGTGTTCACATGCTTCTAAGACTGCTGCTGCTTCTGGTTCCTGATCCTGGTTTCGTCTGACTACCCTGCTGGTTCCTGATCCTGGCTTCGTCTGACTACCCTGCTGGTTCCTGATCCTGGCTTCGTCTGACTACCCTTCTGGTTCCTGATCCTGGTTTCGTCTGACTACCCTGCTGGTTCCTGATCCTGGCTTCGTCTGACTACCCTGCTGGTTCCTGATCCTGGCTTCGTCTGACTACCCTGCTGGTTCCTGATCCTGGCTTCGTCTGACTACCCTTCTGGTTCCTGATCTCTGGCCTCTCAAAGACTCTGCTTCGGTTTCACCATTCGTTTGGACCTTTGCTTTACAGCTTTATTTTCAATAAAGCCTTCTTATTTTCACTTATCTCTTGTTGTACGTCTGGTTCATGGTTCCGTGACATTAGGACCAAGCCATGAGTTCTGACGGTACAGGGCCATCCTCGCTACCCATGCTGGTTGCCAGACTTGATCAGCAGGATCACCTGTTGGGTCGGTTCGCTGTGGCGTTGCAAACCCTGCTTGAACGCACGGCTCATTTCGCTCCCGTTGCCGATGGGTCGGTTGTCGCTCCTACTGCCGCTCCGGTTGTTGCGCCAGAGTCTACCCCGACACCTGTTGTTGCGCCTGCGGTGTTTCGGGGTATGACCGGTTCTGTTCCTCTTCCACAGCGCTTTGGGGGAGAGCCAACTCAGTGCCGAGGTTTCCTTAACCAGGTGGGCATTTATTTCGAGTTGCTGCCACATGCCTTTCCTACTGAGAGATCAAAGGTGGGCTTCTTGATCTCGCTGCTCTCGGACAAGGCCTTGGCCTGGGCCAGCCCTTTATGGGAGAACAACAATCCGGTGGTTGCCGAGTTTTCCGGTTTTGTTGCTTCTCTTCGGAAGGTATTCGATGTGCCAGCTCGTGCTGCCTCTGCTGCGAAGCTCCTTATGTCCATCAGACAAGGTTCACGATCCGTAGCTGAATACGCCATTGAGTTTCGTACCCTGGCAGCAGAGGTGGGCTGGAATAATGAGGCTCTGGTCGCTGCTTTCTCTCATGGTCTCTCGGATGCCTTGAAGGATGAGGTTGCAGCTAAGGACCTACCAGTGGAGCTCGAGACTCTTATTTCTTTCCTGATTTTGATTGACACCAGACTCAGGGAGAGACCTTCCTTTAAGGAGAGCCTGCGGAGGTCTTCTAACAGATTGGCGCCTACGTTTGCTGTCCCACCCGTGCCTCCCTCTCCTCCCACGCCTCCTGGGGATGACTTGTCTGGGGGTGAACCCATGCAGCTGGGGTTTGCTCGCCTGTCCGAGGGGGAGAGGGTACTCCGGAGACGCGAGGGTCGATGCATGTACTGTGGTCTCGGTGGGCATTTTCGGTTGGCATGTCCGAACCGTCCGGGAAACGCTCGTACCTGAGATCCTGTCGGGGGCAGATCTTGGGTGGAGTCTCCTCGTCCCCGGTTTCCCGTGTTGACAAACCACTGATCACTGTTGTCCTCTCCTGGGTCGGGGGCTCGGTGACGACCCAGGCATTGGTGGACTCTGGTGCTGGTGGTTTGTTCATTGATAGTGTGTTCGCTGCCGCCAATTCCATTCCTCTGCAGGCTCGAGGTTCCCCACTGGCTCTTGAGGCGATAGACGGCAGACCCCTTCTGTCGTCACACGTGACTCATGAGACCCTTCCAGTGGGGATAGCCATTGGTGCCGTTCACAGAGAGTCGGTCTGTCTCCAGGTTATTTCGTCTCCACACTACTCGGTGGTCTTGGGGTACCCCTGGCTCCAGAAGCATAATCCGACTTTCGATTGGAGATCGGCCAAGATCCTCTCGTGGTCACCGCAGTGTGGGGCTAGTTGCATCCATGGGTCTGTCAAGTTGCTGTGTACTTCCTCGGACTCTCTGTTGCCTCCTGAATACGAGGAGTACCGGGATGTATTCGATAAGGTGCGCGCGGTTGCCCTACCTCCGCACCGCCCATACGATTGTGCCATAGAGTTACAACCTGGTGCCGTTCCTCCTCGTGGCAAAGTCTATCCACTGTCGGTAGCGGAGAATGAGGCCATGGAGGAGTACGTGAGGGAGGCGCTTTCACGCGGACACATTCGCAAATCCTCGTCCCCGGCAGGGGCTGGATTTTTCTTTGTGAAAAAGAGGGGCGGTGAGTTGAGGCCTTGCATCGATTACAGGGGTGTCAATCGCATCACGATCAAGAACGCTTACCCGATACCCTTGATTTCCGAGCTGTTCGATCGCCTTAAAGGGGCCACGGTCTTTACCAAACTCGACCTGAGGGTGGCATATAACCTGGTAAGGATCAAGGCGGGCGATGAGTGGAAGACCGCGTTTAACACCAGGACCGGTCATTATGAATCCTTGGTTATGCCCTTTGGGTTGTGCAATGCGCCCGCAGTCTTTCAGGAATTCATCAACGATGTTTTCCGTGACCTGTTGCAGCAGTGTGTGGTGGTCTATTTGGATGACATCTTGGTATATTCTGAATCCATGGAGGCCCACACTCTGGATGTCAGACGAGTGTTGCAACGGTTACGAGAGAACAAGCTGTTCGGTAAGCTTGAGAAATGCGAATTTCACCGATCCCAGGTAACCTTCTTAGGTTACATAATTTCCGCTGAGGGGTTCTCCATGGATCCTGAGAAGGTTTCGGCTGTCTTACAGTGGCCCCAGCCCAGTGGTCTTCGTTCCCTGCAGCGCTTTTTGGGCTTCGCCAATTATTATCGGAAGTTCATCAGGGACTTTTCCATGCTGGCCAAGCCTCTCACGGATCTGACCAGGAGGGGCAGTAATTCCCAGGTCTGGCCGCTCGAGGCCATCCGAGCTTTTGAGGCCCTAAAGTCCGCTTTTGTGTCGGCTCCGATTCTGTCGCATCCCAACCCTGGGTTGCCCTTTGTCCTCGAGGTGGACGCGTCTGAGACGGGAGTAGGCGCCCTTCTGTCTCAGCGTAGAACACCAGAGGGTCCTCTGCTTCCTTGTGGGTTTTACTCGCGGAAACTGTCTTCCGCGGAGTGCAACTATCAGATTGGTGACAGGGAGTTATTGGCCATCGTGCAGGCCCTTAAAGAATGGAGGCACTTGCTCGAGGGTTCGGTGGTTCCGGTTCTCATCCTGACGGACCATAAGAATCTGACCTACCTTTCTGAGGCCAAGAAATTGACACCACGTCAGGCCAGATGGGCTCTGTTCTTGTCACGTTTTAATTACGTGGTCTCCTACCTACCCGGTTCCAAGAACATCAGGGCGGATGCCCTATCACGGCAGTACTCCGAGCTGTCCAGGGAGGAGTCGATTCCGACTTCGGTCATACCTCCGAATCAGATCCTGGCCGCCATTCGCACCAGCCTGACCTCTCCCCTGGGTGAGCAGATTTTGGCGGCTCAATCTGGTGCTCCCTCTGGGAGACCCAACGGCAGATGTTTTGTGCCTGAGGAGTTGCGCACTCGGTTGTTGCGAACCTACCATAACTCCAAGACCGCGGGGCATCCTGGAAAGAATCAGCTGTCCTGGGCTGTTTCACGTCTGTTCTGGTGGCCTTCCCTACGTTCCGACATCGCCGCATATGTAGCGGTATGCTCCGTTTGTGCCCAGAGTAAGTCCCCTCGGCACCTTCCGTTGGGCCTTCTGCAACCCATAGCCACCGGGGAGCGCCCATGGTCACACCTGGGGATGGATTTCATTGTGGACCTCCCTGCATCCCGAGGCCATACGGTCATTCTCATGATTGTGGATCGGTTTTCCAAAATGTGCCACTGTGTTCCTCTCAAGAAGTTACCCTCTGCACAAGAGTTGGCCACGATTTTTGCCAGGGAGGTCTTCCGGTTGCACGGTTTGCCCAAGGAGATTGTGTCGGATCGGGGGAGTTAGTTTGTGTCCAGGTTCTGGCGCGCCTTTTGCTCCCAGTTGGGGATTCATCTCTCCTTCTCCTCGGCCTACCACCCTCAGTCCAATGGGGCCGCAGAACGATCCAATCAGGCCTTGGAGCAATTCCTTCGTTGCTATGTCTCCGATCACCAAGACAATTGGGTTGACCTTCTGCCTTGGGCTGAGTTTGCCAGGAACACGGCGGTGAACTCTTCCTCTGGGACGTCTCCCTTCATGGCCAATTATGGGTTCCAACCTGCCGTGTTACCGGAGGTATTCTCTCCCCAGGATATTCCGGCGGTGGAGGATCACCTTTCCGTCCTACGTGCTTCTTGGGTACAGATCCAGAAGTCCCTTGAGGCCTCTGCGCAGCGCCAGAGACTCCAGGCTGATCGCAGACGAGCGCCTGCTCCTTCCTACCAGGTCGGAGACCGTGTATGGTTGTCCACCCGCAACCTCAACCATCGAGTGCCCACTCCCAAGCTGGCGCCTCGCTTTGTTGGTCCCTTCCGAGTGCTTCGCAGGGTAAACCCGGTAGCCTATGCCCTTGCGCTTCCTCCTGGCATGCGGATCTCTAACGTGTTTCATGTCTCCCTGTTGAAGCCACTGGTGTGTAATCGTTTCACTTCCTCGGTTCCTCGGCCTCGTCCGGTCCGAGTGGGCAATCATGAGGAGTATGAGGTGAGCAATATCCTGGACTCACGCCTGGTCCGCGGTCGGGTGCAGTTTTTGGTCCATTGGCGTGGTTATGGTCCAGAGGAGCGTTCCTGGGTTCCCTCCGCAGATGTCCATGCTCCTGCCTTGCTCCGAGCCTTCCACGCACGCTTCCCTCAGAAACCGTTTTTTGCTTCGCGGAGGAGGGGCCCTTGAGGGGGAGGTACTGTCATGGTCTTACCTTCTTGCTGTTCTCCTTTGTTTGACATGTGCTGGCGGCCATCTTGGTTTCTGGGTTTCTTGTAGCCTTCCACCCTGCGGCTCCTCCTTCCCACTGGGAGGAGCTGGATGCCTAGCTCATATATATAGGAGGTCTGTGGCTTCAGTTCCTTGCTTGGTCCTCCTGTGTTCACATGCTTCTAAGACTGCTGCTGCTTCTGGTTCCTGATCCTGGTTTCGTCTGACTACCCTGCTGGTTCCTGATCCTGGCTTCGTCTGACTACCCTTCTGGTTCCTGATCTCTGGCCTCTCAAAGACTCTGCTTCGGTTTCACCATTCGTTTGGACCTTTGCTTTACAGCTTTATTTTCAATAAAGCCTTCTTATTTTCACTTATCTCTTGTTGTACGTCTGGTTCATGGTTCCGTGACAGACTCTTATCTCTCATGGATTCATCCAGCTTTCCTGAGACTTCGAGATTAACACAGAGCCAGACAGACTTTATTCATTAACTGACCATCCTTTACTACTCACTAATGCTATGGTCACAGATCTTTTCTTTTTGGACATACACATAAAATTAGGGTAACACTTAACCAGTTCATTCCTGAACATTTAACACAAGTGCCTTCTGATTGCAGACACTCGGGCGCTACTACCTACTACTGTCATAAATTAACATCCTGACACTGCTCTGTTTTCTAATTCATTAGAAATCCCCCCTTCCCCTCCTCAACCTCACAGGAGCTCTGATGTCCACATACTGCAAGTTCTAATTTCAGAGAGTATTACAGATTTTCATCCCTGTTAGCAGCCAGGCGACCTGCTGTCCGGGGCCACACTTTCTCTGTACCTAGCAAACTTTTATCACTACTTTCCCTGTCATCTCTGTAACATTCTTTTTTCACATTTTAACTTTCAATTCTCCATTAACCCCTTCAAGACCAAGCTAGTTTTTACCTTCAGGACAGGCCATTTTTAGCAAATCTGACATGTGTCACTTTATGTGGTAATAACTTTAAAACGCTTTTACTTATCCAGGCCATTCTGAGATTGTTTTCTCGTCACATATTGTACTTCATGACAGTGGTAAAATTGAGTAAAAAAAATTTCATTTCTATTTATAAAAAAAATACCTTTCTCTACTTTAATAATAGACAGTAATACTTTCAAAAATAGTTATTACTATACATTCCCCAGATGTCTACTTCATGTTTGGATCATTTTGTGAATGCCATTTTATTGTTTGGGGACGTTAGAAGGCTTAGAAGTTTTGAAGCAAATCTTGAAATTTTTCAGAAAATTTCCAAAACCCACTTTTTAACCCCTTAGGGCAGTGTTTCCCAACCAGTGTGCCTCCAGCTGTTGCAAAACTACAACTCCCAGCATGCCCGGACAGCCTTTGGCTGTGCGGGCATGCTGGGAGTTGTAGTTTTGCAACAGCTGGAGGCACACTGGTTGGGAAACACTGCCTTAGGGACCCATGACGTATCAGTACGGCATGGTTCCCGAGTCCTTAAGGACCGATGACGTACCGGCGGGGCGGTGATTGGAACAAGGTGCCTGCTCAAATTAATGAGCAGGCACCTCGGCTAAATGCGTGGGGGGGGGGGTACCGTGACCCCCCCCTTCCCCCCCCGGTGTCGGCGATCGCCGCAAATCGCAAGTCAATTCAGACCTGCGTTTTGCGGCTTTTACCTGGTGCGGCGGCGGTGGTCGGCGGGGGACCCAATGGCATGGAAGGCAGCGCAATGCCTAAGGAAGAGCCTGTTAAAAGGTAGTGGTTTTTGGAACCCTTTTTTTGCGGCGCTGGAAACAGGAGGCGGATTTTCATAAAATACTTTTTGGAAGATAAAATAGCTTGTTTATTTTTTGTGTCAACGCGTTTCAAGGGCGTCCAGCCCTCTTCGTCAGGACAATAAAAGCATATGTCATACATATTAAAACATCGTCTTTTAAAAGAAGGGTATTTTGGCGCGCAGGCCAGTGGTTGGACGGGGAGCAGATGTGTATGACGTCATTTGTGGCATCACTTGGAGGAACGCCCCTCATTTTCTGGCTGATGGTAAAGATACTGTGAGCGCTAATTTGGATAGCAGCTGGTTGCTAGATTGTATGGTGTACATGTCTTTTTATTGGTATTAGTATGTACTGCCGATATTTCTTATTACACAGGTGTATGGCATATTCCGGTAACATGATCCGGTGTTTCGTACGTATTGAGAGCTGCTGTCGGCACTGTAAAGTATGGGGGATCCGTGGCTCGGCAGAGATCCAGATGCCTGTAGTTATAAGGATTCGGTGGAGCTGTGGGTTGCTGGAATGGTCGTGGGGTGAGTGGGGGAAGAAGAGAAGTGGGAGAGGAGGAGAGGAGGTTCGTCCCGCCTAACTACTCAGTGTGCTGTGAGGAGATGCCGGACTATGTTGGCGCTATGATTTTTAAGTTTTGTAGGGGGCAAACTGCGGTCTGCTGTTTGTTTGAATGCTCCTTCTGTGAGGAGATGTTAAACTATGTTGGCGCTATAGGTATTTTCTTGTGTAGGGGGCGGACGGAGGTCTTGTTGCTGGGATTATATGTTTGTTCTGTACTGAGATGCCGGACTGTGTTGGCGCTATGGTTTTTTCGTCTGTTGGTGTGTGAGGAGCGGACAGTTATCTACTGCTGGATTTCGGTGTTCTTAAGGGTAGGGAGATATTTTGTTGAGAGGTGGCCACAGGGAGTACATTGCAGATCGCTATATTTTTGCGTATCTGGATGCGGCGGGGTCCCTGTATTTAATCTCCTTTGGTGCAAAGGTATGTCCTTTGGGGTTGTTTTCTGGCATTTTCGGCCAGGTGAAGAAACAAGGGGTGCAGTGGTTCTTCTTAGTTGGGGATTGTGTTTATGTTTTTGGTTGTATTTGGTGTGAATGTATATCTATATGTGTATATAGGCCGAAAAATTATGTCTTATTGTATTGTGTCTAGTATAGGTACTGCCGGTTAGATTATTAGGTTTGTGTGTGTTGGGGTTAATATTTGTTTGTTTCATTTTTTATATATAGATTGCCTTGTTTATTGTGGTTCCAGGCTGGAGACGGTCACATCATCCGTAGGTAATGTCACTTTGTTTTTCATTTGTTTTGTAACATAGAATGCTGTGACAAGAAGGGGAGGGTGTTGTGTCTTTGTTGGTATCTTTTCAAGTGGCAACATTTTTTCAGAAGTGTTGCTTTATTCATCGCTTGAGACAGGGGTTGGATGTCTTATTGGATGTGTTTTGGTTATCAGATAGGGGAGGTAGTGGAAAAAGGGGAGAATAGCAGGACGTTCTGTGTATTCGAGGACATTTTTTGTGATGGAAACTTGTGTAATGTATGTAACTGTTCGTATCGACTGTTTTAACAAGACAACAATAGATTTTCTAGACATTACAATCACCAGTGCTAATAACCATCTGACAACCAAAACATATTTTAAAACAGTCGATACGAACAGTTACATACATTACACAAGTTTCCATCACAAAAAATGGCTCAAAAACATCCCCTACAGCCAATATAAACGAATCAGACGGAACTGCACACAAGGGGAGGATTTCATTATACAAGCAAAAATTATACAAAAAAGATTTAATGAAAAAGGGTACCCTAAAAAACTAATAAGGGACGCATACGAAAAAACCGCACAAATACCACAAAAAACCTGCCTACAAAAAAGCACTAAGAATGAACAAAAATCAGAGATGCACTTAAGCCTAATCACCCAATACAACACATCCAACAAAACCATCCGTTCAATACTATCCAAACACTGGCATATTTTACAACAAGACCCCTATCTCAATAAATACCTTTCAACCCAACCAAGAATCATCCACAGAAGAGCCCCCACTATGAAAAACATGTTAGCTCCCAGCAAACCAAGACAACACGAAAAAACTGCAGAAAGAGACAAGCCAGACCAGAAAGGCAGTTTCAAATGCGGAACAAAAACCTGCCTATGCTGTAAGGTCATCACACACAACCGTACACAATTCTCCTCAAACAAAAATGGATCCACATTCATGATCAAACACCATATGACTTGTCAATCCTGCTACGTGATATACCTAATTGAGTGCAAATGTGGCCTCCAGTATGTAGGACGCACAACCCAGGCCCTACATAACCGTCTAAACCAACACAGATACAATATACGCAGACAATACCTCAAACACAGCCTATCCAGACACTGTGCATCCACAATTGACAAAGACAAACACCCCCTAACCATCACCCCAATCGATTTTATACCTGAAAATCCCTTCAACAGATTTAATGCCCTACAAAAGAGAGAAGTATACTGGATATACCAGCTGGACACCCTTGCACCATACGGACTCAACGCAATCTCGGAAACCATACTATAAACGCACACCCTCGAACTCATCCCCAAAAAATGTCCTCGAATACACAGAACGTCCTGCTATTCTCCCCTTTTTCCACTACCTCCCCTATCTGATAACCAAAACACATCCAATAAGACATCCAACCCCTGTCTCAAGCGATGAATAAAGCAACACTTCTGAAAAAATGTTGCCACTTGAAAAGATACCAACAAAGACACAACACCCTCCCCTTCTTGTCACAGCATTCTATGTTACAAAACATATGAAAAACAAAGTGACATTACCTACGGATGATGTGACCGTCTCCAGCCTGGAACCACAATAAACAAGGCAATCTATATATAAAAAATGAAACAAACAAATATTAACCCCAACACACACAAACCTAATAATCTAACCGGCAGTACCTATACTAGACACAATACAATAAGACATAATTTTTCGGCCTATATACACATATAGATATACATTCACACCAAATACAACCAAAAACATAAACACAATCCCCAACTAAGAAGAACCACTGCACCCCTTGTTTCTTCACCTGGCCGAAAATGCCAGAAAACAACCCCAAAGGACATACCTTTGCACCAAAGGAGATTAAATACAGGGACCCCGCCGCATCCAGATACGCAAAAATATAGCGATCTGCAATGTACTCCCTGTGGCCACCTCTCAACAAAATATCTCCCTACCCTTAAGAACACCGAAATCCAGCAGTAGATAACTGTCCGCTCCTCACACACCAACAGACGAAAAAACCATAGCGCCAACACAGTCCGGCATCTCAGTACAGAACAAACATATAATCCCAGCAACAAGACCTCCGTCCGCCCCCTACACAAGAAAATACCTATAGCGCCAACATAGTTTAACATCTCCTCACAGAAGGAGCATTCAAACAAACAGCAGACCGCAGTTTGCCCCCTACAAAACTTAAAAATCATAGCGCCAACATAGTCCGGCATCTCCTCACAGCACACTGAGTAGTTAGGCGGGACGAACCTCCTCTCCTCCTCTCCCACTTCTCTTCTTCCCCCACTCACCCCACGACCATTCCAGCAACCCACAGCTCCACCGAATCCTTATAACTACAGGCATCTGGATCTCTGCCGAGCCACGGATCCCCCATACTTTACAGTGCCGACAGCAGCTCTCAATACGTACGAAACACCGGATCATGTTACCGGAATATGCCATACACCTGTGTAATAAGAAATATCGGCAGTACATACTAATACCAATAAAAAGACATGTACACCATACAATCTAGCAACCAGCTGCTATCCAAATTAGCGCTCACAGTATCTTTACCATCAGCCAGAAAATGAGGGGCGTTCCTCCAAGTGATGCCACAAATGACGTCATACACATCTGCTCCCCGTCCAACCACTGGCCTGCGCGCCAAAATACCCTTCTTTTAAAAGACGATGTTTTAATATGTATGACATATGCTTTTATTGTCCTGACGAAGAGGGCTGGACGCCCTTGAAACGCGTTGACACAAAAAATAAACAAGCTATTTTATTTTCCAAAAAGTATTTTATGAAAATCCGCCTCCTGTTTCCAGCGCCGCAAAAAAAGGGTTCCAAAAACCACTACCTTTTATCTTCTCACTTTTTTCTCCTGCCACCTCTGGTGCAGAGAAAAAGGAACCTTTGGCAGCAGTACAGGACCCCGCATGCTGGACGGGAGAATACCAGCACAAGCCTTCTACAGTTGTTGTGGCTTCACACAACAACACACGGTAAGCGCTTCTTGTATACAGTAAACTTTGACCGTAAATACAGCCACACACACGAGGCGCGGCCTCCTGTCTCTTTTCTCTCCTTTCCTTTATAAGGAAGAGCCTGTGAGATCCAGCCCCCTGGATCTCACAGGCCGGAAGCTGTATGAGTAATACACACTGTATTACTCATACAGCCAATGCATTCCAATACAGAAGTATTGGAATGCATTGTAAAGAATTAGACCCCCAAAAGTTCAAGTATCAAAGTGGGACAAAAAATAAAGTGAAAAAAAGCTGAAAAAATAAAGTTTTCCCCCCAAAAAATTTAAAGTTTCAAGTAAAAATAAACAAAAACATAATTTTCCCCAAGTAAAGTTAAAAAAAATTGGTAAAAAATAGGGGGAAAAAAAAAAAGTATACATATTAGGTATCGCCACGTCTGTATCAACCGGCTCTATAAACCTATTGTAATGACCGGCGTCACGCAAAGGGAGGGAAATGGGAAGGCCCTGTCCAAGGGAGAGGGAAAGGTGGTGACCCCTGACTCACCTTGCGGCTGGCACCTGACTGCCCTGACGTCCCTAGACGGGTTCCTCACCCGTACGCCGATCACGTGCCTAAACCCTGGCTTTCCCTAAGATGAGCCCTATGTAGTGAACGGGGCGGTGGGATCACTAGTCCGCACCACTGACACTAAGAGGAAAACACCAAGGAGAGGACAGACAATACAGACAAACATATAATCCCAGGTGGGCGACAACAGCAGACCACAAAGGCTCAACAGGGATCTGGAGGGTAACGTTCTGGAACAACAACCAGGGAACACAGCTACACAGCTCCAGTGGGTCAGTATAGAAGTTCAGGCAGGAAGCTCTATATCTGGCAACCAGAGAAGTGGGAGAGGGGAATATAAGGAGGTTGGGAGTGCTGGACAAGAAACAGCTGAGGAGAAGGAGCTACGGATCCCTGAGTGAGCCAAAAAGGGTTGCAAGGCAAACCCAGAAAGCTACCATTAAGAAACAGCACTATCTTTCTGCATAGAGCGCGCAGCCACCCGCTGCGACTTCCTGACCCCGGGTATAACAGAGTCAGGCGTGGCTCTTGACACCCTCGTGACACGTATACCATGAACTAACCCCTCAGATGAACAGCGTAAAAACTAAAAACTGTGCTAAATAAACCATTTTTTTGTCACCTTACATCACAAAAAGTACAACAGCAAGCGATCAAAAAGGCGTTTTCCCACCAAAATCTAACCCTCACCTCATCCCGCAAAAATTAAGACCCTACCTAAGATAATCGCCCAAAAACTGAAAAAACTATGGCTCTCAGAATATGGAGACACTAAAATATATATTTTTTGTTTCAAAAATGATATTATTGTGTAAAACTTACATAAATAAAAAAAAGTATACATATTAGGTATCGCCGCATCCGTATCGACCGGCTCTATAAAAAAATCACATGACCTAACCCCTCAGATGAACACCGTAAAAATGTTAAATAAAAACTGGGCTAAATAAACAATTTTTTTGTCACCTTACATCACAAAAAGTGTAATAGCAAGCGATCAAAAAGTCACACGCACCCCAAAATAGTGCCAATAAAACCGTCATCTCATCCCGCAAAAATCATACCCTACCCAAGGTAATCGCCCAAAAACTGAAAAATTATGGCTCTCAGACTATGGAAACACTAAAACATGATTTTTTTTGCTTCAAAAAAGAAATCATTGTATAAAAATCATCCGTGACAACCTGGTCTATAAAAATATCACATGATCTAACCTGTCAGATGAATGTTGTAAATAACAAAAAATAAAAACTGTGCCAAAACAGCTATTTCTTGTTATCTTGCCTCACAAAAAGTGTAATATAGAGCAATTAAAAATCATATGTACCCTAAACTAGTACCAACAATACTGCCACCCTATCCCGTAGTTTCTAAAATGGGGCCACTTTTTTGGAGTTTCTACTCTAGGGGTGCATCAGGAGGGCTTCAAATGGGACATGGTGTCAAAAAACCATTCCAGCAAAATCTGCCTTCCAAAAACCGTATGGCATTCCTTTCCTTCTGCGCCCTGCCGTGTGCCCGTACAGTAGTTTACGACCACATATGGGGTGTCTCTGTAAACTTCAGAATCAGGGCCATAAATATTGAGTTTGGTTTGGCTGTTAACCCTTGCTTTGTAATTGGAAAAAAATTATTAAAATGGAAAATCTGCCAAAAAAGTGAAATTTTGAAATTGTATGTCTATTTTCCATTAATTCTTGTGGAACACCTAAAGGGTTAACGACGTTTGTAAAATCTGTTTTGAATACCTTGAGGGGTGTAGTTTCTTAGATGGGGTCACTTTTATAGAGTTTCTACTCTAGGGGTGCATCAGGGGGGCTTCAAATGGGACATGGTGTCAAAAAAAACAGTCCAGCAAAATCTGCCTTCCAAAAACTGTATAGCATTCCTTTCCTTCTGCGCCCTGCCGTGTGCCCGTTCAGTAGTTTACGACCACATATGGGGTGTTTTTGTAAACTACAGAATCAGGGCCATAAATATTGAATTTGGTTAGGCTTACATAATAAAAACCACCCATTTTAGAAACTACACCCCTCAATGTATTAAAAACTGATTTTACAAACTTTGTTAACCCTTTAGGTGTTCCACAAGAATTAAAGGTTAATGGAGATGAAATTTCAGAATTTCACTTTTATGGCAGATTTTCCATTTTAATCCATTATTTCCAGTAACACAGCAAGGGTTAACAGCCAAACAAAACACAATATTTATTACCCTGATTCTGTAGATTACATAAACATCCCATTTGTAAACTGCTGTACGGTCACACAGCAGGGCGCAGAAGGAAAGGAATGCCATATGGTTTTTGGAGGGCCATGTCACATTTGAAGACCCCCTGATGCATACCTAGAGTAGAAACTCCAAAAAATGACCCAATTTCGGAAACTACGGGATAAGGTGGCAGTTTTGTTGGTACTATTTAAGGGTACATATGATTTTTGGTTGCTCTAACAAAAAATAGCTGTTTTAGCACAATTTTTATTTTTTGTTATTTACAATGTTCATCTGACAGGTTAGATCCTGTGGTATTTTTATAGAGCAGGTTGCTAGGGACGCGACAATACCAAAATGATTTTTTTAGAGTCTCCATATTCAGAATTTTTATTTTTTGAATTTTTGGGCGACTGTCTTATGTAGGGTCTCATTTTTTGCGGGATGAGATGACAGTTTTATTGGTACAATTTTGGAGTGTGTATGACTTTTAGTTTGCTTGGTATTACACTTTTTGTGATCTAAGGTAACAAAAAAAATTGCTTTTATGACAGTTTTTATTTTCTATTTTTTACAGTGTTCTCCTGAGGGGTTAGGTCATGTGATTTATTATACAGCAGGTTATTACGGATGCGGTGATACCTAATATGTATACTTTTTCCTTTTTATTAAAGTTTTACACAATAACAGCATTTTTTAAACAAAGAAAATTATGTTTTAGTGTCTCCATATTCTGAGAGCCATAGTTTTTTTTATTTTTTGGGCGATTGTCTTAGGTAAGATCTCATTTTTTGCGGGATGAGATGTCCGATAGATTGGTATGATTTTGGAGTGCATATGACTTTTTGATCGCTTACAAATGACTTTGTACACCGTTTTTATTTTTTTTACAGTGTTTACCTGAGGGGTTAGGTCATGTGATTTATTTATACAGTTTGTTATTACGGACACGGCGATAAATAATAAGTGTATACTTTCTTTATTTATTAAATTTTTATACACTAATAAAAAAACAAAAAAAATAATCATATTTTAGTGTCTCCATAGTCTGAGAGCCATAGTTTTTTTTATTTTTTGGGCGATTGTTTTAGGTAGGAGCTCATTTTTTGCGGAATGAGGTGACGGTTAGAATGGTGCTATTTTCGGGGGCATACGCCTTTTTGATCGCTTGTTGTTGCACTTTTAGTGATGTAAGGTGACAAAAAAAAACTATTTGACTTTTTTGACAGTGTTCACCTGAGGGGTTAGGTCATGGGATATTTTTCTAGAGCCGGTCTATACGGACGCGGTGATACCTAATATGTCTACTTTTATTTTTTTCCCTATTTTTGACAAAAAAAAATTACTTTATTTTTGAAAAAGGACGCCTTTTTTTTACTTTAAAAGTACATTTTTTTAGTATAAATAAAAACACTTTTTTCCACTTTATTAAAATTTTTTATTTTTCCCACTGTGGGACTTCATCTTTTCAGGGTTTGATACCTGTTTAAATTCAGTATAATACATCCTGTATTGTACTGAATTGAACTGTCAGCGTCTCACACAGTGAGACGCTACAGTTGCCTAGGAGACCCAGCGCTCAGGCTGGATCTCCTGGGCTTCCGTAGGCTGGCAGCTCCGATGCCTGTGTAAGGCATCGGGGCTGCCATGGCAACCATCGACCCCCTGCCAGCGCAGCGTGGGGGGCGATGGAGTCAGAGGAACGTCGCACGTGAAAGGGTTAATCTGCCGGCATCACCGCAGACACCGATGCCGGTGGATGCAGCAGAGGCCCGGCTATCAGTAACAGCCGAGCCCGTGCAGCTCCTGCACCCGCCTGATCCCATCACGTACATGCACGTGTGGATGCGGCAAGGAGCCACATTCGCTCACGTACTGTCACGGATTATGTTGCAGATAGCTGGAAGTTATGGATAAACATCCGACTGGCTTGATCCCAAACTAAGGAGCATGAAGGTGACCCCTATAAACCCTAAGAGCTCACCCTGACTGCTAAGCACATACAAGGGTCTCAGAGGTAGACGATTGCATGCCCTCGTACCTAGACTGTGTGACACCTGAAAACCCTATAATAGTGAGGGGACACGACCACCGGCTCCCTGCACTTAATACGGAGGGAGTCAGGGTCACCTAGAATCAAGCCAGCAAGGAAACACAATACATGAAAGGACTTATCTGAATAAGCAGGAACAAAAGTCTCCAGCAGTGAACACTTCAATCCAGGAAGTAGTATAAACCGCAAAGTGAGGCAGTATGGGAGGGAATATAAAGGAAAGAGGATTAGTCTAAATAGGTGACACCTGGGAGAAGGAAATGAGATGACAAAGTGAAACTAAAACAAAGAACATCATGCAAGAGGTAGAAAAGGACGTCTGTCAGACCTTCTCACAGAAGTGGCGGTGACACGTACATGTACGTGATAATGCGGGAAGGGGTTAATATCACATCCTGTAATCTTCATAAACCTCTCATAGTTTTTCACATACTTTGTTCCCTCTTTGCTGGCTACTAGCTGGGGGGCTGTGTATATATATATATAGAGAGAGAGAGAGAGAGAGAGAGAGAGAGAGAGAGAGAGAGAGAGAGAAAAGTAAAGAAAAGAAGCAGCACTCAAGAAAATATGCGGGTGCAAAAAATCCTCCTTATCAGACCTGTGACCAAGGTCCAAGTTGTAGATACAAAGCAAAAAACGAAGGCAGCACTCCAAATAGTGAAGAAAGTGGAAGGTTTATTCACCCAACCAGCAGCAACGTTTCAGCTCTCTCTCTATGGAGCCTTTGTCCAGCTGGACAAAGGCTCCATAGAGAGAGCTGAAACGTTGCTGCTGGTTGGGTGAATAAACATTCCACTTTCTTCACTATTTGGAGTGCTGCCTTCGTTTTTTGCTTTGTATATATATATATATATATATTTTATTTTTATTTTTTTCATGAGTTTGGCCCATTTCAACGTCAATGTTTCAGACTAACACACACAAAACTGAGGAGCGAACAGGTTAACTCTTTCCTCCACAGACAAAGGATTTACCTTCCCCTCTGGTTGGCTCAAATCTGACTATCATTCGCGTCCGACTAGTTAGCCAGGGACTTCCCCCGCACCACAGGTCAGACGGACCAATCGTCCGTCCCTGATCAGGCCGGCCGGAATTTTGGCCCACACCTCGGCAATACAATGCCCTCTAGTCCAAACCAGGTGGTCACTTTTCCCCTTCCTTTGCCTGTAATCTTAACCGTCCGTGCTCAATTCACTCCTGAGACAATCACATGTACAGTCGTGGCCAAAAGTTTTGAGAATTACAGGAATATTGGAAATTGGAAAAGTTGCTGCTTAAGTTTTTATAATAGCAATTTGCATATACTCCAGAATGTTATGAAGAGTGATCAGATGAATTGCATAGTCCTTCTTTGCCATGAAAATTAACTTAATCCCAAAAAAAACTTTCCACTGCATTTCATTGCTGTCATTAAAAGGACCTGCTGAGATCATTTCAGTAATCGTCTTGTTAACTCAGGTGAGAATGTTGACGAGCACAAGGCTGGAGATCATTATGTCAGGCTGATTGGGTTAAAATGGCAGACTTGACATGTTAAAAGGAGGGTGATGCTTGAAATCATTGTTCTTCCATTGTTAACCATGGTGACCTGCAAAGAAACGCGTGCAGCCATCATTGCGTTGCATAAAAATGGCTTCACAGGCAAGGATATTGTGGCTACTAAGATTGCACCTCAATCAACAATTTATAGGATCATCAAAAACTTCAAGGAAAGAGGTTCAATTCTTGTTAAGAAGGCTTCAGGGCGTCCAAGAAAGTCCAGCAAGCGCCAGGATTGTCTCCTAAAGAGGATTCAGCTGCGGGATCGGAGTGCCACCAGTGCAGAGCTTGCTCAGGAATGGCAGCAGGCAGGTGTGAGCATATCTGCACGCACCGTGAGGCGAAGACTTTTGGAAGATGGCCTGGTGTCAAGAAGGGCAGCAAAGAAGCCACTTCTCTCCAAAAAAAACATTAGGGACAGATTGATCTTCTGCAGAAAGTATGGTGAGCGGACTGCTGAGGACTGGGGCAAAGTCATATTCTCCGATGAAGCCTCTTTCCGATTGTTTGGGGCATCTGGAAAAAGGCTTGTCCGGAGAAGAAAAGGTGAGCGCTACCATCAGTCCTGTGTCATGCCAACAGTAAAGCATCCTGAGACCATTCCTGTGTGGGGTTGCTTCTCATCCAAGGGAGTGGGCTCACTCACAATTTTGCCCAAAAACACAGCCATGAATAAAGAATGGTACCAAAACACCCTCCAACAGCAACTTCTTCCAACAATCCAACAACAGTTTGGTGAAGAACAATGCATTTTCCAGCACGATGGAGCACCGTGCCATAAGGCAAAAGTGATAACTAAGTGGCTCGGGGACCAAAACGTTGACATTTTGGGTCCATGGCCTGGAAACTCCCCAGATCTTAATCCCATTGAGAACTTGTGGTCCATCCTCAAGAGGCGGGTGGACAAACTCCAAGAAGTGATTATGAAAGAATGGGTTGCTATCAGTCAGGAATTGGCCCAGAAGTTGATTGAGAGCATGCCCAGTCGAATTGCAGAGGTCCTGAAAAAGAAGGGCCAACACTGCAAATACTGACTCTTTGCATAAATGTCATGTAATTGTCGATAAAAGCCTTTGAAACGTATGAAGTGCGTGTAATTATATTTCACTACATCACAGAAACAACTGAAACAAAGATCTAAAAGCAGTTTAGCAGCAAACTTTGTGAAAACTAATATTTGTGTCATTCTCAAAACTTTTGGCCACGACTGTACACAAACACATATACACACCTCAAGGTGGGAAAGGAGTTAGCGCCACGTTTGCTCACTGATCCTGGAGAGCCGCTGCCTTCTTAAACAACTGATCGGCGGGGGTCCCGGGTGTCAGACCCCCGACGATCAGATGCTGATGATCTATCCAGAGGATAGGTCATCAGTTTAAACAAACTGCAGAACCCCTTTAAGTGTCAGCTGAATGCGTTGTCTTCCATGCATTGTAACACAGGTCTGGGAAAGGACAGGAAAGCCTGAGCGAGAGTTTTGATTGAGGTTGAGGTTGACTAGTATCAATGGCCTGGGCGCGGCTAAGCTCTGTTCACTTGAATGGAACTTAGCTGCGCCCATGCCAGTTGATACAAGTCGTGACGTCACTGGGCCAGCAGTAAACAGTGAGAAGGCCGCAGCGTTCCTGGAGCGCCGCTGCCTTCTCAAACAGCTGATTGGCGGGGGACCTGGGTGTCGGACCCCCGCCGATCAGATGCTTATGATCTATCCAGAGGATAGATCATCAGTTTAAACAAACTGAAGAACCCCTTTAACAAATAACCACACAAGGGTGAACCTTTATTTTCATGTCTATAGTTCTGAGCTCAGAATTTCGACATTCAGCCGACTACGATTTCACACTGTTCAGCAGACCGGGACTTCGCGACACGACGAACAGAAAGTGGGAGACAGGTAAGAACCAAATTTTCTTACCTTTTTGAGCCGCGATCTCCTCTCCCACTGTTCGTCAGATCCCGAAGTATCCCTTCTAGGTCAGCTGGTGATGCCTCGTTTTTCTGAGCCCACCCAGGGACGCCAAGTTGTTAAAGCTGGTCTTAAGCAGACCTCCCAGTTCTCCCCTGGTGCTCCAAATCAAGGTACCCCCAAGGGGTTAATATCAACGCGTGGCTGAGAGACTAGACGCTGACACATAGCTGGTCAAGGTAATCTCTCTGTTTATTATAATGAGTTAAAGCTTTATATACAGGTGAAACTCGAAAAAAAAAATATAATATCGTGCAAAGTTCATTTATTTCAGTAATGCAACTTAAAAGGTGAAACTAACATATGAGACTCATTACATGCAAAGCGAGATATTTCAAGCCTTTATTTGGCTTACAGCTTATGAAACCCCAAAGTCTCAATTTTGAGGTACCCTTTGCTCAGGGGGTATGGATTACTAGAGTGTGACACTGTGAGCCTAGAATATTGAACCTTTTCACAAAATTCTAATTTTAAGCTGCATTAATGCAATTCCTTTTATTTGCATTACTGAAATAAATGGACTTTTGCACGATATTCTAATTTTTCGAGTTTCACCTGTACATCTTCAGAAAAGGGCAGTCCTTTCTGAGGCCTATGCATTATTTCATTGGCTAAAAAGGAAGAGATAAGATAACACTTGGCTTCTGCGCAGTATGCACTAGCCCATAAACTTTGGAATATAAACATCTATGGGTCCGCGACATGTTGTAATGGCGGTCCTCCTAACCTTAATACTACAAACGTCATATGTGACACAAGGAGGTTCTTTTCTGTAGGTAGTGAATAATATGTGTATATGTATTATCCAGCTAAGTGATTGGCTTAGGCATTCTTCCACAGTGCATACATCTTCCTTGAAGCATCTGTACAAGGAGAAGACAAACACTGCCTACAGCACAGCTCTCTGCCCCCCTCTCACTCCAGTGTGGAAGCAAAAGGAAAAAAGGGAGGCACTTTTGATAAGAAGTAGTAGTTTTAGTTTGTGACAAATTCAGAATAGTTAACTAGTTACAGTCCTAGAGATACAAAACATAAAATGAAATTCACACATCTCTAACAGTGGCCTTGCTATTGGGGGGCAATTCTATTATTTCTGGGGACACTATACAGGGATTATTGCCTGGAGCACAATATAGGGTGTTATTATTATTACTGGGGGCACTGTAGGGGACATAGAAACATAGAATGTGTCGGCAGATCAGAAGCATTTGGCCCATCTAGTCTGCCCAACATTATAGCTTCTGTGGACACTATAGGGACATTTGGAGTAAGTTATCAAACTGGTGTAAAGTAGAACTGGCTTAGTTGCCCATAGCAACCAATCAGATTCCACCTTTCATTTTTGACAGCTCTTTTGGAAATCCAGTTCTACTTTACACCAGTTTGATAAATGACCCCAATTATGTCTATCAGGGTCACAATTTTTTCAGCAGTATAGTACCTGGGGCATTGGGGGGCACAACGGGCACAGTATTGGGGGTGACAGCAGGATGACACTGTGAGGACACCAGGATGGGGAGGTTGATGGAAAAATTGAGAAATCCAACGTGTCTGTGTTACAAACTCTGTAGAGACGAGATGCGGCTGAAAGAATTTGTCATGGCGGTCTAACGGAGGAGAAGAGGAAAGAGAAGGTCTACATGACAGTAGATGTCCCTGGCTGTAAGAGGTATGTGGTCACTATGACATGTAGAAAGTGTTTTTAAAGGAGAGTTACACTTTAAAGGCTATATTTGTTTGTCTTTCCAGCCTGCTTCTTGTTTTTTTCAGTTAAAAGGTTTACCTGGGAATTTGATATGGATGGTCTATACTCAGGATAGGTCATCAGTATCAAATGGGATCCGACTCCTGACACCCCTGCTGATCAGCTGTTTGAAGAGGCCACGGCGCTCACAAGAGCTCCGGTGAGCACTGCGGTCTCTTTAGAGTTCACCAAGCCCAGCGCCGTACATTAGACAGCAGTGATGCTTGGTATTGCAGCTCATCTCCTTTCACTTGAATGGGACTGAACTACAACTAGGCCATGATATAAAGTGACATCACTGGCCTCCCAACAGTGAATCGGCAGGTGTCCCGGGAGAAGGACCCCAGCCGATCTGACATTGATGACCTATCCTAAAGATAGTCTTATACACCTTGCTGGTACTGTATTACACTGCACGAGAATATGCAATCTGCAGTCAGTGCAGGCAGGCTATGTGTGAATGTGTTGTCTGTGCAATATTTATTTTGGGGCCCCACTTAAAATTTTGCCCAGGGCCACACTTTGTCTAAAACAGGCTCTGCACTCAGGGACAGTCATTCTTCATATGATGCTGAAGGACCTGCGCTCCCAGCATGATGACATCACCACGTGCTACCAGTGATCATTCTGGGAGCACATGGTGATGTCATCACACTGAAAGCGCAGGTCCTTTAGCATCAGGAAAGGACTGACTGTCTTAGCAAGTGCATGAGGTGAGTATTTTTTATTTTTTAAATTTAAACCTCTAAAAGGCCATTTTCCACCAGTGTAGCAGTTTTATCGAACGTTAGACTGGCGCACTCCTGTCTATCAGCCATTAAAAATGTTCCCATTGATTTCAATGGGGTCCATCTGGACATGAAAAACTGCTGAAAATAGGACGTCCTATTTTTTGGGACAGCTGCTATTGACTGGCCATTAAAAAAAAAAGGCCATGTGAATAGCCCTTCAATATGTTCTAAAAACAGCCACGTGTCGTGTGAATGTAGCCTAAAGGTGCTGCTGACGTTTCTTCTTTTGTATTTATTTTTTGTATCGCTGCTCGGTTCCATTCACTTGGTTGGATGAGACTGAACCGCTCTTATTTGTAATGTCAGGCATAGTCACTACTAAGAATACAGAGCTCTGCCTGGTAAACAATAAATGGGATGTGGCACTTATCAAAGTGCCACGGCCCCTTCAAACAGCTGATCGCCAGAGGTTACAACAGTTTGGTGGCCTGTTGGTGTCTATTTTTTTTAGTCCTGGAGAATCCCTTTAAATTTATAACAGGAAGAAAAAGGATAACAGCAAAGCGTCTCATAAAGATAACCCCCTTGTAAAAATGTATTTGGCCCAATAATTAGCTGGGCGCCGTGGCTTCAGCTTCCGATAGCCCTAGTGGTCAGCTGTTATCCTCTAGAGAAGCTGCAGCCTGCCATTCATTTAAAAGATGAATGGACAACCTTATTGCACATGGATGAGATGGGATGGCTGCAGTGAGAACCTTTTTTTTTTTTTTTTTTTTTTAGCAGTGCTCTGTAAAAAAACAAAAAAAAATCTATTTTTTTCAAATTTTTATGCATGGATCGGTGCCACAAACCATGAATAAAAATGTAGATTTGCATTGGAGTGCACACCTTCAAAAACCGGCATTAAAACCATGCAAAAAAAAAAAAAAAAAAGTACAATTTGCACGGATTATAAAGGTGTGTTTTCAAAATCCATCTTGTGAACGTACCCTTAGAGAAGAATAAATACGTTTTACTGCATCACCGGAAGGGTATTTTTTGGTTTCTGAGGTTGTTTTTTACCCCCAAAAACTTGTTGCAACGTTTCTACAAATAATTAGTGTAAAATAAACTTTTTTTTACAGCGTCATTGGCAGCATCTATTTTGCTGCAGACATTGTGCAATTGCACCTTTTTTTCCCCCAAATCCTACTACAAAGCTTCTATAGTAAATAAGTGTACAATAAGCCTATTTCCCAGCATCGTCATCAGCACGCATTTTGGCCACAGCCTGTGTCCAATTACACATTTTCTTTCCCCAAAAACCTGCTGCAAAGTTTCTTCAATTAATTCAGAACAAGCCACTGTTTCTTCCAATACTATCGTATGTGTAGAAATACCGCTTCCAAAAAAGGAAATTTTTTTGATTTTTTATTTTATTTAAAAAAGCATAACAGTGAGTGTATAAACAGGCTATTTGTTAACACCGTCAGCCATGCGTTTACCCACAACTATATATGTTACTGTCACTTTGAAATTACTAATCCTATTTTGACATTAAAAAGCTTGAAAGGGGAGAAAAAAATAATAAGTGTAAAAAAAAAAAAACTACTTATCGGTAATTTCCTTTTCATAAATCCTCCATGACGGCATACCATGACAGATGACCCGCCTTTACCCAGGTAGGGACAGGAAGATAAATTTGACCCTCCGCCGACTCCTCCTCAGTGTCTTTCTGAACCGACAGCCTAGAGAGTCTTTTCCCATTTTATTATTTATTTATTTTTTACATTCACACCAACACATATTACATATCTATAATTTTTTTAATATTATATAATGCTCTCTCTCTCTATAACACACACATATATATATATATATATATATATATATATATATATATATATATATATATATATATTATATTATATAGGGGGGGACCCATGCCATCATGCTGGATTCATGAAAAGGAAATTACCGGTCAGTAATATGGTTTTTCCCTTTCATCCTCCATGACAGCATACCATGACATATAACAGATTAATCTTGTTCAGGGAGGGACTATGGCCTGCAATACCGTCCTACCAAAGGAAAGCTCCTGACTAGCTTTAGTAAACGTGTGAGGACTTGACCATGTCGCTGCCCTACAGATCTGCTCTAACGAAGCGCTTGCTCTTTCGGCCCAGGATGTTACGACGGATCTTGTAGAGTGAGCTGTGAACTATTTTGGAGGAGATACCCCAAAGACTTATAAGGATTCCAATATGGCCATTTTGTATCCATCTGGACAAAGAATTCTTTGTGGCTTTGTGTCCTTTATGTGCCCCACTGAACTGCACAAACAAATAATCAGTTTTCCTAAACGGCTTTGTGGTCTCTAATTAGTACAAGATAGCTCTACGTACATCTAATCTGTGAAATTTCTCCTCTCCATCTGATTTTGGGTCTCCTCCTGTCTGTGAAAATTAGATACCACTTTAGGAAGGAAGGAATTATCCAGACTAAAAAGAATCCTGTCTGGAAAGACCACGCAAAATGGTTCCACTATTTTTAGAGCCTGGATCTCACTTACTCTACGTGCTGAGGTAATTGCTACTAAAAATAGGGTTTTTAGGGCAACATATTTTAGTGAGGCCTCCGAAAGGGGTTCAAAGGGGGAACTCGTCAGGCCTGACAAAACTAAACTAAAGGGTTTCTGCAGTTTGTTTAAACTGATTATCTATCCTCTGAATAGATCATCAGCATCTGATCGGCGGGGGTCCGACACCCAGGACCCCCGCCGATCAGCTGTTTGAGAAGGCAGCGGTGCTCCAGGACCGCCGCGGCCTTCTGACGTTTACTGCAGGCCCAGTGACGTCACGACTAGTATCAACTGGCCTGGGCGCAGCTAAGCTCTGTTCACTTGAATGGAGCTTAGCCCCGCCCAGGCCAGTTGATACAAGTCGTGACATCACTCGGCCTGCGGTAAACAGTGAGAAAGCCGCGGCGCTGCTGGAGCACTGCTGCCTTCTCAAACAGCTGATCGGCGGGGGTCCTGGGTGTCGGACTCACGTCAATCAGATGCTGATGATCTATCCAGAGGATAGATCAGTTTAACCACCTCAGCCCCCAGTGCTTAAACACCCTGAAAGACCAGGCCACTTTTTACACTTCTGACCTACACTACTTTCACCGTTTATTGCTCGGTCATGCAACTTACCACCCAAATGAATTTTACCTCCTTTTCTTCTCACTAATAGAGCTTTCATTTGGTGGTATTTCATTGCTGCTGACATTTTTACTTTTTTTGTTATTAATCGAAATTTAACGATTTTTTTGCAAAAAAATGACATTTTTCACTTTCAGTTGTAAAATTTTGCAAAAAAAACGACATCCATATAGAAATTTTGCTCTAAATTTATAGTTCTACATGTCTTTGATAAAAAAAAAATGTTTGGGTAAAAAAAAAATGGTTTGGGTAAAAGTTATAGCGTTTACAAACTATGGTACAAAAATGTGAATTTCCGCTTTTTGAAGCAGCTCTGACTTTCTGAGCACCTGTCATGTTTCCTGAGGTTCTACAATGCCCAGACAGTACAAACACCCCACAAATGACCCCATTTCTGAAAGTACACACCCTAAGGTATTCGCTGATGGGCATAGTGAGTTCATAGAACTTTTTATTTTTTGTCACAAGTTAGCGGAAAATGATGATTTTTTTTTTTATTTTTTTTTTCTTACAAAGTCTCATATTCCACTAACTTGTGACAAAAAATAAAAAGTTCTATGAACTCACTATGCCCATCAGCGAATACCTTGGGGTCTCTTCTTTCCAAAATGGGGTCACTTGTGGGGTAGTTATACTGCCCTGGCATTCTAGGGGCCCAAATGTGTGGTAAAGAGTTTGAAATCAAATTCAGTAAAAAATGACGAGTGAAATCCGAAAGGTGCTCTTTGGAATATGGGCCCCTTTGCCCACCTAGGCTGCAAAAAAGTGTCACACATCTGGTATCCCCGTACTCAGGAGAAGTTGAGGAATGTGTTTTGGGGTGTCTTTTTACATATACCCATGCTGGGTGAGATAAATATCTTGGTCAAATGACAACTTTGTATAAAAAAATGGGAAAAGTTGTCTTTTGCCAAGATATTTCTCTCACCCAGCATGGGTATATATAAAATGACACCCCAAAACACATTCCCCACCTTCTCCTGAGTACGGAGATACCAGATGTGTGACACTTTTTTGCAGCCTAGGTGGGCAAAGGGGCCCATATTCCAAAGAGCACCTTTCGGATTTCACTCATCATTTTTTACAGAATTTGATTTCTAACTCCTTACCACACATTTGGGCCCCTAGAATGCCAGGGCAGTATAACTACCCCACAAGTGACCCCATTTTGGAAAGAAGACACCCCAAGCTATTCCGTGAGGGGCATGGCGAGTTCCTAGAATTTTTTATTTTTTGTCACAAGTTAGTGGAAAATGATGATTTTTTTTTTTTTTTTTTTTTTTCATACAAAGTCTCATATTCCACTAACTTGTGACAAAAAATAAAAACTTCCATGAACTCACTATGCCCATCAGCGAATACCTTGGGGTCTCTTCTTTCCAAAATGGGGTCACTTGTGGGGTAGTTATACTGCCCTGGCATTCTAGGGGCCCAAATGTGTGGTAAAGAGTTTGAAATCAAATTCAGTAAAAAATGACGAGTGAAATCCGAAAGGTGCTCTTTGGAATATGGGCCCCTTTGCCCACCTAGGCTGCAAAAAAGTGTCACACATCTGGTATCCCCGTACTCAGGAGAAGTTGAGGAATGTGTTTTGGGGTGTCTTTTTACATATACCCATGCTGGGTGAGATAAATATCTTGGTCAAATGACAACTTTGTATAAAAAAATGGGAAAAGTTGTCTTTTGCCAAGATATTTCTCTCACCCAGCATGGGTATATATAAAATGACACCCCAAAACACATTCCCCACCTTCTCCTGAGTACGGAGATACCAGATGTGTGACACTTTTTTGCAGCCTAGGTGGGCAAAGGGGCCCATATTCCAAAGAGCACCTTTCGGATTTCACTCATCATTTTTTACAGAATTTGATTTCTAACTCCTTACCACACATTTGGGCCCCTAGAATGCCAGGGCAGTATAACTACCCCACAAGTGACCCCATTTTGGAAAGAAGACACCCCAAGCTATTCCGTGAGGGGCATGGCGAGTTCCTAGAATTTTTTATTTTTTGTCACAAGTTAGTGGAAAATGATGATTTTTTTTTTTTTTTTTTTTTTCATACAAAGTCTCATATTCCACTAACTTGTGACAAAAAATAAAAACTTCCATGAACTCACTATGCCCATCAGCGAATACCTTGGGGTCTCTTCTTTCCAAAATGGGGTCACTTGTGGGGTAGTTATACTGCCCTGGCATTCTAGGGGCCCAAATGTGTGGTAAGGAGTTTGAAATCAAATTCTGTAAAAAATGACGAGTAAAATCCGAAAGGTGCTCTTTGGAATATGGGCCCCTTTGCCCACCTAGGCTGCAAAAAAGTGTCACACATGTGGTATTGCCGTACTCAGGAGAAGTTGAGGAATGTGTTTTGGGGTGTCTTTTTACATATACCCATGCTGGGTGAGATAAATATCTTGGTCAAATGACAACTTTGTATAAAAAAATGGGAAAAGTTGTCTTTTGCCAAGATATTTCTCTCACCCAGCATGGGTATATATAAAATGACACCCCAAAACACATTCCCCACCTTCTCCTGAGTACGGAGATACCAGATGTGTGACACTTTTTTGCAGCCTAGGTGGGCAAAGGGGCCCATATTCCAAAGAGCACCTTTTGGATTTCACAGGTCATTTTTTACTGAATTTGATTTCAAACTCCTTACCACACATTTGGGCCCCTAGAATGCCAGGGCAGTATAACTACCCCACAAGTGACCCCATTTTGGAAAGAAGAGACCCCAAGGTATTCGCTGATGGGCATAGTGAGTTCATGGAAATTTTTTTTTTTTGTCACAAGTTAGTGGAATAGGAGACTTTGTATGAAAAAAAAAAAAAAAAAAAAAAATCATCATTTTCCACTAACTTGTGACAAAAAATAAAAAATTCTAGGAACTTGCCATGCCCCTCACGGAATACCTTGGGGTGTCTTCTTTCCAAAATGGGGTCACTTGTGGGGCAGTTATACTGCCCTGGCATTTTCCAGGGGCCCTAATGTCTGGTAAGTAGGTAAATGACCTGTGAAATCTGAAAGGTGCTCTTTGGAATGTGGGCCCCTTTGCCCAGCTAGGCTGCAAAAAAGTGTCACACATCTGGTATCTCCGTACTCAGAAGAAGGTAAGGAATGTGTTTTGGGGTGTCATTTTACATATACCCATGCTGGGTGAGAGAAATATCTTGGCAAAAGACAACTTTTCCCATTTTTTTATACAAAGTTGGCATTTGACCAAGATATTTATCTCACCCAGCATGGGTATATGTAAAATGACACCCCAAAACATATTCCCCAACTTCTGCTGAATACGGAGATACCACATGTGTGACACTTTTTTGCAGCCTAGGTGGGCAAAGGGGCCCAAATTCCTTTTAGGAGGGCATTTTTAGACATTTGGATACCAGACTTCTTCTCACGCTTTGGGGCCCCTAAAATGCCAGGGCAGTATAAATACCCCACATGTGACCCCATTTTGGAAAGAAGACACCCCAAGGTATTCAATGAGGGGCATGGCGAGTTCATTGAAAAAAAAAAATTTTGGCACAAGTTAGCGGAAATTGATTTTTTGGATTTTGTTCTCACAAAGTCTCCCTTTCCGCTAACTTGGGACAAAAATTTCAATCTTTCATGGACTCAATATGCCCCTCAGCAAATACCTTGGGGTGTCTTCTTTCCAAAATGGTGTTATTTGTGGGGTGTTTGTACTGCCCTGGCATTTGAGGGTCTCCGCAATCATTACATGTATGCCCAGCATTAGGAGTTTCTGCTATTCTCCTTATATTGAGCATACGGGTAATGAGATTTTTTTTTTCCGTTCAGCCTCTGGGCTGAAAGAAAAAAATGAACGGCACAGATTTCTTCATTCGCATCGATAAATGTGGATGAAAAAATCTCTGCCAAAAAAAGAAAAAGGAGGGGAAAGGCGTCTGCCAGGACATAGGAGCTCCGCCCAACATCCATACCCACTTCAGCTCGTATGCCCTGGCAAACCAGATTTCTCCATTCACATCAATCGATGTGGATGAATAAATCATTGCCGGGATTTTTTTTTTTATATATACAAAGTGTTTGCCAAAGTATATGAACACCGCCACCTCCTCAGCTCATATGCCTCGGCAAACATATCTTTTACTGCAGAGGAGAAATCTCGTCTTGCAGCGCCGCATACACCGACTTGCGTGTAATCTGACAGCAGCACAATGCTTCTGTCCGAATGCACATCAGTGCTGCAGCTGGTCGATCGGTTGGTCCACCTGGAAGGTAAAAAAAACAAAACAAAAAAGAAAAAACCAGGCCGCAAAGCAATAACTTTATTAACTTTAGAACAGAACATATTAACTTTTTTAAACTTTTTTAACTTTTTTACTTACCGGTAATTTTTTTTTTGTTTAGTTTTTTTTACCTTTATAGAACAAACCTCTCCTTCCCCATGGGACAATGTGCAAAGCGCAAATCGCCCAAAGATGTGGCGAAGTACGTTATGCACTTTATCCCAGGTGAAAGGAGAGGTTTGCAGCAGCTGAGAGTAAAAGGGCCCTAATAGCCCTGTGTGCCTGTCCTGTGAGATGCAATCCCTATGCTAGGTGTACCTGTGTGTGGTACTTCCGGAAACACTCTCCATAGCATAGGGCAGGGTGGTCAGCACAGTCAGGACAGAAATAGCGGGTGTCACGCCTTATTCCACTCCTGCTACAGACACGACATCTTTTTCGGGGTGACGGTTGGGTTGAGGTACCAGGAACGACACTGGGGAAATGTCGCTCGTGTAGACGGCTAACTACACTGGGGGATGGGGCCACGGAACCTCCTGGGTAAAGGAGGTTCTCGATGATCTCTTCCTGGAATTTGAGGAAAGATCGTGTTCTCCCAGCCTTACTGTAGAGAACAAAACTATTGTACAGCGCCAATTGAATTAAATATACAGACACCTTCTTATACCAGCGTCTGGTTCTGCGGGAAACTAAATACGGAGACAACATCTGGTCATTGAAGTCCACCCCTCCCATGAGCGCATTATAGTCGTGGACACAGAGGGGCTTTTCAATGACACGGGTTGCTCGCTCAATTTGGATTGTCGTGTCTGCGTGAATGGAGGAGAGCATGTAAACGTCACGCTTGTCTCTCCATTTCACCGCGAGCAGTTCTTCGTTACACAAGGCAGCCCTCTGCCCCCTTGCAAGACGGGTGGTTACAAGCCGTTGGGGGAAGCCCACGCGACTAGTTCGCGCGGTGCCACAGGCGCAAATCCGTTCTAGAAACAAATGCCTAAAGAGGGCCACACTTGTGTAAAAATTGTCCACATAAAGATGGTACCCCTTGCCGAATAAGGGTGACACCAAGTCCCAGACTGTCTTCCCACTGCTCCCCAGGTAGTCAGGGCAACCGACCGGCTCCAGGGTCTGATCTTTTCCCTCATAGACACGAAATTTGTGGGTATAGCCTGTGGCCCTTTCACAGAGCTTATACAATTTGACCCCATACCGGGCACGCTTGCTTGGGATGTACTGTTTGAAGCCAAGGCGCCCGGTAAAATGTATTAGGGACTCGTCTACGCAGATGTTTTGCTCGGGGGTATACAAATCTGCAAATTTCTGGTTGAAATGGTCTATGAGGGGCCGAATTTTGTGGAGCCGGTCAAAAGCTGGGTGGCCTCTGGGACGGGAGGTGGTGTTGTCGCTAAAATGCAGGAAACGGAGGATGGCCTCAAATCGTGCCCTGGACATAGCAGCAGAGAACATGGGCATGTGATGAATCGGGTGCGTTGACCAATATGACCGCAATTCATGCTTTTTTGTCAGGCCCATGTTGAGGAGAAGGCCCAAAAAAATTTTAATTTCGGAAACTTGGACTGGTTTCCACCGGAAAGGCTGGGCATAAAAGCTTCCCGGGTTGGCGGATATAAATTGTGTGGCATACTGGTTGGTCTCTGCCACGACTAAGTCCAAGAGCTCCGCAGTCAAGAACAGCTCAAAAAATCCCAGGGCCGAACCGATTTGAGCCGTCTCAACCCGAACTCCAGACTGGGCGGTGAAAGGGGGAACTACAGGTGCGGCTGAAGTTGGTGACTGCCAATCAGGGTTTGCCAGCACCTCAGGGATTCTAGGGGCTCTACGGGCCTGTCTTTGCGGTGGCTGCGACGGGGTAACTAGTGCACGTGCCACCGTACCAGCTTCAACTGCCCTTCTGGTGCTCGCCACGTCACCATGTTGTACGGCAGTGCTGGTACTAGGTCCAGGGAGGGCTGCGCTGCTGGTGTATGCCTCACCACGTGATCCGGCAGCGACAGCCCCACTCTGCTGCTCTTGAAGCGGATCCTGCATAACCTGTGGTCTAGCGACATGGGGCCGGGTACGCCTGGTGCTGCCAGGGACCTCCACCTCCTCGTCCGAACTTTGGGTCAGAGAGCCACTGCTTTCCACAGGTTCATATTCTGACCCGCTAGATTCATCAGATGAGGGTTCCCACTCCTCATCCGACTGGGTCAGAATCCTGTAGGCCTCTTCAGAAGAATACCCCCTGTTTGACATTTTGGACTACTAAATTTAGGGGTATTCCCTGAGACTACCCAAGAAAAAAAGCAAACCTGTCTTACAAAGGGGAGGCTAGCGAAGTACCGGAGGCCGCTGCGGTTGATAAAAAATATCAAAACTGATTTTTTTATCGCCGCAGTGCGTGTAAAATGAATGTGCAGTGATCAAAAAATATATATTTTTTGTCACTGCGGTGGGGCGGGCGTGGGTGAACGCACGTGTGGGCGACCGATCAGGCCTGATCGGGCAAACACTGCGTTTTGGGTGGAGGGCGAACTAAAGTGACACTAATACTATTATAGATCTGACCGTGATCAGTTTTGATCACTTACAGATACTATAAAAGTACAAATGCTGATTAGCGATACGCTATTCAGCGAATAAAAGTGACTGCGGTGCGGTGGGGTGGGCGCTAACTGACGCTAACTACCTAACCAAGGGGCCTAAACTATCCCTAAAACCTAACAGCCAATACTAGTGAAAAAAAAAAAGTGACAGTTTACACTGATCACTTTTTTTCCTTTCACTGGTGATTGACAGGGGCGATCAAAGGGGTGATCAAAGGGTTAATTGGGGTGCAGGGGGGTGATCTGGGGCTAAGGTGTAGTGTTGGTGCTACTCACTGTGAAGTCTGCTCCTGTGCTGGATCCAACCGACGAAAAGGACCAGCACAGGAGCAGACAAGCCATATAACAGATCATATTTACTAATATGATCTGTTATATGGCTTGTGATTGGATTTTTTAAAAATCGCCAGCCTGCCAGCCAATGATCGTTGCTGGCAGGCTGGTGACTAACTTGTTCTTTAACTTTTGCCGGCCCGCGATGCGCATGCGCGGGCCGGCTTGGAGCGAAATCTCGCGTCTCGCGAGATGACGCGTATATGCGTGACTGTGCGCAGCGCTGCCACCTCCGGAACGCGAATCTGCGTTAGGCGGTCCGGAGGTGGTTAAACAAACTGCAGAAACCCTTTAAGGTCTTAATCCATCTGCCCCTTTGAAAAAAACCGAACAACCCATGGATGGTCCGCAATTTTTTCATCAAACATTGAACTCAATGAGGATACATGTACCGTTAGGGTATTTGGATGCAGCCCTTTTTTAAAACCTTTTTGCAGGAATCCTAAAATTGCCTGGATAGAGAATCTCTGATAGGAGTTCCCCGACTGATTACACCAACCACACAATCCTTTCCAGATTTTGGAGTAAATCTTAGAAGTAACTTCTTTCCTGCTGGCTGACATGGTGTCAATTATGGCATCTGATAAGCCCCTGTACTTCAATGTCACCCTCTCAGGTTCCAAGCTGCCAGATGTAGTCTTTCCACTTTGGGATGATAGACTGGACCCTGTGACAACAGATCTTGACTCCATGGAAGAACCCACGGGCTCTGGATTGACAAGAGCTTCAGCAGAGGGAACCATGGCTTTTTTGGCCACAGAGGAGCTATTAAAATTATATGTGCCTTGTCTATGCGGATCTTTTTTAGCACCCTGGAAATCAAATGAAGGGGGAGGGGGGGGGGCTGGCATACGCCAGCTGGAAGTCCCATTTTTGCGACAGTGCGTCTACTCCTATATTCCCATCTGAGGGATTTAGGGAGAAAAATTTTGTTAGTTTTGTGTTTTCTGCTGAAGCAAAGAGATCCACTAGGGGAGTACCCCATAATTCTGTGATCTGGAAAAACACTTCCTTTTTTAGATTAACATTCTGTTGACCTTAGATAATTTCTGCTTAAGAAGTCCGCCTTTGTATTTAGTGACCCTTTTATGTGCACTGTCGATAAAGATCTTGAGTGAACTTCTGCCCATGAAAATATTTTTTCTGTCACTAGACTTAGACCTACACTTCTTGTACCCCCTTGATGGTTTAGGTAGGCGACTACCGTCGTGTTGTCTGTCCTTACTTGAATGTCCTTTCCTTCTATGTGATGGGACAATGCTTTTATAGCTTCCCAGACTGCGGACAATTCTCTCTGATTTAAAGAGAGAGATTTTTGATCCTCGGACCATTGCCCTTGGAAAGAGAGATGAGAGCAATGCGCTCCCCATCCCCAAAGACTCGCGTCTGTGGTAATAACTTGCAGATGTTCGGGATTCCAAGAGACTCCCCCCTCATCAGAAGGTCTGGATCTTTCCACCACTGTAAGGGCTGATTCACTTTTAAGGGGATTCGAATAGTCTCCTCTAACGTGTCCTGATTTCTGTTCCAACTCTCTAGTATACATTGTTGGAGAGTCCGAGTGTAGAACTGAGTCTAGACGGACCCCTAGAAATAAACTCTGGGATGGGTAGGAGTTTGATTTTTTTCCAGTTTATTATCCAGCCTGTCTGATATATAGTGTCAGACAGGTTATGAATAGATTGTTTTCCCGGACTGTTTTTGAACTTCCTACGATTAACAAATCGTCCAAATGGAGAATTATTAAAATGTTCCTTCTTCTTAGGTCTTCCAACATTACTTTGGTAAATACCCTCGGAGCGGAGGTAATGCCAAAAGGGAGAACTTAGAACTGGAAATGACATAGCTCCTTTCCTAGAAAAACTGCTATGCGAAGGAATTTAGCTTTTTCGCATACCGGAATAAGTTTATTATCAGACAATATCCCCTATCGCTTTTTTTTTTTACTAAAAAGACTGTTGAATAATATCCCTTTTTTTGTTGTGAGAGGGGAACAGATACAATGGCTTTTTGAGCTAACAGATTCTGAATCCCTTATTCTAATTTTTCTTGTAGGATCGTTGATTTCTGAATAGGAGTTGCTCTGAAAACGTCTATGGGAGGAGGAAGACTAAAGGGAATATCGTAACCCCTTGATAAAATATTTAAGATCCAAGGGTTTACGGTAATCTCTACCCAAGCTTTTATGAAAAATTTTAATCACCCTCCTACTGGAAGCCTTGCGTCATTGTTTGGTAGATTCTGTATTTTTGGGATTAGACAAGAAACCTCTGTTTCAGTTTTTTTTTTTGCTGGACCACTGTCCTTCTCTATTGGATCTTTTGACCTGGAAGGAGCTACCTTTTTTGACCCTCCGAAAGGGAAATTTTCTTTTATATGTATCCTTAAGAAATGTGTTTTTTTAGAGTCCGAAGACTTCTCTAAAATATTTTCTAAATCCTGGCCAAACATTAATTTCCAGTAAAAGGGCAAACTACATAGTTTCATCTTGGAACTGATATCACCCGTCCAAGATTTTAACCAAAGCGCCCTTCTGGCCACTACTGCTAGACCTGAGGTTCTTGCTGCTAATCTGACCGACTCTGCTGTGGAATCAGACAGAAAGTCCACCGCTTTTAATAAGAGGGGAAAGGAATCTTTTAGGGAGTCATAAGTTGCCACTTCTTTCAGAAGCGATTCCAACTGTGATAACCATCTTTTAAGGGATCGAGAAACAGATGTGGCAGCTAAATTTGGTTTGAGTAAAGCTGTTGCAGCCTCGCAGGTTTTCTTTAAACTTGAATCGGTTTTCTTGTCCATGGGAGCTTTAAGGGACCCCATGTCCTCAAAGGGTAGGGCATTTGTCCCTTTGACTCATTTTGATAGGGAAACATCTACATTTGGGCAAGATAAAAACACCTCATCCTCCTCGTTAAATGGAAGGCGACGTCTCATTGTTTTTGGGACAAATAACTTCCTATCTGGAGCTTTCCATTCTCCTTTATTTAGCTCCTGCATATTTTTGTGGACTGGAAAAACTCTCCTTTTCTTTTATTCCAGTCCACTAAACATTCGATCTTGAACGGACCTCTGGATCTTTTCGTCTGAGAGATCCATGGTCGTCCTAATGGCCTTAATTAACTCCTTTGTATCTTTAGAGGAGAACAAAAACCTTTTAAATTCTGAATCAGACCCAGAAGAATCAGAGGAGACAAGACCTTTTGAATCCAATTCCTGATCTGACTCTGAAGATGAACTAGAGTAACTTATTTTTGGTTCTCTATGTTTTGACGTAGATGAACCAGGGGTAGACATAGGATTTTCAAAACAAGGCTGCCTGCATTTCTTCCCCGATTAGGTCTCTTAATTCCTCTCTAATAGACGGAACCAAATGTTTTGCCATATGAGAGGTACATTTGCTGCAGAGTTTTGTTGTATATGAATCAGGTAATTTTACTGCGCATATAACACATTTCTTAGTTCTTTGACTAGGCTTAGCTCTCTGTGCCCCATCCTTATCACTCTGCACGCATACAGGAAGAGGAGACAGAGGTACAAGGGGGTTAGCATAAGTAAATATATACAGCAGTCTCCCCAAGAGACTTTTAGTAACTTACAATAGTTGGCCCCTGTGAGGACTCTATTTGGACTGCACCAGGTTCAGACATGTTCATCTTATTTCTACCTCTGACCCCTTTAAATACTCTTACCTGCAGACCTCAGATCGGAAGGCAACATCCGCCTTGATCCTGCGCGGCAATTCTACCTCCGCCCCCTCAGCGTGCGTTCCACAGACCGCACGTGGAATGCACCCGACTTCCGGTGACGATATTGCAAGCGCCAAAAGTACTGGGCTGCGATGCGGAGCTCAAACATGACCGGAGGGACTCCTTGAGTATCCGGTCCAAACATGGACCTCCACGGCCGACGCGCAGAGCGGGAGGTAAGGAGCAGGGATGTCAGTGATTATCAGCACCTCATATACCCAACTAGGGCACGGGTGCTGCCTGCTTCCCTCATGTGGAAGGCATTTCTTCTCTCATCTGGCTCCCTTAAACAGAGCGCGGCCTCACCGCAAGTGCCACGAGGATAATTTGTCTCCACCTGGAGGGACAGGAAGACACTGAGGAGGAGAGTCAAATTTATCTTCCTGTCCCTACCTGGTTGGAGATAACACAAGGTGGGCCATTTATATGGATACACTTTAATAAAATGGGAATGGTTGGTGATATTAACTTCCTGTTTGTGGCACATTAGTATATGTGAGGGGGGGGGGAACTTTTCAAGATGGGTGGTTACCATAGCAGCCATTTTGAAGTCGGCCATTTTGAATCCAACTTTTGTTTTTTTCAATAGGAAGAGGGTCATGTGACACATCAAACTTATTGGGAATTTCACACGAAAAACAATGGTGTGCTTGGTTTTAACGTAACTTTATTCTTTCATGAGTTATTTACAAGTTTCTCTTTGTTTACAGCCATTGACATGTCGCCGAGGTTAACAAGTGAGGAGCGGATAGAAATTGTGTTGATGTCTGGTGAACGCAGTAACCAGGTCATTGCAGCAGATTTCAATGCAAGACACCCTACGAGACCACCCATCTCTCATGCTACAGTTAGCAAACTGCTTGCTAAGTTTCGTGAAACTGGCTCAGTGTTGGATTTGCCAAAATGTGGACGCATGAAATCTGTCTCTAATGAAGAAACATCAGTGGCTGTCCTAGCTTCATTCAGCAAGAGCCCACAGCGTAGCACTCGCCGCATGTCACTGGAGAGTGGCATTAGTCGAACATCCCTTCGGCGGATATTAGCTACTCACAAATGGCACCCTTACAAACTCCAGCTACTGCAGCATCTCAACGAGGATGACCCAGATCGGCGCACTGAATTTGCAGAATGGGCAAAACAAAAATTGGAACAGGACCCTCAGTTTACGCAGAAGATTTTGTTCAGTGAGGAGGCAAACTTTTATGTGAATGGTGAAGTTAACAAACAAAACCACTACTGATGACACATCCTGAGGATAGCAAAAACATATGGAGGACAGGACTCCTTAGTTACAATGCAGCGGGTGCTCGTCTCCAGGAGGGTGGTAAAAAGCCCCCAACAATAACTTGAAAATGTCAAAAATGAGAAAAAACTAAAAATGGAGAGCATGACAAAGGCTATCAACTAAGCCGAAACGTTGCATCTGGAATAAATTCCAATTCTTTGGACGTGCTGTCCCCATTTTTTGTTTTTTCTCATTTTTGACATCCTGAGGATAGGTCATCAATATCAGGTCGCTGAGAGTTTGACTCCCAGCATCTCTGCCAATCAGCTGCTTTGGACAGCCACCAGCGCCAGAAAATAAACAGTGGATGGAATTAGAAGCAGAAGTCTCCAGACTTTGCGTAGATTCTGTCAATGGCGTACGGTTTCCATTTCACAGACCCACTGAAAAGAATGGACACACTGTGTCCGCAAACTGATCTAAATTTTGCTGACCATGTTCTCCATGTGGAGAACGTGGTCAGCACACAGACGTGAATCACTGACGTTTGAAAAAGCCCTAATACAATGTTGAAGGGGCTGTGGCTTATAGTGGGGGTCCAAGGTAGTCGACCCCCCCCCACCAATCCTACATTGATAGCCTAATCAATATAGATTCCTGGAAAATCCTGTTAGGTGGCTATATGCCAAACCTCAGTTAGGGGGTTGAATACTTTTGTAAGACAAACTGTTTACACACACAATAAAATATATTTAATCTTGCATCGAAAGGCAATGGATTACCAGATCTAAGAATTTCATGGTACGGTATATATACAGTATATTCAGGAGTCTGGTGGGTACAGGATGACTGTGCAGTTATTGTACACCGGTCACCAGCATGCCGGGTGACATTGATACACACAGGTTAGGATGACGGTGTCATTAACCCTGCAGGTAAGTCTGTATATACGTGAGTACATTTAGAGTACATCCACATGGACATTTTTTGTAGCTGATTTTCAGATTCAGATTTTACCTCAAATCCACAGCAAAAGTCACAGAAAGAACTGATGAGCTGCCGATTAAAAATCCGCACCTCATGTCAATCTCCGCAGTACGTGGATGAGATTTGTTAAAATCTCATTAACTTTTCTGCTACTGTAATATGAGGCAGATCATCCACTCGCAAATCCATATGGAAAATCTACAGTGTATCCGCCACGTGTGAACATACATGTGTTTGTGGGTGCTTAATCCCTTAGCGATGTTGGGCGTAAAGATGATGCTGGCGGCTAAGCCAACATCATATCTGGAGGGTGCCTGCAGGTTTACATAGACATCTGCAAGCAGTGTCTGCGATCGGAGACGGCGCCGATCAAGCACATAACCCGAGATGCCGTGGACAATTGCGACCATAGCATCTGAGTGGTCAATTTAGATGGAGGGGCGGGGGGGTTCTCTCCGATGTTTAATTGTGCAATTGCATTTTTTTCACAATTCCAACCCATTAATAATTTCTTCCCAGCTTTTCCAATACATTGTATGGAATATTTAATGATGCCGTAAGAAGGTACAACTTAGGCCTCATGCACACGACCGTATGTATTTTGCGGTCCACAAAAAATACGGATGACGTCCGTGTGCATTCCGTATTTTGCAGAACGGAACAGCTGGCCCCTAATAGAACAGTCCTATCCTTGTCCATAATGCGGACAATAATAGGACATATTCTATGTTTTTGCAGAACAGAAATACGGAAACTGAATGCACAACCAGTAACTTCTGTTTTTTTGCAGACCCATTGAAATGAATGGTTCCGTATACAGTCCGCAAAAATAAATAAATAAACTGAAACGGACACGGAAAGAAAGTACGTTTGCGTGCATGAGCTCTTATCCAGCAAAAAAAACTGAAATCCTCACAACAGTTATGTGGATGGAAAATTAAAAAAGTTATGACTCTCGGAAGGTGTGGAGGTAAAAACATAACGACCCATACAATAAAATGATTACATTTCTATCCTGTAGAGTTAGCAGCTTAAAAAATAAAATAAAGAAAAACCCTAAAATTGCTGTTTTTTGTTCATTCCACCACACCACCCAAACAGCTCAAAATGTACCCCAAAATGGCACAGATCAAAATTGTCACTAGTCCTGGAAAAAAACAATCCTTGTGGACATGGTCTGTTTTTTTTTTTATGCACCTAGCTCGCAAAGGAGATGTGGCAGAAAATGCAACATTCTGCACAAAAACCACAAGACCATTCTGGCAAAGTTGGTAAAAAAATTAGAGAAAAGGGTCTCTCCTTGCACCACATTTATCATCCAGCCTAAGCCCCTGTGAGAAATCTGGTGCGGGTCTAGACAATCAGACTAAAGAACACCGTCTACATGGCTTGCAAATCTGCACCACTGACTTCTGTGAGTGTTGTGGGCATGCTCTGTAACCTGTGCAGAGGTCATTATGCAGGGAGGGAGAGGAGCTGAGCTGTGACCATCACCTATTGTGAACGGTGGATTCTGTGTTATCTTTTTATATAGTTGCTATATGTCATTGTAATTCTGCAGTTGTTAATGAAATGGGAGTTGAAAATTGACACAGACCAGGCAGGGTCAATCTAATTTTACTGGCCAGAGTGAAAACACCAAGATGCGTTAAACAGTACGGTCTTGTTCTGATGACACATTCCCTTTAAGAAAACTAGTACAAGACCCGAAGCTTTGGCCTAAATTAAAAAGATGGATGATAATTTAGTTAATATACTTTTTATTTGAAGATGCTGCTTCCAAAAAAGCATCAACGGGTACCAAAAACTTCCCATGAGTTCACTTCCTGCTAATCCCATAAATACAGGGATATTCCTGGTGCCATAATACAAAGTCTGGGATAGGAGAACTGTACAACTTCTCAAGAGGACAGGTTTCATTCCAGTACTGCCACCACATGCTTCTTCTTCTCTGGTATGATGGGCACCGTGCCCTTTTTGCTGTGTTTGCGCCGATTCAAATCCCTGGGGAAAAAAAAAAATTACAAAAATGAATAAAATGAAAGGAGTTTCATCTCATGTCATAGATATAGTTTTCTAGAAGGATCAAATATCATCAACTAAATAGTTTAAGGGGTTGGGCCAAGTATTAAAGCTATCCCCGGGATAACTAACTGATCGCAGGAGGTCTGACTGCTAGGACCCCCACTGATCCAGAGAATAGGGGTCCTATATTTCAGTCCTGAAAGAGTGGCCCCCGCAGTATTCGGCCACCACTGCTGATCCACACATCTCACAGTATGTGGCGACACAGAGAGTACATACTTCTTGCGGCGAGCTTCCTTCATGACGCGCTGCTCGTGTATCTGGCTGTATATGGGCCTGGGGAGGTGTCTGTGGCGGGAGATTCTCCTGATCTGGGGGTGATGCTTGAATTTTTCCTTCAGTTTCTGGTTGTAGTTCTCTGCAGCCCTCTCTCGTGGTGATAACTGAAAGAGAATAACACAAGTGTCACACAGAGTACCGACACATGAAGAGGGACCCGACGTCAGGTCCCCGCTACTAAAGGAAAATATATGTCCACTACTGACCTAAAGGGAAAATCAGGACTAGACGCCTGCAGAGGGAACAGAACTAGAACACCGTCAAACAAGACTTTCTGGAGCCGACCCTGCAGCCACATTTAGGGTATATTTAGCAGATTTTTTTACAGTGAAAAACTACAAGTGTCAAATACGAAACAACCCAAAATAAGCGCTAAAATATACTACATTTCACTAGCACTGTACTGTAAATCTGCACCAAAAATACGGGACAAATGCACCATGTCTGTATCCTTAGGCGACATTTACATGACGGATGTTAAATACGGATAAACGGTCAGTTTTTCATCGCCGTTTTGAGTCAAAAACTGATCAATTTAATTGTTTTTTTTAAACCTTCACCCAGTGCCCCCGGTATATAAAATGCCACCGCAGTGCCCCCGGTATATAAAATGCCACCGCAGTGCCCCCGGTATATAAAATGCCACCGCAGTGCCCCCGGTATATAAAATGCCACCGCAGTGCCCCCGGTATATAAAATGCCACCGCAGTGCCCCCGGTATATAAAATGCCACCGCAGTGCCCCCGGTATATAAAATGCCACCGCAGTGCCCCCAGTATATAAAATGCCACCGCAGTGCCCCCGGTATATAAAATGCCACCACAGTGCACTCGTATATAAAATGCAGCCATAGTGCACCTGTATATAAAATGTGCTGATATATATAATGCCCACATACCCAACCCCACCCATGATAGTGCCAGGAAATTAAAATAAAATGCTCCCCTTAACACAGGCAATCCTGGTAACATGCACTCGGCACTAGATCCAACAGGACCTGATGCTCCCAGCATCATGATGTCACAACGCTAGCAGTGTCAGGTCCTGCTGCCTCCAGTGCAGAGCAAGTGTTCCCTCGTGTGTAAGTGGATGAGGGATTGATTTACATCTTTTTTTTTTTTTTTTACTGGTCGTTAGATGGGTGCACTCCTGTCTAAACAGCTGTTAAAAACAGGTATATTGATTTTAATGGGGTCCGAAGGCAAAAATAGGATATACCGGTATTTCCTATTTTTTGACGGCCGCTACTTACTGGCTGTTAAAACAAAAGAAAAGAAATAATAAAACCACATCCATGTGAAAAACCCCATAGACTTTCAAAGTTTTAGAAAACGGGCGTGTGTAAATGTACCCTTAGGACGGCACTGTGTTTTGGCACTGGAGCTTCACTGCACTGGGATCCTTGGTTTGAAACCTGACCACCTCTGCATGGAGTTTCTATCTTTGTCCTGTTTCTTCAGGTTTTTCAGTTTCTTCTCACACTCCAAAATAAGATGCACAGTAAAAGACGGCAAACCATTACGCCAGAGTCATAGCCGCTGCAAAACATCGACTGGTGTGCCGAGCGTAGGCCACCTTTCTGAAGGCATGCTCCAGGCACAGCATCCCCGCTCCCCACCACATCGGATTTAAAAGAAAAAAGTATAAAGTCCGTCCAACAAAAAAAAAACTAAATATCAGATCATTCTTGATCGGACAGCGGTGGCGACATCTTTGCCCTCTCCCATAGACTGGTGATGGTCACCTCCCTGAACAGGTCTCGTGTTTTTTCCATGGTGCAGCAGGTTGTCAGCAGTCTGCGAGCGAGGCTTTTATTCTAATTAAAAGCAATGATTTTCTGTAATTTAATTGAAGAACAGTAAAGTGATGTTGCTGATTTGGTACAAACTAAACAGTTTAGTGGAACAAAACCTGTGTCTGCACAGTACATTACCGGGGGACGCAGAAAAACAGCACATTTAACCCTTTCAGCAAGGGTTAGGACTGAGAAACAGCACATTTAACCCTTTCAGCAAGGGTTAGGCCTGAGCTTTGACTGGAAGATGTCAAAATAAAATAAAAAGGCACAGCAGACATTAAAAGGGCATCTGTCAGCAGTTTTGTACCTATGACACTGGCTGACCTGTTGCATGTGCGCTTGGCAGCTGAAGGCATCTGTGTTGGACCCATGTTCATATGTGTCCGCATTGCTGGGAAATAGGATGTTTTATTATATGCAAATGAACCTCTAGGAGCAACAGGGGCGTTGTCATTACTCCTAGAGGCTCTGCTCTCTGAAGCTGCTGCGCCTTCTGCAGAGAGAGCAGAGCCTCTAGGTGTAACGGCAACGCCCCCATTGCTCCTAGAGGCTCATTTGCATATCATAAAACATCACTTATTTCTTATCAAATATTATTTATTATTAAATATTAAAACATCATATTTCTTAGCAATGCAGGCACATATGAATATGGGACCAACACAGATGCCTTCAGCTGCCAAGTGCACATGTAACAGGTCAGCCGGTGTCATAGGTACAAATCTACAAAAAGGCAGGTATCCATGTGACGGATATCAGTGATAACAGAAACCGTGATGCAAAATGCGAATGACGTCCGCATGCCATCCGTGTTGCATCAGTTTTTTTTTTTACAGATCCACTAAAACAATGCCTATCCTGATCCGCAAAACGTACAAGAATAGGACATGTTCTATTCTGCCTTATTCTGACACGGTCCGCAGGTGCCACGTTGCCTTGTATAAAGCCCTGTATGGTGCCATATTAAACCTGGAGGGATTCAGCCTCATTCTTTACTGTAAACTCTATGGAATTCAAGGTGACGTTAAGAGAATGGAAAGAGGTCACCGTCTCCACTGAGCAGTAAGTGAAGAAAACAATCCTCCCCCCCCCCACCCCACCCTGGACCCCTGCGGACCTCTCAGTCATTAAACGACTACAAAGTAGCGCTCTCCTGGCGATTTGCATTGGACGCATGCTAGGAGGTAAACAAATTAGGATTCAATTAATTGTGTTTTCTCGTTAAAGTGTTGAGCAATGACCTGAACGCTGAAAGTTAAATAAGCAACGGGGCCATTTACAGGAGTCCTGATGTCCCCTGCGGCAGTGCAAGGCTGGAGAGCGCCTCCATGTGGTCAACGGCTGGACGGATTCACTCGGAACGACGCTGGTAGTAGCAATTTGCATAAGACAAAAACACATACTAAATTATTCATGGGCGTGATGTTTACTTGCTCTTGCGGCTTGCCGAACCAGGAACAGACATTGGTAAACGTATTTGCAGCACAATTTCTGGCACCGTAATGGACTTGGAGAGGGTGAAGGTAGGGGGTTGCTTAAGTATATAACAAAGTGGCGCGGGTGCTGCTCCTTCCTATGCAAGACTTCAAAACTGCCGTATGTTCGGTCTACATCCCATCTACGTTTTTTTTTGCAGATCAGATGCGGAGCCATTCATCTCAACGGGACCATAAAAGATGCGGACAGCACACTGTGTGCTGTCCTTATCCGTATGTCCGTTCCACTGCCCCGCAAAAAAAAATTGGTTAAAATGTCCAGCAAGGTTAGGACATTTCTGCAGCCAGAAAAAAAAAAAATGGTGGCAGGCTCCCAGACTGGATCCGTCATTGGCCGACTGCAAAAGTATATACAGCCCTTAAACACAGAATGTTGTAGAATTCCTCATGTACTCTATTATTCCTCCTGGAAGTGTATGATCAATTGACCTCTAGTCAAAAGCATGTGTCCTTACATAGTCTGACACTGCCAGCACTGCGAAAACATGCACTCATTAACATCCATCGGTCATTTCATAATCTGTTTAAATCAACTGATGAGAAACCCACTACAGACTCACACGGCTGGGGCTACAGATGCATCTCCGTCGCTTGACCGCCCGGTTTCCACCATGTCGGACAGTATCCTCACTAGCTTTCCTAGCCATTGGATGATCACAAAGGGGCAGGACATTGCTAGATGTGTCTTGTAACTAGACGTGCACCTGTCCTTGCCCAGCCGTGATCCACACTGTATAAGGGAAAACTGTATTAGGGTCACACGTCTATTTCTCAGTCCGCATCCGCTCCGCAATTTTGCAAAACAGGTGCTGACCCATTCATTTCAATGGGGTCCGCATCCATGTGCTGTCCGCATCCGTAGTTGCGTTCTGCGGCCCTGCAAAAAAGATAGAACATGTCCTATTCTTGTCTGCATTTGCAGACAAGTATAGGCATTTCTATCGTAGTGCCGGCCATGTGCGGTCCACAAAATGCGGAATGCGGCCGGTATCCGTGTTTTGAGGATCTGCAAAACACTTATGGACGTCTGAATGGAACCTAACCTAACAGTTCATTATACAAGGACTTTACTTTTACTTGGTGAAACCAGGACACCCCTTTCAAACGTTAGTGCCTGCACATGTGACAGTAAGCTAAGGAATAATAAAAAGGAGAGCAGTGAAGGTGCTGCTGAGTGAGTCACTGACCTGAGAGCGCGACGCTGTGCGGCATGAGTCAGGCGGTGGTGTGATTCACATTTCTATTACTGGGCTTTGCTGTATAATCTGCCCATAGGTGCACTGAAGGGACACTGCAGCTGCATATAATGTATTGCTCTCTAGGACAATGCTGGCGATCTTACCAGGCCAAGTTTCTCGGAGGCGTTTGCTTTCCAAATACGGATGTTCATTTCGTCCGAGCCGCAGAGAATGTACTTGTTGTCGGAAGACCACCGGACACAGGTGACGTGCTGCATCCTCTTTGTGTGATACACTTCCCTGTGATGGATAGCACAGTTCAGGGTTAGATCTCTGGAAAATCATTCATGAACATACAATACATGACTTACCGCAACTGTGCTCCGTAGCAAATAAGTCACAGTTATAGCTATCTACGGGAAAGCCAAGAGTACTGCCATTACAGCTCCAACAGAGGGTAGATATATATGTATAAATATATGGCAGCCTCACGTAGAGAAAGTTAATACAAGGCACTTATTAATGTATTGCAGCTGGATTCATTTTTTCATCATATTGTACACTGCTTGTTTCCATGGTTACGACCACTCTGCAATCCACCAGCGGTGGTCGTGCTTACACACCACAGGATAAATGCCACTTGCTGGAGCGAGACAACCCCTTTAATATATGGTTAGCCAAAGTCTGCTAGAACTGTTGCTTTTTACCAGTTCTGGCGGAAAGATGACACTCTATGCAAGAGGTCCCTCTTAGGGTCCATTCACACGTCTGTAAAATGGGTCCGCATCCGTTCTGCAATTTTGCGTAACAGGTGCGGACCCATTCATTTTCAATGGGGCCAGAACGTGCTGTCCGCATCCGCACTTCCGTGTCCTATTGCGGACAAGAAAAGGCATTTTCTATGAGAGTGCCGGCGATGTGCGGTCCGCAAAATGCGGAATGCACATTGCCGGTGTCTATGTTTTGCGGATCCGCAAAATCACATACGGACGTGTAAATGGACCCTTATTCCCTTCATATGCTCAGATAAAGTACGGTAAATAACCAAGGGCTATCCGGATGTTTCTATGAAGAATTTCCTCATGTCAAGATTGCTGAAGACTGGACTGGTATGCTTGAAAAGGAGATTTTTTGTGAAACTCACCTGTAAAATCTTTCTCGTCTTTTCCATTGGGGGACACAGACCATGGGTATAGCCTAGGTCATTACTAGGAGGAGACACTATGCAAATAGAAAAAGAAAGAAAGCTCCTCCTCCCTGGGCTATACCCCCATGTTCCACCGGGAGGACCCAGTGCGTGCAAAAGCAGGAGAAGGAGACCAAAGCCATATAGAGACCAGAACAACGGAATACCGCCATCGGACCGAAAACCTTCAGGACCCGAAGAACTAAACCAACCCTTCCTACAACAGGTAAGAATGGGAGGGAGCTGTGTCCCCCAATGGAAAAGACGAGAAAAAGATTTTACAGTTGAGTTTCACAAAAAAAAAATCTCCTTTTCTCGCACATTCCATTGGGGGACACAGACCATGGGACGTCCTAGAGCAGTCCATGGGGTGGGAAAAACCTGCACCTCCAGGAGAAAAACGCCCAGCGGTCAAACAGGAACCACCGCCTGCAATACTTTGCGCCCAAGGACAGCATCAGCCGATGCCAAAGAGTGCAACTGGTAAAACTTTGTAAAGGTATGCAAGGAAGACCAGGTGGCCACCTTACAAAGTTGAGATGCCGAGGCGCGATTACACCTATCCCAGGTGGAGTGCGCGGTAACCCCGGCTGGGGGAACCCTGCCACGGGCACGATAAGCCGTGGCAATAGCCGACCGAATCCATCGGGCTACCGAGAGCTTGGAAGCCGTCAGACCTTTACGAGGCCCTTCCGGAATCACGAAAAGGGAATCCGTACGGCGGAAAGAGGCAGTCACCGACAGGTACACACGCAGAGCCCGGACAACGTCCAGGGAATGGAGAGCGAGCTCCTTGCGGTTCGCCGGAGATGGACAAAAAGAGGGCAGGACTAGATCTTCATTAAGGTGGAAAGCGGAGACCACCTTGGGCAAAAATGAAGGGACTGGGCGCAGCACCGCCTTATCCTGATGGAAGACCAAAAAGGGCTCCCTACAGGAAAGCGTGGCCAGCTCCGATACCCTCCTGATCGAGGTGATCGCCACCAAAAAGACCACCTTCCAGGTGAAAAGATTCAAAGAAACCTCCCTCAAAGGTTCAAAGGGAGCCGTCTGGAGGGAAGACAGAACCAAGTTCAAGTCCCAGGGGGGCAGGGGAGGAACCGAATGCACCAACCCTTGTAGGAAGGACCTCACTGGACCGAGCAGAGCCAGGGATCGCTGAAAGAAAATGGCCAGAGCAGAGACCTGACCCTTCAGAGAGCTCAAGGACATTCCCATCTCAAGACCCGACTGGAGAAAGGAGAGGACCACCGGAACCGAGAAACGAAGGCAAGAAAGGCCTTCCAGGTACGATAGTATATCCGGGATGAAACTGGTTTTCTGGCCTTGATCCTGGTCTTCACCAGAGTCCGAGAAGCCCCTCTTCTTCAGGATGGCGGTCTCAACAGCCACACCGTTAAACGCAGTGACCGTAAATTCTGGTGGAAGAGCGGTCCTTGAGACAGTAGGTCCTCCCTGAGAGGAAAAGGCCACGGCACGTCTGCCAGCATCCGAGTGACGTCCGAGAACCAGACGCGGCCAATCGGGGGCGATGAGAATGGTCGGAATCCCTTCCAACGTGATCTTGCGAAGGACCTTCGGTAGTAGAGGCAGAGGTGGAAAGACAAAGGAGAGGGAAGCCTCGCCACGGAGACACCAGCGCGTCCACCCCGTACGCCTCCGGGTCGCGAGCATGGGCCAGAAACGTGGGAACCTTGTTGTTGAGCCTGACGCCATCAGGTCGACATCCGGCGGCCCCAACGGCGACAGATGTACTCGAAAACTTCCGGATTTAAGGACCACTCTCCTGGATCCACCGTGTTGCGGCTGAGAAAGTCTGCCTTCCAATTGTCGATCCCCGGGATGTACACTGCCGACAGTACTGGAACATGAGTCTCCGCCCACTGGAGGATCCTCTCCGCCTCCTGCATCACCGTCAGGCTGCGGGTCCCGCCCTGGTGGTTGTCGTAAGCCACGGCAGCGGCATTGTCCGACTGGACCCTTACCGGGAGACCTGCCAGGAGATGAGTCCAGTGAGAAAGGGAGAGGAAAATTGCTCTGAGCTCCAGCACGTTGATCGGAAGGCAGGCCTCCGCCGCCGACCAAAGTCCATGCACCGCCCGGGTCTGTAGAACACCACCCCAACCTAGGAGGCTGGCGTCGGTGGTGACGACTGTCCAGGAGAACGGAAGAAAGGACCTCCCTGAAATCAAGTTTTGGGGGGAAAGCCACCACAAGAGGTCCATCCGAACCCGAGGAGGCAGATGGACTCGAGAGGCCAGACCGTGCAACGTCCTGTCCCAAAAGGACAGAATCGCCCACTGTAGAGGCCGAGTGTGAAACTGGGCAAAAGGGACGGCCTCGAAGGAGGCCACCATCAGCCCCAGAACCCTCATGCACTCCCGGATGGAGAGGCGTTGAGAGCGCAGTAGGAGAGATACAGACTCCTGAATTCGAGAGGACTTGGAACTCGGCAGGAATATCCAAGCTGCCGTGGTGTCCAGAACAATCCCTAGGAAGGTCAACCTCTGTGAGGGGAGAAGAGATGACTTCTGGACATTGATCAGCCAGCCTAACTGGTCCAGAGTCTGAACAGTGATCCAGACGCTGTCCCTGGCCAGGGGAAGGGAGGAAGCCTTTATCAGTATGTCGTCCAGGTAGGGCAACAGAGATATGCCCCTGGTACGGAGGAGCGCCAAGATCTTCGTGAATACCCGAGGGGCAGTAGCCAGCCCAAAGGGCAGGGCGACAAACTGGTAATGCTGCCCGCTGACAGCGAAGCGCAGAAACCTGTGGTGAGATTCTGCTATAGGGACATGCAAATAGGAGTCTTGTATGTCTACCGACGCGAGGAATTCCCCTGGAAGAAGAGCAATAACGCATCGGAGGGACTCCATCCGGAACCTCCGGACCCGCAGAGACCTGTTTAACAGCTTCAGATCTAGAACAGGACACACCGATCCCTCCTTCTTCGGCACCACGAATAGGTTGGATTAGAAACCTGCGCCTTGCTTCTCCAAGGGGACTGGGATAATCACTCCCCTGTCCAAAAGGGAAGAGACCGCCTGCAAAAGAGCCGAAGCCCGGACCGGATCCCCGGAACCCGAGAAGAGAAGAAATGCTCCGGAGGCCTGGAAGCGAATTCTATTTTGCAACCAGATGTTACAATTTCCAGGGCCCAGGCGTCCTGGATATGATCTCTCCAAACTTGTTGAAAGGAGAGCAATCGGCCCCCCACCGTAAGAGGTGGGGGCGCCCCTTCAGGCGGAAGACTGCTTGGGAGCAGCAGGGAGGGCTGACTTTGGCCGCAGGCGCCAGGAAGGCTGGGGCTTAAAGGCAGGTTTCTTACGGGAGACCTAAGAGCCACCCGGGAAGGGGGCCGCCGTAGATCTGGAAGAGGAGAAGCGACGAAAGGACTGGTTCCTAGAACCGGAGGACCGACCTCCAAAAGGTGCGCTTGGATCTAGATTGGGGCAGGTTGGTACTCTTGCCCCCGTCGCGTCCGAGATGATCTCGTCCAGCTTAGCACCAAAAAGCCTGGAACCCGAAAAGGGGAGATTAGTGAGGGAACGCTTAGAGGAAGAGTCAGCGTCCCAAACTTTCAACCAGACTTCTCTACGCGGTGTGACCGAAAGGGCCGAGATACGCGCAAAGAGAATGCTAACATCAAAGGAAGCTTCACAGAGAAACTTCGTCGCCTGCGACATCTGGAGGACGAAATTCAAGGTGTGGGCAGAGGCATCCTGCTCCGCCAGGCCGGTACCCAGGCCGAGGCGAAAGCGGGCCGCAGGCCAGTGCCTGCCAGAGTGAAGATGGCTTTGGACAGAGAATCCAAACGCCTGTCCACTGCATCCCGTAGAGACGAACCGTCCAAGACAGGAATGGCTGTATTCTTAGCTAATCTGGCCACCGGCGGGTCAACCTTAGGAGGAGAAGACCACTGCTGCACATTTTATGCAGGAAATGGATAAAGAGTATCCATACGTTTCATGGCAGAAAAACGATGATTCGGGCAGTCCCAGGCCTTAGAGAGGACCTTGTCGAACTCGCCATGTATGGGGAATACAACAGTTTGAGGTTTCCTCGAGTGGAAAAGAGGGAATTCCTGGCTACCAGCGGAAGGAGATTCCCCCTGGATATCGAAAGTATCCCGGACCGCCGCCACCAAGTCTGCCACCATAGTGGACGGCTTGGGCGAGGGCTCCAGCTCTGTGTCCTCGTCAGAACTGGATCTCTCCCCTTCCGATCTATGATCTCTGCGAGGAGGGGAAGTGTCTGAACGGGCCTCTAGGCGAGGAGGGGAAGCAGAATCATCCGAGGAAGGATGCTGCTGTGTATGCTGCCTCTTAGTGGTTGAGCGTCCTCTGTGGGAACCACTGGGAAGCGGTATGGTGGTAGCCGCATGATCCGTAGACGCCATGCGTTCCATGAAGGCCATGGCGGCCCGAGAGACTTGGGCTAAGTCAGCGGCCGCCCTAGAAATGGCAGAGGCCCAAGCGGGCTCTGACAGGGCGGAGGGAGGACTGGGCTGAGTGAGAGGGGAAGGAGGGAGGAGAGGATGATCCTGTCCAGAAGCAAGGCAAGAGTCACAGGACCCAGAGACCAAAAGCGACAAGCCGCAAACTTTACATAGCCCCAGTGGGGCCGACTTGGATTTTTGTGAGGCCCCAGGTTTTGGCATGATGGCGGTAATCCTGCAATGGAAGGGGCGAGGGTCTCCTACTGTTCCTGCAGCACGCAACCGGGACAGAGTGGAGCCGGGAGCAGCCTAGAGCGCTGAGCCGGAAGTAGCAGAAGACAGAGCGCCGCCCACAAATCGCGTCAGGAGGCGCGAAACCCGTGCGCGGGAAATATGAAAATAAGAAGACGCGGCTGCCAGAAGGGTAAGAGGGTCCGCCCCCTAGACACCGCCGAGGGAAGCCGGGAAGTTGCCGCTTATGTAGCGATGCCCCAGACAGGTATCCTCTCCCCCTTCAAACCCCCCACCAAGCGGCCGTAGCGTCACACCGGGAGACGGGAGGCAGTGTACTTATCTGCGTCCTGTAGTCTTCGCCCTCAAATCCACACCAGCGGAGGTTGCCTCTCAGTCAGCTGGCACAAGGAGTGGCAGTGATCTGGAGGAGGGCAGGAAGGTGACCCCGAATCTGGTAGGCCGCCGGAGCTGCAGATCGAGCCCGGTTCCACAACTTCTGGTGGAGGGTGGGAGGTAGCCGGGGACGTCAATTCGACCCCGGCGCTTGCTCCACCAAGAGACCAGGGAAGCAGAATTGCGACCCTGCGTCCACTGCAGAAAAAAAATAAACGGGAGTAGAGAGAATGTCATCCTCCTTATCCGACACTAAGCAAGAACTGGGTCCTCCCGGTGGAACATGGGGGTATAGCCCAGGGAGGAGGAGCTTTCTTTTTCTATTTGCATAGTGTCTCCTCCTAGTAATGACCTAGGCTATACCCATGGTCTGTGTCCCCCAATGGAATGTGCGAGAAAATGAAAATTCCTGAAGTCACACACACAAGGGTGCAAGAAGCTGTAAGGGCTCATTCAGACGGCGGTATGCTGTCCGCAAAAATGCGGATCCAGATTTTTGCTGACAGCATACGGCCGTCTGAAAGAGCCCTAAGAATGTGACTATTTTGCAGAGAAGAAAATCCCATAGCATCACCATGTCTCTCCTTTGGCCAAAGTGTCTCACTTTGTAAATCAGTTAAACTGAAAGAAGATGCCGCTCAAAGGAAGAACCATAAATGACGTCCTGTTCATGTGCAATGCATACGCACAGTCCCAGCACACAACAGCTGGATTTGCGCTCATGCAGAGGAAAGAAGAGCAACACAAACAGCAAACTAAAAGAATTACTTATATACAAAGGGTGATTGGAAGGGCTGGAGAGGCGTGTGGAGCATGACACCGAGTCCCTGAACAGCGCCGTGCCTGCTAAAACTACTGACACCTCCCAGAACTTCAGTCCCTGAGGGACAACAAACGTGCCCCAGGGAAGCAGATACAGAGATAAAGACAATTTAACAATAAAAAGGTATGGACATACTCCTTAAACTAGGTCACAGTTTTTTTCCGGAAAACCACTTTAAAGCGTCTGTCACCAGGATCAACCCTATTAAACTAGACATACTGCCTGGTAGGTAGGGCTGAAACGATTACTCGTTTGAATCGAGTAATCCGACACAAAAAAATCCTCAATGCAAATTTTCTGCAGCGGTGATTTTTTGGTGTCATGTGACCACGGAGCGGTAGTGAAACGCTTGCTATTACTCACCGCTCCTTGGTCACCCTGCACTGTATCCTGACACATCGTCAGGTCATAGTGCACGCATGGAGAAGATGATGGAGCGGCTCCCCTACAGGAGAGGCAAGTATTTTATTTCACTGGCGCTGGGGACATGGCTAGGAGGGGGAGATGGTGGCACTGGGGGGCAAGCCGGTGGCACTGGGGGGCTGATGAGTTTTTATAAAGAAAAACATTCTTTTAATTCATTTTTTGTTATTAGAGTACTCGATTAATCATTGTATTAAAATCAATAGAATACTCGATTACAAAAATAGTCGATAGCTGCAGCCTTACTGGTGGGGCTCATCATGCTGATTGAAATAATACCTTGCTTTTGTCTGTATGCTAAACAGCGGCAGAAAAATCAGTTTTTATTCATATGCAAAAACGAATGTGACGCAAATTAGGTGGCTCAGGAGCTCTCACTAACAGCTCCTCAGCCTGCCATTAAAAACCGTTGGGCAGGCTGGCGGCTTCACTGAAGGCTTCTGCCGCCAGCCCGCACTTCCTTGACAAGACTGCACCAGGGATGGACGGGCTGGCGGCTTCACTTACGGTGTACTGCTGCCACCAGCCTGCACGTCCATCATACCTTTTCAAGGCTCTCCTGAACCCATCGTTGGGCGGAATGGAGGCTTCAATGAATACACTCTGCTGCCGCCAGCCCACACTTCATTAGTCCTGCTGATTGGTGGTGAGCGCACTGGTGCTGCTCACACCTCCACCAATCAGCTTCCTTCCAATTTCCCGCTGTACCAGCTCTGCTCCTGCTGTGTACAGCGGTTTTGTGGACCCAGTCCCCGGGTGAGTGAAGCTCAGGGCAATATAAAAATTACTGTAAATGTGCCATATATTACTATAACCCGTTTTATCCATAGTTAACCACCCATGTACTGCAGTATGAGTGGATTCCTATGGATGAGGGGGGTTATAGTCATATTTAATATAAACACATGCCAATTACAGAACAGTCCCTGGATAGTGTTTATATTTAATCTGACTATAACTCCCCTCATCCTTGAGAATACACCAATGTACAGTACATCAGTGTATTCTTTAGGATGATGGGGGTTATAAATCACATGGGCTTCACCCACAGATCCCCCGCGACAGGGCGTCACCCACAGTTCCCCCGCGACAGGGCGTCACCCACAGATCCCCCGCGACAGGGCGTCACCCACAGATCCCCCGCGACAGGGCGTCACCCACAGATCCCAATTAGTTCAAGACAGGTATCCTCTCTTGGCAGACGCTCCCTCACTCAGCAGAGCTGGAGAATGCAGAGTTGGAGCAGCGCAGACCAGGGAAGGGAGATCTGCCATCTGCTCAGTGTATAAATGAAAGCAACATGTGGTAAGAGAACCCCTTTGTGCTGCAGGAGATTAACCCTTTAGGTGGGAGGGCTCTGGTTACTGACACTTTTGGGGGGCTATTGTTACTGGCTAGTGAGGGCAGGCGGGATTAGCCTGAATCTTATTAAATATGGGGTAAGTCAGTCTAATAGTAACTGATTCTGGAATATCATGTTATTAGTAACTACATATATGAAAATTGAAATTAGGGTCTAAATGTGACAGTTATCCTTTAACCCCTAATAAAAGTCTCTATCCTAATCATATTGAGAATAATGTTTTTTTTTTTTTTTTTTTTTTTTTAAAGAAAACTAATATTACTGGTTTCTATATAATCATATATTGTCTGGGAAAAAACTAGTAATAGGTTTTAGGTTTCTAAGGAAAAAACACTATCAATATAGTAAGGCCTTTTTATTATTATTATTATTATTATTATTATAATATGATTACATACAGTATCATTTATTCTAGTAAAGCCTTTTATTAAAAGAGAAAAAAAAGTTTTATTTAAAGGGGTTGTCCGGGTTGAGAGCTGAACCCAGACATATCCCCATTTTCACCCAGGCAGGCCCTCTGACATGAGCATCGGAGCACTTTCTTGCCCTGCTCTTGCACTGCTAGGCGGATGTCACCGGTACCAACGAGCGGGCTTTAGTGCTTCCCTAGCCGTTTTACAGGGTAAGGAACTGCCGAAGCTCGTCCATTAGTGCCGGTGACATCACTGGGCTCACTGCTAGGCGGAAGCCTCCACCTAGCTTTACCCAAGGAGAGTCCGATCTCCAGAAAAAGCCTTTGCGAGAGAATCAGAGCATAAATGCTCCGATGCTCATATCAGGGGGGCTGCCTGGGTGAAAATGGGGATATGTCCGGGTTCAGCTCTGAACCCAGACAACCCGTTTAAGTCTCTCTGGGGACTCTAACTTAATTAGTATTTCTACATGCATGGCAGACCACTTACCAAAAAGCTATAGCATTACCACATAGAGAAGCCAGTTTTTTCTATGTTTATAAGCCAATACATATTGCCAGTGTCTTTATAGCCTACATTGTGCCTGTGAATAAATCAGTAATATGTAGATTAGCTTTCTGAGCAGATCTCAGTGTGTTAAAGCCATAGTACATAGAGTATATGATACACAGATGCTAGGACACAGGTCGGCCCTCAGCATGTCTAGCCCTGTCGTCAAGGGGAGCAATTGCGGACAAGAATAGGGCATGTTCTACTTTTTTCCGGAGCCGCGGACTGAAAGATGAGCGGCACGCTCCAGAAATGCGGACAGCACACTGTGTGCTGTCCGCATCCATTCCGTCCCCATAGAGAATGAATGGGTCTGCACCCATTCCGCACAATTGCGGATGTGTGAATGGAGCCCAAGTCTGTTATTCTAGAAAATCCTCCCTGGAATGATGGGAGATGAGATGCTTACATGTTTTTAGTGGTGGTAGGGTGAGTTCACATATTTTGTATTTGTTCTGGAACTTCTGTTGTGAAATCTGCACTGAAAATCTGCAATAAAGTTCAGTACAATGTTGGTGGGTGAGGTTTACACAAATCCCATTCACTCTGGGTTCCGTCTGCTGGGCCTTCAAGACATACTGAAAATGTTCACATCCGCAGCACGATCTTATGTGGTGCTGAAATGCCAGAGTTTAACTGCAGATTTCATTCATTGACACGGAATGTACGAAACACGTGGCTCCATTCGCGCCAATATGCAGGCACCAGCATTGTGCTCACCGCAACACAGATGCGGACCCATTCACTTGAATGGGTCTGCAATCCGGAAGGTGTGGAACAGAGGCAGGGAACCCCACGGAAGCACTACGTAGTACTTCCGTGGGGTTCGTATCTCCGCACTATAACAAAAAAAAATTAAAACGTATTCAATTTTTTTTTGTGGTGCGGACAGATCACGGACCCATGAAAGTTGAATGGGTCTGGATACATTGCGGCATCCGCACACGGATAGTGCCCGTGCATTGGGGACTGCAAATTGCAGTCCCCAATGCACAAAACGTCCAAGCAACGGCCGAGTGCATGAGGCCTTGGGCTTTGTGATAAGGAGAGGCTACATTCTCGTACGGATTTCGCAGCTCCCAGTTGTGAACCTCGCTACGTCAGGATTTCTCACCCTGCTTGAACCATTTTCTGGTGTCCAGTATTATCTGAATCATAAACATATTTAACTTTATCATCCATTTTTTTTTTTATGGTTCTGGGGAGAAACTCACCTGCTGTGCCCACTTGTAGAGGTAAAGATGCGAATTGATTTATCAAAGCTGGCGGTCACAAATTCTTTCCCGGTTGGAGAGTAGTCAACATCCAGGACAGCTGACACATGGTCCATATGTACACATACGGGGGCTTCCATGTTTCGCATGTCATATGTGTACAATCTGCAGGACAAGACCATACCGTGAGCATTCTAGTTGGTGAGAAGGCTTGACAATCACCTCCCGAAACCCCAAATAAATAGCTTTATAGGAGTGGTACAAGTGGCCATACAATATTATTCTACATAGGGAAAATGCAGTATTACTTGGCGGTCAATCAAACAAATGTCTAATTATGTAATACAAGGAAGGGCGTTGGAGCCACTGACACTTAGAGGCTCTTCACTCAGAGGGAGGATAACGCATTTATCATAAAGGGTTGTGTCACTAATTTGTCATTGGTGTTAACGCATGATGATGGAGATCCGTGCATCTGACACTCTTAGGCCCCTTTCAGACGAGCAGCGCAGCACCTGGCCTGAACAGCTTTATATTGATTTATGATGCTATGAAACCCTTAGGGCTCTTTCACACGAGCGGATAATCTGCTGCGTGAAAGAGAGCCAAGCCCCGTTCCGGACAGTTAGATAAAGTTGTCACCATGATTTTGTAGTAAAAAGATCACAGAGAGGCACGGAGCATTATCAATCATGTTAATGCTCCGTGTCTCTGCTGTCCGGAGCGGGGCTTGGCTGTCTTTCACGCAGTGGATTACCCGCACGGCATCCGCTCGTGTTAAAGAGCCCTTACAGTTCTGGAATGTATTGGATAGCACTGACATAATGCTGTTAGTGTTATCCAATACATCCCAGACCTCTAAGGGTTACATAGCACCATAAAATCAGTATAATGCTATGCGACCCCGGCAGTGCTGGGAGGTCAGGCTGGGTGCTGTGCTGAGAGTCTGCAGCGTGACCCTCGCTCGTCTGAAAGGGGCCTTAGGGTGAATGCACACGGTGTGGATTACGTCCAGTTTTTCTGCAGAATAACTGCAGTGTAATACAGTACTAGCAACGTCTCTTTACAAAGGAAAAAACGGCAGTGCTCACCTGTGTTGTTCTTGGGGAGGCACGGAAAAGGCTTGGACACAGCCATACACCAATTTGAGAAAAATAGCAGTGAAATCCAGCTTCCCATAAAAAGATAAACTTTATTTACTTGCGGTAAAATCCAGAGATCACTTGCACGTACAGTCCATTCTAATGTACAGTCTGTGTGATGAAGGACCGGTACACAAGGGTCCGAAACTCGTAGACTGTACATAAGAATGGACTGTACGTGCAAGTAATGTCTGGATTTTACCGCAAGTAAATATAGTTTCTTTTTATGGGAAGCTGGATTTCACTGCTATTTTTCTCAAAGTACTAGCAACGTGTATGAGATTAGAGAAATTTCATGTACACTGCGGAAACTGACCTGCTGCGCGGATTTTGAGATCTGCAGCATGTCAATTATTGTTGTGGGTTTTTTTTTTTTTTGCAGATTCCACCCTTTTCAAAGGAAGGATGAAATCTGCGGCAAAACCTTATCAAAGCCACACAAAAAAACTTGCCAAAACAGCAATAAATAGTGAAGATTTATGTGGAGTTTTGATGCCGATTTCTTGCACACACCCAGTGCAGGCCCCCTTATAGGGGAGGCAGAATTAGTGAGTAAACGTATCTCCCACGCACCAAACTCGTTGGACAGACCTGTTCTATCCAAACCAGATACTCAGCAAAATCTGACAATCTGTATGCTATTTGTACTTACTTGTAGTTCTCATTAGCTGCTGTAAAAATGAAGGCTTCCATAGGGTTCCAGCAGAGCGCATTTGTCCTCATTTCTAGAATAATCTGCCCCAAAAGAGAAAAACACTGGATAATTTACATGTAACAGAGGGAGAACTACATATAACAGAGTACCCGTCCGCTTTCCATTCTCAGAAAATACTTGTATTCGCCATTAGATAACAACTCTGTGGAATATTTTCTAAGATCTGTGCATTATGCCCCTCCAGTTATTCCTCCTGGATATGTATTATGCAAGTGGGTTACCATTCAACTTGTGAAGCTACAAAATCTAACACAGCCTGCACTGATTGGTTCGTGTCAGACTGTGCAGGGATGAGGCCCACTGACAAAAGGAATAAAAGCACGCAGTTAATTTATTCATACATTTCCAGGAATAATAACAGAGGAACAGCACAATTTGGAGTTATAAAAAAAAGATGCTTCAGAATAGTTTCATAAAACAAATAGCACATCTGTTAGGACGCAGGAGGCCAGGACCATTCCCGCTTTTCAGAAAAAATAATCCTACAATTCCATAGTTTAGGGGACGCTCACCGGTCATTACAGAGCCCAGCCTACTGTCCACCCTTCAGTGCAAATATATAACCCTGTACACGTGGCATTCACTAACCGCAGACTGTTGTAGCGATCTGCCTACTAATATGGATACATACTAACGAGCCAAGAAAGTCTACTAGTAACTAAGATTATTAATGGCACTATAAACCACACGCTCTAAAGGAAACGATAAGGAAGCTGCTACTTTGTATTTTTATTTTATATGCGAGAGCTCCACATTTAAAGGGACCGTACATAAAATGAACTTCTACTTATAGGCATTTTTTTTAAATGAATGTTAAGTCTATGTATTTTATGATATGTACTAGTAAAACTAAATGCAAATTACTGTGAGACAGCCATTTTTATTATATCAGTGTCAGAAAAAGGCCAACATTTGCAATTTGTTTTCTGCACCAAAACTTGCAGTTTTTCTAAGGGCTCTTTCACACCTGCGTTCTTTTCTTCCGGCATAGAGTTCCGTCGTTGGGGCTCTATGCCGGAAGAATCCTGATCAGTTTTATCCTAATGCATTCTGAATGGAGAGAAATACGTTCAGGATGCATCAGGAATCAGGATGTCTTCAGTTCCGGAACGGAACGTTTTTTGGCCGGAGAAAATACTGCAGCATGCTGCGCTTTTTGCTCCGGCCAAAAATCCTGAACACTTGCCGCAAGGCCGGATCCGGAATTAATGCCCATTGAAAGGCATTAATCCGGATCCGGCCTTAAGCTAAACGTCGTTTCGGCGCATTGCCGGATCCGACGTTTAGCTTTTTCTGAATGGTTACCATGGCTGCCGAGACGCTAAAGTCCTGGCAGCCATGGTAAAGTGTAGTGGGGAGCGGGGGAGCAGTATACTTACCGTCCGTGCGGCTCCCCGGGCGCTCCAGAGTGACGTCAGGGCGCCCCACGCGCATGGATGACGTGATCGCATGGACACGTCATCCATGCGCATGGGGCGCTCTGACGCCATTCTGGAGCGCCCCGGGAGCCGCACGGACGGTAAGTATACTGCTCCCCCGCTCCCCACTACTACTATGGCAACCAGGACTTTAATAGCGTCCTGGCTGCCATAGTAACACTGAACGCATTTTGAAGACGGATCCGTCTTCAAATGCCTTCAGTTCACTTGCGTTTTTCCGGATCCGGCGTGTAATTCCGGCAAATGGAGTACACGCCGGATCCGGACAACGCAAGTGTGAAAGAGGCCTTAGCAGGTTTCCTGAAATAAAGCCACTAACAAACTGAAGTAAAAACAAAAAAAGGCAAGGGAATTCTTAATTAAAACCGATTGCAAGGTGGATAAATTTTAGATACATTAGGGCAAAAAAAAAATTTGAGGTGACCACAGCGGCTAAATCTCTCTAACATGTGGAAAGGGAGGTTGTGGCAGAACTCCGGCACCTGATCAGTAATACACACGAGAAGAGTCATCGCTGAGGGACTTGCCTTTTTCAGTGGTGTTGGCTTCCGTATGTCATACAGGACAATACTCCTATCAGCAGCACAGCTTCCTAATACGTGTGTCTGAAAAACAGAGTCATCCGGAAATATTTCAAATAAGAATGTTAACACTGTTAAAAACGTCCATGTTGTATAACCCAGAGATATACAAGAACTAGTTAAAGTGGTTATTCCCATCTTGGACATTGGTTATTCCCATCTCTGCACTAAATCCTGATCATGTACATTTAGCCAAAGGGTAAATGCACACGTTCAGGATTTATGTGCGGACAATCCGCAGGTGTTCACAGGGAAACCCGTGCAGTCAAACCGCATCAATTGGTGTGGATTCGCATGCAGTTTTGGTGCGGATTTTTCTGTCCCCATTGAAGTGAATGGAGAAAATCCAGACAGGAAAAATAAAACAAATTGACATGTTGCGGATTTTAAAATCCGCACCGTAGGTCAAAATCTTAACTGAAAAAAATCATGTGCAAGAGAACGTCAAATTCTCATAGAACACAATGTACATGACCTACTAATGTCAGCGGCCAGTGCCCCATTGCCCCAAGGTCATTGTACCTCAACAGGATTAAATTTCACAGAGGTGATGCTGTCAACTCCCCAGGTGTAGGATCGCATAGGAGAGGTCCTCTGTTCATCCCAGATATCCACTTGCTGTCCACACGTAGCAAACACAGCCTTCCTCCAGTGGTGGTCCACGCCTGTAAAGACTGACTGCGGAGGTGAGACGTGGATTATTAGTCATTTCAGGATATATTATAATAGCTTTCTTTATAAATCTGCAAAGTCTGCGGCCTAGGAGTCACAGTCAGTTACGTACAGGGGTATTCTACGGCGACCTGTATTCTGTGAACTCCTATCATGACACTCTGTCCCCCTATCCAAAGTCCTTTGAGCCATGATAGGGGGTCACAGCTCTCCACTTTATAAATTGCTCTGTAGGGGAGATCTTAGCGCTGAAATCTTTCACGATACCAAAGAGCAGCTTCTCTCTCCCTTTGCACTATGACAAGTGGAATCTGTGCAAACATTTGATGCATTAGTGATGCAAAAGATTTGGGGGGTCAGAATCACCCCTAAAGGGTGATGCTTATAGGGCTTGTATGCTGCACTAGGTTTCTTACATAGGGATACAGCCACTGGGAGTAATTGCCTGTATTACAGGCCAGAGCTACCTTCTGCAGGAATCTAGGCAGAACTTTCCCAGCCTTCCTTGCAGACTCAGATTTGCAGTCTGGAAACTACAGCCGATATACTGGGTACGCAGTAAAAATCCCATCCTGATGATATTATCTTGGCTGGGAAGGGAATCATGGAACGAATGTAAACTGACAAGTTTTTATAATGACTGAACAGCACAGATTTTGATTGCAGCCTCAGAGACACAGAGCCATGGCGCAAGCGTCAGAAGACAGGGCTAGACGAGATATTTAGTCCTGTCAATCCAGAAGAAGGGGGTGTGGCCATAACATAGGCGTGTTACAAAACTGGTGCTCTGAGGGTTCTGGCCAGACCCTCTGTGCTCAATGCTCAATCTAATTAGCATAATTATAAAAAGAAAAGAGGCTTAGAAGTCAACAGCAGGCCGCGACGGGGAAGAGCCTACCTAGGGAGATCCAGTGGCGGCTGTGCAGGGATCCGGAGTGACGCGGATGACTGGGAGCAGGTAAGTATCATGCATACGAGGGGCCTGGGCATTGGGAATGGTGATTATAGGGGTTGGATGACCCCTTTAATTTAGGGCTCTACCGGCATCAAGGTGGCTTCTGCAGATGGGTACCTAACACTAACAGAACTGCCTTTCCTGGGCCTAACCTAAGCCTGCAATATTCAGGGCAGAGTAGGAACCAGCTACATTTATACTCTGCTCAGAAGACCTGGGCAGATGGGCGTGGAGTGCTCAATCTAAGGCCCCTTTCACACGGGCGAGTTTTACGGGTTGAACGCATTGCACCCGCACTGAATCCGGACCCATTCATTTCTATGGGGCTGTGCACATGAGCGGTGATTTTCACGCATCACTTGTGCGTTGCGTGAAAATCGCAGCAAGCTCTATATTGTGCGTTTTTCACGCAACGCAGGCCCCATAGAAGTGAATGGGGCTGCGTGAAAATCGCAAGCAAGTGCGGATGCGGTGCGATTTTCACGCACGGTTGCTAGGAGACGATCAGGATGGGGACCCGATCATTATTATTTTCCTTTATAACATGGTTATAAGGGAAAAGAATAGCATTCTGAATACAGAATGCATAGTACAATAGGGCTGGAGGGGTTAAAAAAATAATAAATAATTTAACTCTCCTTAATCCACTTGTTCGCGCAGCCGGCGTCTCTTCTGTCTTGTTCTGTTAGGAATAGGACCTTTGATGACGTCCCTGTGCTCATCACATGGTCCGTCACATGATCCATCACCATCAAAGGTCCTATTCCTCACAGATGAAGACAGAAGAGATGCCGGCTGCGCGAACAAGTGGATTAAGGAGAGTTAAATTATTTTAGATTATTTTTTTAACCCCTCCACCCCTATTGTACAATGCATTCTGTATTCAGAATGCTATTATTTTCCCTTAGAACCATGCTATAAGGGAAAATAATACAATCTACACAACCTTGAACCCAAACCTGAACTTCTGTGAAGAAATTCGTGTCTGGGTACCACATTAAGTTTTTTATCACGCGCGTGCAAAACGCATTGCACCCGCGCGATAAAAACTGAACGCAATCGCAGTCAAAACGGACTAATTGCATACCTACTCGCGCGGATTTGTCGCAACGCATCCGGACACGCTTGTGTGAAAGAGGCCTAAAGGAGGGGGCTACCCTCCAAACACACTGCAAGAAAATTTAGACTAGCACATCCATAAAGCTAGCATGCAGACAAGTGTTAGTGTTAGGTACCCATCTGCGGAAGCCCCTTTGATGCCGGTAGATGGGCCCGACACACGTTTGATCAAATATGTGCGCAAAGAGCTTCCATTTTTTTTTTATGTATAGTAGGTATTGTACCACTTTAATCCGGAATAATCCTTAATTTTATTGTTTGCATGTTTAATGGTATGCTGCCATACATTTTTGGTAGGTTTTTAAGAAATTTTTCCCCAATTCTAAAATGGTGGAGAAACCATATAAAGTATAGCAGGGATGACCAACCTGAGGCTCTCCAGCTGTGGCAAAACTACAACTCCCAGCATGCCCACACTGCCTACAGCTATCAGCAGGGCATGGTGGGAGTTGTAGTTTTACAACAGCTGGAGAGCTGCAGGTTGGCCATCCCCGAACTATAGTATCAGAAATCAAGTAAAACGGTCCCTGGCGCACCTACTACAGGCTACTTCATGCTGTGCACATAGTATACAGGGGTCCCGGGTCTCGAGTGAAAGAGCTGATCCCATCATTCATTACTTACCTTCCCTAGAACGGTGTGGATTGGCTCCTCTTTCTCGCCATATCCTGGACTTTCCATCTTCCACTGCTTCACAGTTTTGTCATCACCAACCTAGTAGACATACAAAAACACAAAGTGGTAAATCTCTCTCACACATTGATATCATTCTTTTACATTTTTTTTTTTTCATTCGAAGTTTCATTTTAGGGACTGTAGAGGTCTTGGATTCTTGCGAGACCCTTTTTTTTGTTTTTTAAACAATTGACAGCAGGACAGATACATACTGTAAAAAAAGAAGTCCCACAGAATCGGACACACATTCCTCGGACAAAGCCTTCATGCGCTTGTACTGTTCGCGTGCATTTTCGTGTGGTCAGATTCCAAATCTTCACCTGCGGAAATAATTTTTAGATTACATTACTGCATTAAAATAAAAAAACACAGCCAAAAAGCTAAGTGACCAACTATGTAGCCACCATAAGGCCTCTTTCACATGAGCGATACGCAATGAGTGGGATCTGTTCAGGGGAAAACTGACGGTTTTGTGCACAAGTTCAACCAGTCTCAGCGTCCATTCACGCGTCCGTAAGGGTTATCCGCAAAACGCCGATACGGGCTGTTCGCGTTCCACATTTTGCGGACCGCACATGGCCGGCTCTATGTGCGGTCCGCGATACGGAACTACGGATGCGGACACATGCAGAATACCGTTCTCTATGAGAACTGCTACTCTCAAAAACTTTTGCTGGTGGGGATGGATAGGGACATGATAATATGCATCCCTGAGATCCACTGTGGCCATGTAACAACCAGGGAAGAGATAGTTCACTGCTGACTTGATGGATTCCATCCGAAATCTTTGGTACGCCAAATAACGGTTCAGACACTAAGGTTATTTTTGTATGAAAAGAACCATTTGTTTTTTTTTTATACAAGAAAAAGAGTTGAGTATAATCTTAGGGAGTCCGCCGAAGCATCAGCCATAAAATCTAGGGCATTATAAAAAGTGGGAAAAGAAGATAACAACTGCTCCCCAGGGGTACCCCCTTTAATGTGATCCTTCAACTCCTTCATCCATGCCTTAAGGGATCTAGCTACTGAAGTAGCGGCAATAGCTGTTTCAAAGGCCGCCGCCGAGGCCTCCCAATTTTTCTTTAAATAAATGTCTGCCCTTCTATCCATTGGGTACTTTAGAGAACCCATATCCTCAAAGGAAGTGCTTTCTTTTTTAAGCTATTTTGGCTACCGGGGCATCTATCTTTGGGGCTCTATCCCAAGAGGTAGTCACTTCCTCATCAAAGGGTATTTACGCTTAACAGAGGAGGGTTTAAAACATCCTATCAGGCTGTTTCCATTCTTTATCAATAGCAGCCTGAATATTTTTATGCACATCAAAGACGTTTCTTCTTTTAGGGCCCAGGCCCTCAAACATAGAGTCCTGAACAGACTGTGGCGGCTTTTGGTCATCTAACCCTATAGTAGCTCTTACTACTTTTACTAGGGAATTAATGTTCTCTGTAGGAAAAAGCGGCTTCGCCATCAGAGGAGTCATTTGATGAAAGACATTCTCCCTCTTCCTCCAATCCAGAAAGCACATCACTGTCGCTAGAGGGGGGGATTTGAGGCAGAGGTTCTAGGGCGGCTTTTTAGCAGACCGCTAACCGACTCCTTATTCTCCTCCCGGATCATCTGCTTGATGCTGCCCCTCAGAGACGGAGCTTCCTCCTCCATTAACTTGCTCACACAAGCTTGGCAAAGGGGCTTTGCCCAAGCAGAGGGTAGCTTCTTATTACATATAGCACAACCCTTGTCTTTGGATCTGGAGACCTTTCTAGACTCCTTAGACACAGAAGATGACCCCCATGAGTAATCCGCACTATTGCACATAGGGGGATCACCCCTCTTACCCCACCGTGGTACCGGCGTATCATTGGTGGTTTCAGTGGCTTCTGCTCGCTGAGACTGCTCCATGTTCAGACCTGAATTTTCTCAATGGAGGAACTGCCCGCTTCTTCACCAGCGAGGCAGTGAGCTGGCTGAGCTTTTCTCACCCGGGCGCGCACACCGGCTCCCCCCACTTCTGGCTTACAGCACCTGCTTCCCTCTACTGTCACACCGGATGTACGTCACTGCCCAGGCAGTGGCGTTCCTGCGCACACCGCTCCCTCTTGTAACAGGCGAGGCGCTGACAGCCGGACATGCGAAACGTCCGCAGACACCCAGGAAGAAAAAAGCACCCCCCTGGGCCGAGACGGAGCGGAGCGGGCAGTAGGGAGAAAGAGGTCCAGACTTAGCAGCGGCTCCTAACAGAGACTCACGCCGCACAGGTAAGCCCTCCATATACGCATTAAACACCCGGGGAGCCCGCAGCTCCTGGAATCCTGACGTTTTCCAAATTCCCTCCTGTCCCCTTAGGACAGGAAACAGAACTGGAGGTGGAGAGGGTGGTCCCTCTTTTAAAGCGGTTTCCGTTTCCTGTCCTGAGGAGTAGGAGGCGGTCTCTCCATGGGTGCCGTCATAGGCGAGGGGGAAAACTTGCTCTTGTGGCAGAGACCTTCGTCACATGTGCTGAATGGAGTGCACATTATAGGGGTTATCCAGGAATACGATATTGATGACCTATTCAAGTAGACAGGAGTTGAAGTGAAGTGAATGGGGATGGCTGAGCTGTAATTGCACTGCTCCACCGCTGCAATGTCGACGGCCAGCAGGTAAACTGTGAGGAGAAGGCAGCCCTTGTACGAGCGCTGCATTCGCTTCAAACAGCTGATCGGCAGGGGTGCCAGGAGTCGGCCCCCCTGCAGATCTGATATTGATGACCTATCCGATATTGATGACCTATAGCAAAAACGGAGAACCCCCTTTAAAGAGCCAATTAAGAATTAGAGAGCGCGGTCACTCTGGGAATGGCTTTGCCTGTGACTTCTAGATCACCGTGCACCAAAAGGTTAAAAGAGATATATCCTCAGGATAGGTCATCAATATCAGATCTTTGGCGGTCAGACACCCCCACCGATAAGCTGTTCCCTGTAGCCAGAAGCACAGCTGTATTCAGACTGTAGTGGATGTTCTAGGTTACTACAGCTGCTCAGGTCCCACTGAAGTGAACGGGAGCGGAGCTGAAGGAACCCGGCACGACCACTACATTTTGAATGGAGCCAGAAGCTACAGAGGGCTACAGGGAATAGCTGACCTCCAAAGATCTGATATTGATGACCTATCCTGAGAACAGATCACCACTACCAGGATCCGCACCCTTGCCTTCAGTGTTGCCCAGGTGCTTACCTCTCCATCACAGGCCCCTGAGAGCACTGTGGACAGGCTCTTGGGATGCTTCGCCATACAGTTGATCCCATCCCTGTGACCTTCCAGTGCTGCAACGAAAGGCTTGGCAAACACCCGCTCCAGCTTGGTGGCATTTAAGGCTCTGACGTATTCACGCGGTACTTCAAATGGGTGGAGCGAGGGGTCATAGTTACGTGGAACTGGGAGAGAAATCATTTAAAGTTAAAAATCCTGGCAGTTAACTGTCCACATGTTCAATCAATGGTGGCACCACTTTTCCAAAAATAAATGACAAAACAAAAATGAGGATCTCTACGTAAAGGAAACACAAATACCCCCAAAAAAATACCAACAATTCCTCATGGCTTTAAAGAGCTCTGCTTGCTGTCATGAGAACTTTCATTATTTACCTAAAGAACATGAAAATCTCAAGTGCACACAGACAGCTGTGTTATCTGATCACTACAGCGAAGGCCTCCTGTAAACAACCGTATTCATTTTGCGGTACGCAAAATCGCAGATCCGCAATATACGGATGAGGTCCGCGTGCATCCCGTACTTTCCTCGGGCCCCATTGCAGAAATGCCTATTCTTGACCACAAAAGAGATGATCATAGGACATGTTCTATAATTTGCAACGGATGTGGAAGTCACATGGATGTCCGGTCTATTCTAAGTGATTGCCTGTCCTCAGGATAGGCTATTACTCACTGGCAGGGGTGCAACACCCCACCGATCAGCTGTTCAGAAGTTACTACACCTCACCGTCAACACTGTAGTGGACAACGCTCGCATCTACAGCACTACTATCATTTACTTCAACAGGAACAGTGCTGTCCACTACAAAGCTGACGCTACTGTGTAGTTTCGGCGACTGGGCTAAACTCGAACAGCTGATCAGCAGGGGTGCGGGGTGTCAGACCCCCGCTGATGACCTATCCTGATGAGTGGCTATCACTTAGGCCTCTTTCACACGAGCGTGTCCGGAAAAGGTCCGGATGCACTGCGGGAAACCCGCGCGAGTAGGCTGTGATTGCGTTCCGTTGTTCAGATTTTATCGCGCGGGTGCAATGTGTTTTGCACGCGAATGATAAAAAAACTGACTGTGGTACCCAGACCCGGACTTCTTCACAGAAGTCCAGGTTTGGGTTCAAGGTTGTGTAGATTTTAGTATTTTTCCTTATAACATGGTTCTAAAGGGAAAATAATAGCATTCTTAATACAGACTGCTTAGTACAATAGCGCTGGAGGGGTTAAAAAATAAATTTAACTCACCTTAAACCACTTGTTCGCGCAGCCAGCATCTCTTCTGTCTTCTTCTTTGAGGACTAGGACCTTTGATGACATCACTACGCTCATCACATAATCCATCACCATGGTGATAGATCATGTGATTGACCATGTGATGAGTGCAGTGATGTCATCAAAGGTCCTTTTCCTCAAAGATGAAGACAGAAGAGATGCCGGCTGCGCGAACAAGTTGATTAAAGTTTTTTTAACCCCTCCAGCCCTATTGTACTATGCATTCTGTATTACGAATGCTATTATTTTCCCTTATAACCATGTTATAAGGGAAAATAATAATGATCGGGTCTCCATCCCGATCGTTTCCTAGCAACCGTGCGTGAAAATCGCACCGCATCCGCCGTTGCTTGCAGATGCTTGCGATTTTCACGCAGCCCCATTTACTTCTATGGGGCCAGCGTTGCGTGAAAAACGCACAATATAGTGCTTGCTGCGATTTTCACGCAACGCACAAGTGATGCGTGAAAATCACCGCTCATGTGCACAGCCCCATAGAAATGAATGGGTCCGGATTCAGTGCGGGTGCAATACGTGCAACTCGCGCATTGCACCCGCACGGACAACTCGCCCGTGTGAAAGGGGCCTTAAAGAAATGCTAGGTCAGATTTTGGGTTGCACTCAATGTCCCAAGTTGTGATAATCAGAAATATTGCAGTACCACTGCACTCTCTTAGGCCTCATGCACACAACCGTATGTATTTTGCAGTCCGCAAAAAAACTGATCCGCAAATAATACGGATGACGTCCGTGTGCATTGCGTATTTTGCCGAACGGAACAGCTTGCCCCTAATAGAACAGTACTATCCTTGTCCGTAATGCGGACAAGAATAGGATATGTTCTATTTTTTTCAGGAACGGAATTGCAGATCCGGAAGATGCTGAAAATGAATGGGTCCGCACCCGTTCCGCAAAATTGCGGAACGGATCCGAACCAAAGTTGCGGACGTGTGAATGGACCCTAAGGCCTCTTGCACACGACCCTCCGAGATATACGGTCCACGAGCAGGCCATATGTCCCGGAGCGGCATTGATCATGCACACGGGAGCACACAGCATCATAGATTACAATGATGCTGTGCGCATTGGACCGCCCGCGGGACTATTGTTCTGCACTCATATGATTTTATGAGTGCAGGACAATAGTCCCGCGGGTGGCCCGATGCGCACAGCATTATTGTAATCTATGATGCTGTGTGCTCCCGTGTGCATGATCAATGCCGCTCCGGGACATATGGCCTGCTCGTGGACCGTATATCTCGGAGGTCATAAGGTCGTGTGCATGAGCCCTAATTCAGAGGGAGGACTCGGGGACTGTGCTTTTTTTGTTTTTTGTTTTTTTTAAAGGCTATGTACACCTTTGGGGGCATTTTTTTTTTTTTATTGCATTGTACTCATTTTGAGCTAACAATTATTTTTTCCAATTGGTCTTTATTAAAAATGATGAGCCGTTTTCCCTGCACAGCTTTGAGTTTATTAGCAGGATCTGTATTTTTTCTCTGCTCCGTCAGACAGGGAGCTGACGGGCTCCTCATCTCTGCTCTCTGACATTATAAACACTCATTCTAGCTCAGTTCTTATCTTACTGACAAAAAGTGTCTATGACCTCTTAGTAATGTAGAGATGAGGGTTATTAGATGAGCAGCACAAAGTTAAAGTACCATTCACATAGCTAGACAAACAGTTAACCCTTTATAACAGAACGGCTCAATATTTAATAAAAGACCAATTAAAAAATATATAATTTTAGCCCAAAAAGGAGTAAATTCCAATCATAAAAAATAAAAATTGTCCCCAAAAGGTGTACAATTTTAAACTTTGTTTTTGCAGTTTGTTTTTCTTTTCTTTGCGCCCCACACACTGAGTCTGTGTTTCATACAAGGCAATTAAATGGCTGAAGGGGCCTGGCTCCATCTTTCCTAGACGCCTCCGTACAACCAGAAAGCCGAGACCATCTGCCTATTCTGGATGTGTTACAGCAGGATGAGAAGGTACGGCGCCACGTGGACAATTCCCTAGACTGCCAGGAGGACCCCACTACCACCAGTCAGAGGCAGAGAGTAACGATGAGAGAACTTGTGTTTTCAAGTTTGACGTACAAGGTTCGGATCACCTAAGAACTCTGTTATGGATTCCGCTACCACGGACCATAAGCAAACCTTGTACGCCAAACTTGAAAACACAAGTTCGCTCATCCCTTGTAGAGAGAGAAGAACATCAGGTACCAAAGCCCACCCTAACAGCAGACCCATCCGTCATTGCCCAGGAGACCACCCCAGAGAGGACCATCAGCAGCTGTAACATCTGGAGTCCGCAGCGCGCCTTACGGTCACTGCACGACAGCCGTGTAACGTCCCACTATGTCTCCCTGGCGGTTCCGAGTCTCAGAAGACCATGATGACCATGCTGGGCAGATCTCTTTACAACTGATGTCGGCTTCCACTTGAGGTAATATCATGAGAAAATCTTCTGCTGCAAAAAAGCTGTAGCGGTGACGCCCCCTGCAGCGCGCGAGCCCCACCCCTGCGCCCCCACGCTGGGGCAGATTTACGAAGCCGTCTAAAAATGTTTAAAAAAAGTTTGTTACCCCCAGCAACCAATCACAGCGCAGCTTTCATTTTTCACGGGCACTAACATAAATGAAAGCTGCCCTGTGACTGGTTGTGTCAGGACAGTCCTGCTTCCTAGGACCCATGTTCACCACCCTCACCCAGTCCCACAAACGTGACCTAAGCCTCCCAGGAGGCCGTACACTTCAAGCGGTCACCCTCGGCCTCACCTCGGGGCAGATCCTTTTTGGTCTCCCGCACGTATTCATCCGGATTCCTGCACAGCACCTTTACTTTCATGGCGACAACTGTACAGTTCGCTTCTCTCCCTCACACCGTACCACATGGACAGGAAGTGAAGACGTAGTTTACGTCAGCCACCAGGGCGGCCATCTTTACTGTGGTCTGCCCGTGCTAGTGACGTAACGCCAGACGGGTATCTGCGCCGCCATCTTTCTTTTGGGCCACAGAGGAAGGAATAGTGAGGCGGGGCTAGCGCTAGAGGTCACTGGCGAGCCCCTGAGCCTGATGATGTAACGTGTGTGTGCCCGCTGTCAGGACGTGCACATGGCCGCCCCGTCCGCGCCCTCCCCGCTCACCGTGGTCCGGCAGGTCTTCGGACACGTCCAGTATGAGAACCTGGTGGCCGGCCTGAGCGGGGGCGTCATCTCCACCCTGGTCCTACACCCGCTGGATCTGGTGAAGATCCGCTTCGCAGGTATACCCGCAGGGGAGGTGATCGTGCACACTGCCTCTCTCTGTAGATATATGATGGGGGTTGTAGTTCCACCTGATAAGTTTTGTGACATTCAAATAGACTTTGCGTTTGCACGACCTCTGCTTGCTGTCAGTAGGGCAGTGTTCACATCTGGCAGGCGTTTCTGCGGCAAATTCTCAATTAGGATTCTGGTTCAGTAGGATTACAGTGAGACTAAATGTGTTTTTTTTTTTAACATTTCACTATTTTAGAACAAAAAAAAACAAAACAATTTTGTGCCCTTTTTTGTCCATGGGTGTTTTTGCAGGTTGATCTGTAGTTACTACTGGTACTTTTGGTCCTGGTGTTTTTTTTCTTGTTTTTGTTTTTACCAAAAATGCCTCAAACACCTGACTTGGTCAACATTTTTTATAGAGTTTTTTTTCTGATCTATTGTTTTTTAGCATCTGCCATTTATTCTTGGCTGTTTTTGTTCTCCCCCGTCACACCGTAAAAAAAACATGAGAAAACACAGTCACGCATTGCACATGTTTTTTTTGTTTTTTTTTTGTTTTGAAGCTGCAAGAAAAAAAACATTGACCCAAAAACCCACTGCAAGGGTTAAAAATGCTTGTTTGCCAGCATTTAAAGGGGTTGTACCGACGTTCATAAGCTGTCCCTTATCTGGGGGTGTCGGACCGATTAGATGCTGATGATCTGTCCTGAGGATAGGTCATCAGTATAAGGCCCCACACACACAACCGTGTCCGTTTTGTGGACCGCAAACTGCAGACACCGGCCCTTTGCATCGCGGTGCGGAGCCATTGATTTCAATGGGTTCGCAAACCACATGTTGAGGCCAAAGATGCGGTTTGCGGTCCGCAAAATGGACAGGGTCGTGTGAAAGCACCCTCTGTCCACAAGATATGGACCAACTGAAAGCAGTGGGTCCGCAAATAAAAAGCAGATGGCATACAGACTGCATCTGTATTTTCGGACCACCTAACGGATCAGGTTGTGTGCATGGGGCCTAAACCAGTCGGAAAACCCCTTTAAGACCCCTTGCAAACAAGCGTTTGTCCCGCTGCGAGTCTGCAGCGCAGCCCCCGTCCTGACCTCCCAGCACTGCCGGGGTCACATAGCGTTATATTGATTTATGATGCTATGTAACCCTTACAGTTCTGGACTCTTATTAGATGCTGCCAGTGTTATCCTATACATTCCAGAACTGTAAGGGTTACATAGCATCATAAATCAATATAACGCTATGTGACCCCGGCAGTGCTGGGAGGTCAGGACGGACTCGCAGTGTGACACCCGCTCGTCACCCGCAGACAGTAGTATCTAAGCAGTTGGACAGAGGGAAGGGGCTCCTACAAAGCGATTACAGGGTGCCGATGGGTTGTCATGACAGCCGAGGGCCTAATGTAGTGCCACGCAGCCTCTAAGTAGTACCGCCATGCTGTCAGGGCCCGCCTACTTAGCGGTAATATTCCAGCACGTTACCTGGCGCAGGATAATGGAAAATTAATATCAGTTTTGTGTGTTTGACTTTCCAGTAAGTGACGGGCTGGAGCTGCGACCAAAGTACAACGGCATCCTGCACTGCATGTCTTCAGTGTGGAAGCGTGAAGGACTACGCGGCCTCTATCAGGGGGTCACCCCAAATATGTGGGGTGCAGGCGCCTCCTGGGGGCTTTACTTCTTCTTGTAAGTGACTATAACACCAGATTGCTAAGAATTCTGAGGACCCAGACACAAAGTAATTGGCGCTGCCATTTTTGTACCAGTAAAAAAGCCATAAAAACCGCTCCCGTTTTTTGTCCACCCTGCAGGCGGTTTTTTAAAGGGGTGATCCACGAGTCAGACAGACCTCCCAGCGTGGCTGACCTGCGGAGGTGATCATACTCACCTAGGCTCTGTCGCTCCTGGGCCGGCTCTTCCTCTCCCCGCTGAACAGAGATCAATATCCATCATCGAGGGGGACGTGTGACCGCTGCAGCCAATCACAGGCCGTAGCAGTGACTTGTCCCCCTTGTGTGGTCACGTGGAACAAAGGGAACAAGTCACTGCTCTGGCCTGCGATTGGCTGCAGCGGGCACCTTCCCGCCCCATCAATGGATGTTTATTTCAGTGCAGCCGGCCCAGAGCGACAGAGACCAAACCCAGCAGTGGTGATCATACTTAGGATGGGTTCACATCACCGTTTCATTTTCCGTCCTTCTGATCCGTCAGAAGACTATAAAAAACAGGATCTATTTTTGTTTTTACCGGATCCTGTTTTTTATGGTCTTCTGACGGATCAGAAGGACGGAAAATGAAACGGTGATGTGAACACAGCCTAAGTATGATCACCTCCGCAGGTCGGCCACTCCGGGAGGTCTGTCTGACTCTTGGACAAACCCTTTAAAGGTTTTCTGTCACCAGATTTAACCCTATTAAGCTAGCTGACATTAGCGATGTGCGATGCGCTAATGTCGGCTAAACCTAACTAGCCTATTCCTACTCTTATCTACGCCCCCGTTACGCCAGAAATCTAACTTGTATAATATGCTAATTGTTTCTACTCCCTGTTCCGTTCTCCCACCTTTGTCGCAGGCGCGGTGAGGGAAAGACGCTCGCAGGGTGCCAGCTTCCTTACAGCGCCTGCGCTGAATACTGAACGGCGCGAGATTTCACCAGAGCACAGGGCTGGCGGACAGATGCGAGCGCGGCCTGGCCCTGTTAATTCAGGACTTGGAGGGAGGCGACAAAGGTGGGAGAACTGAGCCTCTAGGACAGGGGTGGGGAACCTCCGGCCCGAGGGCCGTATGCGGCCCACGGTATCATTTCATGTGGCCCCCGGCCCCCTGCCAGAACATAATGTGAAAATGCTTATGACCCCTTCCATTATGGAAGCGGTCATTAGCATACGGGAGGCACAAGAAGGTGAGAACAGCACTGCACTGGCTGTCCTCACCTTCCCTGGTCTTCTTTCAGCCCCACACTGTGTCCTGACACATCCAGCGTCAGGACGCAGTGCACGTAGACGTGCACTATGACCTGACGCTGTGCGGTGTGAGGTGACAATATAGTGCGGCAGGAAGAAGAACAGGGAGGGTAAGTGAATCTGCCAAGAGGCAGCGCCGTACGGAGCTGGAGAGGTAAGTTTATTTGTTTATCTTAAATACAGTATCTGATCTGATGTCTGATTGGGGCTGATCTGAGGCTAAAGGAGGGTGGGGAGGGTCTGATGGGGGTCTGATCTGAGGCTTGGGAGGGTCTGATCTGAGGCTGGGGGTGTCTGATCTGAGGCTGGGGTTTGATAGGGGTCTGATCTGAGACTAGGGGGGCTGATGGGGGCTGATCTGAGGCTGGGGAGGGTCTGATGGGGGCTGATCTGAGGCTAGGGAGGGTATTATGAAGGTCTGATCTGAGGCTGGGGGGTCTTATAGGGGCTGATCTGACCCTGGGGGGTCTGATGGGGGCTGATCTGAGGCTGGGCGTCTGATCCGGGTCTGGTCTGAGGCTGGGGGTCTGATGGGAGTCTGATCTGAAGCTAGGAAGGGTCTCATTGGGGTCTAATCTGAGGCTTAGAGGTCTGATGGGAGTCTGATCTGAGGCTGATGTAGGCCTGGGGGGTCTGATAGGAGGCTGATTTCAGGCTGATGGAGGTGGGGGCAGATATTTTGCTGAGAAAGGGACAAAGGCAGGGACAGTTGCGAAGAAAGAGGCAGGGAGAGTGAAAGCTGGGTGAACCCCTCTCTGGACCCCCTGGGTTTAGCTTCCTGCCATTAATGTCAAATAAGTAACATTCTTGAGTTGACTGTACTAGTTCATCTACTTGTCTTGTCAGGGTTATGCCCTAAGAGTACAGATTTTCAGATTATTATTGTGAATGGGTGCAGTTGGTTATATGCACTACTGTATATGTACTGCTTGATGTCCCGCTCTTCCATTGTGTACATTATGTTTGTTATTTGTCAATAAAAACAGATTTGACTAAATAAGTAACATTCTGAACTTAAAAATTAGACTGCTATGTGTGGTCAATATGGCGCCTGTATTGTATGTAATATACTGTATATATATAGTGCAGGCGCTATTTTGTGCTGCAAAAATACAGCCCTCTAGATTATTTTAATTGAAGTGCAATTTCTGTAACTTATCCCTAAGTCAATTATATGTTTGACCAAATACAGCAGTAAAAATTTTTTATTGAGAATTTTGTATGGCCCCCGAATGATGTTACAAATATCCAAATGGCCCTTGGCAGCAAAATGGTTCCCCACCGCTGCTCTAGGAGCAGGAACAGTCGCCCCCAATCCCCCCCCCCCCCCCCCCCCGCTCCTGCTCCTAGAGGCTAATTAGCATATTATAAAAGTTAGATTTCTGGCATAACGGGGGCATAGATACAAGTAGAAATAGGCTCATTAGGTTTAGCTGACATTAGCACATCGTTAATGTCAGCTAGCTTAATAGGGTTAATTCTGGTGACGGAAACCCTTTTAAGGCGTTCCTTCAGTGGTGTTTTTATTTTTTTTATTTTTTCAAAATAACCATGTGAACCACATTTTTATATTTTTTTAACAATCAAAAAAAAAACAATAGCATTTCCCATAGGTTTTCAGCCAACATCTGGAGGTGGTACAAAAAAATGGCAATAAAAACGTAGGTGTGAATCCACCCTAAAGGCTGGTTTCACACGAGCGAGTGTCACGCTCCAGACTGTCAGCGCAGCTCCCGTCCTGACCTCCCAGCACTGCCAGGGTCGCTTAGCATTATATTGATTTATAAAGCTGTGTAACCCTTAGGCCCCTTTCACACGGGCGAGTATTCCGCGCGCATGCGATGCATGAGTTGAACGCATTGCACCCGCACTGAATACCGACCCATTCATTTCTATGGGGCTGTGCACATGAGCGGTGATTTTCACGCATCACTTGTGCGTTGCGTGAAAATCGCAGCATGCTCTATATTCTGCGTTTTTCACGCAACGCAGGCCCAATAGAAGTGAATGGGGTTGCGTGAAAATCGCAAGCATCCGCAAGCAAGTGCGGATGCGGTGCGATTTTCACGCACGGTTGCTAGGAGACGATCGGGATGGAGACCCGATTATTATTATTTTCCCTTATAACATGGTATAAGGGAAAATAATAGCATTCTGAATACAGAATGCATAGTACAATAGCGCTGGAGGGGTTAAAAAAAATAATAATTCGGGTTTGGGTACCAAACATGCGCGATTTTTCTCACGTGCGTGCAAAACGCATTACAATGTTTTGCACTCGTGCAGAAAAATCGCGGGTGTTCCCGCAACGCACCCGCACATTTTCCCGCAACGCCCGTGTGAAAGAGGCCTTACAGTTCTGGAATGTAACTGACAGTCAGTGTTATACAATACATTCCAGAACTGTTACACAGCATCATAAATCAATATAATGCTATGCGACCCCGGCAGTGCTGGGAGCTCAGGACGGGTGCTGCTCTGCGAGTCGGGAGCGTGACACTCGCTCGTGTGAAAACAGCCTAAGGCTGTTTGTGTTGGAGATCTGTTGTCTGATGAAATGAATCACCAGTAAAAATCTGCTCAGCCAGTTCTCAGTTTCTGGGAAACTGTGTGAAAACCAGTACGGCTGCCGTTACTACTTGCCCATCTTTCCAAGGCTCCTGACGGCACACACGTCTGGTTATTCAGCAGTACTAGATTGGGGTAGCTTGCATGAAATCCTGGGGTGACAACCTTCCTAGGTGCTATAACATATTGATTGTCAGCCTGTTTTCAGTCCAGTGTATTACAGTCGTGCAGTTTGTAATGCCATTTAACCCCTTGGTGACATATCATGTGCGGGTCATAGGGGGTTAAAGAAGCAGGTTCAGGAGCTTAGCCAGCTGGCAGGTTATTATACAGTTATATATGTATCAGAGGTAACTCCGTTAACCCCTGAGATGCCACGGTCAATAGCGACCACGGCATCTGAGCATTCAGTGAGGGGTGGGGGCTCCCTCTGACCTCCAATGCTTCCCCGACTGCTTCCTCTCGGTGAAATCACAGGGTGTACATCCTTGTCATGGTGGACTGCAGTACTCCATTATTACAGTCTGTGATGTAACTGATCGAATGATCACATGTGCAAGTCCCCTAGGGGGGCTAAAAATTAAAATAAGGTTTTTGAAAATATTTTAAGAGTATTAATTCTTATCACCCCCTTTTTAGAATTTTATATATGAAAATAAACAAATCAATGATATCGTGGTGCCTGAATGATCAAAATATAAAAGTATTTATCCTGCCTGTTACAGTAATGGAGGGGGAAAAAAAATAAAAATTTGAATCTGCGTTTTTTGGTCACCCGGCCTCAATCTTGCCTGTGCGTTCTCTACCTTCCTGCTGCGCCACTGTACATACTGAGCGTGTCTCCTTTATCTGTCTAACAGTTATAACGCAATGAAGGCCTACAAGATGGAAGGAAGAGCCGAAAACCTGACTCCAACAGAATACCTCCTGTCCGCTGCCGGGGCTGGTGAGTGGTCTATGGCAGTGTCCGCAGCCTGCAGCTCTCCGGATGTTGGAGAAGACACCTTCCATCATGCCCGGACAGCCTGTAGCTGGTGAAGCACAGGTGGGGGGGATACTGGTCTATGGAAATATCATGTTATACTAGGGGTGAGGCACTTAGGACCCCCACCAGTCCCTGTGTACAGCGTAGAGGAGGCCGCACACACACTCAGGGTCTCTTCACTGAAGTACGTGTCGAATAAACTTACAGAAACTAGGGGGTTTTATCGTAAATTATTTTGCTTCTGCCCACCCTCCCCAATTGTTCAACATTCTTGTTTGTAGCAGTGCCGCTACCTGTGACACAACCTGTACGGTGCCCCCCACACTGGGTAAGTGCCCTACATACTGTCAATCAGGTTATAAAATCTCCATACAACATGACCTTATGTTTGTGGGACCCCAGAAGCCCTCAGATCTGGTCTGGTTCCTCTCCTGGGAGGGTGTAGGTAGCTCCCCCTATCAACCCTTTGTGCAATCGAGGTAAATTTTGGTAAGGGTGCCTATTGTTGCCCTTACTATTTGCTATCCCAAGGGTGGTGGGGCACTGACATCTTAATGAGCATCTGTCAGCAGTTTTGTACCTATGACACTGGCTGACCTGTCGCATATGCGCTTGGCAGCTGAAGGCATCTGACCAGGCAGGCATGATGACGTTTTTGTTGTCTAATAAAGTGCAGAGAGAGCAGATCCTCTCGGTGTAACGACAACGCCCCCGTTGCTCCTAGAGCCTCATTTGCACATATTAAAACATCATTTTTCTCAGCAATGAGGGCGCATATGAACATGGGACCAACACAGACGCCTTCAGCTGCCAAGCGCACATGTAACAGGTCAGCCAGTGTCATAGGGACAAAACTGCTGACAGATGCCCTTTAAATTCACATAGGCCTCTCTACAGGACGAGACTGTAGGAACAACTAAGAAGAGTGGGAGACCAATCGGCTCTCATTTCTCTTATTTAAATGAGAGCTACATTCTGATTGGTTGCGGTGGGCAAGTGCCTTTCAGCTGTTAAGTATGGAGTAAGATTTCTCGGACAGTGCGTACGACTTTCTTACTCGCGTTATATACTGTAGCCGCAGCAGATTGATAAATCTGCCCCAATATATAACCGCCCACATTGGCCCCAGTTCTCAGGGCGACTTATCACTGGATCCGCCCTGTCGTTTACACACGGGTACACTAGGTCCAGTGGCGCAGAAAGCCAATTACTGCAAGCATGGACGGTAGGTTATCCTAAGAGTAGGTTCACATGCGGCAGATTTGGTTCAAGCACATGGAATTTTACAAGCCCCATTCAGATAAATGTAACACGTCTACAATGTGCAAAAAATCTGCTGTGTGAGAATAGGATGCAGGTATAGTCGTGGTCCACAGGGCAGCAAGTGTTAACCGTTTCACCGCCGTATTTAGACTCTTCAGAACACAATTGTTGCTCTCGGATCATTTCTTGCATCCTTTCTTTTGTGCAGGTGCCTTAACCCTTTCTTTAACTAACCCAATATGGGTTACAAAGACTCGTCTGGTTCTCCAGTATGATGCTGGTGTTGACCCTACAAGACGACAGTACAGAGGCATGTTCCACGCTCTGGCCACAATCTATAGGCAGGAAGGAATTCCCGGACTGTACAAGGTAATCAGTGTCTCTATAATGTCCCAGAGCAGGGATGGCCATCCTGCGGCTCTCCAGCTGTTTGCTAAACTACAACTCCTAGCATGCCCAGGCTGCCTACAGCTATCGGCTTACAGCAGGGCATGGTGGGAGTTGTAGTTTTAAATCATCTGGAGAGCCGCAGGATGGCCAGCCTTGTCCTAATGCTAGACATCAGACTTTTCCACCAGTAACCATCTTGTCTTGTATTTGTAGGGGTTTGTACCAGGCCTGCTGGGAACCTCACATGGGGCCCTCCAGTTTATGGCCTACGAAGAATTGAAAATGGAGTATAATAAGCATTTAAATCGACCCAGTGACACAAAACTGGTAATAACCTGCAGCTCTTAAAGGGGAATTCTCATGTCAGACATTGATGGCAAATGGCTAGGATATGCCACCCGTGTCATATAGATACAGAACGCCCCCCCCCCAATTGGGCCACAAATCATGCGGACAGCATGCCGCATACTGTACGCATCTGTTGTTCCGTTTCGCGGCCCTACAAAACATATAGAGCATGTTCTGTTCTTGATCGGGGACAAGAATAGGCATTTCTATGATGGGCTGCCCGTTCCGTTCTGCAAATTGCAGAACGCACAGGGGCGGCATCAGTGTTTTGAAGACCTTACTCCAATGGTTGACTTCTACCCTTCCCCAGAGCCCCTATACTTTAATATTGTAAAGTGGGTCTGCTCCACCTTTCTTCTATGAGCATTCTGGGTTTAGTCGCTTGGTGTAACGGATCCCATTTGTGACTCACGTAATAATTCATCCATCGCTCTCATGCCTTTCTAGAACACCTTGGAATACATCACAACGGCTGCCTTGTCAAAGATATTTGCTGTGATGGCTACCTACCCCTATCAAGTGGTGCGTGCTCGTTTACAGGATCAGCACAATCAGTACTCGGGGGTCATAGATGTTATCAGAAGGACATGGACGTAAGTAGATATGATTTTATCTGTATAGAATGCATTCTGTTGCAGTATAGTGATGTATACCACCACAACAGGGACCAAGGACTCTCTTAATGGCCCCCGTCAGGTGAATGGGGATCTATGGCTTTGTCCGCCTTTTTTCATCCATAATCGGAAAAAAAAAAGACAGTACGAAATCCAAGACACGTGGAGATGTAGTGGGGCCCCATAAACTCCTATAGGTGCAATACTATAGAGGTGGTATAGAGCTATAATGTGGTTGTGCACATGAGGACATAATCCGCATCTTGGGGATGTGGTGAATTTTGCATTGGACTTCACCTTTTGAAATGCAATGGAAGAAAATCGCTCTCCCAACAAAACGGAACTGCACTCCGGCCATGTCACTTAAAGCGTCCCCTAACTTCCCTTTAACAAATGACTGGGGGGTTGTGCCAGACTTCACAGACTGAGAGGATTGCTCATTACCTTAGAACATGAGTTTATATTCTTAGTCTCTTCTGTCTTCCAGGAAAGAAGGTTTCCATGGCTTCTACAAGGGAATTGTCGCCAATGTTCTGCGAGTGACCCCCGCCTGCTGCATCACCTTTGTAGTCTATGAGAATGTCTCTCGTTTCCTGTTAGGGCTACGGAAACCCAAGGAGTAAAGAGAGCAATGCCTGGTGGCTGCACGGTGTGACGCGGGCGATCCCCTAGTCTTCGGGGACAATGGACACTTGGCAAAGAGAGCAAATGCTGCTGGCACCTTTCAGGGTTTTGTCCTGAGACCTGCATGAGAGCGGGTTTAGGTTTTATTTATTTTATATATGTTATTAAGGGTCTGATTTCATGCGTGCCAGTTAGGACATTGACTGCTAATATTTTTATACAATTCTACTTATTTCCTTGGAAGAGATGACAGTCCACAAGTTCTGTATTAAAAATGATGTACAAAAATATAAACTAGCTTGATTCTATTATACGAGCAATGAGCTAAATATTACAGTGAAGTTCCTGTAATCCGGCAGCTGAAGGTATCTGTGTTGGTCCCATGTTCATATGTGCCCGCATTGCTGAGAAATATGAAGTTTGAATTTATGCAAATGAGCCTCTAGGAGCAACGGGGGCGTTGCCATTACACCTAGAGGCTCTGCTCTCTCTGCAACTGCCACTCCCTCTGCACTTTGACAGGACCAGGCAGTGTAAATGTTATCACACTTTGGTTTGTTTTTGTTGGGTTGTAAAATTGATCACTATAATTTGTGGTACGTATAATTTACTGGAAAGATTTTGTAGATTTTTGTGGGAAGAAATTCATTATTTACCACTGTTACAAACACATTTTATGGTTTATTTTGTTATTTTTTTTTATGAAAGAGATGTATTTATTTTTTATGGAGGAAAGAACTAAACTTCATTAAAATCTCCCCACTAGAAGACTTGTGATTATTTGGTTACATACATGAGGCTTTGTGATACTTATTATTATTATTTCCTATCAGTATAAGGCCTCATGCACACGGCCATTGTGCGGCCGTTCCGTGCAGCGGGCCGCACCAACATATGACATGTCATATATCTTTTTTTGCAGTGCAGAACCACGGAAAGAAACACCACGGAAGCACTCCATAGTGCTTCCGGTGTTCCGTTCCGCATCTCTGTAATTTTAGACCCATTCAAGTGAATTGGTCCGCATCCGTGATGTGGGGTGCACACGGCCGGCGGGCATGGATTGCCATGTGCATTAGGCCTAACTGAGGGGCGATCTATTAGGCCATGCCACGCCACTCGCAGGGCCAATAGGTTTATACCTGTTATTGACCTGGGGCCTTTGGTAGAACACCTGTTGCCATGGTTATCCATTGTCCCCCTCATGAATGCATTGTGAGGCGTCAATGCCCGGATAACCTCCTCCCTCTCAAGATTCTTAGATGCCACAGTCACTGGCACCAGCTGCTAGGGAACTGAACCACCTCACTTATCTGAAGAAGATTGGAACCAAGGAGAAGATCTAGTATGTGAAGAGTTGGGTTCATCACATTACCACACCCAAAAAGACCCACAGTCACTGGTTACTCATGGATAGGTTGGGTGTATTACGTAAACTAGCTTCTGCTACTGTCCAAAAGAAAGTCAAGTCTTAGATACTAAAGAGGTCATAAGAGGGTAAGACAAAAGTATATACACTGCTCAAAAAAATAAAGGGAACACAAAAATAACACATCCTAGATCTAAATTAATTAAATATTCTTCTGAAATACTTTGTTCTTTACATAGTTGAATGTGCTGACAACAAAATCAACCAAAAAGAAAAAAATGGAAATCAAATTTTTCAACCCATGGAGGTCTGGATTTGGAGTCACACTCAAAATTAAAGTGGAAAAACACACTACAGGCTGATCCAACGTTGATGTAATGTCCTTAAAACAAGTCAAAATGAGGCTCAGTAGTGTGTGTGGCCTCCACGTGCCTGTATGACCTCCCTACAACGCCTGTGCATGCTCCTGATGAGGTGGCGGACGGTCTCCTGAGGGATCTCCTCCCAGACCTGGACTAAAGCATCTGCCAACTCCTGGACAGTCTGTGGTGCAACGTGACGTTGGTGGATAGAGCGAGACATGATGTCCCAGATGTGCTCAATTGGATTTAGGTCTGGGGAATGGGCGGGCCAGTCCATAGCATCAATGCCTTCGTCTTGCAGGAACTGCTGACACACTCCAGCCACATGAGGTCTAGCATTGTCTTGCATTAGGAGGAACCCAGGGCCAACCGCACCAGCATATGGTCTCACAAGGGGTCTGAGGATCTCATCTCGGTACCTAATGGCAGTCAGGCTACCTCTGGCGAGCGCATGGAGGGCTGTGCGGCCCTCCAAAGAAATGCCACCCCACACCATTACTGACTCAATGCCAAACCGGTCATGCTAGAGGATGTTGCAGGCAGCAGAACGTTCTCCACGGCGTCTCAAGACTCTGTCACGTCTATCACATGTGCTCAGTGTGAACCTGCTTTCATCTGTGAAGAGCACAGGGCGCCAGTGGCGAATTTGCCAATCTTGGTGTTCTCTGGCAAATGCCAAACGTCCTGCACGGTGTTGGGCTGTAAGCGCAACCCCCACCTGTGGACATCGGGCCCTCATATCACCCTCATGGAGTCTGTTTCTGACCGTTTGAGCAGACACATGCACATTGTGGCCTGCTGGAGGTCATTTTGCAGGGCTCTGGCAGTGCTCCTCCTGTTCCTCCTTGCACAAAGGCGGAGGTAGCGGTCCTGCTGCTGGGTTGTTGCCCTCCTATGGCCTCCTCCACGTCTCCCGATGTACTGGCCTGTCTCCTGGTAGCGCCTCCATGCTCTGGACACTACGCTGACAGACACAGCAAACCTTCTTGCCACAGCTCACATTGATGTGCCATCCTGGATAAGCTGCACTACCTGAGCCACTTGTGTGGGTTGTAGACTCCGTCTCATGCTACCACTAGAGTGAAAGCACCGCCAGCATTCAAAAGTGACCAAAACATCAGCCAGGAAGCATAGGAACTGAGAAGTGGTCTGTGTTCACCACCTGCAGAAACACTCCTTTATTTGGGGTGTCTTGCTAATTGCCTATAATTTCCACCTGTTGTCTATCCCATTTGCACAACAGCATGTGAAATTGATTGTCACTCAGTGTTGCTTCCTAAGTGGACAGTTTGATTTCACAGAAGTGTGATTGACTTGGAGTTACATTGTGTTGTTTAAGTGTTCCCTTAATTTTTTTGAGCAGTGTATAATTACCACAAACCTGTCAACTGTCCCGGTCTTCCGGGGAGTCACCTGGGTTTTGGGGCCCCTCTTCCGTGCACCTGTTCAATTCATCCAGTTTACGGGATTGCTGCACTCAATTCTATCTTCATCCCCAGGACACAGGTACAATTGAGCAACCAGCAGTACTGGGAGTTCAGGCCGGGTGCTGTGCTGCGAGTCCGCAGCGTGACACCTGCTCGTCTAAAAGGGGCCTTACAGGGGTCTCTCAAGTTATTTGGTTCCAGCATGATCATTGTATGTTGAAACCAGTGTAACTTGAATCTAGAACTATGGAAAACTAGTAATTAGTTCCAAAGCCCAAAAATGTCATCCCAAGATAAGAGAAAATGAAGATAAAAAAAGGTGATAACTAAGACAGATGAAGCACGTCCTTCCATATCGTAATCAGGAATAGATGCTGGAAGCTGTAAATCACTTTTTATGATGAGGACAGGGGTTTCTTCAGGGTCCTGTACAGCACATAATGTACCAGAAAACTTACATGGAGCCGGCCTCACCTGACATCCAAAAGGCAGCTCATCCTGGCACAGACAGAGGACAGTACAGGACACATAGTACCGCACTGTACAGGTGTTTTACCAGGGTCATGGCTATGTTTACTGGTGGTGTCTGAGGCATTGGATGTTGAGTCTAGTTTCAATTTACGATGGCCCAGGAAGGACCATTATATGATGAAAATATTTTATCCTGAGGCCATTGTGTCTGGAGGGATCACAGTACATGCATAAGGATTTCAAATACTTAGTATTATTATTTCCTATCATTATAACTGATAGGTGATCTATTAGGCCATGCCACTTGCAGGGCCAATAGGTTTATACCTGTGGCAGTTACGGAGCCTTTGGTAGAACACCCGTTGCCATGGTGATCCATTGTCCCCTTGTGATTGCATTGTGAGGCGTCAATGGCCGGACATAACCTCGCCCCTTTCAAGCTTCTTAGATGCCTCGGTCACTGGCACCAGCTGCTAGGAAACTGAACCACCTCAGTTACCTAAAGAAGATTTGGAACCAAGTAGAAGATCCAGTAAGTGAAGAGTTGGGTTCATCACATTACCACACCCAGAAATACCTACAGCCACTGGTTACTTCGTGGATAGTTAGGTTGTATTACATAAACTCTGTTCTGCTACTGTCCGAAATAAAGTCAAGATAATACAGAGGTCATAGGTGGGTAAGACAAAATTAACACATGGAAGTAGGTTAAAAATGTATATAATTACTACAAACCTGCCAATTCTTCCAGAGAGTCACCCGTGTTTTGAGCGCCCTCTTCCATGCACTTGATCAATTCATCCAGCTCCCACTCAACCAAGGCCTCTTTCACACGAGCGTGACGGATCGGCTCCGGATGCGTTCAGTGAAACTCGCACCATTTTGCAAGCAAGTTCAGTACAGTTTTGTCTGCAATTGTGTTCATTTTTTTCCGAGCGAGTGCAATGCGTTTTGATGCGTTTTTCACACTCGTGATAAACAACATCTCTTACCAACCATCAGCGAAAAACGCACTGTATCCGCACTTGCTGGCGGATGCAATGCGTTTTTCACTGAAGCCCCATTCACTTCTATGGGGCCAGGGCTGTGTGAAAAACGCAGAATATAGACCATGATTCGTTTTTCACGCACAACTCGGAACTGATGCGTGAAAAAAACCACTCATCTACACAGACCCATTGAAATGAATGGGTCAGGATTCAGTGCGGGTGCTATGCGTTCACATCACGCATTGCACCCGCGTGGAAAACTCGCTCACGTGAAAGGGGCCTAAGTGTGGCAGACCTGGGGCCTTTGTCAGAACACTAGTTGCCTTGGTCCAATGTCACCTCATGATTGCATTGTGAGGCATTAAAGGCCGGAGAACCTCCTCCCTCAAAAACATGCAACGGGTGCAAATTTCTACCTATCTCTGTGGAGGGTCCACTCCTGGTTTCGGTTCCCCATCACTGATGTGTGAACTAGCCCTGACTGCACCGTATATTTAACAGGTTACCTTATTCTGTGAGTTAGTCCAAAAGAAGCAATACGCATTATGTATCGTTTTACACTTTTGTACCTTTACACAATAAAAACCAGTGCCCTAGAAAAAAGTCCATAAAATTTTGTGTTGCTACAATCTTGGGGCAATGAATGTATTTTTCCAGAAACCTAGCTGGATGAGGTTTTGTTTATTTTGCACAAGTTGTAATACTTATTGGTACAATTTGGGGAACATATAATTTACTGAATACATTGAGCCTCATTTATCAAAACTGTCTAACAGGAAAACGGTCTTAGTTGCCCATAGCAACCAATCAGAGCCGACCTGTCATTTCTCAAAGTGTTCTGAAGAAAAAAATAAATTTGAAATGAGTCAAATTGTATACATTTTTGGGGCAGTAACTGGGTATAAAAAAATGCAAATCCACCATGTTTTTTTACCCCACGCATCATGCTATTTATGGGTAATTATTGATAATACCAAATATGTATTTATTTACCATCTTTAAAACAGATTTCTTTTTTTTTTTTTTTTTTTTGACGACTAAAACTTAATTAATATTTCCCCACAAGAGGTCTTGTGATTATTTGGTTACATACATGAGGCTTTGGGATACTTAGTATTATTATTTCCTATCAGTATAACTGACGAGCGATCTATTAGGCCATGCCACTTAGAGGGCCAATAGGTTTAAACCTATGGTTGACCTGGGGCCTTTGGTAGAACACCCGTTGCCATGGTGATCCATTGTCCCCTTGTAATTGCATTGTGAGGCAATGACATTTCATTTCATTTACAGCGATACCACGTTTATATAGTTTCATGGGTTTTGTTTTTACAACTAGAGATGAGCGAATTTCATATTTTGAAATTCGTTCACGCTTCGTTTGGTGGTAAAAGCAGAATTGCGTTATGGATTCCGTTACTACGGACCATAACGCAATTCTATGCCCGTTATTCATTCCGTCATAATAGAAGTCTATGGGCTGCAAAACGGATCTTTATGAGGCGCAGGTCCTAAATGGGTGTTGCCTACATTACCAGTACAGAAGAGATCAGGGCAGACATAACGGCGACAGATAACTGGCTGTGTGATGGTTGATAGCGGCAGTGGCGAGTTGTCATCAGCGGCAATACAGCTTGGAACATGATGCGGGCAAAGCAGCAGATGTCTCGCTGTGTAGTGGTGGAAGCAGCAAGGGTGCATCAACATAAATGGCTGCACAGTATGGAACATCATGGACAAGGCTGGATTTGAATATCAAATAATGTCTGGCTGTGTAGTGAGAATGGTAGAGGCACTAGTGGTAGTAGTAACTGGTGGCAGCACAGTATGGAACATGATGGACAAGGTGCAGGAGATGCCTGGCTGTGTGGTGCTAGTAGTTGGTGGCAGCAGCAGTGGCAGTACAGTATGGAACATGATGGACAAGGTGCAGGAAATGATGTCTGGCCTTGCAGTTGCAGTTGGTGACAGCAGTACAGTATGGAACATGACTGACAAGGTGCAGGAGATGATGTCTGGCCTTGTAGTTGCAGTTGGTGACAGCAGTACAGTATGGAACATGACGGACAAGGTGCAGGAGATGATGTCTGGCCTTGCAGTTGTAGTAGTAGTTGGTGACAGCAGTACAGTATGGAACATGATGGACAAGGTGCAGGAGATGATGTCTGGAGTTGCAGTAGCAGTTGGTGACAGCAGTACAGTATGGAACATGATGGACAAGGTGCAGGAGATGATGTCTGGCCTTGCAATTGTAGCAGTAGTTGGTGACAGCAGTACAGTATGGAACTTGATGGACAAGGTGCAGGAAATGATGTCTGGCCTTGCAGTTGTAGTTGGTGACAGCAGTACAGTATGGAACATGACGGACAAGGTGCAGGAGATGATGTCTGGCCTTGTAGTTGCAGTTGGTGACAGCAGTACAGTATGGAACATGACGGACAAGGTGCAGGAGATGATGTCTGGCCTTGCAGTTGTAGTAGTAGTTGGTGACAGCAGTACAGTATGGAACATGATGGACAAGGTGCAGGAGATGATGTCTGGCCTTGTAGTTAGTGACAGCAGTACAGTATGGAACATGATGGACAAGGTGCAGGAGATGATGTCTGGCCTTGCAGTTGTAGTAGTAGTTGGTGACAGCAGTACAGTATGGAACATGATGGACAAGGTGCAGGAGATGATGTCTGGCCTTGCAGTTGGTGACAGCAGTACAGTATGGAACATGATGGACAAGGTGCAGGAGATGATGTCTGGCCTTGTAGTTAGTGACAGCAGTACAGTATGGAACATGACGGACAAGGTGCAGGAGATGATGTCTGGCCTTGCAGTTGTAGTTGGTGACAGCAGTACAGTATGGAACATGATGGACAAGGTGCAGGAGATGATGTCTGGCCTTGCAGTTGTAGTAGTAGTTGGTGACAGCAGTACAGTATGGAACATGATGGACACGGTGCAGGAGATGATGTCTGGAGTTGCAGTAGCAGTTGGTGACAGCAGTACAGTATGGAACATGATGGACAAGGTGCAGGAGATGATGTCTGGCCTTGCAATTGTAGTAGTAGTTGGTGACAGCAGTACAGTATGGAACATGACGGACAAGGTGCAGGAAATGATGTCTGGCCTTGCAGTTGTAGTTGGTGACAGCAGTACAGTATGGAACATGACGGACAAGGTGCAGGAGATGATGTCTGGCCTTGTAGTTGCAGTTGGTGACAGCAGTACAGTATGGAACATGACGGACAAGGTGCAGGAGATGATGTCTGGCCTTGCAGTTGTAGTAGTAGTTGGTGACAGCAGTACAGTATGGAACATGATGGACAAGGTGCAGGAGATGATGTCTGGCCTTGTAGTTAGTGACAGCAGTACAGTATGGAACATGATGGACAAGGTGCAGGAGATGATGTCTGGCCTTGCAGTTGTAGTAGTAGTTGGTGACAGCAGTACAGTATGGAACATGATGGACAAGGTGCAGGAGATGATGTCTGGCCTTGCAGTTGGTGACAGCAGTACAGTATGGAACATGATGGACAAGGTGCAGGAGATGATGTCTGGCCTTGTAGTTAGTGACAGCAGTACAGTATGGAACATGACGGACAAGGTGCAGGAGATGATGTCTGGCCTTGCAGTTGTAGTTGGTGACAGCAGTACAGTATGGAACATGATGGACAAGGTGCAGGAGATGATGTCTGGCCTTGCAGTTGGTGACAGCAGTACAGTATGGAACATGATGGACAAGGTGCAGGAGATGATGTCTGGCCTTGCAGTTGGTGACAGCAGTACAGTATGGAACATGATGGACAAGGTGCAGGAGATGATGTCTGGCCTTGCAGTTGTAGTAGTAGTTGGTGACAGCAGTACAGTATGGAACATGATGGACAAGGTGCAGGAGATGATGTCTGGCCTTGCAGTTGGTGACAGCAGTACAGTATGGAACATGATGGACAAGGTGCAGGAGATGATGTCTGGCCTTGCAGTTGTAGTTGGTGACAGCAGTACAGTATGGAACATGACGGACAAGGTGCAGGAGATGATGTCTGGCTGTGGTGGGTTTGCAGCGGCGGCAGGAGCGGACATGTTACTAGTGGACGAACCTAGAAATGACTGTCATTTTCTTTTGCCAAACAATTGCTAACCAAATCTACCTCTGTCTACCACTCACCAAATCTGTCTGTGATGCAAGAAATTGACCTTTTTTTAAATACACACATAAATGGTGTTTGTACACAGCCTGAGACAAGAAATTGAATTACCACTGAAAATACAATTTTGAAATGTAAGTTTTCTCAAATACTCACCAAAATAGCGTGTGATGATTACCTGCTGTATAAAATGCACAAAAAAAAATAGAGACAATTTTGTCTGGCACTGCACTAAATACAGAGCGCGCAGTCACTAAAGTGTCAGATTTCTTTTGCGCAGATAGACTGTGTGGGAGTTTGTGACTGTGATGCAGAGCCGTCAGTGACACGCACAGCCTGTGTAAATGGCTGCTATGTCCCTGCCTGGCACACTGTGCAGAAACTGCAGGGGTGACAGTGTAAATGACTGAGACTCCCCTCTCTCCCTAACACTTGGGGTCATTTATCAAACTGGTGTAAAGTAGAACTGGCTTAGTCGCCCGTAGCAACCAATCAGATTCTACCTTTAATTTTTGACAGCTCCTTTGGAAAATGAAAGGATCAATCTGATTGGCTGCTATGGGCAACTAAGCCAGTGTTACTTTACACCAGTTTGATAAATGACCACAACTATTTTTACTCTAAATCTATCTATCTCTTAATAACTCATGATCTCTGTCCGCTCTGTGGATGCTTTATACTGATAATGAGTATTTTATACTTTCTCTGCTGGCAGATTAGCACATACATGAGGCGTCTCTTCTCATTATGTCTGTCTGCTCTGTGGATGTTTTTTTATTGATTATGATTATTAGTATTTTTAATACTTTCATATATATGATGCCGCCTGGTCTCTTTTTTTCTTCCGCACAAGATGGCACCGTCTTGGGTATCGCTGATGCCGCCAGGAGAACGCATTCAATGCTGCAATCAAACTTGATTAAAGGGGTTATCATGTTCGTGTGCATGAGCCCTTATATCGTTTTATGGGTTTTATTTTTACAGTGTTCCTAATGAGATAAAACTGTCCTGTTCTCTTCATTCTCTGGTTCATTTCAATTACAGCGATACGGTACCACATTTATATCGTTTCATGGGTTTTGTTTTTACAACTAGAGATGAGCGAATTTCATATTTTGAAATTCGTTCACGCTTCGTTTGGTGGTAAAAGCAGAATTGCGTTATGCATTCCGTTACCACAGACCATAACGCAATTCTATGACGGAATGCATAATGGAATACCTTTAGAGGCATTCCGTCATAATAGAAGTCTATGGGCTGCAAAATGGATCCGTCCCGTTTCTGTTAGGCAGGGGAGTCCTCTCCTGCATAATGGAAACGGGACGGATCCGTTATGCAGGGCATAGACTTCTATTATGACGGAATGAATAACGGAATGCCTCTAAAGGTATTCCGCTATGCATTCCGTCATAGAATTGCGTTATGGTCCGTGGTAACGGAATTCATAACGCAATTTTGCTTTTACCACCAAACGAAGTGTGAACGAATTTCATAACATGAAATTCACTCATCTCTATTTACAACGTTCCCTATGAGATAAAACGGACCTGTTCTCTTCATTCTCCGGGTCAGTACAATTACAGCGATACCACATTTACCGTATATAGTTTTATGGGCTTTGTTATTACGGCGTTCCCTATGAGATAAAACTAACCTGTACTTTTGGGAAAGTGGGATGACAAAAAGTGATTTTGATGTTTATATTTCCATTATGCCATTCGCCAAATGGGATATTTTTATATTTTAATAGTATGGGTGTTGCATGCAGTGATAGCTATGATGTTTTTTTTTTTTTTTTTATTATGTATTTTAATTTTGGGAAAATAATGTGATTTGAATATATATATATATATATATATATATATATATATTCAAATTTATTTTTTTAGTTCCCCCAATAGTCTCCAATGCACAGGTAGGGTCTTCATAGGAAGACAGCTGTTGCAGCCTTGAATCATTCAGGAGCACCAAGGGTCAATAGGGGGAGCCGATGCATGGTCACATTTCACCAAGGCACCTGAGGGGGTTAAATGTGTGCAATCAACGTTATCATCAATCACATACATTAGCCCTAGGTTTAAAACAGCACAGCAGCTATGGTGCTCGCGAGCGGCCGCCATATTTAAATACCCGAGGTATATTTACGTTGGGTGGTCAGGAAGGGGTTAAAGCATTGTACAGGGAGTCCCCTTATAGCAGTAAACGCTGCTCCTCACAGATCAGCAGGGCGGTGTAATGTCCGTGTCTGTTAGGCCATTGTGGGTGTCAAGGGACGTGAGCGTTGGATGCTTCATCCGAAGTCGCTTCGTTTAAAACTTCGGAATAATACTGTACGGAGATCCGTCTCCGTACAGTCTTAGAATGTATGGGCTCCGAGGAGCCGAAGTAAGTTATTCACAAAGTTGCGCGAGACTTCATTGAATAACTCAACTTGATTTTTAAAGTTGAAAAACACTTTAAAACTTGAAACTGAACTCTGCTTCGGTCACATCTAGAACCTCTGAACCAAAGCCGAGTTCAGTTTAAAGTTTTAAAGTGTTTTTTCCACTTTAAAAATCAACTACCTGAGTTATTCAATAAAAAGTCTTGCGCAACTTCGTGAATAACTTACTTCGGCTCATCAGAGCCCATACATTCTAAGACTGTACGGAGACGGATCTCCATACAGTATTACTCCGAAGTTTTGAATGAAGCAACTTTGGATGAAGCATCTGAAGCTTCGCTCAACACTAACCACCATTATAGACGTCTGCGCCCGTCTCTGTGCACAGCTACAAGCGCCCAGAATACAGAGGAATGCCAATAAAAAAATAATAAAAATTGAGAAATGAACAAAAATATATAGAATACTTTTTTTGGGTTCAACAATAGGTTTTTATTAAAAACAGTAAAACCGGCAGCTTTCACTTCGACTTGTACTGTAGAAGATATATAAGAATAAATATCGGGTTTGGAGAACATACTGAAAACCTGGTCTATTCAGTAAAACATGTCACATACAATGTGGCCTCCCCAGATAGCAGCCCGCATATAAAAATCACACTGCACCCCCCCTGCATACAAAAATCACAATGCGCCCCCCTGCATACAAAAATCACACTGCGCCCCCACCTCTGCATACAAAAATCACACTGCGCCCCCACCTCTGCATACAAAAATCACACTGCGCCCCCACCTCTGCATACAAAAATCACTGCACCCCCCCCCTCTGCATACAAAAATCACACTGCGCCCCCACCTCTGCATACAAAAATCACACTGCGCCCCCACCTCTGCATACAAAAATCACACTGCGCCCCCACCTCTGCATACAAAAATCACTGCACCCCCCCCTCTGCATACAAAAATCTCACTGCACCCCCCCCTGCATACAAAAATCACACTGCGCCCCCCCCCTGCATACAAAAATCACACTGCGCCCCCCCCTGCATACAAAAATCACACTGCGCCCCCCCCCCCTCTGCATACAAAAAAAAAAAAAAAAAAAAATCACACTGCGCCCCCCCTCTGCATACAAAAATCACTGCACCCCCCCTTCTGCATACAAAAATCACACTGCGCCCCCCCCTCTGCATACAAAAATCACTGCACCCCCCCCCTCTGCATACAAAAATCACACTGCGCCCCCCCCCCTCTGCATACAAAAATCACTGCGCCCCCCACCTCTGCATACAAAAATCACTGCGCCCCCACCTCTGCATACAAAAATCACTGCACCCCCCCCCCCTGCATACAAAAATCACACTGCGCCCCCCCCCCCCCTGCATACAAAAATCACACTGCGCCCCCCCCCCTGCATACAAAAATCACACTGCGCCCCCCCCCCTGCATACAAAAATCACACTGCGCCCCCCCTGCATACAAAAATCACACTGCGCCCCCCCCTCTGCATACAAAAATCACTGCACCCCCCCTTCTGCATACAAAAATCACACTGCGCCCCCCACCTCTGCATACAAAAGTCACACTGCGCCCCCACCTCTGCATACAAAAATCACTGCACCCCCCCTCTGCATACAAAAATCACACTGCGCCCCCCCTCTGCATACAAAAATCACACTGCGCCCCCCCCTCTGCATACAAACAAAATCACACTGCGCCCCCCCCTCTGCATACAAAAATCACTGCACCCCCCCCTCTGCATACAAAAATCACACTGCGCCCCCCCCCTCTGCATACAAAAATCACTGCGCCCCCCACCTCTGCATACAAAAATCACTGCGCCCCCCCACCTCTGCATACAAAAATCACTGCACCCCCCCTTCTGCATACAAAAATCACACTGCGCCCCCCACCTCTGCATACAAAAATCACTGCGCCCCCCCCCTCTGCATACAAAAATCACACTGCGCCCCCCCTCTGCATACAAACAAAATCACACTGCGCCCCCCCCTCTGCATACAAAAATCACTGCACCCCCCCCTCTGCATACAAAAATCACACTGCGCCCCCCCCTCTGCATACAAAAATCACTGCGCCCCCCCCTCTGCATACAAAAATCACTGCGCCCCCCACCTCTGCATACAAAAATCACTGCGCCCCCCACCTCTGCATACAAAAATCACTGCACCCCCCCTTCTGCATACAAAAATCACACTGCGCCCCCCACCTCTGCATACAAAAATCACTGCGCCCCCCACCTCTGCATACAAAAGTCACACTGCGCCCCCCCCTCTGCATACAAAAATCACTGCACCCCCCTCTGCATACAAAAATCACACTGCGCCCCCCCCCCTCTGCATACAAAAATCACACTGCCCCCCCCCCTCTGCATACAAAAATCACACTGCGCCCCCCCCCTCTGCATACAAAAAAAAATCACACTACGCCCCCCCCTCTGCATACAAAAATCACTGCACCCCCCCCTCTGCATACAAAAATCACACTGCGCCCCCCCCTCTGCATACAAAAATCACTGCGCCCCCCACCTCTGCATACAAAAATCACTGCGCCCCCCACCTCTGCATACAAAAGTCACACTGCGCCCCCACCTCTGCATACAAAAGTCACACTGCGCCCCCCACCTCTGCATACAAAAATCACTGCACCCCCCCTCTGCATACAAAAATCACACTGCGCCCCCCCCTCTGCATACAAAAATCACACTGCGCCCCCCCCTCTGCATACAAAAAAATCACACTGCGCCCCCCCTCTGCATACAAAAAAATCACACTGCGCCCCCCCCCCCTCTGCATACAAAAAATCACACTGCGCCCCCCCTCTGCATACAAAAATCACTGCACCCCCCCCCCTGCATACAAAAATCACACTGCGCCCCCACCTCTGCATACAAAAGTCACACTGCGCCCCCACCTCTGCATACAAAAATCACTGCACCCCCCCCTCTGCATACAAAAATCACACTGCGCCCCCCCCCAAAAAAATCACACTGCAGATTCAGAGTCACGTGACCCAGTGACGTCAGGAGGTCCGTTTCAAGTATGGAGTTTAGCCGCTACCTAACTGCCATGACTTGTATACACGTCAAACAGCACTAAGGGGTGGGTATAAGGGAAAACTTCAATAGGCAAAGCGGCAGGCGGCCATTATTGCCAAAAATGTGGGAGAAACCACCAGCACCGGGAAAACAAGCCAGAATAAATGATAACAGCTACAGGAAAATGGCGCCTGTGTAGGAGACAAATGAATTACAAAATAGTAACCGCTCTAGTACTAGGGGCGGAGCATCGTGTCGCGCTGGCGGGAAAGTAGAACCGGGTGACACAGCGGTATGTGCGCTTCTTAGAAAAGGACCCCAGAATCTGAGAGAACGTCTCTGCTCTAGCGTCTGGTGTGTATGTGTCCATTCTGTTATCTCCCCTCCTGCGCCACAGCAGCCAATCGGATCATGTCTTTCTTTTGTAACGGGCGCTTCGAAAATGAAAGCTGTTGTTTGATTGGTTGCTATAGGCAACTTACTTTTTTTTTTGTCTGGGGAAGTTTTCGCACATAAAGCTTGTTGAAGGACACTTACAAGTCAGATTTTTGGGGTTCACTTATTTCTAGGCTAATGTTTCTGTTGCACTTTATATGAGGCTGCAGTTGTGGTAACATGACAGTTGTGTGTTGAGCCTTAGTATTCTCAATGGGTTAAGAAAAGATGTAATATTAGTCAGCGACTAGTTACATTCTGAAGCAAATGAAGATTTTGTAGGTAACTTTCCTCCCTGCGACGCACATGACAACTTACTGCACCAAAATTGCACCCTCCTGCGACTTTGACACAATCTAGCGGTCTCCTGTCAGCCATATTGAAATTTAAAGGAACCCTCCGGTTCAAGACAACAAAAAAATTGGGTTAACTGGGGAGCAAACGACGCTTACATGGTGCCCTCTGTTCATCTTTTTAGTGGCAGATCCACCAGTTCCCTTCTGTCATGGCCGCACCGCTTCTCAGACTACCTGGTGCATCAGTAGACCAAGACACTTCCTATGTCCAGCCCTACTCTTGGATTGGCCAGTATTGTTCACATGAGCAGTGCCGGCCAATCCCAGGGCAGCAGGAATTGTCTTAGGCTGACACATTCACAGTAGCTAGTCTAAGAAGCAGGGCAGCCATATTGGATGACAGAAGAGGAGTGAAAGAGTTGATGGATTGGCAACTAAAAAGATGAAAAGGAGGAGGTCACCCTGTAAGTGTTCTCTTTATTCCCCAGTTAAAAAATAACTCCCACAATTTTTATTTTATTTTTACATTATTTTTACATTTGGAAGCCAAAACCAGGAGTGGATTCAAAAAAGTCGTATCCGTCCTTTTATACTTTCTTTCCTTTTATGATCCACTCCTGGTCTGGGCTTCCAAAACTGCATGCAGAAACCTGACCGTACCCTTAGAAAGGTACCTGATGTAAACTGTTTGTGAAGATAATCTTCTTACCAGTGACTGTATTGGTCAGTTATAACCTCCCTTCTGATTCTCAGCCGTGTCATGTGACCAAAACTCTGACTATCCAGATAGGACAGCATTCTGTGTGGACAGGAAGTCAGGTTCTCTATGTATTCCTAGGGGAACCACAATGTCAGTCTCGGGGTACATTCACACAACCGTATTTCTGGGTCCGCATCCGTTCCGCAATTTTGCTGTCCTGTGACAGTTGGAGATCAGAGTGTTGGTCACATGACACAGCTGAGGATCAGAAGGGAGGTTATAACTCACAAATACAATCACTGGTAAGAAGATTACCTTGACCACAGATTACATCATGGAACTTTTCTAACAGGTCAGAGAATAAAACTTTTTGTGGGAGTGCTTCTTTAATGTGATATATATTTTTGAATCAGAGAGTTGTGCAAGGCACAGGACCACACTGCGCCATCAATCATAAGTAACGTTTAATACATTACAAATACAGCCGGCGGCAGAAACACATAGCCGGCACCCGTCATCTGACAGGGCGCTGCGAACCGTGGCAATTTACCCCGGCCTCACCTGAGGGGTTAACTGCCGCTGATCGCGGCTCCCTGTCAGAGGTCAGGTGCCGGCAATGTGTTTCTGCCTCCGGCTGTATTTGTATTAAACGTTAATCATCATTAGTGGCGCAGTGCGCCCCCCCCCCCCCCCCAGTATTAAAAAATTGGTGGCGCAGTGCACCCCCTCCTCCCCAGTATTAAAATAATTGGTGGCGCAGTGCGCCCCCCTCCCCCCCCAGTATTAACCCCTTAAGGACTCGGCCCTATTTTACCTTACGCGCTTGGCCATTATTTGCAAATCTGACCAGTGTCACTTTAAGTGCTGATAACTTTAAAACGCTTTGACTTATCCAGGCCATTCTGAGATTGTTTTTTCGTCACATATTGTACTTCATGACACTGGTAAAATGAAGTCAAAAAAATTCATTTTTATTTATAAAAAAATACCAAATTTACCAAAAATTTGTAAAAAATTGCAAATTTCCAAGTTTCAATTTCTCTACTTTTATAATACATAGTAATACCTCCAAAAATAGTTATTACTTAACATTCCCCATATGTCTACTTCATGTTTGGATCATTTTGGGAATTATCTTTTATTTTTTGGGGATGTTACAAGGCTTAGAAGTTTAGAAGCAAATCTTGAAATTTTTCATACATTTTTAAAAACCCAATGTTTAGGGACCAGTTCAGGTCTGAAGTCACTTTGCGAGGCTTACATAATAGAAACCACCCAAAAATGACCCCATTCTATAAACTACACCCCTCAAGGTATTCAAAACTGATTTTACAAACTTTGTTAACCCTTTAGGTGTTCCACAAGAATTAATGGAAAATAGAGATACAATTTCAAAATTTCACTTTTTTGGCAGATTTTCCATTTTAATAATTTTTTTCCAGTTACAAAGCAAGGGTTAACAGCCAAACCAAACTCCATATTTATGGCCCTGATTCTGTAGTTTACAGAAACACCCCATATGTGGTCGTAAACCGCTGTACGGGCACACGGCAGGGGCGCAGAAGGAAAGGAATGCCATACGGTTTTTGGAAGGCAGGTTTTGCTGGACTGTTTTTTTTGACACCATGTCCCATTTGAAGCCCCCCTGATGCACCCCTAGAGTAGAAACTCCAAAAAAGTGACCCCATTTTAGAAACTACGGGATAGGGTGGCAGTATTGTTTGTACTAGTTTAGGGTACATATGATTTTTGGTTGCTCTATATTACAATTTTTGTGAGGCAAGGTAACAAGAAATAGCTGTTTTGGCACCGTTTTTTATTTTTTGTTTTTTACAACATTCATCTGACAGATTAGATCATGTGATATTTTTTAGACCAGGTTGTAACGGATGCGGCGATACCTAATATGTATACTTTTTGTTTTTATTTATGTAAGTTTTACAAAATGATTTCTTTTTTGAAACAAAAAAAATCATGTTTTAGTGTTTCCATAGTCTGAGAGCCATAATTTTTTCAGTTTTTGGGCGATTACTTTGGGTAGGGTATGATTTTTGCGGGATGAGATGACTGTTTTATTGGCACTATTTTGGGGTGCGTGTGACTTTTTGATCGCTTGGTATTACACTTTTTGTGATGTAAGGTGACAAAAAATTGTTTATTTAGCACAGTTTTTATTTTTTATTTTTTTACGGTATTCACCTGAAGGGTTAGGTCATGTGATATTTTTATAGAGCAAGTTATTACGGACGCTGCGATACCTAATATGTATACTTTTTATTTATTTATGTAAGTTTTACACAATAATCATTTTTGAAACAAAAAAAAATCATGTTTTAGTGTCTCCATATTCTGAGAGCCATAGTTTTTTCAGTTTTTGGGTGATTATCTTAGATAGGGTCTCATTTTTTGCGGGATGAGATGACGGTTTGATTGGCACTATTTTGGGGTGCATATGACTTTTTGATCGCTTGCTATTACACTTTTTGTGATGTAAGGTGACAAAAAATGGTTTATTTAGCACAGTTTTTATTTTTTACGGTGTTTATCTGAGGGGTTAGGTCATGTGATATTTTTATAGAGTCAGTCGATGCGGATGGGGCGATATCTAATATGTATACTTTTTATTTTATTTATGTAAGTTTTACACAATAATATCATTTTTGAAACAAAAAAAATGATGTTTTAGTGTCTCCATATTCTGAGCCATAGTTTTTTTTTTTTTTTTGGGCGATTGTCTCAGGTAGGTGCTCATTTTTTGCGGGATGAGGTGACTGTTAGATTGGTACTATTTTGGTGGGCAAACGCCTTTTTGATCGCTTGCTGTTGTACTTTTTGTGATGTAAGGTGACAAAAAAATGGTTTATTTAGCACCGTTTTTATTATTTATTTTTTACGGTGTTCATCTGAGGGGTTTGGTCATGTGATATGTTTATAGAGTCGGTCGATACAGACGCAGCGATATGTAATATGTATACTTTTTTTGGGGGGGAAATGAAGTTTTTGTTTATTTTTACTTGAAACTTTAAATTTTTTTGGGGGGGAACTTTATTTTTTCAACTTTTTTTTTTTGTCCCACTTTGGGACTTCAACTTTTGGGGGTCTAATCCCTTTTACAATGCATTCCAATACTTCTGTATTGGAATGAATTGGCTGTATGAGTAATACTGTGTGTATTACTCATACAGCTTCCGGCCTGTAAGATCCAGGGGGCTGGATCTCACAGGCTCGTCACCGGAAGGCAGCGCGATGCCTTCCTTAGACATCGCGCTGCCTTCCATGCCATCGGGTCCCCCTACAGCCGCATAGGGACCCGATGGCACCGCTGCCCGCTGTATAAGGTAAAAGCCGCAAACCGCACGTCTGAATTGACCTGCGGTTTGCGGCGATCGCCGACACGGGACCCCCCCCCCCGGCGTTGTGACAGGATGCCCGCTGAATGATTTCAGCGGACATCCTGTTGCGATTAACCCCCGCGGCGCCGCAATAGCGATTTAAAGTTAGGACGTACCGGTACTGGCCCGTGGGATAAGGCTACGTCTACACGACGACATTTGTCGCGCAACAGATAGGGCACAACTACACTGCAACATTTGTAGCGCAACATTTTCTTGCACTAATGTCACGCGACAATTTTTATAATGGCAGTCTATGGTGGCGCACTGTAACATACTGCGACGCAACAGTTGCAGAAAATCCATTCGAGGTGGATTTTTCTGCGACTGTCGCGTCGCAGCCGCAGCATGTTGCAGTGCGCCACCATAGACTGCCATTATAAAAATTGTCGCGTGACATTAGTGCAACAAAATGTTGTGCTACAAATGTTGCAGTGTAGTTGTGCCCAATCTGTTGCGCGACAAATGTCGTCGTGTAGACCTAGCCTTATCCCACGGGCCAGTCAAACGGTGTTGTAGTGGAGACTTGTCGAGGAGGTTGGAGCACTATATTTGTCTTCTTGAGGGCAAAATTGTTTAGAGGAAGTTCTAAGTTATCTGTTCAGATACTGCAGCCATGGTAGCTCAGACTAACTGTGATAGAGCTATGGTTGTACACTATGCACCAGAGAAATGTCTCTATGCATCTCCTATTTATATGGGGTCCTGCACAGTAAACATGTATAAAATGTATAGATATGGCAGGAAATATAATTTTTTTTAGTTGGAATGTCAGAGGGGTGAAGGATGATAATAAGAGGAAGGTAATATTGGATAGCATGAAGCAATGCCACCCACCAATATGTTGCTTGCAGGAAACACATTTATCAAAAGAGCAGATCTCGCTGCTTAGTCCTCGCTGGGGGCGCATTGTTTCCATGCTACCTATTCCACATACGCGAGAGGAGTGAGCGTCCTCATCCACAGGAATATATCATTTGAGTGCCTATCCCAAAAAATAGATGCAGAAGGGAGATTTATATGTTTACATTGTACCATATTCAATACACAATGCGTTATAATAGGTATATATGTGCCACCACCGTACTCCCCTAATGTGCTTAGAACTGTCCTGGGTTTTGTAACGGACCTGCTTTCAGCGCGTGCCATGTTCTCAACAACACAGGGAAGAAGGAGGCAGTCCCTCTCCCCTGTACTGCTGCTGCCGCTCCCACCAATGGGCTGATAGCAGGGAGTAGGAGGGGAGGGGCTACTGAGGTGTTAATAGCGGCGGATCGCAGCGCGCAGTCATAGAGGCTCACAGTGCACCCCCAACCCCCCCCCCCCCCCAAAGTATTATAATCATTGGTGGCAGTGGCAGTTCCGATCGGAGCCCCAGCATCGTAAGCCTGGGGCTCCGATCGATTACCATGGCAGCCAGGACGCTACTGAAGCCCTGGCTGCCATAGTTGGCTCCCTGCTACTGTGTGCACAGGGCAGTAGGGACAGTGTGAGGTCCTATTCACCCTGATAGATCTCTATCAGGGTGAATAGGACAAGGGATGAAAGATCCCAGGTTCTAGCCCCTAAGGGGGTAAATAGGTATTAAATAAAAAGTAAAAAAAAAAAAAAGTTAAAGAAGCAAACACCAAAATATTAAGTTTAAATCTCTCCCTTGCCCAATTTTACATATAAAATATATATATACAATTAAAAAATTACATATCGCCACGCCCGAAAAAGTGCGAACTATTAAAACATTAAAAAATATCTCCTATGCGGTGAACGCCGTAACAGAAAAAAAAAAAGTGCAATTTGCCATTTTTTTGTCACCTTGTCTCGACAAAAATTAGGTTAGGACTGTTCTATTATGGTCCAGACGTTCCATAAAATGTGGAATGCACATGGCTTTTTTGGTGTTATATTTTTTTCACGTAGTATTGAGTATCGCAATACTTTTTTATGGTATCGAAATAAAGTCAAAATTTTGGTATCTTGACAACCCTAGGTAAGACATGTGTTTTTTTTTTTTGTTTTTTTTTTATTATACCGTAATTATATGTATTTTAAATTTGGCAACTACTTTTTTCAGGTTACGAGCCAATGGCTCCTTGATATTTTTTTTTAGTCTGGAGCCCTGTAATACATGCGGATAGGGACAGAATGAGTGTGAGTTCACAATCCACTGGCGGAGGAGTCGCTCCATTTGGTAAATTAATCCAAGAGGTCTCCCTGCTAGATTACTGGAGGATGAAACATCCACAAACAAAACAATACTCATGCTACTCTACAACGTATGGCTCTCTGTCAAGGATAGATATGATACTGGGTAATGAGAGCATGGGGCACTTTGTCCAAAAGGTGGAGTATTTACCACGCAGGATCTCGGATCATTCTCCAGTAATAGCCGCGGCCGACTTTCTATCTTTCCAACAAAAGGGCAATAAGATATGGAAATTCAACCCGTACTGGTTGCATATACTTCAAGATATTGGTGGAATTGGGGAGAAATTAAAGGAATTTTTCATACTTAATAATCCATCAGCCCCCAAATTGATAGTATGGGATACAATAAAAGCTTTCTTGAGGGTTATTGATGGCTGACATAAATAAATAAAAAAAATAAATCCAAGTTCACCGTACATAAATTAATAGCAGAGGTAAAAGCAACAGAAGCGGAGTACAAGGTCTCTCCAGATGTGACCATGGAAAAGAGATGGCGGGAGGCACAGCAAAAACTGAAGGACAATCTATTACTAACTGCACAAAATAAAAGTTTTTTTTCAGAAACAATCCTATTATGAAGAAGGAGAAAAGGCAGGCAGATTGTTAGCGATAATCTCTAAAGCCCAACCACAAACAACATACATAGCGGCCCTTAGTGGAGCGCTCCTAAATGGAATTCCTATTTCAGGATTCTTGATTGTACGATGTTGCTGGTGTATTAGCAGTGGTCCTCCGTAGATGTGTGCATCAGATGAGGATTTGCAGGGGTTCCTACACCTGCTACATTTGAATATCCTCTGAAGAACAAAGAAGCACGCTTGATGGGCCTATAACAATAAAAGAAATGGAATTAGCCCTAAGTGATATGTCTAATAATAAAGCCCCAGGCAAAGATGGGTTACCGGTAGAAATATATAAATCTTATGGAGGTATGTGAGGAGGCTAGAGATTCAGGCAGATTACCGCCATCCATACTTGTACTACTACCAAAACCAGGTAAAGACATTTTAGAAGCCGACTCTTATAGACCTATATCTTTGCTTCCAGTAGATGTGAAGATATTGGCAAAAGTTCTGACGAATCGTCTAAATACGGTAATAACGTCTCTCGTACATACTGACCAAGCTGGCTTTATGCCAAATATGTCCACAGCTGTGAATTTTAGGCGCCTGTACTTAAATATCCAAGCGGGCCAGGTCCACACCTTGAATGCGGCGGTCGCATCTCTTGATGCGGCCAAAGCATTTGACAGTGTGGAATGGCGGTATCTGTGGTCTGTACTCCAGAAAATGGGCTTTGGCCCCGAGTTCATAAAGTGGATACAATTATTATATGCTAGTCCCAGTGCGTCAGTGAGAGTAAATGGCAATCTCTCAGACCCATTCCACATTTATAGGGGGACTAGACAAGGGTGCCCTTTGTCACCTCTATTATTTGCGGTGGCAATAGAGCCACTAGCTGAAGCCCTGAGAACCGCGGACCTAGTAAAAGGCTTTCAATATGGAAATCTTACTGAAAAGGTCGCACTGTATGCGGACGACTTACTGTTATTTTTGGAGGATTGGGAGACATCCCTTCCGGAGGCTATTAAGGTTATAAATGGCCAACTATCTGGATTAACCATAAATCCGTCATAATTCCCTTGTCTAACAAAGAGAATTCGACTCCGCTAGTGGCACCAGACCTCAAAGTCGTTACATCTTTTAAATACTTAGGGGTGAAAATATCTACTGATACACGGGAATTTGGAGATCTAAATCTGGTACCTTTACTTGAAAGGTTCAGAAGTTGATTGGTAGAGCCAACCTTATTAAAATGATTCTCATGCCCCAATTGTTGTATCTTATTCACAATGCGCCAACATCTTCTTCTACAAGGTCAATGCGATCTTTAGAGATCTCATTTGGAAACGAGGTGTCCCACGCATAAAATTAAATACACTACAGAGGCCTAAAACACATGGGGGATTAGCTATACCAGACCCATGGGTATATTATGTCGCGGCCCAACTACAACATATCAGAGGTTGGGGAGACAGTGAAAACCTAAACAAGACGGGGAGGATTGTGAAACATCTTATAGGAAAACTATGTCTGCTATCAGCCTTAGAGGATGGTACTTTCTATAATAGAGGTACGGAATACCAGATATTAGGAGTGATACACAAAATATGGTGGAAAGCCAGGTCTATGGCTAAAATAACTGGATATACAACATGTACACCAATATGGCCAAACTATATGTATAAAGAAATGGATAAAGTGTCAGAAACGAAGATGTGGGAGCGGTACGGTCTTAATAGGATGGCTCATTTATTCTCTAATAATACCCTAAAGGAATTTGCACAACTACAGCAGGAATTTAACATATACCACATAAATCCTTTTATCTTTATTTACAGCTCAGACATGCAATACAATCACAAGAAAAACAAGAAAGTATTGTTCAGGAACCAAAACGCAGTATTATAGACCTCACCACAACACAGGGGAGCACAAATGGGGTGATATCTCTCCTCTACAAGACCCTGATGGAAATGCAACATACAAATAGGCCATTAGGATTGTATGGGAAATGGAAGTCTGATATTGGGGATCTGACTGAGGACTTATGGGATGAAGTAATGCAGAACTTTCAAACAATAGCAGTGAGCGAAGCACAGCGGGTATCACAATTGTACTTGATGCACAGGGTATACAGAACCCCGGTTCTGTTAAAAAAAAGATGGGATACAGAATTGATGACTGTTGCCCAAGATGTAATCGGCACAATGCAGACCTAATCCATCCAATGTGGAACTGTCCAAAACTTAGGAGATACTGGATAGATATTTTGCAATTGATAAATACTGTGTTTCATACAAATATAGATGTTACGCAACTAACGTATTACAAGGAACACCATGGAGATGATTCTGGACTTTAACTGGTTGCAGGACTGAAAAAGGGATGGGAGGGAGTGGGTGGGTAAAGTGGGTTGTTATTGTAATAATATAATGTTTTTTTACAAAACTTTAATAAAAAATATCTGATTTAAAAAAACAATCGTGGTGGTTGCTGTAAGTGTAGTATTAAGTAGCCGGCTTTAGGTCTGCACTTGTGTGTAATATCAGCCACCAAAACAGGGCATATATTGTAACGATAAATAATAAAAGGTACGGTATATTTTAAGGGTCCTAGTTTGAGTAGAGTGAATATATTAAATAAAAGGACTTACTACTATCTCAAAACATTGTCAAAAAAAGTCTTAATAATTGTGAACACAGACTTACCTGTACCGCTGTGCTTGATGTTGCAGCTGTGCTCGGCCACATTCCTTTTCTCTAGAATCCGGAGGAGCCTTTATCATGAGTCGTTCCCGAGAAGAAGTGGAGGCCACGCTGCAGATCGCCAAGCTGAATGTGGAGGATCTGCGCAGCACGGTGCAGTGTCTGACCTTCAGCGAGACCTTCACATCGGGGGATTTCAACCTGATGGAGCTGGATGATGGCCTCTGTAAGGAGATCGAGGCGGGAGGGAGGTGAGAGGAGCCATGTTCTTATAGACTGGCGGCACATTTACTTTATACAAAAGTCATTTTAAATCATGAAATTGCTTGCTGTCAGTGAGTGGAAACAGTTCCATGAGGAAATTCGGCTTTGTGGCGAATCAAATTTATCCTGAAAAACTGTATGTTTTTTCTCATCCCTTTCAGCCTTATAATTCGAGGTGACAAGGCGGATCACGCCGTCCTGTGCAGTCAAAACAGAACCTATGACCTGAAAATCGCTGATACCTCCAATTTACTGTTGTTCATCCCAGAATGTAAAACATCGGAGCTCCTGCCGGCTGATCAGCTGCCAATGAGCATCACACCATGTGAGGTGAGCCGGGTTATATTGGGTATGTAGTCTGTTTGTGACTAATGTAAAACGAGATTTTTGTAAAACTTACCAGTAAAATCTCTTTCTCGCTCTTCATTGGGGGACACAGAGACCGTGGGTATAGCCATGTCCTCTAGGAGGCGTTGACACTAGTAAAAGCTGTTAGCTCCTCTCCTGGCAGCTATACCCCCTCCAGCCTGGAGAGAGAGAGCTTCAGTTTGTGAGAAGCAGTAGGAGAAGCAAGTAAACCAACGAAATAACGTGGAACAGCAACAATACCAAGAACCGAACCAGGTTCTAACCAGCAACAGCCACAACTGTGGTCGCACAACAATACTGGGTGGGTGCTGTGTCCCCCAATGAAGAGCGAGAAAGAGATTTTACTGGTAAGTTTTACAAAAATCTCGTTTTCTCGCCCATATTCATTGGGGGACACAGAAACCGTGGGACGTCCAAGAGCAGTCCACGGGGAGGGAAAACCACAGACCCATGGAGCAAGCGCCCCGGCAGGCAACTATGAACTGCCACCTGCAAGACCATGCGGCCCAAGGCAGCGCCTGCCGATGCATAAGTATGCACCTGGCAAAAATTTTTCAATGTGCGTAAGGAGGACAGTAGCCGCTTTGCACAACTGCACGGCCAAACCTTGAATCCTCCGAGCCCAAGAGAACCACCGCTCTGGTGGAGTGAACCGTGACTCCGAAGGGCGGAACCCTGCCCCGGGTGCAGTATACTTCAGCAATTGCAGACGTGCAATTGCCACCCTGGAGGCCGGCAATGCCTTGCGAGGACCCTCCGGGATGACAAAAAGGAGGAGTCCATACGGCGGAAGGAACTGGAGGCTGGCAAATAAATCGTCAGAGCCCTGACAACATCCAAATGGTGTAACTCCCTTACCCTAGGGTGTGAAGGGGAGGGACACAGTGAAGGACAATTTCTTCATTGAAATGGAATCAGAGGCCACCGTCGGGAGAAGGAATGAACGGGCCGCAGAACCGCTTTATCCCTGTGAAGAACCAGGAAGGGTCTCTGCAAGAGAGCGCCCCAACCAGGACACCCGTCTGATGGATGTGATAGCCACAAGAAAAAACTACATTCCAGGACCGGAGTCGGAGAGACAACTCCCGCAAGGAGACTAAGTTCAGATCCCAAGGTGGTAAAGGAGGACTGTACGGAGGAACCGTAGGTGCCATTCCCTGAAGAAAGGTTATTATGGGCCCCAGGTGGGTCAGAGGACGCTGGAAAAGGATAGAAGCGCCGAACCTGACCCATCAAGAAACCAAGGGCCACACCAAAAACCCAGGACCGCAGCATCCACCCTCTGCTAAAGGGAAGCGCTCCACGGAAACGGTAATTGATCCACCGAAGTCCCCTGAGCCGAAGAGGCTTGTGGGGAGACTGAGAAGCTGGCTGATAAACTACCAAGAAAAAAGCGCCTGAATGAGGCGTGTCCAACCGCAAGCCAAGATATCAATACATTGGATAGGTAGAAGTAGAGGCGATATGAGAATCACCGGCGGTGAGGAGTTCCGTCAGCGACCGTGTATTGACGGTGTAGCAACGCTGCTTGACGGAAATTCCGACCAGACCAAGATGAGAGACGAACTCCTGCCTTGAGGAGGAAGAATTGAAGGGGTGTTCCGTTCCATGAACGAAACTCTATCAACGGTGGGGAGTCTGGAAGAAAAAAACACAGAAACAATACCCTGCATCAACGCAGATGAGGGGAAGTAGTAACGTAGGAGCTACCAAGGTTTGCGGAGTGACCGTGAACCCTGAGCCAGAGAAGAAAAAATGGAAGGAAAAGGGGGTAGGGCGAAGCCCATTCCCCATCTGAGACTGGCACTACACAGAAGTAGCCACCGGAAGATAGTGGCGGCGCCATACTCCACCTAAGGAGGAGGCCATGCAGAGTACACCACCGAATTCGGCGTTAGAAGAATCAGTCACCTGACGAAGGAGCAGTGTAGGAGGAGCCAGAGTATGAAATGGCTACTCCAGGACCCCAGTATCGTAGGAGCCGCAGCATGCCCGCCAGCACAAACTGAGGGGCAGACTAGAGGAATCCGGTAGAAGCCATGGTACCATACTGTCTCAGGAAAGGAGAGCTAACCTTAAACACTCCACCTGAGAAGGGCGTTGAACAGGAACAACCGCCAAGCCAGAGTCGGGGTAGAACCCCTACCTGAGGGAATGCCCCACTGCAGCGACTGCGAACGCTAGTACCAGCGTAAAAACCACACCAGCGGAGGGGAACACGCTGCAAAGCTAAACCAGAGTGCCAGCACAACCACTTCCCACATCCGGAATGGTGGATAGAGAATATAGAGTCAGTGTAACACTCGACTTGCTGGAACGTAAACACAATATTACGTGCCATGGTGTACGCACTACATATTGTTGAAGACACATATTGGTTCAATGGAGGACCATGGAGATTGGGGACGCTAGGACACATGAGTGGCGCTGGGCAACCCCCTAAGGAGAGAGGTTGTCATATTCATGCCCCAAACCGGCACCGAAGGAAAGGGACACAACGTGGAAACAGCCACAGTATCCACTGGCGGTCCTGCACTGGAGTGCGCTGGAGAACTATCAACCACACGGCCCAGAGGGTGGATTGGGAATACTTCTGCTGTGCTCCCTGGATCTGCGCGGGTGGAGGAATATCCACCAACGATCCAGGAGAGGAATTGAGAACTATGAGGTGTCCTCCTTTGTCCGCTATAGGACACGGGCCCAGCCTGGTACCACACAGACAGGGTGGTCTTGCGGTGATGAGGCTCAGGGGGGCCCGTATGAACACGAATATTTTTTTTTACTAAAACTTGGGTGACCAACATCAAGTGGGCAGAGAGGCAGGAAAGGGTTAACTGTTAGAACTTGGAGGCACCTGTACTGAGATAGAATCCTCAGGATCTGGTGCTGGCCAGAAGGGGTTAAGGCGTCCTGGAGAGGGCGGGGCCCAGCGGCTTCTGGGGGAGGGGGGTGGCGGGAAAGATTCGCACCAGAGCGCACCCCCCACTCCTGTCAGGGAAGTTATTAACCCCTTAAGAGCCCTAACACCAGCGGATCACAGATAGGGGAGAGCCTCCTTCGCTCCCTTCCCTGTGTGTCCGCCGGTGCATGTTCCCAGTCTGTAGCGGGGGGCGGTCGGGTCTTTGCATGAGCGCACGGCGGACC